>NC_140579.1:889912695-890512695 GCF_964204655.1 Triturus cristatus
CATATATTTCTTTTAACTCAATTGAAATCCTAAAAATGGATTATGGGTCTCTTTAGAAAAAACTCTATACAATTCTAAAAAAAATCATAGGAAAAAGGATAATTTAAACCTATAGCCACATATCATTAACTCAGTAAAGAAAGGACAAGATGTGAATAATTGGGACATTGTCATCTCCCATGGAACATCATGTGATTACTATAATTGTAGAAATTGAGAATAGAAATTAACGCAGTGAAGAAAGGACAAGGAGTGAACAATTGGGACAATGTCATCTCCCATGAAACATCATGTGATTACTAGAATCGTAAAATTGAGTAGAGAAATTGTATTGCCTCTCCAATCATGAAAAGGTCTTATACCTTCTTTCTCTCCCTAAGTGATCTCCATGTTTCCATTGTCTTGCTGCTTAACTAACATTCAGGGTAGAGTAAATTGTCTACAGATACTTTGAGCCTGAGGCTCTTTATCTATTTTCCCTCATACCCTCTTGAATATTAGGCAATGGAATCCTACATTCTCAATCTTTTGAAACAAGGGATGATTCTTTTAAAGTGAGCAGGGGCAATGAGTCGAATGTACCTTAGAATTCACTGCAAGCAAAAACACAAAATATGCACTAGCCACTTTTACTATTTCGACCTCCTTGTTTGTGTTTTAAACATATTTGAAAAATAATATACTTTATATTCTAAGACACATGTGTTTTTCCAAAGTAAGCAGGGGCAGTGACTAGAATGTACTTTACATGTCACTATAGGAAAAAACACAAAATATGCACCAGTCACTTTACTGTTGGGATCTCCTTGTTTTTATTTTAAAGATATATGAAAAATCATGTACTTTACATCCAATGATATACGTGTTTCTAACAATGATTAATCACTAATGATGTTTCATGAATTACTTTGAACAAACATCCTCTTTTTTTAAATTCTTGCGCAACTTGCACAAATAACACATTGACTGTGAATTTCACATCTTTATCGCAGCCTGCAAATGGAATTGATTGTAAATACATGCACTGCTTGTCAGGTTTTTTTTATGTCTAGTCTTTCTTCTAATAGAAAGAAATGAAATTAAATACACTGAGCACTTTAAAAAAGACATTCTAGGCACACGACCTCTATGGTCCAGTAGAAGGCATGGAGTTGAAACGCATAGACCGCCCTCTACCGTTTTTGTTATGCATTATGGTTTAAAATAAATAAAAAAATACGTACTTGATACCTCTGTGGTTGGTGCTGTGATCCTTCACTGAGGGTTTGGAACGAAGAAGTTTGGAGCATATATATATATATTCAGTGAAAAAACCATAGGTTTCACACACGTTATAGTTAGCGGACATTTTACTCATAAAAAACCAATGAAATTCCCCCGTTATAGTTAGTTAAGCTAACTATAACTCGCACACCCGCAATCCACTGCTGATGACGTAACATATTACATCACTCATGACATGGTCAGTGACATCACTCATGACATCACTGATGACATCTCAAATGACATCACTGATGACATCATCCAGTGAATGTGTGTTTTTCTGAAAATTACATATGTTTTATATATATATATCTCAAGGTCGATGGAAGAATAAATGGGTATATAAGTGTCTAAAAGGATGATTTGTTTTTGAAAAATTGATTGTGTAACTGACTGATTAAGTGTATCTTAGTGAATACATGGCTTAGTGAGTAATGTTTAAATATGTAATTATCTGTATCAGTCTCTCACTTTGTGTATAAGTGTCTGCATGGGTTGGTGAGTAGCTACATGGGTGTTTATATAGGATATTAGGTTGTTTTTTGAGTATCAGTCTGAGTGTCTGCATGGTTCGGTGGGGGGTATTACGTAGTGCATAGGTGCATGAATGATTGACTCTCTGGTTGTATGTGTTGAAGACAGCATGTGTGCATGTCCGTATGGTTGGATGAGTGTGTGTATGGGTGTGTTAGTGAGTGAATGACTGTCTCAATAGTGTCTTTATGAGTTACTAAATATGTTTTAAAGAAGTATATTTGACTATTGGTGTATATAAGTGAGTATATGTGAGAGTGAGAGATTGAAACAGTTCCTGTATGAATAAGTATGTGTTTTTATAAGTGATTATTTAAAAGAGTAAGTATGTGTAAGTTTCCGTAGAAGTAAGTGTGGTGGTGTGTGTATAACTGTATATGCAAGTAAATGTATGTTTGATTCTTTATTAGCATGAGTGACTATGTGTGTGAGTAACTCTATGGATGAGTGGCATTGTGTAACAGGATGTATAGGTGTATGAGTACATATGATGAGTGAGTACACGTATGAGTGACTGTACAGGACTGTTGGTGAATGAGTGGATGTGTATGTGGATCTTAGAATTACTGAAGAGGTTGTTGTAACTGGTATTGGTATGTCCATTTTTTTGAAAATTTCAGTCTCTATTTTTGAATGTTTGTATCAAAGGTTATATTAGGGTGAGAGGAGGTCTACCACTCTGTCACAAGGATGATGTCATCAGTGATGTCATTTGAGATGTCATCAGTGATGTCATGAGTGATGTCACTGACCATGTCATGAGTGATGTAATATGTTACGTCATCAGCAGTGGATTGCGGGTGCGCGAGTTATAGTTAGCTTAACTAACTATAACGGGGGAATTTCATTGGTAAAATGTCCGCTAACTATAACGTGTGTGAAACCTATGGTTTTTTCACTGAATTTGCAAGGTTTTTTAAATGCTAATTCCTAACTATAACGTGTGTGAAACCCATGGTTTTTTCACTGAATTTGCAAGGTTTTTTAAATGCTAATTCCTAACTATAACGTGTGTGAAACCCATGGTTTTTTCAGTGAATTTGTATGGTTTTTTTAAATGCTAATTCTTACCTATAACATGTGTGATTCCCATGGTTTTTTCATTGTTTTTGTATGTTTTGTTAATACAAATTCTTATATTAAACGTGTTTTTTTTTTTTATTTGCAAGCTTTTTCACTTTTTTTTTTTTTTTTACTTTATATTCTCTTAAAACACTATGCTTAATTTTTAAAAATTCTGCAATATATTATTTTTTTCCTTTTTTTTTTTTTTTTTTACGTGCGCGTACGGTAAGCTTACGGTAAGCGTACGGTTTGCGTAATGTTCGTAATATTTCTACTCTTTTTGCGTATGGTTACGCAATTTACGTAGCCGTGCGTACTGCGTACGTGGCGCGTAAGCGTGTACGCTACACGCGCACGTTACGCGGAAGTGTTGGGGCGTGCCTTTTTTACGCGCATGCGTACTTTTACCGTAAGCGCTCCGTAAGCGTAACGTACGCGCACGGTGGGTCATGTGATCAAGAAACAAAACTTTTGTTTGGTTCAAAGTAGTTTCAGTTCTAGAACTCTCCTACACCACACCCATTCCCCTCATATCTGCTTGTGATCCCTTAGGAGAAGGAGCTGAGTTGTCTTTGGGATACGATGGCAGACCAGCACTCCTCTGCTGAGAGTGAGGCTAGCAGCACCACCATCAGGCAGAGAAAGAGGAAACAGAAGAGCTCTTTTATATGGGAGTATTTTACTTTTCCTGAGGGCGAGAAAAAAGTCAATGCTGCTTTGGTGACTTGTAAGCTGTGCCAGCGTGTACTTTCAAGAGGTAATCCTAACAAGAAGTATTCCTTCGGGAATCACACTATGTTACGACACCTTGAGGATGTACACCCTAGGACACATGCACGACATACTAGAGGAAACCCTTCAGTAAGTCGAGCAAGCAAATCCACAGCAGCTCAGCCGAATCCATCTTCGGAAGCTCAGCTAGGCCCTTCATCTGTGGGGGCAGATTCACCTTTTTCTGGTCCTGTGGAAACTAACCATCGGTTTGCGAGGGTTACAATGCGGTGCTCATTTTGCCATGGTCTAATTGTTCATAGGGAGACCAGTCTTCCCCTCATTAACAACAAAATAGACCAGCACATTTGTCCTACCAGCTAATGTTCCCATTCTTCCTTTCCTCTGTCCCTGCATGAACACAACGGCTCTTTTAAGAGCCAACCTTACCTCTCAACTTTTTTTAATTTTTTCTTAAAAACTTTTTTTTTTTTTTTTTTACCGTACGCGTACGGTAAGCGTATTTTTTTTTTATTTTTTTTAAAAAACACTAAAAAACAATTACCACATTACAAGGTCCTTGAGGGATTAATAACTAAATACTGAAAATCTGTTTGAGGAGAAGTGGAAGAAAGGGACCATCTAATTTCTGACTTACCTGACCCACCCAACAATTTATTTTTTAATTAAATTTGAATTGAAATTACTTGTAAAAATGGGTTTTTTTTCCGAAAATTTTCTTTCACAATCTGAAAAAAAAGAAAAAAGTATTAATATTTAATAAATTATTATATAATACAGTACACGTATTTACATATTTTCCAAAAACAATTTTTTTCCATTTTTTTGCTGTTTTCAGAATATATTGCATCTCACTATAAATCGTGAAAGCAATTGCATTCATCACTTAACAGCGGGCAAAAAAAAAATAACAATCTCAAAGATTGTTTTAAAAAAGCCCAGAATCTCTTTTCACTTAAACATAACATTATAGAAATGCAAAATATTCAAAAAAAATATCATCTAATAACAATAACTATTTCTTTAAAATACCGTCTGACAATTTTGTTACAGAAACATAATCACAAAAATAATATATCTCAAATAACTCCACAATACATCTGGTTACATTTCCTTTAGGCCAAATGGTAATTTTAAAATTCTTTTTTGATTAAATTTCCAATGGTAATCTAATAAAATTCCAACATTTAAATTGTACAGATGTTACCGATTCTCTCTAAAATTTTGGTTTCCGAAAGATTAATTAGTAATTAAATAAGTCCACAATACAATTGGTTACCTTTCCTTATGGCCAAATGGTAATTTTAAAAATATTTTTTGATTAAATTTCCAATGGTAATCCAATAAAATTCCAAAATTTAAATTGTACAGATGTTACCGATTCTCTCCAAATTTTTGGTTTCTGAAAGATTCATTGGGAATTAAATAAGTCCAAAATACAATTGGTTACCTTTCCTTTAGGCCAAATGGTAATTTGAAAAATCTTTTTTATTTGAAAATTCCAATGGTAATCCAATAAAATGGTAAAATTGTTTTGTACAGATCTTGCCAATTCTCTTTAAAATTTAGGTTTCAGAAAGATTAGATAGGAATTTGCTAAATCATAAGTTATTAAAAATTATTGCAACTGTTACAAAAGTTTTTCCTGAAATTGATAATTGCTGTCCTATAAACTTCTTTATTAAAGTATCCAATTTTGAACCATCAGCTCTACATCGTTGCATCATTAAAATTACATACTGTCCGTAGTCCTTTAAAATTAACGTTGAAAACATGTCAGATTTACACTCACCGCATTCCATGCTATGATTAGCATCTTTAACTAATTTAGCAAAAGTGACTGTTTTACTGTCTGGCAATGTTAAATAAATAAACCTTTCAGAATCAACATTAGAGCCACATGTATTGAAACAGTTTTCACAACTATGTTCCCATTTATAAGAGACACCAAACATATTTTCAATTAGTACCCCTTCTTCTTCCAGTACCTGAAGAAAATACATCAAGAATTCCTGTGCGTCTTGCTGTACATTTTGAGAAAACTGTGTTCGTCCTGAACATACATCTAAAAGTTTTCTAATCTCAGTAGCACTTTCTATTTGAGTTTTATCATTACTCAGCATTTGAAAAAGGAGACTCAACTCAGAACAGAATCTTTTTCTCTGATTTACTATTATCTGCTCTTGCAAACTTTCCAGATAAAATGCAACATTCAGCACTACATTAGCGTAGCAGTTGACACCAGAGCTATTTTCAAAATGACAACCTACAACCTCTTCAACATTTTCCTTTTTCTTTTTGCTTGCAATTACATCACTCCTCTTTTTTTTTCTCCTCTCTACATCCTCATTACAGATATTCTCAATTCTCCTTTTTCGAGAAACTACACGTTTCTCCAACACAGGATACTGACCTAAATGAGGAGCATAGGTTCTTCTTAATCTATTATACTCCTTTACACAGTTTGTATCAGCACTAACTTTTGAATCATCAAAGTCTATCATGAATAAACCAGATAATGTTTTCACTCGTGACAAAGCTACATAAGCCATACCTTCTTTGAACACAGTTGAACCAATGTTTACAAATGCACAATCTACAGTCAATCCTTGAGACTTGTGAATAGTTACAGCATATGCTAGAGAAAACGGAAACTGTTTCCTACGTACATATAAGTCTTTCACAAGCATGAAACGAACTGTACAACGACAAATGTCTATAACTTCTTCTATCTGATCAAATTTTATTTTTAAACATTCAATTCCATCTTTTTTCTGATAATTAATAAAACCCACAACTCTTCCCATAGCTCCATTTACTAAACGTTTTTCAACATCCAAATTTCTCCTTAAAAATACTCTACAGTTCATGCAAACATATAGATTTTTTTCTAATCCAGCAGTTTTTGAAATGTTCTTCTCTAGTGAATCCAATTTATTTTTCAGTTTGCCTGTTAATGTAATAGTAATTCTTTCATGCTGAATTTTGTCCACTGCTTCAAATTTCCTAATCTCTTCCTTTTCCAATTTCAAAAGCTCCTCATTGAATATTGAGCATTCACGTAGAGTTGGCATTAAGCAGATGACACTTTTCTTTTCTGCAATGTTCTTGTATATCTTCTCTGCAACTATTTCTTCCTTTGGAAATAAATTATGTAGCAACCGACTCTGTAATGCTTTCGTGCCAGCTTCAGTGAGTAGTCCAATTCTGATATCTTTCAAAATACTTCCATATTCTTCATTGTTTGCTTGCCTCATATTAGTAGTAAGTTCCTTGTACTCAAAGAAGGACCAAATATTTGCATTACCAATGCTTCCCAATGACTTCTTTGTGTCTTCATGTGTCACAGTATTAAACACTGGTTGTCCTTTAACTGGAGTAAGCTGTAGAAGATCCCCAAAAACTATGACATGTTTTCCACCAAATAACACGTCATAGTCTGTCCTTAGAATTTGCTGCATTCTTAAATGCACAAAGGCAAGCATTAAGTTTGATACCATGCTCACCTCATCAATAATGAGAACTTGCATCTTCTTCAATACTCTTGAAACTTCCAAGCATGCTTCTCCAGTTAGCTTGTGGTATTGTATTTTGTTCTCATGCTCCACTGGTAACATTAGCAAACGATGTAAGGTGATTCCTTTTATGTTATATGCTGCTAACCCAGTTGGAGCAGTAACCACACAAGACAAAGTTGAATCCGTTTGTTGCTGTAGGTAGCTTCTGATGACTTTTATTAAGAAACTTTTTCCAGTTCCAGCTTGTCCGCTTACATACATTCTGATTGGTTGAAATGATGTGCATGAGCACTCTTTTTTTTCATGTAGTAATCCGTGATCTATTTTGTTTCTGAACTCTTCATAAATTTGTTGCTGCTCTTCATTCAGTTGTCTTTCCAAATTTGGTAAGTCTATAAATTCTTCTTGAGCTTGATTCATAGCCGTTTCCACTTCAGTCATAGCTATTGCAGCTTCATTTTCAACGATTGGTTGTCCTAGGGGATCTTGACTGAGTGTTCCTGAACTTTGGCTGTCTTGAGAACTGTCTCTAGCTACTTCAGCTGCAATTGTAGTTTCCTGTTCAAATTCTTCATTTAACATTTGCACATAATTTGTGAAAGTACTGCATTCTATGCTGTCTTTGCAAGCATTAAAGGAATCTTCATAGCTTTGAAATTCTCCCAGTAGTTCGTCCTCTGAACGCCATGGTTTAAACAGCTGTAAAAGAGCCAAGTAGTAAAATTCCTTTTTATCAGTAGTTTCGCAACTGAGCTTCCTGTGATTTATCAAACTTCCTTTTGTTTGCTTCACCAAACATCCTTCCTCACCAATGACTTTATATTTTCCATTGTTGATGTCTTCTGTGGCTTTCCGTGAATAAATGTAGTTCTGCAGCACTTCATAGAGACACATGTTCTCTAGATGAAGACTTCTCTTGGGATAATATGTGTCCAACATGTTTGATTTCAAAATATCTGTACTTTCTGGGTCATTCTCGGCCAAATATTCAATTTCTCCAACAGATTTCAGTACCCGATTTCTCATTTCTGCAAGGCCTAAACTTGCCCAAATTATTCTTCGTGATTTCGAGTAGAGACTTGCAGAAGATAACCTATCTGAACATTCGTAGGATCCAATTTCTCGATGCGATAACATCTTTAAACTGAAACTGTATAGCTTCTTACTGACAGTCTTCTCGTGAGAAATCTCTTCCCACATTTCTTTCAATTCAGTTTTTTCTGATTTCGTAATGTAAGACGTTACATATCGAGCAACAGCAATGGAATTGTCAGCTACATACTGTATATCCATGTTAGCATTCCACATGGATAAAATGACTGGGTTGTAGTCATTTATATTTTTTGATTCTTCTTTTCTTTTTAGGTTGTAGGTATTCTTAGGTGATTTTCTTGTAATAGTATGTCTCACAGCTGACATAAAACTGTTTACTCTTCCTTTTGAAAGAACAGGTCTAGGAAATCCAAATCGACATTTAGTGTAGTATTTATCTTTGCTCTTGTATTTCCGTCGACAGTATTTTCCACACCGATGACTTTGGAAACGTAAAACTTGCTCCTTTATCTTTTTCTCTTCTGTGCTTTTTGGTATAGCACATGTTGCATATTCTTCAATAAAACTTAAAACTGCTTCATCAGTATCTGTTCAAAACTTTGGGGCATCCTTGATCCACAACAGCATATGAATATGAGGAGCACCTCTTGCCTGGTACTCTTTTCTCCAAAAGAAATCCACTACTTCTCCAAGAGGTGGATTTTTTTTATTGCAGATGAAGGACATCATAGCCTCAAATCTATGATTGAAATATCTGCAAACATTAACCGGATGCAATGAGCACAGTTCTCCTGCTGTCTTGTATTCGATGTTTTCAATGTTTGAATTTGCCTCTCGTAGAAAATCCAGTAAATCATCCCAAGCGTACTCGGCACAGCTTAGGGTAAGGAACCATGTTGGAGTTCCTAAATTCCATAACATGCATTTTAATTCACCATGGCGTCGGTACCAATATTCATTTGTCCCACGCTGACAAGCCATCAGATTGATCAGTTGGGTTTCCAAATGATCATCTCGGTGCTGCACTTTCTCCATAAAATCCTTAGCAGACACATTTTGTAAATGTACTCCACTTTTTAAAATGTGATTTACTGCATAAGATAATGCAGACAAGTCGCTTTCAAATAAAAGATGGAACAAATAAGGAATACTTTGTCGAAATCTTGGATCTTCTGCATATAGTCTTGTAGTTCGATACTCAGAAGCTGGAATCTGTTCTGGACGTTCATCGTATCGTCCTCCTTTTCCTGTAGGAAACAGCTGGGGAAAACATCGAGCTTCCAAGCTCTCCTCCCATACACTCACAGGAGTTCCTTTTGCTTTCTTCATCTGAAACAGATCAATATTGTCTCCCATAACTTCTTTTGAATGAAGAGGATGTATGCTAAAATGTTCATAAATTTCTTCTTCCTTTGACTTGTCCACTTTTTCAATTTGTCCAGTTGGTGTTTCTGTGTCTTCTTGTAAATCTTCTTCTTCTTCTTCTATATAAATTGATTCATACCATTTGTTATTCCTTTTCAAATACAAATTTGCTCTTTGTACTTTCCGTACATCTACCAGCTACTGCCAAATCTTCTTATTCTTTGTAGGTACACCATTAACCAGAATAACTAATGGTTCAGTTTCCAAAGTATCTGCATCAATAGTTTCCATATTTTTTTTCAAATCCAAGGGCAAATACATCACTCTACCTTTTAAACCTCTCAGTAAATCTGCAGGAGGTAATTTACCAGTTTTGGGCTCCATACGTACTATGGTCTGGAACGGATGAACACATTGAATAAGTATAGACTCATATGTATTTAATTCAGAAAGTTCGGCAGGAATAGCATCCAATTCTAAATTATTATGTACAGCTCTGGTCGGCATTCTATTTTCTTCTAACTTGTTGTAACAGTATTTACAAATACGCTGATCTTCACCCAATTCAAAACAATTTTCAAGAAATATATATGTGGCAAAATCCTTCCACTTATAATTATCTTCATTTTCACTTTTTCTGTAGAGATCAACATTCCTGGTTTGTTTTCTATAATGAGTTCTGCGGCAACAAATACAAGTAATATTTGGTCTTTCATTAGAGATTATTGCAAATTTTGTTATGTGATCATTAAATTTCTTACTCACAGAGGGTTGTACATTCTCTTCCACTTCTTCCTCATTTACTGTGTCCTTTTCTGCACTTTCTTGTTCTGGACCAAAGTAACAAAACTGAATTTCATCAGTAACCTTCTCTACATCTGATACCGATCCACGGAACAGAGCCCTATTCAATTCATCTAACTTTATTGCTGGACTTTTAGCAAAATACAATCGTCTCACAAACTTTCTCATTTCAGTATGATGAACAGCCAGCATCCTAAAATGATGAAAAACACTTTTACACACTTTTCTAGATAGACAAGCCAGAGAATGTCCCTGCAAACCAGTATTCTCTCTCACTCTGCATGGATCTAGACTTTGAAGCACCTTAATCTTCTGTTTAACACTTTTTTTACTATATTCTCTTAGAAACTCACGAAATTTATCAATAGATTCCTGATGCACAGTGCAAATACTACTACAATTCCAAGTGTACACTGGGGCTTTAGGACGTCTCCCCATAGCCTCATCCGCCATCACTTGTTCCTCATCTCTTGGAACCATTTTCTCCTTCTCCATTATACAACCATTTTTCACTTCATAAGCACGACCTCTGGTGTCAACTGCATGCAGCAAACTATTACTTTGAAAATAACTCTCTTCATTAAAAAAAGGTTCACTACTTGAACTATGCATCCATTCTCCTAAAAACACTTTACAAAAGTTTGTTCTTTTCACTAGTCTTTTCCTTTTGCTTTGTGATTTCAGTACATTGACCATTTTATCTAATGTACGCATCCTGTTCAAAATTAAAATGAATAGTTTCCTTTTTAATTCTAAAGCCTTTGCTGCAATGGCTTCAATTTCTTTTTTTCTCTTATAAAATTTAGCTTTTTTCTTATATTTCTTCACATCCTTTATCAAATTGGACATAACTCTTCTCTGAAACATTTTTCTACGAATCTCTTTAAACGCTGTTTTTCTTTTTAAGTTAATCTTTATTGTTTCTGAAGGTATATTTGCATTAACTAAATGCTCAATTTTTTCCTGTTGTTTTCTATTTAAAACATTCTTTCCAGTACAGACATTTTGTACATTTTTCCTTTTTTTGAAGATATTGTTTAAAAAATCTTTAGTCTGCTCACCAGAAGACTTTCTCTTTTTCCCAACATGAGCATCTTCAACTAACTTAGGTCCTCCAGTTGTCTTCAAATATAGATTTTTTTTGTGTTTTTTCCTTAGTCTGGATTTTGTAGGCATCTTAAATTTAGTTCACTGCTCTTCAGCAATATCTGAAAAAAACTAAAAAAAAATTCCTTTATTTTATTTAAATATATTACTACATTTTTTATGATATTTTCAAATCTTAAAATACTATGTACCCCTTTCCTAAATCACAATAACACCATCACAAATTAAATATCTAAAAACAATTCCTGTCTGCACACAGAGTCATGGTTTGATATTAGTCAGAAAACGAAATTTGTTTGCCAATTGGAAAGCACACTTACTACTCTTTTTTTGGCAAGTGATAAGTACTTTTACAGTCTGACACATTTTCAATCCACTTTTCAGATTCTGAAAACAGCACATGTCCAAACAGGTTTTTGAGACCAGCAACATGTGTAACCTGGGTGACTGACTACACTCCAGCAAGGGCAACCAGCCTTAGTGATGCTGAATGTATTTGCATTACTGACTGCAACCTCAAACCCCACTCGGTTGTGAATACTATGCATGATTCTACAGGATAAGCAGCTGGGTGTGTGCTAAGAGTCTGCTTCTGCAGAAAAAATAGCTCCCCCTTTCCTACTAATGCAAATGTAAAATTACCAGAGTAATACGCAATAAATCTCTGTCTATAATTCCTCTTTGCACACAGAGTCATGGTTTGAAATTAGGCAGAAAACGAAATTTCTTTGCCAATTGGAAAGCACACTTACTACTCTTTTTTTGGCAAGTGATAAGTACTTTAACAGTCTGACACATTTTGAATCCACTTTTCAGATTCTGAAAACAGCACATGTCCAAACAGCTTTTTGAGACCAGCAACATGTGTAACCTGGGTGACTGACTACACTCCAGCAAGGGCAACCAGCCTTAGTGATGCTGAATGTATTTGCATTACTGACTGCAACCTCAAACCCCACTCGGTTGTGAATACTATGCATGATTCTACAGGATAAGCAGCTGGGTGTGTGCTAAGAGTCTGCTTCTGCAGAAAAAATAGCTCCCCCTTTCCTACTAATGCAAATGTAAAATTACCAGAGTAATACGCAATACATCTCTGTCTATAATTCCTCTTTGCACACAGAGTCATGGTTTGAAATTAGGCAGAAAACGAAATTTCTTTGCCAATTGGAAAGCACACTTACTACTCTTTTTTTGGCAAGTGATAAGTACTTTTACAGTCTGACACATTTTCAATCCACTTTTCAGATTCTGAAAACAGCACATGTCTAAACAGCTTTTTGAGACTTACTATGCATGATTCTACAGGATAAGCAGCTGGGTGTGTGCTAAGAGTCTGCTTCTGCAGAAAAAATAGCTCCCCCTTTCCTACTAATGCAAATGTAAAATTACCAGAGTAATACGCAATAAATCTCTGTCTATAATTCCTCTTTGCACACAGAGTCATGGTTTGAAATTAGGCAGAAAACGAAATTTCTTTGCCAATTTGAAAGCACACTTACTACTCTTTTTTTGGCAAGTGATAAGTACTTTTACAGTCTGACACATTTTGAATCCACTTTTCAGATGCTGAAAACAGCACATGTCCAAACAGCTTTTTGAGACCAGCAACATGTGTAACCTGGGTGACTGACTACACTCCAGCAAGGGCAACCAGCCTTAGTGATGCTGAATGTATTTGCATTACTGACTGCAACCTCAAACCCCACTCGGTTGTGAATACTATGCATGATTCTACAGGATAAGCAGCTGGGTGTGTGCTAAGAGTCTGCTTCTGCAGAAAAAATAGCTCCCCCTTTCCTACTAATGCAAATGTAAAATTACCAGAGTAATACGCAATAAATCTCTGTCTATAATTCCTCTTTGCACACAGAGTCATGGTTTGATATTAGTCAGAAAACGAAATTTCTTTGCCAATTGGAAAGCACACTTACTACTCTTTTTTTGGCAAGTGATAAGTACTTTTACAGTCTGACACATTTTGAATTCACTTTTCAGATTCTGAAAACAGCACATGTCCAAACAGCTTTTTGAGACCAGCAACATGTGTAACCTGGGTGACTGACTACACTCCAGCAAGGGCAACCAGCCTTAGTGATGCTGAATGTATTTGCATTACTGACTGCAACCTCAAACCCCACTCGGTTGTGAATACTATGCATGATTCTACAGGATAAGCAGCTGGGTGTGTGCTAAGAGTCTGCTTCTGCAGAAAAAATAGCTCCCCCTTTCCTACTAATGCAAATGTAAAATTACCAGAGTAATACGCAATAAATCTCTGTCTATAATTCCTCTTTGCACACAGAGTCATGGTTTGAAATTAGGCAGAAAACGAAATTTCTTTGCCAATTTGAAAGCACACTTACTACTCTTTTTTTGGCAAGTGATAAGTACTTTTACAGTCTGACACATTTTGAATCCACTTTTCAGATTCTGAAAACAGCACATGTCCAAACAGCTTTTTGAGACCAGCAACATGTGTAACCTGGGTGACTGACTACTCTCCAGCAATGGCAACCAGCCTTAGTGATGCTGAATGTATTTGCATTACTGACTGCAACCACAAACCCCACTCGGTTGTGAATACTATGCATGATTCTACAGGATAAGCAGCTGGGTGTGTGCTAAGAGTCTGCTTCTGCAGAAAAAATAGCTCCCCCTTTCCTACTAATGCAAATGTAAAATTACCAGAGTAATACGCAATAAATCTCTGTCTATAATTCCTCTTTGCACACAGAGTCATGGTTTGATATTAGTCAGAAAACGAAATTTCTTTGCCAATTGGAAAGCACACTTACTACTCTTTTTTTGGCAAGTGATAAGTACTTTTACAGTCTGACACATTTTGAATCCACTTTTCAGATTCTGAAAACAGCACATGTCCAAACAGCTTTTTGAGACCAGCAACATGTGTAACCTGGGTGACTGACTACTCTCCAGCAAGGGCAACCAGCCTTAGTGATGCTGAATGTATTTGCATTACTGACTGCAACCTCAAACCCTAAAAGTATTCCTCATTTATACCAGTACACCTTAATTTATGGTGAAAACATAGTCCATAATATTTTACATGTTCCTTACATTTAAATTTCTCCCAAAACACAAAATGATAAACACAACTTCAACAAAAGGAATTCCAATTATATTATTCATTTCTTAATTTACCATATACATCCCCTCTCAAACTCATAACTCACCTTTAAAATTAGTTAGTTGTGAAAGAAATGTGGCACTCAAACAGCAGATTATCAGAGCCAGGATCTCTGTTCTGTACACCTCTCTCCTCTCAGCAGAACCAGATAATGGCAATGTTTCCCTCTCTTTTTCCACACATATACATGTTAATTTCAAATCTCAGTGCTTCCCCCTTTTTTTCAAATGTAATCACACATTTCTATTGGTTGAAAACCAACCCTTTTCCAAAAGTACCCTGCCCCCAACTTGACTTCTGCCTAGTACCCTTCCCCCAACTTGACTTCTGCCTGCTACCATAGCAACAGCTCATGGAACACTGCTGTGTGGAGTTAGGTCAGAAGTTCACCACACAATGTTTCATTTCCAAAGAGCAAGAGTGCTTGACTTTTCAAACCTAACAGCAAATCCATAGTACTGTTCTTTGGTAACACATTTTTCTGTACCAATACAAAACATGCTTCTATAAATTGACACATACAGCCTAGTTTTTAGTGTAGAATGGTATGAAACAGCCAATGAGTTCTTTTTATTTAAAAAAAATATGTATGCCTCCATTTCCAAACTGTCTTTCATTTCTTTCTCCCTTTCTACTGAAATACACCTCCTGAGTGCATCCAGATCTCCTTGGAAGATGTTCACAGTGTGGATTGTAGGGCACAGCTATGTCTTCTGGAGTGAAAAGTATGCAGAAAAAAGAGGTATGGTGAGAGACCTTGCTTTGCCAAATGTAGACATTAAATGGATTGGTCAGAGAGGGTTAAAGTGGCACCAATTGATGCCATTGGTGAAATCCTTCATGCAAATCCAACACCCTGACCTCATAATAGTGCACTGTGGTGGCAATGACCTAGGCCCTTTGACTGGGGTAGGTCTGGAAATGCTTATGAAGGAGACCTTTGCACAACTGTTTTCACTTTTCCCTAAAACTGCCTTTGTGTATTCTAACATATGCCAAAGGCAAAAATGGAACTGGTCCAATCATTTTTGTCCGCAGATTGACAAAGCAAGAAAGCACGTCAACAAATCTGTTTCTGCTTTCCTCCGAGACTATGGTATGGGTTCCATTTACCACAACAACTTGCGTTACGACATGCAAGACATTTATAGAGGAGATGGTGTACACTTCAATGATGAAGGGAACAGAGTCTTCCTCTTGAACCTTAGACTCTGCGTCGGTACTTACTTGTAGGTACCACCAAAAAAATCACTTCAAAAACACAACGGCTCTTTTTAGAGCCCCCTAATATCTAAACACTTAAATCTGAATTTTATTTCTTTTTTTATTATTTTTTTTCTACCGTACGCGTACGGTAAGCTTACCGTAAGCTTACGGTACGCGTACCCCGCGATTTAAAAAAAAAAATTAATAAATGTTTTTTTTGTACTTTTGTGTCCTTCTTTGACCCCCTTTCAAATGTTAGGGGTCTGTAACTCTCTTCCTTGCCCCCTTTTCACGTTATCTCCCTTTTTTTTTCTGTGTGAAACACACGAAATGGCGGCCGACACTTCCTGATTTCGTCCGATTCGAATGTTTACAGTCATGTGACAACCAATCAGATTTGAGCTCGCGCACGGCACCGTACGCGTACGGTAAGCTTACCGTAAGCGCACGGTAAGCTGCCACAGATATATATATTGATTTAAATGCTATTTTCTCAGGAACTACTGAACAGATTTACACCAGACCTACAAAAGGCACTTCCTTGACCTGTAGACTACCTCTCTGCCAAATTTCAAGTAACTCTGTTCAGCCGTTCGGGCTGTAGCTGTGTCTAAAGGTCCTATGGAAAAATGCATGGGGAAAACGCGTTGTGGGACCCCCCTTTTTGCTCAGCCCCCGCTTGACGAATCCCCCCGAGACTTTCAGGGTAGGAGCGGAGCGTAGCGCCCCATTAGTTTTGAAAATTTCGCGAGGATTCGTCGACCGGCGCCAAAGTTATTCAAAATAGAATGTTGCGGTTTTCCTATGGAAACAGGGTCCTAACTATAACTATCTACTGGCGACCGCCAGTAGATAATATAGTTCGAATCCACCCCAGTTCCTTTCGGACATTTTACACAGGATCACATCCTCGCAGGCAAAGCATTGGACTAATAACTGCACGACGAACAGTGCATTTATTCTGAAGTTCAGGATATGTTGATGGGTACCCTGTCGCTTGTTGCAAAATGTCACAGTAAATATAAAATGTCAATAAAAATATGTTTAAAAAAAATATATATATATTGACTAATAGACAGGTTACTGGGACGTTATAGTTAGGTTTGGGATTTACACATACAGGACCATAGACATTCAGAAATGATAGTTACCTAAGCTAACTATAACTTATGCCCCCGCAATTCACTGCTTATGACCGCACATATTACATCACTCATGACATGGTGAGTAACATCACTGATGACATCTCAAATGACATCACTGATAACATCCCTGTAACCTTTGTTTTTGTGTGAATTTCTAAGGCAGTGGCGTAACAAAACTTGAGGGGGCCCCCCTGCAAAGTGCATGTAAGGGCCCCCTTCCGGTCTTACTTGGGAGCTCACAGGCCAGAGTACTGTGCTGAGGGAGCCCCCTGGAGATCGAAACCCCCTGCACTGTGGGGCTGCGGGGGCCTTTGTTATGCCACTGTTCTAAGTTTTTTTTAAACTCTATTTCCTAACTATAACGTCCATGTAACCTTTGATTTTCTTAGTGAATATCACTGTTTTAATACAAATTGTACTGCAATTTGACCCACAAGTTCAATTTATTAATAAACATGTTCACAAGTTTATAAATATATTTTATTAACACAATTATTATTATACAATTAAAAACAAACAATTAACACACAAACATAACACAACTTATTAAACTTTTTACAAATGCCAAATACAAAGGGCCCGATGATGAGTCTGGCGGTCTGTGGACTGCCAGACTCATGCTGGTGCGATGGTGGCCGTCCAGCCATCGCCGTACTGGTAGTCTGACCAGCCCATTACGAGTTGGGTGGTCGGACCGCCCTGGGATCCTGCTACCGACATGGAACCGCCGTCAGAGGCCGCAATATGCTTGGCGGGATCACCGTGGTCCAGCCAAGCATATAATGAGATTTCTCACCTCCAGGGTTTACATGGCGGTTCCTTCCCCATGTAAACCTTGGAGGAAAAGAAACAATGGGGGACCTACTCCCTATGTGCACATTGGAGCATAACATGTGCCCCCCAGGGTACATGCACAAAAGTTCCTGCACTGCATGGACTTTTGAGTCCTTGCTATGCAGGAACCTTGTGAGGCTTTCCCATTGCGGTGTCTTTTTCAAAGGGTCACCACCATGGGAATGCCACACCGCCTGCCTGCCAGACTACAAATAACTTTTAATCTGGCGAGCGGGCGGTGGCGAGTCTCGGTGCGCATTAGGGACGCAGTGGTGGAGTACCCCCCGCAATGCCGAAACTCCTAATCGTCCCCAAAGTTTTTCTCTGTTTTTCATTCATTTTATGGATCCAGAGATCCGATGTAATGCCACCACAAATCTGGCCACCCATCTACATTGAAAACCATACCCTAAATCAGTCGTTTCAGTTTCACATCTCCCTGGAAACAGTCTGTACTGCAGCTCCAAAGTATTTTTCCCTTTCTTTCAAAAGAAGAGAATTTCAAAGCTCAGATCTCTTCTGCTGAAGAGAATGGAAAGTGCGGGACAAAGAAGACTTACCACCGCCAAAGAATTCCTCCGATATTTGGAAATATTTCTCCATCCCTTCAGGAGAAAAGAATGTTCTTGAAAAAATTATGCAATACAATCTATGCAGCAATAAGATGTCAAGAGCTACTGAGAAGAAGTGTTCACATGGCACATTGTCGGTTTTGAATCACCTGAAAACCATACATAAAAGGACGTATCAGAGTATGATAAGAGAGAGGAAACATAGTGCATCATCCTCAGCAGTTGGACAATCAGTGGGACCCTTACTATCTTATCAGATACTTACCATCCCCACTGTTTCACCAAAACTGCAAGACACGGTCACTCATTTTGCCAAATACAATATACCAGTTGAACTAAATATATCATCTGTTGCCCAGTTTATGGATGCTGTCAGAAAACATAATTATTAATATTTTTTCACCTTATATCTTCCATTACTCTTTAAACACAAGTAGACATCTGAAAAGCAAATGTAGACTACATTTAACTTGAGATTACATACTATTAGATTACATTCTATAAGCAAGTGAGTAGCTACTAAGGTTGGGCGGAGTTGGCGGAGTGACACTACGCGGAATTCCACTGAGTTGTCAAAAAAACCCATGGAATTCCACTCCGCTCCGCCCTAACTGTGCATGCAGGCAGTAGACCTGGAGGGTTCCTGACCCCCAGACTGCCACCTGCTTTACGGCTTACCTGGATCTGGTGTTCTCTGCGCCTGGGCTGTCCTCCTACTGTCTACTCATCCTCAGCAGTTCAAAACCCCTATGCTGCATGACCAGAGAGGACTGCGAATGTGTGCATGTGCCCGCATGAGCAGTTCGCACGAGTCCTGTATCATAGGGGTTTTGCTTCGTTGAGGACGAGGAAACAGCCAGCAAAAGGACAGCCCGGGCACGGAGAACGCCAGATCCAGTTAAGACTCCTTATTTTCTCTTTTTGCCGAACTCTGTGTTCGCAGCGGAGGGCAGAGTTGGCAAAACTTCGCAATATCCACTGACGGAGTGGAGTTCGCCATCCACCCTTAGTAGCTACATAAGTGGTTATATCAGTGTGTAAGAGGCTGTGTAAGTGTCTGAGTATGGCTGTATAAACGGGTATATGAGTGGCTGTATAGATGGGTGACTGTGTAGGTGAGTGGGTGAGTGGTTATGTGGGTGAGAAAATCAGTGCGTGTGGGGGTGTGTCACTGCATGTGTAAGAGCTGTGTTGATGTGTGACTGGGTGTATTACTTACTGTATGGGTATCTAAATGGGTATACAAGTGGCTGTATGGATTGGTAAGTGGCTGTGTTAGTGGGCGTTTGCATATGTAACTGTGTCTACAAGTGGCTGTAGTAGTGGGGGATACTTAAGTGCTGTGTGGGTGTGTGAATGTATGTGTAACAGCCTCTGTCGCTGTGTGACTGGATGAGTGAGTAGCTGTATAGGTTTCTAAATAGGTATCTGAGTAACTGTATTAGTAGGTGACGGGGTGTATACCTGGATGTATGGGTGTGTAAGTGTAGCTGTCTGAGTGCTGAATAGATGAATGGCTGTATAGGTATAAGTAGGGGTGACAGTGTCTGTATGAGTGTCTGAAAGACTATGTAAGGGTATGTATAGGTGAGTAAATGGGTGTGTTAATTGTTTTGTGGGTGTGTAACTGAGTGTGTCAGTCCCTGTCTGGCTGCATGAGTAGTGAGTACATAAGTGTTTTGTGGGAGTGTAACTGGGTGTGTAAGTGCCTGCCTGACTGTGTGAGTGGGTGCAAATTGCATACTATTAAATGACATACTATAAGCAAGCACTCACATCTATTTTCTAACGCATGAATTCATACTGCATCAATAATACAACTATATTTTCAGTATATCAATTCCTCTTCCTCCTTTGCTGCTCACTTTATTTTTTGGTAATGTTCTCATCTAAGCTCCCTTCTATTTTGCCTTTTATCGTAGTATCTAAAAGCTACACTTTTTCTTTTAAATTATATACACTCACACTTTTTTTTTAAGATATCATTTTTTATAGTACAACCTAATTGACATACCTGTAAAATCTCAAGGCTGTTGTCCAGCGTTTAGTGTAAGTTCTGTTCACATCTGTGTCCCACTGTAAATCTCATGTCAGAACTATGGCAATTCTCCTACACTCTCAGTAGAAAAGTACCTAAAGTTGCTACACTTCCCCATATGCTCTTAATTATAATCGTATATTTTGAAAATCACAGACTTCCTTTAATCTTTTATCTTTTTTATACCACTCCTAAATTGTTACTAATTTTGAACTCTTTCCATGTTTCCTATAAAAAAGCCCAATGTGGCTGTTTATTTGCAGATCCATGGATCCACTGCAGTGCTGCGGCCCCCCATGTAACTCCACATGGAAGCCCTGAAAAGCATTCAGCAGTCTGCTGTTAATGCTTTTCATTTATATTTCATTTTGTAAAATAGTGTCATCTATACAACATACACTCCTTACTGAGCAATTTTTGTACACTGGTCTGCTTTTCAGTTTCACACTGCAGTCTCTTTTGTTTCCTTCCCACCACACACTTTAACTCAGTTTCTATAATAAGCATGTTTCCAATTGTCCCTGCCTACCAGTAGGTCAAAATTTCACGAAACTTTCTCTAAACAGTAGTATAGCTTCACATTAAGGGCCCGATTCTGATGCGGTTAGGAAAGCATTCCCACCTAGGGCCCGATTATGATGCATTTAGGAAGGCCTCCTAACAGCATTTGCTCCTTCCGAATTGGATCGGGAACGTGTGTTCCCAACCGAGGGCCAGATTACGATGCGGTTAGGAACATAAGCTCCCATAGAAGTCAATGGGAGTCCAACCAAATCGTATCTGGAAGCATCCGTATGCATCATACTCGGCGGTCGGACTCTCCCGATCCAAGTCGGTCGGAAACCATTTCCACACCGATTCGATCGGGAAGATTTCCTAACCGCATCAGAATTGGGCCCTATGTGTAACAGGGGTGGTTGACTGTTAGCAATTCCATGCATATCTCAAACAACATAACTTTATTTTATTTTTCCAAAGCCAATCACAATTTAGGTAGTTATTTTTCTTAAAGTCAGTACCTAATTTTAGTTCCGTGAACATCTCCACCATCCAATCAAATATGTTATTTTATATTTACTTGCTGTCCTTCATTTTAGCTGCCTTTCCTCTTCAAAACTGTCTCATTCTGCTGCAGCCTTTTATTGTGTGTTACTCTTGCTTGTCTCCAAAATGATCAGAGTCTGGATTGTGGGCTATAGTTTTCCTGCCCCACTTTAAAGCACACATGGAAGCTTACTGTTTTGGTCCTGCCTGCATTCAAGGTTGCACCTGAAGTTGTCACACATCACTTTGTTTGGGAAATAGCACTGTTAATTTCCAAGACTGCATACATTACAGCTCTTTCAACTTAATTGCATATTCTCCTAGCTAACAGTGGAGAGTCCAATTTTATTTTAAAGACAAAGAAGGCAAATCTTATTCAATCTCCTTTTCTGCTTAATTTACATAGCACATTGAACAAAACATTACATGTCGCGCAACCCTGCATTTCCACTCAGGAAACATTAACCTAAAAAAACTACAATCAACACTATAAATAGGCATGGCCCCAAACAATCTTCCTCTTTTTATTGTTGCACCAAGATTATAAACCATAGATGGATCTTAACATAAAAAACCACACTAAAAAACTCAAGTGACAGCCAAAGTAACTCCTCTGTCCTTTGCTCACAATCATCATTATAAAATGTGGTCTTGCAATTGTCACTCCTGTCTTGCTTAACCCATCAGGCTGGCATTTGATTGGTTGAAACCCGATCTTGCAGTTATTAAACACGTCACCTGAGGGCAGGAAACATATACTCTCCAATATAATGTCAGGATAGTATTTGCCTCCTTTGTCTTTAATGAAGTCAGAATTTCATTTTACTATTAAATAGGAGAATCTGTAATTTTATCACGAGAGAGGTAACTCTATGATGAAAGTTTAAAGCATCCCCACCACATTCATTGAAGCATGCTGAATGAGTTTAAAATAATATTTTTGAAAACAGAAACTCTTGACAAATCTATTGATTTTAAAATATCTTCCAGCTCAAAATTCCTTAGAAACCATAGCCCCCTGCACTGAATGTGCACCAAACCACCCTTTGTCTAACTCCACCAAAGA
Organism: Triturus cristatus; assembly: GCF_964204655.1. Classification (NCBI taxonomy): domain Eukaryota; kingdom Metazoa; phylum Chordata; class Amphibia; order Caudata; family Salamandridae; genus Triturus; species Triturus cristatus. The sequence continues at coordinate 889,935,193 of NC_140579.1, forward strand.
CATTAACCCCTTCAATTATGTACTCAAAGTTGTTATGGGCACTGGTGCAAAAAGTTTTTGCAATGCTATAACTGATTGGTTGCCCGCTTCAACCCCTCTGTTACCAGTATATTTTGTTGAAAACATCTTACCACATGTAGTTTAGGATGTAGTGTTAAGAAGAAAACTCAATAGGAGCAGAAGAATTCTTTAGTTGCCTTTTAATTATAAAATGCACTGCAACTGGTGAAAAATGTATTGGAGATACATCCAAAGCCCTAACGTAAGACACTCTTCTGAAAGAAACCAAACATAACATTGCCACCAGCTTAGCTGACAGGCCCTTGAGTGACAGCTTCTAATTATCATCCCAAGACTGGAAGATTTGCATAAGTATTGTTTATGTTTTTTAATATATGTGTTAAATTTGTAGTAGTTATGATTTTTATTTTTATTACATCTTGAATTTTTTAGTTCCATAGCGGGTTGTGGGTTTATAGGGGAATAGGGTGGTAAGTAATTTATTTATAATAAATTAATGATTATTTTAAATGTATTTAATTTAGATTTTATAGCGTTCATTGTGGGAAGTAATTTATTTGTAATTAATTATTAATTGGCTGTTAATTAATGTTAAATAATTAATTGATAATCAATTATGGTAATTGTGTGATTTTGTTTAGGTGTGGGTTGTGGGGTTTATGGGGTAAAGGATGGGAAGTAATTTATGTTTAGTTAATTCATTATTAGTTGTTAATTAATAATAATTACCTAATTGAAAATTAAAAATGGAATTTGTGTAATTAAATTTAGGTGTGGGATGTGGGGTTTATAGGGGTAAAGGGTGGGAAGTAATTTGTGTTTAATTAATTAAAAATTATTTGATCATTAATATTAATTAATTTATTTATATTTAATTAGGTTATTTGTTTATATTTTGTGTGTGTGGCTTTTATTGTTATGGGGTTCAGTGTGGGGACTAAATACATTTTACTTACTTTATAATTAGTTGTTAAATACTATTAGTATGGGGGGACATACTAGACCGCCATCTTGTGCACGGCGTGTTCTAGTTGTCAGGGGCTCTGGGCTACATAACATGCTCGAAGGGCGGACACGCAGCAGCTCAGGGGTGAGTGGTGGCGTTTGTCTGCTGCTCCTCAGGCTGTTCTAAATACTTGTATACTGTTAATTTGCTGATTTTATGCTTAGAGATAAACTGCTGCTTTGCTTGAATCATTATTAATTGCTGCTATTGTCTTTACAAACTGCCGATTTCAAACGGAGAACTTTTTGGCTCACTTACCCACACGTCTCCAGCATGCACTTCTGGACCCCTGGGGGGGACATACTAGACCGCCATCTTGTGCACGGCGTGTTCTAGTTGTCAGGGGCTCTGGGCTACATAACATGCGCGAAGGGTGGACGCGTAGCGGACGAGCGGCGCCAAAGGCAAGCCCGTCTAGGCCGTCCGCGCCAGTACGTCGCCTCTCGCCAGGAACGCTGGTTGGGGCTTGCCTAGATTTTGCAGCTATTCCAGGGAAGAATTATTAGCTGTTAATCCCAGTTAAGTTGTGCAGCACACCTCCACTAAACTTTTTGGAAGGACCATTTGGTTGTTTATGTTGTAGATATGTCTCCCCTACAGTACCGCCCCTTTTAACTCCTTCCATGGTTCAGCCCCAGAGATGGCTGAAAATTCTCCAGCTAGCTAAGCACTAGTTAGAAATCCATGACTTAGTCATAGAGGAATCCCTGGATGTATTCTTCTTGACTGAGACCTGGCTTAATGAGGATATGGTGGCTGAACCGAATCTAGCATTGCCCGCTGGGTACTCCATCTGCATGGTTAATAGAGAATCTAGGGGTGGTGGCATTGCGGTGCTTTTTAAATCATGTTACTCATGTCTTTTTTTGAAAGAAGTTATTGAGGGCTGTGAGTGTGCTCGTTCTAGTATCACCATTAGTACTCATCTGACCCTATCTGGCCTGCTAGTTTATCGTCCACCAGGGTCTGCCTCTAAGTTCAAAGTCGGCCTGCTGGAGGCAGTCTGCACGCTTGCTATGGGCACTGCCAATTTCATTATTTTGGGTGATTTTCATCTGCACTTTGGTTTTATCGCAAGATAACGAGATCTGTAGCTTGCTTGCGGACCTGGCTGCGTACCAACTTAACCAACTGGTCCCCGGCCCCACCCATTTGGCTGGCCATTTGTTGGACCCTATTTTCTCGAATATTCTGTCTGCAACTGTGGAGACTCCTAAACCTATGGGTTAGACTGACCATTAGCTGGTAGCAATGTTTTATCCGCCCCCCAACAAAGCTACTCAATTGCCTGTCTTCAAACGCCCTTGGCGTATACTGAGGTTGGAGGATTTTCACGCATTTCTCTGCATAAATTCTCTGGGACCGCTTAATAACGCTGAGATTGGTTATAGCTTGTTCTGCGATTGGATCACCCATGGGCTTAACTCTCTTATTCCGGCTAAGTGGTCTAGGGGCCGTACCTCCGATGCCAGTCCCTGGTATAATGACTCATTGACCACCTTAAGGAAGGCCTGTAAGAGATCAGAGTGCGAGTGGAGAAAGGATTATGACCCCAGGAAAAAAAGTATGTTATCTGGCCCAGATTAAACACTATCACAGAACAATCTGCAAGGTTCGAGCGGCTTACTATGCCAATGAAATCAAGCTTAGCCCTAACCCAGCCAAATGTATTTTTAAGATCCTTAAAGACCTCAGGGTTAGAAAAGCTCGGCATCCGCTATTTCATCTGAACATCAGTATGAGGACCTGGCCACTTTCTTTGTTGAGAAAGTTCGTACCATCTACCGGTCCTTCCCTCAAGTGACCTCTCCTTCTCCTACTGCTCTTCCTATACCCTTGCCACGGCCTTCTCTAGTAGCCATCTCCAGTATCTCACAGGATGAGTTCATTTGGCTGAGCCGGAAAGTTAAATCTGTTTTTCCGGCTGAGCGCATTCAATTTAAGACGTTGTGTCTCTCTTTTAAGATTCTGAAGCTGGCTGCGCCTAGCCTGCTTGGTAACTTGCTTACTCCATAGGTTGCCCCTCGCTAGGTGCGCTCCTTGGGGCAGCACCTGGTTACTGTTCCCCATGTGAAGCGTCTTTGCGCAGGGGGCCGGTCTTTTCGCTGCCTGGCAGCCAAGTTATGGAACTCCCTGCCTGTTCAGATCCGTAGGATGGAATGCTTGCTTGACTTCAGGAAAGCGATTAAAACTTTCCTTTTTCCCCCAACTTAGTCTTCTTGGTCAATCGTTCTATTCTTGATGTTCTACTGCTTTAGTGTTTGGGTCTGCTCTCTGATAGAGCAGCGCCGGGACGCCCCTTTGCTGGGGCAGCTGTGCGCTATAGAAATCCGAATAAGATAACATAACATAACATACCATAATTAATTTTTTTATAGTTTAGTTTTAACTGTTGGTTGTGGGGCTTTTAGGGTTAAAGTGTGAGAAGTTAAATAATTGTTATGAGTTTATTTTTTTAATAACTAAATATTTTTTTAATTGGTAATTAATTATGTTAGTTGAGGAAGTACATTTTTTTTTAAACTTAGATGTGTGTAGTGAATTGTGTGGTGTTATAAGGTAGGAAATACAAAAAAGTAAAGTTATGCAATAATTACTGTTTTTGTTTCTAAATAATTTTTCATAAAAAATATTGATTTGTTTGGAAATTGTTTTTTATTGTATTTAATATATTTGTAGGTATTTGTTATATGTATTTAACATTATAATATTTTTTTTAATATTAAAAATATTTGTATTTGAATTGTTAACATATTTATATATGTTTTAATTTATTTTGTTTTCTGAATATTTTTATTGTTGTTAAAATGTAGATTGGTTTTAATTTTGAACTGACGGGACTGAGAATATGAATTGTTACTCGTCTGAAATCCAACACTTTCCCTACTGTTGCACTCACTGGAGTGGGAATAGTAATTTATACCCGTCCACTATCCAACACTTTCCCTACTGTTACACTCAATGGAGTGGGAATCGTCATTTTAACCTCTCTGCTATCCAACACTTTCCCTACTGTTGAACTTAATGGAGTGGGAATAATAATTTCTATCCCTCCGCTATCCAACACTTTCCCTACTGTTGCACTCACTGGTGTGGAAATAGTAAATTTTACCCCTCCGCTATCCAACATTTGTCCTACTGTTGCACTCACTGGAGTGGGAATAGTGATTTCTACACCTTCTCTATCCAACACTTTCCCTTCTGTTGCACTTACTGGAGTGTGAATAGTAATTTTTAACCTCCGCTATCCAACACTTTCCCTACTTTTGCACTCACTGGAGTGTGAATAGTAATTTTACTCCTCCGCCATCCAACACTTTCCCTACTGTTGCACTCACTGGAGTGGGAAATTTAAGTTTGAAGAGTTTTAAATAGTTTAATGTTCTAATTTATAATACAATGTATTTTTTATTAGATTTTATGTTATTGGTATACACACACACAAATAAATATATATATATATATATATATATATTTATATATATATATATATATATTATCTACTGGCGGTCGCCAGTAGATAGTTATAGTTAGGACCGAGTTCCCATAGGAAATCTGAAAATTCTATTTTGAATAACTTTGGCGCCGGTTGACGAATCTTCAAAACTGATGGGGCGCTCCGCTCAGCTCCTACCCTGAAAGTCTCGGGGTGATTCGTCAAGCGGGGGCTGAGAAAAAAGGGGGGTCCCAAAACACGTTTTCCCCATGCATTTTCCCATAGGACCTTTAGTCGAAGGTACAGCCCGAACAGCTGAACAGAATTACTTGAAATTTGGCAAAGAGGTAGTCCTCAGGTCAGGGATGTGTCTTTTGCATATATGGTGTCAATGTGTTCAGTAGTTTCTGAGAAAATTGCAGTTAAAAGTACATAAATATCTATAGGCGCGCACCGTGCGCGCACCGTCCGCGCACCGTGTTGTGCGCGAGCGTAATTCTGATTGGTGGTTAGATGTCAGTCAACATTCGAATCGGTCGAAATCAGGAAGTGTCGGACGCCATTTTGTGTGTGGCAGTGACAAAAAAAGGTGGAGAACGTGAAAAGGGGGCAGGGAAGAGGACATTTTATTTTTTTATCAAAAAATCGCGGGGTGCGCGCACGGTGCCGTTGTGTTCATTGAGTGTTTTTTGGTACCTATAAGTAAGTACCGATGCAGAGTCTTTAGTTCAAGAGGAAGACTCTGTTCCCTTCATCTGTGAAATGTACACCGTCTCCTCTATAAATGCCTTGCCACTCCCCTCACTATTTCTTCTTATTTCCTGGGAAAAGGAGCTAAAAAGGTATCAATTTTACTTGAAAATGGCAGAACAGCAGTCTACTTCAGGGAGTGAGGAGGAGACCTGGATGCACTCAGAAGGTGTATTTCAGTAGAATGGCAATATGAAAAGAAAGATAGTTGTAAAATGGAGGCTTACATACTTTTTTTTTTAATAAAAAGAACTCATTGGCTGTTTCAGACCATTCAACACTAAAAACTAGGCTGTATGTTTACATTTTTAAAAGCATGTTTTGTATTGGTTCAGAAAAATGTGTTCCCACAGAACATTACTTTGGATTTGCTGTTAGGTTTGAAAAGTCAAGCAATCTTGCTCTTTGGATTAGAAACATTGTGTGCTGAACTTCTGGCCTCTCTGCTCACACCTGTGTTCCATGATCTCTTGCTATGCTAGCAGGCAGAAGTCATGTTGGGGGTAGGAATCATTTGGAAAGGGTTGAAATTTGCAACCAATAGAAATGTGTGTTTCCATTTGAAAAAATGTGGGAGGCAATGTGATTTGAAGTTAACATGTATATGTGTGAAAAAAGAGAGGGAATGTTTGCCATTTACTGGTTCTGGTGAGAGGTGTACAGCTCAGAGATTCTGGCTCTGATAATCTGCTGTGTGAGTGCCACATTTCTTTCTCAACTAACTACTTTTAAAGGTGAGTTATGAATTTAAGAGGGGATGTATGTGGTGCATTTTGATATAAATAATAGAAATGTGTTTCTTCTTTTAAAGTTGTGTTTTACATTTTATGTTTTGGAAGATATTTAACTGCCTTGAACTTGTAAGATATTATGGAGTATGTCTTCACCATAAGTTAAGGTGTACTGGTATCCCCTAGGAATACTGTTTTGTGCCTAGAATCACACCATGAGTCTGTCTGCACACATGAATTGTTGTCAGACATTTAATTTGTGTTGCTCTTGTTCTGTAAGACTTGCACTCGCAGGAAAGGGGCAGCTTGTTTTCTTGAACTGTGATGGTTAGCATTCAGCACAAATCACTATCTCACAGATGAGAGGCAAATGCTAACACATTTGAAATGAACAGGGTAGATTTTCCTTCCACTCCTGCAATGGGTGAGGTAGTTCCTACATGTTCAAAACTCCAATTAACCCTTACCACACATGTACTCTTACATACATCTCTGCAGTCTTCATGCAGTTGTGCAAGCGTCCAAGCAGATCTCTCTTGCACCTGACAATACACAGTCTCCAGAAACACACTCTTAGCACACAGGCAGCTGCTTGTCCTGCACTCCCATGCTTACTATTCAGCACTGTCTGGTATTTCAAATAGCAGTGTGTAACGCTAACACATTCAACGTCACCAAGGCTCATTTCCTTTGCTCTAGTCTAATCACTCACCCAGGTTCCACATGCTCATGGTCTCAAGTAGCTGTTAGGACATGTGCTCTTTTCTGCCTCTCTAAACTATAAGGAAAATGTTTCAGGCTGTTACAGTAATTATCACTTGCTCTACCACAGTAGTAAATGTGCTTTGAAATTGGCAATCAAATATCGTTTTCTGCCTAGAATCACACCATGAGTCTGTCTGCACACAGGAATTATTGTCAGAGATTTAATTTGTGTTGCTCTTGTTCTGTAAGACTTGCACTCGCAGGAAAGGGGCAGCTTGTTTTCTTCAACTGTGATGGTTAGCTTTCAGCACAAATCACTATCTCACAAATGAGAGGCAAATGCTAACACATTTGAAATCAACATGTTAGATTTTCCTTCCACTCCTGCAATGGGTGAGGTAGTTCCAACATGTTCAAAACTCCAATTAACCCTTACCACACATGTACTCTTACATACATCTGTGCAGTCTTCATGCAGTTGTGCAAGCGTCCATGCAGATCTCTCTTGCACCTGACAATACACAGTCTCCAGAAACACACTCTTAGCACACAGGCAGCTGCTTGTCTTGCACTTCCATGTTTACTATTCAGCACTGTGTGGTATTTCAGATAGCAGTGTGTAACGCTAACACTTTCAACGTCACCAAGGCTCATTTCCTTTGCTCTAGTCTAATCACTCACCCAAGTTCCACATGCTCATGGTCTCAAGTAGCTGTTAGGACATGTGCTCTTTTCTGCCTCTCTAAACTATAAGGAAAATGTGTCAGGCTGTTACAGTAATTATCACTTGCTCTACCGCAGTAGTAAATGTGCTTTGAAATTGGCAATCAAATATACGTTTTCTGCCTAGAATCACACCATGAGTCTGTCTGCACACAGGAATTGTTGTCAGAGATTTAATTCGTGTTGCTTTTGTTCTGTAAGACTTGCACTCGCAGGAAAGGGGCAGCTTGTTTTCTTCAACTGTGATGATTAGCATTCAGCACAAATCACTATCTCACAAATGAGAGGCAAATGCTAACACATTTGAAATCAACATGGTAGATTTTCCTTCCACTCCTGCAATGGGTGAGGTAGTTCCTACATGTTCAAAACTCTAATTAACCCTTACCACACATGTACTCTTACATACATCTCTGCAGTCTTCATGCAGTTGTGCAAGCATCCATGCAGATCTCTCTTGCACCTGACAATACACAGTCTCCAGAAACACACTCTTAGCACACAGGCAGCTGCTTGTCTTGCACTTCCATGTTTACTATTCAGCACTGTGTGGTATTTCAGATAGCAGTGTGTAACGCTAACACTTTCAACGTCACCAAGGCTCATTTCCTTTGCTCTAGTCTAATCACTCACCCAAGTTCCACATGCTCATGGTCTCAAGTAGCTGTTAGGACATGTGCTCTTTTCTGCCTCTCTAAACTATAAGGAAAATGTGTCAGGCTGTTACAGTAATTATCACTTGCTCTACCACAGTAGTAAATGTGCTTTGAAATTGGCAATCAAATATACGTTTTCTGCCTAGAATCACACCATGAGTCTGTCTGCACACAGGAATTGTTGTCAGAGATTTAATTCGTGTTGCTTTTGTTCTGTAAGACTTGCACTCGCAGGAAAGGGGCAGCTTGTTTTCTTCAACTGTGATGATTAGCATTCAGCACAAATCACTATCTCACAAATGAGAGGCAAATGCTAACACATTTGAAATCAACATGGTAGATTTTCCTTCCACTCCTGCAATGGGTGAGGTAGTTCCTACATGTTCAAAACTCTAATTAACCCTTACCACACATGTACTCTTACATACATCTCTGCAGTCTTCATGCAGTTGTGCAAGCATCCATGCAGATCTCTCTTTCACCTGACAATACACAGTCTCCAGAAACACACTCTTAGCACACAGGCAGCTGCTTGTCCTGCACTCCCATGCTTACTATTCAGAACTGTGTGGTATTTCAGATAGCAGTGTGTAACGCTAACACATTCAACGTCACCAAGGCTCATTTCCTTTGCTCTAGTCTAATCACTCACCCAGGTTGCACATGCTCATGGTCTCAAGTAGCTGTTAGGACATGTGCTCTTTTCTGCCTCTCTAAACTATAAGGAAAATGTGTCAGGCTGTTACAGTAATTATCACTTGCTCTACCACAGTAGTAAATGTGCTTTGAAATTGCCAATCAAATATCGTTTTCTGCCTAGAATCACACCATGAGTCTGTCTGCATACAGGAATTGTTGTCAGAATTTTAATTTGTGTTGCTCTTGTTCTGTAAGACTTGCACTTGCAGGAAAGGGGCAGCTCATATGCTAGGATTTGAAAAGCTCAAAAAAATATAGTAATATTTTTAAATTACATAAAGGTATTTTTTTTTTAGTTTCTTTTAGGTATTGGTGAACAACACTGAAATAAATTAAACATGCCTATAAAATCAAGAAAGAGAAAAGAACAGCAAAAACATCTATATTTGAAGACAACTGGACAACACAAATTAGTTGAAGAACCTCATGTTGGAAAAAAGAAAAAGTCTTCTGGTAAGCAGACTAAGGGGTTTTTTTTAAATATCCTCAAACATAGAAAAAATGTAAAAAATATATCCACTGCAAATAGTGTTTCAAGTAGAAAACAACAAGACAGTAGAAAGAAAATAGTAAATGCTAATGTACAATCAGAAGCAAGAAAGAATGTCTTAAAAAGAAAAACAGAATTTCAAAACATTCGTAGAAAAATGTTTCAGAGAAGAGTGATGTTCAATTTGCTAAAGGATGTGAAAAAATGTAGGAAGAAAGCAAAATTTTATAAGAAAAAGAAACATATTGAATCAATTGTTGCAAAGGCTTTGGAATTAAAAAGAAAACTATTCATTTTAATTTTGAACAGGATCCGTACATTAGATAAAATAGTCAATGTAATGAAGTCAAAAAGCAAAAGGAAAAGAGTAGTGAAAAAAAAAACTTTTGTAAAGTGTTCTTAGGAGAATGGAAGCATAGTTCAAGTACTGAACCATTTTTTAATGAAGAGAGTTATCTTCAAAGTAATAGTTTGCTGCATGCAGTTGACACCAGTGGTCGAGCTTATGAAGTTAAAGATGGTTGTGTAATGGAAAAGGAGAAAATGGTTCCAAGAAATGAGGAAGAAGTGTTAGCTGATGAGGTTATGGGGAAACGTCCTAAAGCCCCAGTGTACACTTGGAATTGTAGTAGTATTTGTACTGTACGACAAGAATCTATTGATAAATTACGTGACTTTCTAAGAGAATATAGTAAAAAAAAGTGTTAAACAGAAGATTAAGGTGCTTCAAAGACTAGATCCATGCAGAGTGAGAAAGAATACTGGTTTAAAAGGACATTCTCTGGATTGTCTTTCTAGGAAAGTTTGTCAAAGTGTTTTTCACCATTTTAGGATGCTGGCAGTGCATCATACTGAAATGAGAAAGTTTGTGAGAAGATTGTATTTTGCTAAAAGTCCAGCACTAAAGTTAAATGAGTTGAATAGTGCTCTGTTCCGTGGATCTGTATCAGATGTAGAGAAGGTTACTGATGATATTCAGTTTTGTTACTTTGGTCCAGGAATTGACACAGTTATTGAGGAAAATGTGGAAGAGAATGTAGAACCCACTGTTAGTAAAAATTTTGAAGATCAAATGACAAAATTTACTATCATCTCTAATGAAAGACCAAATATTACTTGCCGGAGAAGCCATTATAAAACTCAAACAAGGAATGTTGATCTCTATAAAAAAAAGTGAAAAAGAAAATAATTATGAGTGGAAGGATTTTGCTACATATTTATTTATGGAAAATTGTTTTGATTTGGGTGAAGATCAGAGTATTTGTAAATACTGTTATAACAAGTTAGAAGAAAATAAAATGCCAGCTAGAGCTGTACATAATAATTTTAATTGGTTGATATTCCTGCAGAACTTAGTGATTTAAATACGTATGAGTCTATACTCATTCAATGTGTCCATCCGTTTCAGAATATAGTTCGTATGGAGCCCAAAACAGGTAAATTACCTCCTTCAGATTTACAAAGAGGTTTAAAACGAAGAGTTGTCTATTTGCTGTTAGATTTGAAAAAAAATATTGAAACAATTGATGCAGATAGTTTGGAAACTGAACCATTAGTTATTCTGGTTAATGGTGTACCTACAAAGAATAAGAAAATTTGTCAGGAGCTAGTAGATGTACGAAAAGAAAAAAGAGCAAATTTATATTTGAAAAGAAATAATAAGTACTATGAATCAATTTATATGGATGAAGATGAAGAAGTTTTACTAGCAGACACAGGAATACCAACTGGGCAAATTGAAAAAGTGGATAAGTCAAAAGAAGAAGAAATTTATGAACATTTCAGCATACATCCTCTTCATTCTAAAGAAGTTATGGGAAACACTATTGATCTGTTTCAGATGAAAAAAGCAAAAGGAACTCCCGTGAGTGTATGGGAGGAGAGCTTGGAAGCTCGTTGTTTTCCCCAGCTGTTTCCTACAGGAAAAGGTGGATGATATGATGAACGTCCAGTACAGATTCCTGCTTCTGAGTATCGGACTACAAGATTATATGCAGAAGATCCACGATTTCGTCAAAATATTCCTTATTTGTTCCATCTTTTATTTGAAAGTGACTTGTCTGCACTATCTTATGCAGTAAATCACATTTTAAAAACTGGAGTACATCTACATAATGTGTCTGCAAAGGATTTTATGAACAAAGTGCAACAGCGAGATGATCATTTGGAATCTCAATTGATTAATCTGATGGCTTGTCAGCGTGGAACTTATGAATATTGGTACCGACGCCATGGTGAATTGAAATGTATATTACGGAATTTAGGAACTCCTACATGGTTCCTTACCCTAAGCTGTGCTGAGTACGCTTGGGATGATTTACTGGATTATCTTCAAGAGGCAAATTCAAATATTGAAAACATCCAATACAAGACATCAGGAGAATTGTGCTCATTGGATCCGGTTAATGTTTGCAGATATTTCAATCATAGATTTGAGGCTATGATGTCCTTCATCTGCAATAAAAAAAATCCACCTCTTGGAGAAGTTGTGGATTTCTTTTGGAGAAAAGAGTACCAAGCAAGAGGTGCTCCTCATATTCATATGCTGTTGTGGATCAAGGATGCCCCAAAATTTGGAAATGATTCTGATGATGCAGTTTTATCTTTCATTGAAGAATATGCAACATGTGCTATACCTAAAAGCACAGAAGAAAAAAACTTAAAAGAGCAAGTTTTACGTTTCCAAAGTCATCGGTGTGGAAAATACTGTTGACGAAAGTACAAGAGTAAAGATAAATTCTACACAAAATGTCGATTTGGATTTCCACGACCTGTTCTTTCAAAAGGAAGAGTAAACAGTTTTATGTCAGCTGTGCGACATACAATTACAAGAAAATCTCCGAAAAATACCTACAACCTAAGAAGAAAAGAAGAGTCAAAATACATAAATGACTACAACCAAGTCATTTTATCCATGTGGAATGCTAACATGGATATTCAGTATGTAGCTGACAATTCTATTGCTGTTGCTCGGTATGTCACATCTTACATCACTAAATCTGAGAAAACAGAATTGAAAGAAATGTATGAAGAGATTTCTCACGAGAAGACTGTCAGTAAAAAGCTATACAGTTTCAGTTTAAAGATGTTATCGCATCGAGAAATTGGGTCATATGAATGCACAGATAGGTTATCATCTGCAAGTCTGTACTCCAAATCCAGAAGAATAATTTGGGTAATGTTTAGCAGAGAACGAACCAGAAAGTACAGACATTTTGAAAACAAACATGTTGGACACATATTACCCAAACAGAAGTCATCATCTTGAGAAAATGTCTCTCAAAGGAAGTTTGATTAATCACAGGAAGCTGAGTTGCGACACTACTGACAAAAAGGAATTTTACTACTTAGCACTTTTACAGCTGTTTAAACCATGGCGTTCAGAGGATGAATTACTTGGAGATTTTCAGAGCTATGAAGATTCCTTTAAAGCATGCAAAGATAACATAGAATGCAGTACTTTCTCAAATTATGTACAAATGTTAAATGAAGAAATTGAACAAGAAGCTACAATTGCAGCTGAAGTAGCTAGAGACAGTTCTCAAAGTCAAAGTCAAAGTTCTGGTACGCTCAGTCAAGATCCCCTAGGATAACCAATCGTAGAAAATGAAGCTGCAATAGCCATGACTGAAGTGGAAACAGCTATGAATCAAGCTCAGGAAGATTTAATAGACTTACCAAATTTGGAACAACAACTGAATGATGAACAACAACAAATTTATGAAGAAGTCACAAAACAAATTGATCATGGATTACTACATGAAAATAAAGAGTGCTCATGCGCATCATTTGAACCAATCAGAATGTATGTGAGTGAACAAGCTGCAACTGGAAAAAGTTTCTTAATGAAAGTAATTAGAAGCTACCTAAAGAAAAAAACTGATTCAACTTTGTCTTGTGTTGTTACTGCTCCAACTGGGTTAGCAGCATATAACATAAAAGGAATTACCTTACATCGTTTGCTAATGTTACCAGTAGAGCATGAGAACAAAATAGAATACCACAAGCTAACAGGAGAAGCATGTTTTGAAGTTTCAAGAGTGTTTAAGAAAATGAAAGTTCTCATTATTGATAAGGTAAGCATGATATCAAACTTAATGCTTGCCTTTGTGCATTTAAGAATGCAGTAAATTCTAAAGACAGACTATGACGTGTTATTTGGAGGAAAACATGTTATAGTTTTTGGGGATCTACTGCAGCTCACTCCAGTTAAAGGACAACCAGTATTTAATACTCTTAAACATGAAGACACGAAAAAGTCGTTAGGAAGTATAGGTAATGTGAATATTTGGTCATACTTTGAGTACAAAGAACTCATTACGAATATGCGGCAAGCAAATGATGATGATTATGCAAGTATTCTCAAAGATATCAGAATTGGACTACTCACAGAAAATGGCAGAAAAGTTTTACAGAGTCGATTGCTATGTAATTTGTTTCCAACAGAACAAATAGTTCCAGAGAAAATATACAAGAAAATTGCAGAAGAAAATACTGTAATCTGCTTGATGCCAACACTACATGAATGCTCTATATTCAATGAAGAACTTTTGAAATTGGAAAATGAAGAGATTATGAAAATGGAAGCCATGGATAAAATACAGCATGAAGGAATAACCATTACATTGACAGGCAAATTGAAAACTAAATTGGATTCTCTAGAGAAAAACATATCGAAAACAGCTGGTTTAGAAAAGAATCTTTATGTATGTATGAACTGTCGAGTAATTTTAAGACGTAATTTGAATGTAGAAAAAGGTTTAGTGAATGGAGCTATGGGTAAAGTTGTGGGTTTTGTTAACTACCAGAAAAAAGATGGAATTGAATTTTTAAAAATAAAATTTGATCAGATTGAAGAGGTTAAAGACATTAGTCGTTGTTCAGTTTGTTTTCTGCTTGTGAAAGACTTATATGTACGTAGGAAGCAGTTTCCGTTTTCTCTAGCATATGCTGTAACTATTCACAAATCTCAAGGATTAACTGTAGATAGTGCTTTTGTAAACATTGGATCTAGTGTGTTTAAAGAGGGTATGGCATATGTTGCTTTGTCACGAGTGAAAAAATTATCTGGTTTATTCATGATAGACTTTGATGACTCAAAAGTTAGTGCTGATGCAAATTGTGTAAAGGAGTATAATAGATTAAGAAGAAGCTATGCTCCTCATTTAGGTCAGTATCCTGTGTTTGAAAAACGTGTTGTTTGTCGGAAAAGGAGAATTGAGAATATCTGTAATGAGGATGTACAGAAGAGAAAACAAAAGCAGAGTGATGTGATTGCAAGCAAAAAGAAAAAGGACAATGTTGAAGAGGTTGTTGGTTGTCATTTTGAAAATAGCTCTGGTGTCAACTGCTACGCTAATGTAGTGCTGAATGTTGTATTTTATCTTGAAAGTTTGCAAGAGCAGATAATACTATATCATGAAAAAAGATTTTGTTTTCTGCTGAGTTTCCTTTATGAGAAGCTGAGTAATGATAAAACTAAAATAGAAAGTGCTTCTGATGTTAGAAATCTTTTAGATGTATGTTCTGGATGTACACAGTTTACTGAAAATGTCCAGCAAGATGCACAGGAATTCTTAATGTATATGCTTATGGTACTGGAAGATGAAGGGGTAGAAATAGAAAATATGTTTGGTCTCTCTTATAAATGGGAACATTGTTGTGAAAACTGTATGAACACATGCAGCATTAATGTTGATTCTGAAAGGTTCAAACATTTAACATTACCAAAGAGTAAATCAGTGACTTTTAGTAAATTAGTTAAAGATGCAAATTACAACATGGAATGTTCTCAATGTAAATCAGAAATGTTATCAACGTTATTTTTAAAGAAATATGGACAGTATATAATTTTAATGATGCAACGTTGTAGAGCTGATGGAACAAAATTGGACACTTTAATAAAGAAGTTTATAGGAAATCAATTATCAATATCAGGAAAGACTTTTGTTGCAGTTGCAATAATTTTCCATGATGGACCTTCTATAACTTCTGGTCATTACACAGTTTATCTAAAATGTGAAAAAGGCTGGACACTGTGTAATGATTCTCAATTGAATTTCAAGCAACGTTTGCCTGCAGAAGTACCAAATTCCTACTTAATTTTCTAAAACCAAAATTTTAGATACAAATTGCAGCATCTGAAGAAACCATTATTTCGATTTTATAGGATTACCATTGGATATTTCACCTAAAAAGGGTTTACAAATTACCATTTAGCCTCATGGAAAGGTAAATGTTTCTATTGTGGACTTCTTTGACAGATATTATTTTGGTGTATGTGCTTAAGCAACAAGATTTACAGACGTTATTTATTGCAAATAGTTATTGTTCTTAGAAGATATTTTTAATATATATGTTACATTTCTATCAAGGTATGTTTTACTGAGGATAGATTCAGGGCTTTTTTAAACAATCTTTCAGATTGTTTATGTTTTTGCCCGCTGTTAAGTGATGAATGCAATTGATATCACTATTTTCAGTGAAAATCAATATTTTCTGCAAACAGCAAAAAAAGAGCAAAAAATTACTTTGTTAAATATGAAAATATGTGTACTGTATTCTAAAATGTATTGTTAAATATTACTACTTTTTTTCTTTTTTTTCAGATCGAGAAAGAAAATTTAGGAAATTGAATCCTTTTTCTTGCAATTAAAAAAAAAACATTTATTTCTAATTAAGTTATTTTGTTGGTCAGGTAAGTTTAAAATATCTGTATTTCTCACCCCTTCACTTTCATGCTCCCTTTTGTTCACTTCTCCTCACTTTGCTTTTCTCATTCCCCTTCCCTCTCTCTTCTTCCTTTACTGCTCTTTCGTAACTCCCTCACTCCTTCTCTACTACTCCCCTAGGTTTACTGCCTCCATCACTATTTTTTCAACCATGTTTCTCTCCCTGTCTCCATATGTCTCAGTCATTCTAACTGCCTTACTGCTTCTCAGTTCCTTGTTCTCTGTCTCTGTTTCTGTCTCTCTCCCTTTGTCTGTCTTACCCTTAATTTCCTTAACATCTCTGGGGCAGATTTACAAGCCCCCTGCGCCACCACTACATCACTTTTTATGACGTACTGGTGGCGCAGGGGGCTCCTCCATATTTACAAGGAGAGGAAAAGCCACCCTGCGTGACTTTTCCTCTCCTCGTAAATACAGCCACTTCACACGCAGCACTGTGCGTTGAAGGGGCGTTCAATGGGTGTTGTTGTGGGTGTTCCCACGCAACACCCATAGAACTAGACACATCTCCAGATTTACGAGAAATCGTAACTCTGGAGATGCGTGTGAATGCTATGCCACCCTAGAGGTGGCGTAGCGAGGCACAACGAGGAGAAATGTTTTCATTTCTCCTCGTTTTTTCCTCTTTCAGTGCGTGCTGCGTGCTACAGCACGCATTGAAAGAGGAAAAAGTCTCTTGTGATTGTTTTTGTGCAGGAAGGTGTCCCTTCCTGCAGAAGAACAATCTCCCCACCACGCAGGCATCCTTGCAGCATGGTGCAAGGGAGCCTGCGCCGGCGCATGGCTGCAGTTTGTGCGCCAGCGCAGGGGAAGCATAGAGATGCGACATATTCTTGAAAATTTGTCGCATCTCTGTGCTTCGAAACTAACGCAGCACAGCGCAGCAAAATTAATTGCTGCATCGTGCTGCGTTAGTTTGTTATAAATCTGCCCCTCTGTTTCTACCCCTCCTCCTCTCTCCATCACTCATTTTCCATCTATGTTAATTATTTAACCTTCTCCGTTATTCTCCTTCCCTCACCTTCCTTAACTGTCACTATCCTTTACTCATAGTCACTCCTATTTTCCTACTTCACTTCCTCCTGTCTGTATTACACCCCTTCACCTTTTCGCATTCTTTCCTTCACTCTCCCTCACTCTGCTTTGCTCATTGAAATCCTGACTCCCTTTCTCTCACTCCAGTTTCCTAAATCCCTCCATCCCCTCACTCCCCATCTCTCACTTTCTCTTACCCCCTTTTTAATCCTCATACCTGTTATCTCACCATCACTCCACTTCTCTTACTTTCAATCCCTTTACCCTGCTGTACTTCATCCGCTTCGTCTGTTACTCCCTTTTCCTATCTCCGCCCCTTACTTCCCTTTTCTCACTCCCCCTCCCTCTCTCTCCATTACTCACTGCCATTCCCTTACTCATTCACTCTTCTTACCTGCATCCTCTACCCTTAGTCCTTTTGTTGCAGTCAGTCTTTCACTTCCCTTTCATGACTGATTATACTTTCCTTTTCTCACTCATTCTGTCAGTCCTTTCCTCCTCTTCACTCAGTCATTTCAATCATTTCAATCATTCATGTATACACTACACATTCATTCAATACAATTACAACACAGTATATTAGGAATATAGCTCTTCTTGGAGAAGTGAAGTGAGTTCTGAAAAGAACTGTTTTTTTTGTCTTTTTTGTTTTGTATTTTTTTTAGTTTTTTAAGAATTTTGTATTTTTTTGAATTTTTTGAAGCAGCAAAAAAAAACAGGGAATGAAAAACTGTTCAACAGGAACAAAAACAAATGGGAAAAATTATAAGGTGGAGCATGTGTGCTGCTGTATTTTGTTCTCTATTAAGTTGATGCTGCTCTCACCATAACAGAGAACAACATTGCACACATTGCACCGTATATGAACCTTCTGGAACAGAGGGTGGATATCCAGAGGTCTTGAAGCAGGTGAATCTGCGGCCGCAGATGATGTGCTCGGCTGAGCTCCTGGACGGTTGTCTCTTGTGGCTCTTGTAGATTCACGGGCATAAGCCACAGGATGCACTTTTTGGAAATGCCTCATCATAGAATAAATACTAAAGGAGTATTTTTTTTTTGGATCTCCTCTAGAAAGGACAACTCCACAAACAGTGCAAGTGACTTTTGGGGCATTCACCTTCTTCTGCCCCTCTGGAAAAGTAAAGAAGTTCCATATGAAAGAGTCCTTTTGTTTCCTCTGGGTTGGTGGCACTCTCTGTAGAAGTTTGCTGTTCTGCCATTCTCACGTAGTGGAAAAGCTGTTCAGCTCCTTCTCCCAGGAAATAAGAAGAAATAATGAGGGGAGTGGGTGTGGTGTTTGAAGATTCTGGAACTGAAACTACTATGAACCAATGAAAAGTGTTGTTTCGTAATCACGTGACTTGCCGTGCGCGCACGGAGCACGCACGCATACGCACACGGAGCACGCATGCATGCACGCACGGAGCATGCACGGAGCACGCACGCATGCGCACACGGAGCACGCACGGAGCACGCACGCATGCGCACACGGAGACGGTAAAAATCCTAAAAAAAACCTGTTTATAAGTTTATGGAAGATATTAACTATGCTGTTCAACTTTATCCAAATAAAAAAAAAAAGAGCTGAACCATTCCATATTACAGGATACAGTCAATCTATAACTATATATATAGGTAGTTTATTGTAAAATAAATATTTAAAAAGTATAATAATACATACATAAATTAGCATTTAAAAAAACTTGCAAATTCAGTAAAAAAAACATAGGTTTCACACACGTTATAGTTAGGAATTAGCATTTATAAAAAGCTTTGAAATTCACTGAAAAAACCATAGGTTTCACACACGTTATAGTTAGGAATTAGCATTTAAAAAACCTTGCAAATTCACAAAAAAAGCCATAGGTTTCACACACGTTATAGTTAGGAATTAGCATTTAAAAAACTTTGAAAATTCACTGAAAAAACCATAGGTTTCACACATGTTATAGTTAGCTGGACATTTCACTCGTACAAAACCATTGAAATTCCCCCGTTATAGTTAGTTCAGCTAACTATAACCGTGCGCGCACCCCGCAATTAAAAAAAAAACAAAAAATTACAATGTTTTTTTCTGCCTTCGGGGTCCTTCAGGGACCCCCTGACAAAGGCTAGGGGGTCAGGAACTCTCTACCGTGCCCCCTTTTCACGTTCGCCACCTTCCTTTTTCACTCTCGCACTCAAAACAAACAAAATGGCGGCCGACACTTCCTGATTTCGACCGATTCGAATGTTGACTGACATGTAACCACCAATCAGAATTACGCTCGCGCACGTTAGGGTGCACGCACCGTGCGCGCACGGTGCGCGCGTGTTGCGCGGCTATAGATATTTATGTCCTTTAACTGCAATTTTCTCAGGAACTACTGAACAGATTGACTCCATATATGCAAAAGGCACATCCCTGACCTGAGGACTACCTCTTTGCCAAATTTCAAGTAATTCTGTTCAGCTGTTCGGGCTGTACCTTCGACTAAAGGTCCTATGGGAAAATGCATGGGGAAAACGCGTTTTGGGACCCCCCTTTTTTCTCAGCCCCCGCTTGACGAATCCCCCCGAGACTTTCAGGGTAGGAGCTGAGCGGAGCGCCCTATTAGTTTTGAAAATTTCGCGAGGATTCGTCAACCGGCGCCAAAGTTATTCAAAATAGAATTTTGAGATTTCCTATGGAAACACGGTCCTAACTATAACTATCTACTGGCGACCGCCAGTAGATAATATATATATATATATATATTCACTGAACAAGCCATAGGTTTAAGGCACGTTATAGCTCGAAATCAGCATTTAAGATGTCATCAGTGATTTCATCAGTGATGTCACTGACCATGTCATGAATGATGTAATATGTGACGTCATCAGCAGTGCATTGCGGGGGCTCGAGTTATAGTTAGCTGAACTAACTATAACGCCGGAATTTCTATGGTTTTGTACGAGTGAAATGTCCAACTAACTATAACGTTCCTGAAACCTATGGTTTTTTCAGTTAATTTCTATGTTTTTTTCAAATGCTAATTACTAACTATAACGTGCCTGAAACCTATGGTTTTTCCAGTAAATTTCTATGGTTTTTTAAATGCTAATTTCTAACTATAACAAGCCTGAAACCTATGGTTTTTCCAGCGAATTTCAAAGGTTTTTTAAATGAAAATTTGTAAGTCTAATGTACCTCAATCCTATGTTTTTTTAATTTTATATATATATATTCACTGAAAAAACCATAGGTTTCAGGGGTGTTATAGTTAGCTGGACTTTTCACTTGTACAAAACCATTGAAATTCCCCCGTTATAGTTAATTCAGCTAACTATAACTCGCGTGCCCGCAATGCACTGCTGATGACGTCACATATTACATCACTCATGACATGGTCAGTCACATCACTCATGACATCACTGATGACATCTCAAATGACATCACTGATGACATCATCCAGTGAATGTGTGTTTTTCTGAAAATTAAATATGTTTTATATATGTATATCTCAAGGTCGATGGAAGAATAAATGGGTATATAAGTGTCTAAATGGATGATTTGTTTTTGAAAAATTGATTGTGTAACTGACTGATTAAGTGTATCATAGTGAATACATGGCTTAGTGAGTAATGTTTAAATATGTAAATATCTGTATCAGTCTCTCACTTTGTGTATAAGTGGCTGCATGGGTTGGTGAGTAGCTACATGGGTGTCTATATAGGTTATTAGTTGGTTTTTTGAGTATCAGTCTGAGTGTCTGCATGGTTCGGTGGGGGGTATTACGTAGTGCATAGGTGCATGAATGAGTGACTCACTCTTTGTTTGTGTTGAAGACAGCATGTGTGCAGGACTGTATGGGTGGATGAGTGTGTGTATGGGTGTGTTAGTGAGTGAATGACTGTCTCAATAGTGTCTTTATGAGTAACTACATATGTTTTAAACTAGTATATGTGACTATTGGTGTATATAAGTGAGTATATGTGAGAGTGAGAGATTGAAAGAGTTCCTGTATGAATAAGTATGTGTTTCTATAAGTGATTGTTTAAAATACTAAGTATGTGTAAGTTTCCGTAGAAGTAAGTGTGGTGGTGTGTGTATAACTGTATATGCAAATAAATGTATGTTTGATTCTTTATTAGCATGAGTGACTATGTGTGTGAGTAACTCTATGGATGAGTGGCATTGTGTAACAGGATGTATAGGTGTATGAGTACATATGATGAGTGAATACATGTATGAGTGACTGTATAGGACTGTTGGTGAATGAGTGGATGTGTATGTGGATCTTAGAATTACTGAAGAGGTTGTTGTAACTGGTATTGGTATGTCCATTGTTCTGAAAAGTTTAGTCTCTATTTTTGAATGTGTGTATCAAAGGTTATATTAGGGTGAGAGGAGGTCTGCCACTCTATCACAAGGATGAGGTCATCAGTGGTGTCATCAGTGATGTCATGAGTGATGTCACTGACCTTGTCATGAGTGATGTAATATGTGACGTCATCAGCAGTGCATTGCGGGCGCGCGAGTTATAGTTAGCTGAACTAACTATAACGGGGGAATTTCAATGGTTTTGTACAAGTGAAAAGTCCAGCTAACTATAACACCCCTGAAACCTATGGTTTTTTCAGTGAATTTCTGAGGTTTTTTAAATGCTAATTCCTAACTATAACGTGCCTAAAACCTATAGTTTTTTCTGTGAATTTCAAAGGTTTTTTAAATGCTAATTTCTAACTATGCCTACAGAGATAGGATATGTGAAGAAAGAAGAAAAAATGCACAGAAAGAAAAAAAAGAAGTGCAGAAAGAAGCAACAGAAGTCCTCAAAGACGAAGAAAAGTGCAGGAAGAAGGATAACGTGCAGAAAGAACAAAAAGAAGAGCAGAAAGAAGCCTTGTTGCAAAATCATCCTGTACCCTCAACTTTTTCAGACGGATACTGGTGGTAACTGAGTCTGACTAACCAGTCCTAGAGCCAGTGCTATGTTAAAAGACACTCAGAATATAGTGAAAACACCTACATACACTAGGGAACATTATGCGTTGGGGTCCCCCTGTGATTAGCATGACCTCCTCTGTAAGACCCTAGTATATAATAGGGCAGGGGGATTAAAACTACCTCTTAAAACAGGCCACAGGGCGTTTTTGCACACGTTAACTCAGGCCCCGTCCCCTCCCTTCACCACTGTGTAAACACGCCCTGTGTCCGTTTTTAGTTGGGAGATTAAGTTCATTTGAATCCTGAGGGTCCCTAGGGTCCAACTAGCCCACTAGGTACCTCCAGTAAGTGCCACAGAGCTGCGTTGCAGAGAGGTGTAAAAAGTGGCACGGCCTGGACCACCTCTCTGCAATGCAGCTCAGTGGCGCTTACTGGAAGCACTTGGTGGGCTAGTTAGCCCCCAGGGGCCCTCAGTATTGAAGGAAAATTATATCCCCAATTTAAAACGTGCCATAGTGCGTGTTTGCACACGTCACCTCAGGCCCCGTCCCCTCCCTTCACCACTGTGTAAACGCGCCCTGTGGCTGTTCTAAGTTGAGAGATTAAGTCCCCTTGAATCCTAAGGGTCCCTAGGGTCAAACTAGACCACTAGGTACCTCCAGTAAGCGCCACAGAGCTGCGTTGCAGAGAGGTGTAAAAAGGGGCTTGACCTCAGAACACCTGTCTGCAGCGCAGCTCCCTGGTGCATACTGGAGATGCCTGTTGGGCTAGTTGGCCCTCAGGGACCCTCAGTATTGAAGAGGAATTAATTCCCCAGCTTACAACTCGCCAGGGGGCGCGTTTTCAGAGTGCTGCAAGGGGGGGGCGTGGCCTCCGGCACAATGCCAGTCTTTTATTTATTTTAATTTTTTAAGAAGGGGGGCTGTGTGGTTCCCCTTCTTATTCTAATTTATCGGCCCTGTTGACCCCATCCCCAAGGGCCTGTCTCCTAATTATATTTTTTGACCCCAATCCCCAGGGCCGGCCACTGTTTTTTATTATTTTAAAAAAATATATATTTATAGACACACCTAGGACATGCTGGACAAACCGCACGTACCTATCACCATGACGATTTGCGTGATATTCATTAAAAGGGGACTATGCATACAATGAATCCACGTGGAATGTATTTACACCACTAGTGAAGCTCTGACATGTCTGATGCCCTACCGTGCCTAATCCCGGTAGACACCCTTGTCGTTTATTTATACAAACATGGGTAGCTATTGACGGGCACATTTAATACACATGCACACCAAGCTATTCAAAGGGGATTCGACAAAAATTCGACCAAAACTATGCAAGAAACCCCCCTCACGGTTAATAAAACACACATCCACTGCCGGATGTGTAATACTTTTTATTTTACTCTCTGGAAAGGGGATGAACATCACTTGAGAGTCACAGCGCGCTCCTGGCAGAGCCCAATGCTGTGTTACACCCACCATTGCCTGCTGAGTGCCACACACCTCTGTGTTGTATTCCACTAGCTAGTGCATATGCTATGACACTCTCTAGCCCATGTACACTGTAACACCACCCCGTGAATATGTCATGCCACACTTGTCTTCGCACAGGTTATATTGCCCCATCTAACGTGCCTTCCTCGATGCCTATGTTATAACGCACAGTGCTATGCCATACATATTACAATCTGGGATCCATATCTTTGTCACAGTGCATATGCAACGTTACACTCCCCAGCACATATTTTATATTACAACTATAGAGACTAGTTAGGTTACACAACACTGCCCTGTGCATATTACACTCCAAGGCGCATATCGCATAGCCCGCGCTAGTGCCTGTGCTATCTCGCGCTCTCCAATGAATCTGTCATTGCGCACAATGTATTGCATATTATATTTCACGCCCGGTTCATCTTATATCACATTTTTTGGTGCATAGTTTATACCATACACTATATCTAGTTTTCATTTTCAATCGTGCTCTCAGGACTATGTTCTATATAACACTGTGTTCACCTACCCTTTTCACGGGCATTACATTTTGCGATAGGGGGTGGAGGGTCAGGGGGTGTTTCTGCCAAGTGAGCCCGGAGTCACAGTCACAAACGTCCTCTTCTTCCTGAATAAAAGTGAGATTATGCTACATACTTTAAGTAGTTCGCACAGACACACGTTTTAAAAACAATAACGTTCCTAATACCCGCCTTCTCTGAACAGTTAGCTTGCTGCCCCATCCCCCTCCTCCCTATCCTCTGTTGTGTGAATCCATGGACTAGCCTCCTCCCTCCTGCCATGCATGGTCTGATGTGCTGCCACTGCCCTCAATTTAGTATGATGTACCAGTCCACTCCTCCTGCCCTCCATTGCCCAATTCTTTGCCCCATCATTGACCTCCTGCTTAAACTCTGTGCTTAGCTTGCTGCCCCTATTCTCCTTCCCCCTGCCCTCCGATGTCTTTGTGTATGCCCCTGCTCCATCCTTTTTGCCCACCATGTTCCGTGGACCTGCCACTCCTATCTACTCTGAGTGTTCTGTTGAGCTGCCACTCCCCTCCCACCTGCCTAGCATTATCAGATGACTGTAACCTGTCCCTGCCACCTCCACCCTGCCTGTCCACATGCCATGCCCCTATCCTCTTCCTCCTGTCCTACATGGTCCATTGTACTGCCACACCCTTCTGCCCTCCCTGGTCTGTTGTGCTGCAACTGCTCCTCCTGCCTGCCCCATGCGGTCTGTTGTGAGGCCCCTTCCCCTGAACTTTCTTGTCTGTGCACAGGTCCTGACCCTCCCTTCTATCCTCCATCGTCCTTTGTGCATGCCCCTGCACCCTCCTTCTTGCCCATCATAACCATTGTGCTACCACTAACCCTCCCACTTGCCATGCATGGTCTTCTGTGCTGCCATGGCCCCTCCCACCTTCCCTGCGTGGTCAGTTAGCTGCCCCTGAACCCCTCCCACCTTCCCTCCATGGTCTGTGTGTATGCCATCACAGTCTCACTGTTGCTCTTCATGGTGTGTCTTGCGTCTAGTTCCCATCCTGCTTGACCTCCATGGCTATCTTGCTGCTCCTGCCCTGCCCCCTTGCCCCCAGCCCTCTGTTTACATGTGCAGACCCCTACTCCCTCCCTCCTGGCTTGTCTGTTCCATTGTAATGCCCCTGATCCATCCCTCCTGCCCTTTATGGTCTGTTATGCTGCAGCTTTCTCTCCTGTCTGTCCATTATGGTCCTGCCTCTTGCCCCTCTGTTCTCTGTTGTCCATGTGCATGGTCCTGTCCCCTCCCTCTTGCTTTCTATGGATTGTTGTGCTGCACTCCCGTCCCGCATGCCCTGTGTGGTGTATTGTGCTGCTGCAAACCCTGATGCCTGCCCTGCAGGGTCAGTTTGGTGCACCTCTCCATGTCCCTCCTGTCCTCTGTTATCCAAGTCCATGTCCCTACCCCATTTCCTTCCATGACCCAATGTACCATACTTGCGAACATTTTGAACTTGGTAAGAGGGAGATTTTGAAAAAAAACTGGGGTATTGATTTTCCCCTTTGAGTTACATTGAAAAAGAGTAGATTGTAGACAGGAGACAGATAAAATAAAGCCCATTTGAGCTTAAAAACATTGGACGTTTCCTGGCTGAATCGGGTCTGTTGGCATGTATGGTTGTACTACCATTGCCTCTTCCTTCTGCCCACAATGGTCTATTACATTGCCACAGCCTCTCTTGCAAGTCCTGTATTGTTGATTTGTTGCCCCTGCCCCCCTTTCCACTGCCCTCCATAGTCTGTTGTGCTGCCACGGCCCTTCCTGCCTGCTCAGTGTGGTTAAATTGTTGCCTTTGCACCCTCCTACCTGCCTTCAATTTTCAGAGTCCGTGCCTCTGCCTCTCAACAGTATCCTAATGAACAACTAGATTGCTAACATTCTATATTTATTACAAAAGTGTGGAACGCCTGACGTCATCTTGATGTAATCAAAACTGTAGTACCTAGAGCATTTCCTTTAGAAATTACATATATGAGAGGGTCTTATTGGCATCAAAATTATGGTTAGTGCTCTAAAAGACTAAAATAAGGACATATTTTCTGTGTTTTCAAATAGCGAGAAAGCACTTTTAAATTATTTGTTACCTTTATGTTTTTTTATCCAGTTGACCACTTGATTAAATGTTGCACTTAGGGGAGAGGATGTGGTGTTACTTCCAGAACTGCAGACTTTGCAACTGGGGAACCAGGTTGGAGTTTCTGCTTCAGCTCGACATTCTGTGATTCTGGTCAAATCACTTAGCCTCCCCATGTCTACAACCAAAATGTATTTGTTCTTGTGTGATGTAACCAATGCTCATGTAAAGCACTCCAATACCTGACAAGTCTGCACTATATAACACTGCAAAAACACAAAATAATAAGTGTTTTGCACACTTCTGTCATTGGGCTATATTTGGGCTACATCTGGGTGATTTTGGGCTACATTTGGGCTCTTTTGTCTCCGGTGGCCATCTTGGGAGATTTATTTGGTATGAAGTTTCCTAATTTCCTCATGTACTGCAGTCTCAACAGTAGGAAATGCTTTCAGTTTTTTACTTTGATTCCATCATGAAGGTATTCAGATATGTCACACATTTGTCATAAATTCTGAATGTTAGCACTCTAGTTGCCCATTAGATCACTGTAGTAAAACTACTGTTCACCATGGAAGTCTGCTCCTGGTATTAAAAGTGCATGTTTCAGTCTGCATGTCAGAATTTTTTAATGAAATAGAAGAGGATTTGAGAAGTCACTCAAAATGTGCCCTCATTTTCTTTCTTCAGCATTAATCATAATTTCTATGGCAAAATGAACCCCCTCATTGTGTTACTTTTTAAATTAAATGTTAAAAGTGTTACCAGTTTATTCCAATCAAGATGGCTTCAGGTGTGCCATACTTTTGTCATAATGAAGACAGTAAGCGCTCTAGTTGTTTTTAAGAACACTCTGGGACATTCTGTCATTGGGCTATACTTGGGCTACATCTGGGTGATATTTGGGCTACATTTGGTCTCTTTTGTCTCTGGTGGCCATCTTGGCAGACTTATTTGTTATGAAGTTTCCTAATTTCCTCATTTACTGCAGTCTCCTTAGTAGGAAATACTTTCAGTTTTTTACTTTGATTCCAAAGGCATTCAGATGTGTCACACATTTGCCATAAATTCAGAATGTTAGCACTCTTTTTGCTCATTAGATCACTGTAGTAAAGCTACTGCTCACCAGGGAAAACTGCTGCTGGTATTGAAAGTGCATGTTTCAGTCTGCATGTCAGAATTTTTTAATGAAATAGAAGAGGATTTGAGAAGTCACTCAAAATGTGCCCTAATTTTTCTTTCTGCAGCACTAATCATACTTTTTATGGAAAAATGAACCCCCTCATTTTGTTCCTTTTTAAATTAAATGTTTTAAGAGTTACCACTTTAATCCAAGCAAGATGGCTTCAGGTGTGCCATACGTTTATCATAAGTAGGACTGTTAGCGCTCTAGTTGTTCTTTGGAACACTCTGGGAAGCTGCAGTAGAACACAAAGGAATCAACTGACAGTCTCTGCCCTTGTTGGATGTACATGTTTTACTGAGAATGTCAGACTTCATTCTCACATGACTGAGAAAGATAATGTGAATTTACAGAAAATAAGCTCTCAGTTTAGCTTATAAATCACCTTCCAAACCTCTGTGGGAAAAGCATGAGAAAATATTTTTCTCTCAATCATGATATCCCAGCAGAAGGCTTTTTCACATGGTGAAATCACCTTAGAACATACCACAATTCCTAAAATGAGTATGGTACCATCAACAAATGATTTATAATGTAACTAAAGTCTTAAAACCTTCTATTAACTGCAATGCTTTTTATTGAGGTGCTATCATGTATATTGGTCCCAAGATGGCTGCCAACACTTCTTGGATGAAGTGCTGACAGCCAATCAGATCTCAGGATGAGATGTGTGGTTAGGCTCCGCCCACATATATATATGATTTTACTTTTGATTTTCTCTGGATCTACTGAACAGATTGACACCAGACCTGCAAAAGGCACATCCCTGACCTGAGGACTACCTCTCTGCCAAATTTCAAGTAATTCCGTTCAGCCGGTCGGGCTGTACCTTGGACTAAAGGTCCCTATGGAAAATTGCATTGGGAAAACGCGTTTTTGGATCCCCCTTTTTTCTCAGCCCCCGCTTGACGAATCCCCCCGAGACTTTCAGGGTAGGAGCGGAGCGCCCCACCTATTTTGAAAATTTCGCGAGGAGTCGTCAACCGGCGCAAAAGTTATTCCAAATAGAATGTTGCGGATTTCCTATGGAAACACGGTCCTAACTATAACTATCTACTGGCGACCGCCAGTAGATAATATATATAAATAAATATATAGATATTACATCACTGATGACATATGTGTCTTTCTGAAAAAAAAATATTTGTAATATATGTATAGCTAAAAATTAATGGAAGAAGACATGGGTAAATAAGTGTCTAAATACAGTGATGTAATATCTGACGTCATCAGCAGAGGATTGCGGTCGCGTGAGTTATAGTTGCCTGCACTAACTATAACGGGGCAATTTCAATGGTTTTTCACGAGTGAAATGTCCAGCTAACTATAACATGTGTGAAACCTATGGTTTTTTAAGTGAATTTGCAAGGTTTTTTAAATGCTAATTCCTAACTATAACGTGTGTGAAACCTATGGTTTTTTCAGTGAATATATATATATGTATATATATATATAAAAAAATGCTATGTAGGTTCAAGGAGCGTGGCTACCCAGAATGGGTGCTCAATAGGGCAGTATCCAAAATAAGAAACACATCGAGAGAGAAAACCCTTGAGCCAAAAGATAAAGATGATGTTATTACCGATCATGACACACGTGTGATTCTGACTTATAATAATGATTCACACAAAGTCCAAAAAATCTTTTGAATGAAAATTGGCATATCCTTAAGAATGATTCTGTTATAGGTTCTACTGTGAGTAATAGACCTAAAATTTCCTACCGGAAAAGCAAAAGTCTAAGAGATATACTAGTACGAGGTGACATCACAGAATCTAAGGATTACAACCAACACAATTTAAAGGGATTTTATCCCTGTGGCCATTGCAAAGCATGCAAAAACAGCAAAATGGTACGGGAATTTAGTATACCATCAAACAAAGGGGTTAAAACAATTACTCAATTTCTCACATGTAGCACCACTTTTGTAATATATGTGTTGGAATGCCCATGTGAGATGAGATATGTGGGCAGCACTACTTTGATGGCAAAAAAACGAGTCCTTGAGCATCTGAGGGCAATAAACAACAAAGACCCCCACTACCCTATTGCACGACATTTTGCAGAATTCCATCTGTCCAATAGTTGTCTGTTGCGTTATTTTATAATAGAGCAGGTACATATTGGTCGAAGGGGGGGCAACAGAGAGCTGACCCTCAGAAAAATGAGAATTGAAATGGATTCTCAATCATGATGAGGAATTAGCAACACACCTTATTGAGGAATAATGTGATTTCCTTCCCGGTTCTCGCACATCTTGCTCTCCCGAAGATTAAGTAAGCATAATAAAATAACAAAGAGGTGAATGCATTACTACGCCTGAGGTGATGACTTTTATCCATAGAGTATGATTTTAAGAATATAGTCTGTGTTTTGTTTGTAGCAAAGATGTACTTTTTTAATCCTTATGTTTTTTGTTCTTTTTCCTTTTCAGGAGGAAAGGAAGGGGCCGAAGGTATTTTATGGATAAGTCACGGGCCGCCTACCCTTTTCTTCGTCTCTAGAAGAGAGTGCACCTGGGGAAGAATAGATAAGGATTTATTTATTCAATTGTATATTACTTTGTTTTTCACGGTTTTTCACCTATTTTTTATATGTGATACTGATATACGACATTAGGCTAAGAGGCCAAGAATGGACTACAGAATGTCTAAAATACTGCAGCAATTTTCTATGTAGATACACAGATATTGTGTGTTAAATTGTTTGTGGATAACTCTTGATGTACACAAACAAAATCTAATTGAAAATGTTTTGAATTGATTAAGTCTAAGATGTGACAAGACATTTTCTGTAAAATACCATGAGTTTCTATGATAAAAATAGATATTGTGACAGGTTTTATCTTAACATACTAGCTTGGAAATCTTTTACCACTATGGTGCATACATTGTTATGTTATACAAATATCGTTATTCTAATTTGGATGTTTCCTGCACGCTTAGACTTTTCATATACAACTACAATTTGTCTAAAAGCTCCTCTGATCGATCTGTGACACTAGCCATTGTGGCACTGGTATTGTGAATACATAGCGCTTAATCATGACGTTTATGAAATAGAACGCATATGCGAAAAATTGGAAATATGAAATAACCTATGGTTTTAAAAGGAATCACTAGCATTTGTCGTAGAAACATCATTTTGCAGTTTTTTGACTTTCCACATGTGAATGAAACATAGTGTTGATACATACTAACCCATTCCATTATGGCCGCTGCAGCGAGGCTTTCTAAGAATGTTCATGAAATCAAAGTCCGTTGTTTATGTTTAGTGTGTGTCGGAACACGTAAAACGATGTGTCACTATTTGCTCAATATGTGAACAAGAGAGTGTTTGCTCTCGAAACGCGTTATATTGACTAATAAATTTTGCTTTTTTTCACTGCACCTGAAAGCACGTTTTGATCTTGAAACTTTTTGCAAAAAATATATATATATATATACATATATATATATTTAAAAAAATTGTGAATAATTTTTAGTTAGGAAAACTATATTCATTCTTTTTAAAAAAAAAATATTATACAGAAGTCGCATACCCTTCGCGCACCCTACACGATGGCTGCGCACATTCCGGTAGCCATTTTGAAAAGTAGCGCTGGGGTCGCGACTTCGGCGTAGTTGGTAAAGTATGAAATATCTTTAAATTAATTATAAATAAAAGTTTTCCTTTAAGTGTTTGTCTAAATGTATTAATAAAAGCATTTTTAAAGTATTATTTTCAATATAAGTTAGACTAAAAATTATATGATTATTATTGGATTCGGAGGTTAGGAGGGATGGCCATTTTGCTCAATCTGTTTTGCAAAATTTTTTGGTCTAGTCAGGTGGACACCCTCCTCCAAGTGAGGTACTGCTTGAGGATTCTATTCAAAAGGTGAGGAATCAACAGGCAGAAGTATCCATCAGAAGAGCAAGTTACTTACCTTCGGTAACGCTTTTTCTGGTGGATAAGGTATCTGCCTGTGGATTCATCACTGTCCCACCTGCCTCCCGCTTCTGTTTTAATAGTGAGAAATGCTTGATCTGTTGCTATTTCTTTATGCCTTTATTGGTTATGCATTTGTATATCTATATATATATATATATATTTAGTATACTATGTATACATGTGAAAATGTGTCGGTCCAACTGTTTACCTCGGTGGCATGGAAAAAATGGGTGGAACAGGCGTCAGCACGCAGACGAGGTCCTCTTATGGCTCCTA
The DNA here is from genome assembly GCF_964204655.1 of Triturus cristatus. NCBI lineage: Eukaryota > Metazoa > Chordata > Amphibia > Caudata > Salamandridae > Triturus > Triturus cristatus. The sequence goes on from NC_140579.1 coordinate 889,966,596, forward strand.
TGACGTCATACGGTGTCGCGAGCGGAGCCGTGCTATTATGACATTGTCGTCGACGTGGGAGAGCTAGGAAAGAATATCCGCTGAATGCTGGCACAGGGGATATTCACCTAAGTGTTCAGGCTAGTCCTTTGGGAGCAACTGTTTATGTTGCCACTCCAGAAACCGAAACCAGTGATCCGAGGGCAGAGGCCCTTCAGATGGCACACGAGGTGGGGAGCCCAGTCATGTGCACCGGCGGGGCAGTGAAATGACAAGCACCACTGCCCACAGAAAAGGTAACGAGGGCACTGAATAACACAGGATCTTCTCTTTGTATCTGGCAGGAACAACAAGGTTAAAATGCCCAAGTTCCAAAATGTAGAATTAGTGCTACAACGGTCTTGAAGAGGACCTGCGATGGATGCCGCTTCTGCCTTCCATACACTGGAGGCGGCACATGGGTCACGCGGTACGGTCATACTGCGGTGGAACGCACACTCGTTGACCTCTCATGGCACTGCTCCACACTTCGGGGACAATGCTTTCCATTAGCTGTGTTTTCTGATGAGGTGTCACGCCGGCCCCGTCCAACAGCAGAACCCCTTTAGATCCAAACAGACTGTTCCACTCTCTCACCGGAAGTGAAACCAGGCCACGCGGACACTTTCACAATACAACAGCAGGGACTGCACTTTTCGGTAAGAAAAACACATTCCTTCCTCCTAATTTGGCAAATAAACAACTCACTGAAGAACAGGGGCCAACATCTATCGGTAACCAGCTGTTACAACAACTTTTTTACTTTGCGATACCATTACAACACATGCATTACCACGCATGCGTTGTACATCGCGAAGTCTTTACTACGCATTTTTTTAGAATACATGGTCATTTACCACGCATGCCTTTACAACACATTTTGTTGTAAAGGTATGTATGGTAAATTACTATGAGTTCTAAAAAAATATAGACGATCCACGTCGTTGTAAGGAAAAAGAGGCTGTTCCGTTTCCTCACAACGACGTGCACCGCACCTCAGAGACTACATGAAGCAGGAGCCACGAGGAGAGGGAACCATAAGGAGTGAAAGGTAAGGGGGATTGGGCATGGGGTGGTGGTTACTTTTCTAGGGTTTAGGGTAGTGCAGTGGTATTTGGGTAGTGTAAGGGGTCATGCTGAGGATAGTGTTTTAGGGTTTAGGGTAGCACAGTGGTGTTTGTTTAGTGTAGGGGGTCATGCTGGGGTAGTGTTTTAGGGTTTAGGGTAGTGCAGTGGTGTTTGTGTAGTGTAGGGGGTCGTGCTGGTGGTAGTGTTTTAGGGTTTAGGGTAGTGCAGTGATGTGTCTGTAGTGTATGGGGTCGTGCTTGGGGTAGATTTAGGGTTTAGGGTAGCGCAGTGGTGTTTGTGTAGTGTAGGGGGTCGTACTGTGGGTAGTGTTTTAGGGTTTAGGGTAGTGCAGTGGTGTTTGTGGTGTGTAGGGGTCATGCTGGGGGTAGTGCTTTAGGGTTTAGGGTAGTCCAGTGGTGTTAAGGTTGTGTGGAGGGTCGTGCTGGGGATAGTGTTTTAGGGTTTAAGGTAGTGAAGTGGTATTTGAGTAGTGTAGGGGGTTGTGCTGGGGTTGTGTTTTAGGGTTAAGGGTAGTGCAGTGGTGTTGGTGTAATGTAGGGGGTCGTGCTAGGGGTTGTGTTTTAGGGTTTGGGGTAGTGCAGTGGTGTTTGTGTTGTGTAGGGGTCCTGCTGGGGTAGTGCTTTAGGTTAGGGTAGTGCAGTGGTGTTTGGGTAGTGTAGGGGGTCGTGCTGAGGGTAGAATTAGGGTTTAGGGTAGTGCAGTGGTGTTTGGGTAGTGTACGGGATCGTGGCGGGGTAGATTTAGGGTTTAGGGTAGTGCAGTGGCGTTTGGGTAGTGTAGGAGGTCGTGCTGTGGGTAGTGTTTTAGGGTTTAGGGTAGTGCAGTGGTGATTGGGTAGTGTAGAGGGTCGTGCTGGGGGTAGTGGTTTAGGGTTTAGGGAAGTGCAGTGGTGCTTGGGTAGTGTAGAGGGTACTGCTGGGGGTAGCGTTTTAGGGTTTAGGGTAATGCAGTGGTGGTTGGTTAGTGTAGGGGGTACTGCTGGGGGTAGTGTTTTAGGGTTTAGGGTAGTGCAGTGGTGTTTGGGTAGCATAGGGGGTACTGCTGGGGGTAGTGTTTTAGGGTAGTGCAGTGGTGTTTGGGTAGTGTGGGGGGTCGTGCTGGGGGTAATGGATTAGGGCAGTGCAGTGGTGTTCGGTCAGTGTAGGGGGTCGTTCTGGGGGTAGTGTTTTAGGGTTTAGGGCAGTGCAGTGGTGTTCGGGCAGTGAAGGGGTCGTGCTTGGGGTAGTGTTTTTGGGTTTAGGGCAGTGCAGTGGTGTTTGTGTAGTGTAGGGGGTCATGCTGAGGGTGGTGTTTTAGGGTTTAGGGCAGTGCAGTGGTGTAAGAGCAGTGTAGCGGGTCGTGCTTGGGGTGGAGTTTCAGGGTTTAGGGCAGTGCACTGCTGTTCGGGCAGTGTAGGGGGTCGTGTGTGGGTGGTGTTTCAGGGTTTAGGGCAGTGCAGTGGTGTTCGAGCAGTGTAGCGGGTCGTGCTTGGGGTAGAGTTTCAGGGTTTAGGGCAGTGCACTGGTGTTCGGGCAGTGTAGCGGGTCGTGAGGGGTGGTGTTTCAGGGTTTAGGGCAGTGCAGTGGTGTTCGGGCAGTGTAGGGGTTGTGCAGGGGGGTGGTGTTTCAGGGTTTAGGGCAGTGCAGTGGTGTTCGGGCACTGTAGGGGGTCGTGCAGGGAGCTGGTGTTTCAGGGTTTAGGTCAGTGCAGTGGTGTTCAGGCAGTGTAGGGGGTCGTGCAGGGGGATGGTGTTACAGGGTTTATGGCAGTGCAGTGGTGTTCGGGCAGTGTAGGTGGTCGTGCTGGGACTGGTTTTTCAGGGTTTCGGGCAGTCCAGTGGTGTTCGGGCAGTGTAGGGGGTCGTGCTGGGGGTAGAGTTTCAGGGTGTAGGACAGTGCAGTGGTGTTCAGGCAGTGAAGGGGTCGTGCTGGGGCTGGTGTTTCAGGGTTTAGGGTAGAGCAGTGGTGTTTGTGTAGTGTAGGGGGTCGTGCTGTGTTGCGGGGATTCTGCTCATGCACAGAACTATGCAAAGGAAACCAGGACCTCAGTGAATTGTGGTGTACCAAAAAATTCACCTCAGTACCCAGAACCCCTATTGGACTATCATCAGTGTCTCATTCGTTTTTCGTATCATCTCGAAGCTACCAATGATTAGACAACCCAGAACAAGCGACTTAGAATACTCTGAGGAATGGTGAGATTCAGAAACACCTTTTCGTTATAATTCTCATATCAGTTGCCAACAAGAGTATTCAGAGACACGAAAAAGTTTAAAATGTTTAATTTTAACTACGTGCCCTAAGGTGCAGTACTTTGGCTAATATAAGCAGGCAAATTATTAATAACAAAACCATCAGCATTGTTACAATACCATAGAAAATGAAGGGAGAAATCATAATAAAAATGAGGTGGAAAACAAGTCCTATAATACTTTGTGAACCACCCTCCCTTGGCTAGTGAACTAGTTTTATAAACTAATAGAAGGTCTCCAGCTTTGAATGGGGAACCCTATTACCTCAAAGATCAGCTTAGGTGAATCACATCACAGGATAAGCTCTGCTCTCTGTGTCTGGAAAGGTTTTCTCCAAGTGTCTGAATCATGCATGCAAATGCAATATTAAAGGCACCCAAGTTTCAGATATTTGCAGCTGTGTGCGTGTTATGTCTAGAGCGTGGACCGATCAACCTGAATTCAACAGCATACATTGTTATTTTACCTTGATGGCTTCTGCATACAGTGTTCAGACTAAGGTCGCGGTGCACGTCTAGGGATGTGAACAACAGACTGTTCTCTTGTGAAGAAAAAGCAAGCAAGCAGTTTTACTAGTAATAACAGCCACCTGTAGTGTCGTGTGCAAAAGCAGCAAAGTGGCAAGATGGCGTTTAGTTTCTAAAATGCTTATGCTAACATAGCAATGTGTGTACATAAAACCCCGTCCTCACTACAGCTGGGTGTAGTATTTTAGGGATTAGGGCAGTGAAGTGGTGCTGCAGATCAGAGCTTATAAATTCTCCCTACTTCCACGGACAGAGTAATTTCACAGTCATACGCACATACACTCACCATACGCTAGGGCCCATCACACCAATATTCATTCTATTACTCTATCCACACTGAATATATGAGAGAACTCTTAAATCAATCTGCATCTAATCTGAGGTCAATGCAACCTAATTGATTTGTCTCGAGTCATGATTTAAAACAGTTTAAACACATTTGAGATCTCAATAAATGACAAAGAAATAACCACCCGACACTGAAATTCAAACAAGAAATTACTTTATCTAAATTAGTTCAAATGAAAAGTTATTCAATTGTAAAATCATTATTCTCATAATTACCTATTCTAGCTAAATGTCGTATTTTAGGTCAGGACAGGTCTCTCAGTACAGAATCAAAGTCTCCCGAGTCGCCGTCCTCTCAATCAGCATCGATCCTCTTGAGCATAAGTTCAGGAAGAAGTGGCCTTAGACCCTCTCTAGTCTAACAATATTTATACCAAAACTTACACATTAAAAGTTACAAACAAGCTCTAAGCGTCCGTTAAGCAGAGCGAGCAGGAAAGGATGTTGGCTCGCAACATTTAGAAAAATCTCCGCTCTCGAATATCTCAAAAATAAAAACACGGAAAAAGGAAGCACAAACTAAATTCGCAACATCCATGGATGCTCTTCTCCGGAATTATAGTGAAGCCACCACAAGTTTATCAAAATGTTCATTTGTGACAATTGTTCTCCTCCAAGGATATCTGGCGACAAGCCCAGAGCTGCTGTTCTTTTATAACTTTAGCTCAGACAGAGGCCGAGGTCATTCAACCATATTCAGCGAGGCCTCTCTTCATATTTCATCTACTCAAATGCAGGCTGTAGATGTTGGCCATTTCTCAATTGGCCAAAATGGACAATCTTAATTAAAAGAAACACAAAACAACGTTACTACATCGTATTGATTATACAGTGTTAATTCCCACTAATACCCTTATGTGTATGTAATTATCTAGCCATTTGCGACATAAAAAAAAGCATTAAAGCATATTATTTTAAAGCGCAAACACATAACAAATAGCACATTAGCCACACTTATTTAATTAATTTGCTCACCAACTTTGTTCACTTATTAATCAAGCCATGCAATTGTATTCCCACGTGTAATTCTTTCATTAGTAAGGTTGATTAATTAAAACACACGACAAAATTAATACTTAATAATTATTTCTTAGTAATTTTAATTATAACATATAAAAACATAAACTGAAGTTTGAGTTTAAATAGAAAACCCTGCTCCAGCAGTGGTATTTGTGTAATGTAGGGGGTCGTGCTGGGGGGAGTGTTTTAGGGTTTTAGGGTTAGTGCAGTGATGTTTGTGTAGTGTAGGGGGTCGCGCAGGGGAGTGTTTTAGGGTTTAGGATAGTGAAGTGGTGTTTGGGTAGTGTAGGGGGTCGTGCTGGGGTAGTGTTTTAAGGTTTAGGGTAGTGCAGTGGTGTTGGTGTAGTGTAGGGGGTTGTGCTGGGGGTAGTGTTTTAGGGTTTAGGGTAGTGCAGTGTTTTTTTTGTAGTGTAGGGGTTGTGCAGAGGGTAGATTTAGGGATTAGGGTAGTGCAGTGGTGTTTGTGTAGTGTAGGGGGTCATGCTGGGGGTAGATTTAGGGTTTAGGGTAGTGCAGTAGTGTTTGGGTAGTGTAGGGAGTCGTGCTGGGGGTAGATTTAGGGTTTAGGGTACTGCAGTGGTGTTCGGGCAGTGTAGGGGGTCATGCTGGGGCTAGTGTTTCAGGGTTTAGGGCAGTGCAGTGGTGTTCGGGCAGTGTAGGGAGTCGTGCTGGGGGTAGTGGTTTAGGGTTTAGGGGAATGCATTGGGATTTGGGTAATGTAGGGGGTACTGCTGGGGGTAGTGTTTTAGGGTTTAGGGTAGTGCAATGGTGTTTGGGTAGTTTACGGGTACTGCTGAGGGTAGTGTTTAGGGTTTAGGGTAGTGCAGTGGTGTTTGGGTAGTGTATGGGGTCGTGCTGGAGGTACGGTGTAAGGGTTTAGGGTAGTGCAGTGGTGTTTGGGTAGTGTAGGGGGTTGTGTTTTAGCGTTTAAGGTAGTACAGTGGGGTTTGTTTAGTGTAGGGGGTCGTGCTGGGGTAGTGTTTTAGGGTTTAGGGTAGTGCAGCGGTGTTTGTGTAGTGTAGGGGGTTGTGTTTCAGGGTTTAGGGCAGTGCATTGGTGTTCGGGCAGTGTAGGGTTTTGTGCTGGGGTGGTTTTTCAGGGTTTAGGGCAGTGCAGCAGTGTTCGGGCAGTGTAGGGGGTCGTGCTGGGGCGGTGTTTCAGAGTTTAGGGTAGTGCAGTGGTGTTCGGGCTGTGTAGGGGTCATGCTGGGGTGGTGTTTCAGGGTTTAGGGCATTGCAGTGGTGTTTGGGCAGTGTAGGGGGTCATGCTGGGGTAGTGTTTGAGGGTTTAGGGCAGTGCAGTGGTGTTTGTGTAGTGTAGGGGGTCGTGCTGGGGGTAGATTTAGGGTTTAGGGTAGTGCAGTAGTGTTTGGGTAGTGTAGGGGGTCGTGCTGGGGGTAGATTTAGGGTTTAGGGTAGTGTAGTGGTGTTCAGGCAGTGTAGGGGTCATGCTGGGGCTAGTGTTTCAGGGTTTAGGGCAGTGCAGTGGTGTTCGGGCAGTGTAGGGAGTCGTGCTGGGGGTAGTGGTTTAGGGTTTAGGGGAATGCATTGGGGTTTGGGTAATGTAGGGGGTACTGCTGGGGGTAGTGTTTTAGGGTTTAGGGTAGTGCAATGGTGTTTGGGTAGTTTAGGGGTACTGCTGAGGGTAGTGTTTAGGGTTTAGGGTAGTGCAGTGGTGTTTGGGTAGTGTATGGGGTCGTGCTGGAGGTACGGTGTAAGGGTTTAGGGTAGTGCAGTGGTGTTTGGGTAGTGTAGGGGGTTGTGTTTTAGGGTTTAAGGTAGTACAATGGGGTTTGTTTAGTGTAGGGGGTAGTGCTGGGGTAGTGTTTTAGGGTTTAGGGTAGTGCAGCGGTGTTTGTGTAGTGTAGGGGGTCGTGTTTCAGGGTTTAGGGCAGTGCATTGGTGTTCGGGCAGTGTAGGGTTTTGTGCTGGGGTGGTTTTTCAGGGTTTAGGGCAGTGCAGCAGTGTTCGGGCAGTGTAGGGGGTCGTGCTGGGGCGGTGTTTCAGAGTTTAGGATAGTGCAGTGGTGTTTGGGCTGTGTAGGGGTCATGCTGGGGTGGTGTTTCAGGGTTTAGGGCATTGCAGTGGTGTTTGGGCAGTGTAGGGGGTCATGATGGGGTAGTGTTTCAGGGTTTAGGGCAGTGCAGTGGTGTTTGTGTAGTGTAGGGGGTCGTGCTGGGGGTAGATTTAGGGTTTAGGGTAGTGCAGTAGTGTTTGGGTAGTGTAGGGGGTCATGTTGGGGGTAGATTTAGGGTTTAGGGTAGTGCAGTGGTGTTCGGGCAGTGTAGGGGGTCATGCTGGGGCTAGTGTTTCAGGGTTTAGGGCAGTGCAGTGGTGTTCGGGCAGTGTAGGGAGTCGTGCTGGGGGTAGTGGTTTAGGGTTTAGGGGAATGCATTGGGGTTTGGGTAATGTAGGGGGTACTGCTGGGGGTAGTGTTTTAGGGTTTAGGGTAGTGCAATGGTGTTTGGGTAGTTTAGGGGTACTGCTGAGGGTAGTGTTTAGGGTTTAGGGTAGTGCAGTGGTGTTTGGGTAGTGTATGGGGTCGTGCTGGAGGTACAGTGTAAGGGTTTAGGGTAGTGCAGTGGTGTTTGGGTAGTGTAGGGGGTTGTGTTTTAGGGTTTAAGGTAGTACAGTGGGGTTTGTTTAGTGTAGGGGGTCGTGCTGGGGTAGTGTTTTAGGGTTTAGGGTAGTGCAGCGGTGTTTGTGTAGTGTAGGGAGTCGTGTTTCAGGGTTTAGGGCAGTGCATTGGTGTTCGGGCAGTGTAGGGTTTTGTGCTGGGGTGGTTTTTCAGGGTTTAGGGCAGTGCAGCAGTGTTCGGGCAGTGTAGGGGGTCGTGCTGGGGCGGTGTTTCAGAGTTTAGGGTAGTGCAGTGGTGTTCGGGCTGTGTAGGGGTCGTGCTGGGGTGGTGTTTCAGGGTTTAGGGCATTGCAGTGGTGTTTGAGCAGTGTAGGGGGTCATGCTGGGGTAGTGTTTCAGGGTTTAGGGCAGTGCAGTGGTGTTTGTGCAGTGTAGGGGGTCATGCTGGGGTAGTGTTTTAGTGTTTAGGGCAGTGCAGTGATGTTTGTGCAGTGTAGGGGGTCATGCATGGGGTAGATTTAGGGTTTAGGGTAGTGCAGTGGGGTTTGTGTAGTGTAGGGGGTCGTGCTTGTGGCAGTGTTTTAGGGTTTAGGGAAGTGCAGTGGTGTTTGTGTATTGTAGGGGGTCATGCTGGGGGTAGTGTTTTAGGGTTTAGGGAGGTGCATTGGTGTTTGTGTAGTATAGGGGGTCGTGCTGGGAGTACTGTTTTAGGGTTTATGGCAGGGCAGTGGTGTTCGGCAGTGTAGGGGGTCGTGCTGGGGGTGGTGTTTTAGGGATTAGGGCAGTGCAGTGGTGTTTGGGCTGTGTAGGGGGTCGTGCTGGGGTTGGTGTTTTAGGGATTAGGGCAGCGCAGTGGTGTTCGGGCAGTGTAGGGGGTCGTGCTGGGGGTAGTGTTTTAGGGTTTAGGGTAGTGCAGTGGTGTTCGGGCAGGGTAGGGGGTCGTGCTGGGGTTATTGTTTTAGGGTTTAGGGCAGTGCATTGGTGTTTGTGTAGCGAAGGGGGGTCGTGCTGGGGGTAGTGTTTTAGGGTTTAGGACAGTGCAATGGTATTTTTGTAGTGTAGGGGGTCTTGCTGAGGGTGGTGTTTTAGGGTTTAGGGAAGTGCAGTGGTGTTCGGGCAGTGTAGGGGGTCGTGCTTGAGTTGGTGTTTCAGGGTTTATGGCAGTGCAGTGGTGTTTGGGCAGTGTAGGGGGTCGTGCTGGGAGTGGTGTTTCAGGGTTTAGGGCAGTGCAGTGGTGTTCAGGCAGTGTAGGGGGTCATGCTGGGGTGGTGTTTCAGGGTTTAGGGCAGTGCAGTGGTGTTCGGGCAGTGCAGGGGGCCGTGCTGGGGCTAGTGTTAAAGGGTTTAGGGCAGTGCAGTGGTGTTCGGGCAGTGTAGGGGTCATGCTGGGATTGCGGTTTCAGCGTTCAGGGTAGAGCAGTGGTGTTTGGCCAGTTTAGGGATCGTGCTGGGGCTGGTTTTTCAGGGTTTAGGGCAGTGCAGTGGTTTTCGGGCAGTGTAGGGGGTCATGCTGGGGGTGGTGTTTCAGGGTTTAGGGCAGTGCAGTGGTGTTCAGGCAGTGCAGGGGGGTCATGCTGGGGCTGGTGTTTCAGGGTTTAGGGCAGTGCAGTGGTATTTGTGTAGTGTAGGGGGTCTTGCTGAGGGTGGTGTTTTAGGGTTTAGGGAAGTGCAGTGGTGTTCGGGCAGTGTAGGGGGTCGTGCTTAGGTTGGTGTTTCAGGGTTTATGGCAGTGCAGTGGTGTTCGGGCAGTGTAGGGGGTCATGCGGGGGTGTTGTTTCAGGGTTTTGGGTAGTGCAGTGGTGTTCGGGCAGTGTAGGTGGTCGTGCTGGGACTAGTGTTTCAGGTTTTAGGGCAGTCCAGTGGTGTTCGGGCAGTGTAGGGGGTCGTGCTGTGGGTAGAATTTCAGGGTTTACGGCAGTGCAGTGGTGTTCAGGCAGTGTAGGGGGTTGTGCTGGGGTGGTGGTTTAGGGCAGTGCAGTGGTCTTCGGGCAGGGTAGGGGGTTGTGCTGTGGGTGGTGTTTCAGAGTTTAGGGCAGTGCAGTGGTGTTCAGGCAGTGTAGGGGGTCATGCTGGGGGTGGTGTTTTAGTGTTTAGGGCAGTGCAGTGGTGTTCGGGCAGTGTAGGGGGTCATGCTGGGGCTGGTGTTTCAGGGTTTAGGGCAGTGCAGTGGTGTTCGGGCAGTGTAGGGGGTTATGCTGGGACTGGTGTTTCAGGGTTTGGGGTAGGGCAGTGGTGTTCGGGCAGTGTAGGGGGTCGTGCTGGGAGTGATGTTTCAGGGTTTAGGGCAGTGCAGAGGTGTTCGGGCAGTGTAGGGGGTCGTGCTGGGAGTGGTGTTTCAGGGTTTAGGGCAGTGCAGTGGTGTTCAGGCAGTGTAGGGGGTCGTGCTGGGGTGGTGTTTCAGGGTTTAGGGCAGTGCAGTGGTGTTCGGGCAGTGCAGGGGGCCATGCTGGGGCTGGTGTTAAAGGGTTTAGGGCAGTGCAGTGGTGTTCGGGCAGTGTAGGGGTTGTGCTGGGATTGGGGTTTCAGGGTTTAGGGTAGAGCAGTGGTGTTTGGCCAGTTTAGGGATCGTGCTGGGGCTGGTTTTTCAGGGTTTAGGGCAGTGCAGTGGTTTTTGGGCAGTGTAGGGGGTCATGCTGGGGGTGGTGTTTCAGGGTTTAGGGCAGTGCAGTGGTGTTCGGGCAGTGCAGGGGGGTCATGCTGGGGCTGGTGTTTCAGGGTTTAGGGCAGTGCAGTGGTGTTCGGGCGGTGTAGGGGGTCAAGCTTGGGCTGCTGTTTCAGGGTTTAGGGCAGTGCAGTGGTATTTGTGTAGTGTAGGGGGTCTTGCTGAGGGTGGTGTTTTAGGGTTTAGGGAAGTGCAGTGGTGTTCGGGCAGTGTAGGGGGTCGTGCTTGGGTTGGTGTTTCAGGGTTTATGGCAGTGCAGTGGTGTTCGGGAAGTGTGTGGGGTCATGCGGGGTGTTGTTTCAGGGTTTTGGGTAGTGCAGTGGTGTTCGGGCAGTGTAGGTGGTCGTGCTGGGGCTAGTGTTTCAGGTTTTAGGGCAGTCCAGTGGTGTTCGGGCAGTGTAGGGGGTCGTGCTGTGGGTAGAGTTTCAGGGTTTACGGCAGTGCAGTGGTGTTCGGGCAGTGTAGAGGGTTGTGCTGGGGTGGTGGTTTAGGGCAGTGCAGTGGTCTTCGGGCAGGGTAGGGGGTTGTGCTGTGGGTGGTGTTTCAGAGTTTAGGGCAGTGCAGTGGTGTTCGGGCAGTGTAGGGGGTCATGCTGGGGCTGGTGTTTCAGGGTTTAGGGCAGTGCAGTGGTGTTCGGGCAGTGTAGGGGGCTATGCTGGGACTGGTGTTTCAGGGTGTGGGGTAGGGCAGTGGTGTTCGGGCAGTGTAGGGGGTCATGCTGGGGCTGGTTTTTCAGGGTTTAGGGCAGTGCAGTGGTGTTTGGGCAGTGTAGGGGGTCGTGCTGGGTGTGGTGTTTCAGTGTTAAGGGCAGTGCAGTGGTGTTTGGGCAGTGCAGGGGGTCATGCTGGGGTTGGTGTTTCAGGGTTTAGGGTAGAGCAGTGGTGTTCGGGCAGTGTAGGGGGTCCTGCTGGGGCTGGTTTTTCATGGTTTAGGGCAGTGCAGTGGTTTTCGGGCAGTGTAGGGGTCATGCTGGGGGTGGTGTTTCAGGGTTTAGGGCAGTGCAGTGGTGTTCGGGCAGTGCAGTGGGTCATGCTGGGGCTGGTGTTTCAGGGTTTACGGCAGTGCAGTGGTGTTCAGGCAGTGAAGGGGGTCATGCTGGGGCTGCTGTTTCAGGGTTTAGGGCAGTGCAGTGGTGTTTGTGTAGTGTAGGGGGTCTTGCTGAGGGTGGTGTTTTAGGGTTTAGGGCAGTGGAGTGGTGTTCGGGCAGTGTAGGGGGTCGTGCTTGAGGTGGTGTTTCAGGGTTTATGGCAGTGCAGTGGTGTACGGGCAGTGTAGGGGGTTGTGCGGGGGTGCTGTTTCAGGGTTTAGGGTAGTGCAGTGGTGTGCGGGCAGTGTAGGGGTCATGCAGGGGGTGGTGTTTCAGGGTTTAGGGCAGTGCAGTGGTGTTCGGGCAGTGTATGTGGTGATTCTGGGGCTGGTGTTTCAGGGTTTGGGGCAGTGCAGTGGTATTCGGGCAGTGTAGGTGATCGTGCCGGGGCTGGTGTTTCAGGGTTTAGGGCAGTCCAGTGGTGTTCGGGCAGTGTAGGGGGTTGTGCTGGGGGTAGAGTTTCCCGTTTTAGGGCAGTGCTGTGGTGTTCGGGCAGTGTAGGGTTTCGTGCTGGGAGTGCTGTTTCAGGGTTTAGGGCAGTGCAGTGGTGTTCGGGCACTGTAGGGGGTCATGCAGGGGGCTGGTGTTTCAGGGTTTGGGGCAGTGCAGTGGTGTTCGGGCAGTGTAGGTGGTCGTGCTGGGGCTGGTGTTTCAGGGTTTAGGGCAGTCCAGTTTTGTTCGGGCAGTGTAAGGGGTCGTGCTGGGGGTAGAATTTCAGGTTTTAGGGCAGTGCTGTGGTGTTCGGGCAGTGTAGGGCATCATGCTGGGAGTGGTGTTTCAGGGTTTAGGGCAGTGCAGTGGTGTTCGGTCAGTGTAGGGGGTTGTGCTGGGGGTTGTGGTTTAGGGCTGTGCCGTGGTGTTCGGGCAGTGTAGAAGGTCGTGCTGTGGGTGGTGTTTCAGGGTTTAGGGCAGTGCAGTGGTGTTCGGGCAATGTAGGGGGTTGTGCTGGGGGTGGTGTTTCAGGGTTTAGGGCAGTGCAGTGGTGTTCGGGCAGTGTAGGGGGTCGTGCCGGGGTTGGTGTTTCAGGGTTTAAGGCAGTGCAGTGGTGTTCGGGCAGCGTAGGGGGTCGTGATGGGACTGGTGTTTCAGGGTTTAGGGCAGTGCAGTGGTGTTCGGGCAGTGTAGTTTGTCGTGCTGGGGCTGGTTTTTTAGGGTTAGGGCTGTGCAGTGGTGTTTGGGCAGTGTAGGAGGTCATGCTGTGGGTGGTGTTTCAGGGTTTAGGGCAGTGCAGTGGTGTCCGGGCAGTGTAGGGGGTCATGCTGGGGGTGGTGTTTCAGGGTTTAGGGCAGTGCAGTGATGTTTGTGTAGTGTCGGGGGTCATGCTTGGGGTAGATTTAGGGTTTAGGCTAGTGCAGTGGTGTTTGTGTAGTGTAGGGGGTCATGCAGGTGGCAGTGTTTAGGGTTTAGGGCAGTGCAGTGGTGTTTGTGTATTGTAGGTGATCGTGCTGGGGGTAGTGTATTAGGGTTTAGGGCAGTGAAGTGGTGTTTGTGTAGTATAGGGGGTTGTGCTGTGGTTTTCTGTTTTAGGGTTTAGGGCAGAGCAGTGGTGTTCGGGCAGTGTAGGGGGTCGTTCTAGAGGTAGTGTTTTAGGGTTTAGGGCAGTACAGTGGTGTTCGGGCAGTGTAGGGGGTCGTGCTGGGGTGGTGTTGTAGGGTTTAGGGCAGTACAGTGGTGTTCTGGCAGATAAGCGGGTCATGCTGGGGGTGGTGTTTTAGGGTTTAGGGCAGTGCAGTGGTGTTCGGCAGTGTAGGGGGTCGTACTGGGGGTGGTGTTTTATGGATTAGGGCAGTGCAGTGATGTTTGTGTAGTGTAGGGGTTCATGCTTGGGGTAGATTTAGGGTTTAAGGTAGTGCAATGGTGTTTGTGTAGTGTAGGGTGTCGTGCTGGGGGTTATGTTTTAGGGTTTAGGGCATCGCAGTGGTGTTTGTGTATTATAAGGGGTCGTACTGGGGGTTATGTTTTAGGGTTTAGGGTAGTGCAGTGGTGTTTGGGTAGTGTAGGGGGTCATGCTTGGGTAGTGTTTTAGGGTTTATTGTAGTGCGGTGGTGTTGGTGTAGTGTAGGGGGTCATGCTGGGGGCAGTGTTTTAGGGTTTAGGGTAGTGCAGTGATGTTTGGGTAGTGTAGGGGTCGTGCTGGGGTAGTGTTTTAGGGTTTAGGGTAGTGCAGTGGTGTTGGTGTATTGTAGGATTTCATGCTGGGTGCAGTGTTTTAGGGTTTAGGGTAGTGCAGTGGTGTTTGGGTAGTGTAGGGGTGGTGCTGGGGTAGAGTTTTAGGGTTTAGAGTAGTGCAGGGGTGTTGGTGTAGTGTAGGGGGTTGTGCTGGGGATAGTGTTTTAGGGTTTAGGGTAGTGCAGTGGTGGTTGGGTAGTGTAGGGGGTCGTGCTGAGGGTAGATTTAGGGTTTAGGGTAGTGCAGTGGTGTTTCGGTAGTGTAAGGGGTCGTGCTGGGGTTAGATTTAGGGTTTAGGGTAGTGCAGTGGTGTTTGGGTAGTGTAAGGAGACATGCTGGGGGTAGTGGTTTAGGGTTTAGGGAAGTGCATTGGGGTTTGGGTAGTATAGGGGCTACTGCTCGGGGTAGTGTTTTAGGGTTTAGGGTAGTGCAATGGTGTTTGGGTAGTGTAAGGGGTACTGCTGGGGGTAGTGTTTTAGGATTTAGGGTAGTGCAGTGGTATAAGTGTAGTGTAGGGGGTTGTGTTCTAGGGTTTAGGGTAGTGCAGTGGTGTTTCTGTAGTGTAGGGGGTCGTGTTTCAGGGTTTAGAGCAGTGCAGTGATGTTCGGCAGTGTAGGGGTTTGTGCTGGGGTGGTGTTTCAGGGTTTAGGGTAGTGCAGTGGTGTTCGGGCTGTGTAGGGGGTCATGCTGGGGGTATTGTTTCAGGGTTTAGGGCAGTGCAGTGGAGTTCAGGCAGAGAAGGGGGTCATGCTGGGGAAGTGTTTCAGGGTTTAGGGTAGTGCAGTGGTGTTCGTGCAGTGTAGGGGGTCATACTGGGGTTGTGTTTTAGGGTTTAGGGTAGTGCAGTGATGTTTGTGTAGTGTAGGGGGTCATGTTTGGGTTAAATTTAGGATTTAGGGTAGTGCAGTGATGTTTGTGTATTGTAGGGGGTCGTGCTGGGGGTAGTGTTTTAGGGCCTAGGGTAGTGCAGTGGTGTTTGGGTAGTGTAGAGGGTCATGCTGGGGGCAGTGTTGTAAGGTTTAGGGTAGTGCAGTGGGGTTTGGGTAGTGTAGGGGTTGTGCTGGGGTTAGATTTAGGGTTTAGGGTAGTGCAGTGGTGTTTGGGTAGTGTAGGGAGTCGTGCTGAGGATAGTGGTTTAGGGTTTGGGGGAATGCATTGGGGTTTGGGTAGTGTAGGGGGTACTGCGAGGGGTAGTGTTTTAGGGTATAGGGTAATGAAATGGTGTTTGTGTAGTGTAGGGGGTCATGCTGGGGTATTGTTTTAGGGTTTAGGGTAGTGCAGTAGTGTTTGGGCAGTGTAGGGGGTCGTGCTGGAGGTAGTGTTTTAGGGTTTAGAGTAGTGCAGTGGTGTTTGGGCAGTGTAGGGGTTTGTGCTGGGGGTGGTGTTTCAGGGTTTAGGGCAGTGCAGTTGTGTTCGGGCAGTGTTGGGGTCGTGCTGGGGTGGTGATTCAGGGTTTGGGGCAGTGCAGTGGTGTTTGGGCAGTATAGCGGGCCGTGCTGGGGGTGGTGTTTCAGGGGTTCGGGCAGTGCAGTGGTGTTCAGGCAGTGTAGGGGGTTGTGCTGGGGGTGGTGTTTCAAGGTTTAGGGCAGTGCAGTTGTGTTCGGGCAGTGTAGGTGGTCATGCTGGGGGTGTTGTTTCAGGGTATAGGGCATTGCAGTGGTGTTCGGGCAGTGTAGGTGGTCGTGCTGGGGGTGTTGTTTCGGGGTTTAGGGCATTGCAGTGGTGTTCGGGCAGTGTAGGGGGTCATGCTGGGGTAGTGTTACTGGGTTTAGGGCAGTGCAGAGGTGTTCGTGCAGTGTAGGTGGTCATGCTGGGGTAGTGTTTTAGGGTGCAGGACAGTGCAGTGATGTTTGTGTAGTATAGGGGTCGCACTTGGGGTAGATTTAGGGTTTAAGGTAGTGCAGTGGTGTTTGTGTAGTGTAGGGGGTCATGCTGGGGGTAGTGTTTTAGGGTTTAGGGCAGTGCAGTGATGTTTGTGTATTGTAGGGGGTCGTGCTAGGGGTAGTGTTTTAGGCTTTAGGGTAGTGCAGTGGTGTTTGTGTAGTGTAGGGGGTCATGTTGGGGTACTGTTTTAGGGTTTAGGGAAGAGCAGTGGTGTTCGGGCAGTGTAGGGGTCGTGCTGGGGTGGTGTTTTAGGGTTTAGGCCAATGCAGTGGTTTTCAGGGAGTGTAGGGGGTCGTGCTGGGGGTGGTGTTTTAGTGTTTAGGGCAGTGCAGTGGTGTTCGGGCAGTGTAGGGGGTTGTGCTGGGGGTGGTGTTTTAGGGATTAGGGCAGTGCAGTGGTGTTCCGGCAGTGTAGGGGGTCATGCTGGGGCAGTGTTTTAGAATTCAGGGTAGTGCAGTGGTGTTTGGGCAGAGTAGGAGGTCGTGCTGGGGATAGGGTTTTAGAGTTTAGGGCAGTGCATTGGTGTTTGTGTAGTGAAGGGGGTCATGCGGGGTGGTATTTCAGGGTTTCGGGCAGTGCAGTGGTGTTCGGGCAGTGTAGGGGGTCATGCAGGGGGTGGTGTTTCAGGGTTTAGGGCAGTACAGTGGTATTCGGGCAGTGTGGGGGGTCGTGCGGGGGTCGTGTTTCAGGGTTTAAGGTAGTGCAGTGGTGTTCGGACAGTTTAGGGGGTTGTGCGGGGGTGGTGTTTTAGAGTTTAGGACAGTGCTGTGGTGTTTGGGCAGTGTAGGGAGTCGTGCGGGGGTGGTGTTTCAGGGTTTAGGGCAGAGCAGTGGTGTTCGGGCAGTGTAGGGGTCGTGCAGGGGGTGGTGTTTCAGGGTTTAGGGCAGTGCAGTGGTGTTCGGGCAGTGAAGGTGGTCGTTCTGGGGCTGGTGTTTCATGGTTTGGGGCAGTGCAGTGGTATTCAGGCAATGTAGGTGGTCGTGCTGGGGCTGGTGTTTCAGGGTTTAGGGCAGTCCAGTGGTGTTCGGGCAGTGTAAGGGGTCGTGCTGGGGGTAGAGTTTCAGGTTTGAGGGCAGTGCTGTGGTGTTCAGGCAGTGTAGGGGGTCGTGCTGGGAGTGGTGTTTCAGGGATTAGGGCAGTGCAGTGGTGTTCGATCAGTGTAGGGGGTCGTGCTGTGGGTGGTGTTTCAGGGTTTAGGGCAGTGCAGTGGTGTTTGGGCAGTGTAGGGGGTCGTGCTGAGGGTGGTGTTTCAGGGTTTAGGGCAGTGCAGTGGTGTTCGGGCAGTATAGGGGGTCATGCCGGGGTTGGTGTTTCAGGGTTTAAGGCAGTGCAGTGGTGTTCGGGCAGTGTAGGGGGTCGGTCTGGGACTGGTGTTTCAGGGTTTAGGGCAGTGCAGTGGTGTTCGGGCAGTGTAAGGGGTCATGCTGGGGGTGGTGTTTCAGGGTTTAGGGCAGTGCAGTGGTGTTCGGGCAGTGCAGGGGATCGTGCTGGGGCTGGTGTCTCAGGGTTTAGGGCAGTGCAGTGGTGTTCGGGCAGTGTAGGAGGTCATGCTGGGGCTGCTGTTTCAGGGTTTAGGGTAGTCCAGTGTTGTTTGTGTAGTGTAGGGGGTCGTGCTGGTGGTAGTGTTTTAAGGTTTAGGGTAGTGCTGTGATGTTTTTGTAGCATAGGGGCCCGTGCTTGGGCTAGATGTAGGGTTTTGGGTAGTGCAGTGGTGTTTGTGTAGTGTAGGGGGTCGTGCTGTATTGCGGGGACTCTGCTCATGCACAGAACTATGCATAGGAAACCAGGACCTCAGTTAATTGTGGTGTACCAAAAAACTCACCTCAGTACCCAGAACCCCTATCGGACTAGCATCAGTGTCTTATTCGTTCTCCGTATCATCTCTTAGCTACCAATGATTAGACAACCCAGAACAAGCGACTTAGAATACTCTCAGGAATGGTGGGATTCAGAAACACCTTTTCGTTATTATTCTCATATCAGTCCACAACAAGAGTAATCAGAGACACGAAAAAGTTTAAAATGTTTAATTTTAACTACGTGCTCTAAGGTGCAGTACTTTGGCTAATATAAGCAGGCAAATGATTAAAAATAAAACCATCAGCATTGTTACAATACCATAGAAAATGAAGGGAGAAATCATAATAAAAATGAGGTGGAAAACAAGTCCTATAATACTTTGTGAACCACCCTCCCTTGGCTAGTGAACTAGTTTTATAAACTAATAGAAGGTCTCTAGGTTTAAATGGGGAACCCCATACCTCAAAGATCAGCTTATTTGAATCACATCATAGGATCAGCTCTGCTTAAAGGCACCCAAGTTTCAGATATTTGCAGCTGTGTGCGTGTTATGTCTAGAGCGTGGACCGATCAGCCTGAATTCAACAGCATACATTGTTATTTGACCTTGATGGCTTCTGCACACAGTGTTCAGACTAAGGTCGATGTGCACGTCTAGGGATGTGAACCACAGACCGTTCTCTTGTTAAGAAAAAGCAAGCAAACAGTTTTACTTGTAATAACAGCCACCTGTAGTTTCGTGTGCAAAAGCTGCAAAGTGGCAAGATGGCGTTTAGTTTCTAAAATGCTTATGCTAACATAGCAATGTGTGTACATAAAACCCCATCCTCAGTACAGCTGGGGGTAGTGTTTTAGGGTTTAGGGCAGCGCAGTGGTGTTTGTGTAGAGTAGGGGGCCGTGCTGGGGGGAGTGTTTTAGGGTTTAGGGTTAGTGCAGTGGTGTTTGTGTAGTGTAGGGGGTCGTGCTGGGGGAGAGTTTTAGGGTTTAGGGTAGTGCAGTGGTGTTTGGGTAGTGTAGGGGGTCATGCTGGGGTAGTGTTTTAGGGTTTAGTGTAGTGCAGTGGTGTTGGTGTAGTGTAGGGGTCGTGCTGGGGGTAGTGTTTTAGGGTTTAGGGTAGTGCAGTGGTGTTTGGGTAGTGTAGGGGGTCGTGCTGGGGGTAGATTTAGGGTTTAGGGTTGTGCAGTAGTGTTTGGGTAGTGTAGGGGGTCGTGCTGGGGGTAGATTTAGGGTTTAGGGTAGTGCAGTGTTGTTCGGGCAGTGTAGGGGGTCGTGCTGGAGCTAGTGTTTCAGTGTTTAGGGCAGTGCAGTGGTGTTCGGGCAGTGTAGGGAGTCGTGCTGGGGTTAGTGGTTTAGGGGAATGCATTGTGGTTTGGGTAGTGTAGGGGGTGCTGCTGGGGGTTGTGTTTTAGGGTTTAGGGTAGTGCACTGGTGTTTGTGTAGTGTAGGGGGTCGTGTTTCAGGGTTTAGGGCAGTGCAATGGTGTTCGGGCAGTGTAGGGGTTTGTGCTGGGGTGGTTTTTCAGGGTTTAGGGCAGTGCAGTGGTGTTCAGGCAGTGTAGGGCATCGTACTGTGGTGGTGTTTCAGGGTTTAGGGCAGTGCAGTGGTGTTCGGGCAGTGTAGAGGGTTGTGCTGGGGGTGGCGTTTCAGGGTTTCGGGCAGTGCAGTGGTGATTGGGCAGTTTAGGGGGTCGTGCTGGGGGTGGTGTTTCAAGGTTTAGGGCAGTGCAGTGGTGTTCGGGCAGTGTAGGGGGTCATGCTTGGGTAGTGTTTTAGGGTTTAGGGTAGTGCGGTGGTGTTGGTGTAGTGTAGGATGTCATGCTGGGGGCAGTGTTTTAGGGTTTAGGGTAGTGCAGTGGTGTTTGGGTAGTGTAGGGGTCGTGCTGGGGTAGTGTTTTTGGGTTTAGGGTAGTGCAGTGGTGTTGGTGTAGTGTAGGTGGTCATGGTGGGTGCAGTCTTTTAGGGTTTAGAGTAGTGCAGTGGTGTTTGGGTAGTGCAGGGGTGGTGCTGGGGTAGAGTTTTAGGGTTTAGGGTAGTGCAGGGGTGTTGGTGTAGTGTATGGGGTCATGCTGGGGGTAGTGTTTTAGGGTTTAGGGTAGTGCAGTGGTGGTTGGGTAGTGTAGGGGGTCGTGCTGAGGGTAGATTTACGGTTTAGGTTAGTGCAGTGGTGTTTTGGTAGTGTAAGGGGTCGTGCTGGGGTTAGATTTAGGGTTTAGGGTAGTGCAGTGGTGTTTGGGTAGTGTAAGGAGACATGCTGGGGGTAGTGGTTTAGGGTTTAGAGAAGTGCATTGGGGTTTGGGTAGTATAGGGGCTACTGCTGGGGGTAGTGTTTTAGGGTTTAGGGTAGTGCAATGGTGTTTGTGAAGTATAAGGGGTACTGCTGGGGGTAGTGTTTTCGGGTTTAGGGTAGTGCGGTGGTGTTTGGGTAGTGTAGGGGGTACTGCTGGGGGTAGTGTTTTAGGGTTTAGGGTAATGCAGTTGTGTTTGGGTAGTGTAGGGAGTCGTGCTGGGGGTGGTGTTTTAGGGTTTAGGGTAGTGCAGTGGTGTAAGTGTAGTGTAGGGGGTTGTGTTCTAGGGTTTAGGGTAGTACAGTGGTGTTTCTGTAGTGTAGGGGGTCGTGTTTCAGGGTTTAGGGCAGTGCAGTGCTGTTCGGCAGTGTAGGGGTTTGTGCTGGGGTGGTGTTTCAGGGTTTAGGGTAGTGCAGTGGAGTTCGGGCAGAGAAGGGGGTCATGCTGGGGTAGTGTTTCAGGGTTTAGGGTAGTGCAGTGGTGTTCGTGCAGTGTAGGGGGTCATACTGGGGTTGTGTTTTAGGGTTTATGGCAGTGCAGTGATGTTTGTGTAGTATAGGGGGTCGTGTTCGGGTTAAATTTAGGATTTAGAGTAGTGCAGTGGTGTTTGTCTATTGTAGGGGGTTGTGCTGAGGGTAGTGTTTTAGGGCCTAGGGTAATTCAGTGGTGTTTGGGTAGTGTAGAGGGTCATGCTGGGGGCAGTGTTTTAAGGTTTAGGGCAGTGCAGTGGGGTTTGGGTAGTGTAGGTGTTGTGCTGGGGTTAGATTTAGGGTTTAGGGTAGTGCAGTGGTGTTTGTCTATTGTAGGGAGTCGTGCTGAGGGTAGTGGTTTAGGGTTTAGGGTAATGCAATGGTGTTTGGGTAGTTTAGGGGTACTGCTGAGGGTAGTGTTTAGGGTTTAGGGTAGTGCAGTGGTGTTTGGGTAGTGTATGGGGTCGTGCTGGGGGTACAGTGTTAGGATTTAGGGTAGTGCAGTGGTGTTTGGGTAGTGTAGGGGGTTGTGTTTTAGGGTTTAAGGTAGTGCAGTGGTGTTTGTTTAGTGTAGGGGGGTCGTGCTGGGGGTAGTGTTTTAGGGTTTAGGGTAGTGCAGCGGTGTTTGTGTAGTGTAGGGGGTCGTGTTTCAGGGTTTAGGGCAGTGAATTGGTGTTCGGGCAGTGTAGTGGTGTGTGCTGGGGGTGGAGTTTGAGGGTTTAGGGCACTGCAGTGGTGTTTGGGCAGTGTTGGATGTCGTGCTGGGTGTGGTGATTCAGGGTTTAGGGCAGTGCAGTGGTGTTCGCGCAGTGTAGGGGGTCGTGCTGGGGTGATGTTTCAGGGTTTAGGGTAGTGCAGTGGTGTTCGGACTGTGTAGGGGGTCGTGCTGGGGTGGTGTTTCAGGGTTTAGGGCATTGCAGTGGTGTTTGGGCAGTGTAGGGGGTCATGCAGAGGTAGTGTTTCAGGGTTTAGGGCAGTGCAGTGGTGTTTGTGTAGTGTAGGGGGATGCGTTTTAGGGTTTAGGGTAGTGCAGTCGTGTTTGTGTAGTGTAGAGGGTCGTGTTTCAGGGTTTAGGGCAGTGCAGTGGTGTTTGGGCAGTGTAGTGGTGTGTGCTGGGGGTGGTGTTTCAGGGTTTAGGGCAGTGCAGTGGTGTTCGGGCAGTGTTGGATGTCGTGCTGGGTGTGGTGATTCAGGGTTTAGGGCAGTGCAGTGGTGTTCAGGCAGTATAGCGGGTCGTGCTGGGGGTGGTGTTTCATGGTTTCGGGCAGTGCAGTGGTGTTCGGGCAGTGTAGGTGGTCGTGCTGGGGGTGTTGATTCAGGGTTTAGGGCATTGCAGGGGTGTTCGGGCAGTGTCGGGTGTCATGCTGGGGTAGTGTTTCCGGGTTTAGGGCAGTGCAGAGGTGTTCGTGCAGTGTAGGTGGTCATGCTGGGGTAGTGTTTTAGGGTTCAGGGCAGTGCAGTGGTGTTTGTGTGGTGTAGGGGGTCATGCTGGGGGTACTGTTTTAGGGTTTAGGGTAGAGCAGTGGTGTTCGGGCAGTGTAGGGGGGTCATGCTGGGGGGGTGTTTTAGGGATTAGGGCTGTGTAGTGGTGTTCAGTCAGTGTATGGGGTTGTGCTGGGGTAGTGTTTTAGGATTTAGGGTAGTGCAGTGGTGTTTGGGCAGTGTAGGAGGTCGTGCTGGGGGTAGGGTTTTAGAGTTTAGGACAATGCATTGGTGTTTGTGTTGTGAAGGGGGTCGTGCTGGGGGTAGTGTTTTAGGGTTTGAGGCAGTGCAGTGGTGTTTGTGTAGTGAAGGGGGTCTTGCTGCGGGTGGTGTTTTAGGGTTTAGGGCAGTGCAGTGGTGTTCGGACAGTGTAGGGGGTCATGCTTGGGGTGGTGTTTCAGGGTTTATGGCAGTGCAGTGGTGTTCAAGCAGTGTAGGGGGTCGTGCAGGGGTGGTGTTTCAGGGTTTAGGGTAGTGCAGTGGTGTTCGGGCAGTTTAGGGGGTCATGCGGGGGTGGTGTTTCAGAGTCTAGGGCAGTGCAGTGGTGTTCAGGCACTGTAGGGGGTCGTGCGGGGGTGGTGTTTCAGGGCTTAGGGCATTGGAGTGGTGTTTGGGCAGTGTAGGGGGTCATGCACGGGGTGGTGTTTCAGAGTTTAGGGCAGTGCAGTGGTGTTCGGGCAGAGTAGGGGGTTGTGCAGGGGGTGGTGTTTCATGGTTTAGGGCAGTGCAGTGGTGTTCGGGCAGTGTAGGGGGTTGTGCAAGGGGGTGTTTCAGTGTTTAGGGCACTGCAGTGGTGTTCAGGCACTGTAGGGGGTCGAGCAGGGGGCTTGTGTTTCAGGGTTTAGGGCAGTGCAGTGGTGTTCTGACAGTGTAGGTGGATGTGCTAGGGCTGGTGTTTCAGGGTTTAGGGCAGTGCAGTGGTGTTTGGGTAGTGTTGGGGGTCATGCTGGGGGTAGTGATTCAGGGTTTGGGGCAGTGCAGTGGTGTTCGGGCAGTATAGCGGGTCATGCTGGGCGTGGTGTTTCAGGGTTTCGGTCAGTGCTGTGGTGTTTGGGCAGTGTAGGGGGTCGTGCTGGGGGTGGTGTTTCAAGGTTTTGGGCAGTGCTGTGGTGTTCGGGCAGTGTAGGTGGTCGTGCTGGGGGTGTTGTTACAGGGTTTAGGGCATTGCAGTGGTGTTCGGGCAGTGTAGGGGGTCATGCTGGGGTAGTGTTTCCGGGTTTAGGTCAGTGCAGAGGTGTTCGTGCAGTGTAGGTGGTCATGCTGGGGGAGTGTTTTAGGGTTCAGGGCAGTGCAGTGATGTTTGTGTAGTATAGGGGGTCGCGCTTGGGGTAGATTTAGGGTTTAAGGTAGTGCAGTGGTGTTTGTGTAGTGTAGGGGTCGTGCTGGGGTAGTGTTTTAGGGTTTAGGGCAGTGCAGTGGTGTTTGTGTATTGTAGGGGGTTGTGCTGGGCGTAGTGTTTTAGGCTTTAGGGCAGTCCAGTGGTGTTTGTGTAGCATAGGGGGTCATGCTGGGGGTACTGTTTTAGGGTTTAGGGCAGAGCAGTGGTGTTCGGGCAGTGTAGGGGTCGTGCTGGGGTGGTGTTTTAGGATTTAGGGCAATGCAGTGGTTTTCAGGGAGTGCAGGGGGTCGTGCTGGGGGTGGTGTTTTAGGGTTTAGGGTTTAGGGCAGTGCAGTGGTGTTCTGGTCGTGCTGGGGGTTTTGTTTTAGGGACTAGGGCAGTGCAGTGGTGTTCAGGCAGTATAGGGGGTCGTGCTGGGGTACTGTTTTAGGATTTAGGGTAGTGCAGTGGTGTTTGGGCAGTGTAGGAGGTCGTGCTGGGGATAGGGTTTTAGAGTTTAGGGCAGTGCATTGGTGTTTGTGTTGTGAAGGGGGTCGTGCTGGTGGTAGTGTTTTAGGGTTTGAGGCAGTGCAGTGGTGTTTGTGTAGTAAAGGGGGTCTTGCTGCGGTTGCTGTTTTAGGGTTTAGGGCAGTGCAGTGGTGTTCGGACAGTGTAGGGGGTCGTGCTTGGGGGGGTGTTTCAGGGTTTACGGCAGTAAAGTGCTGTTCGAGCAGTGTAGGGGGCCGTGCGGGGTGGTGTTTCAGGGTTTAGGGTAGTGCAGTGGTGTTCGGGCAGTTTAGGGGGTCGTGCGGGGTGGTGTTTCAGAGTTTAGGGTAGTGCAGTGGTGTTCAGGCAGTGTAGGGGGTCATGCAGGGGGTGGTGTTTCAGAGTTTAGGGCAGTGCAGTGGTGTTCGGGCAGTGTAGGGGGTTGTGCAGGGCGGTGGTGTTTCAGGGTTTAGGGCAGTGCAGTGGTGTTTGGGCAGTGTAGGGGGTTGTGCAGGAGGGTGGTGTTTCAGGGTTCAGGGCAGTCCAGTGGTGTTCAGGCAGTGTAGGGGGTCGTGCTGGGGGTAGAGTTTAGGGCAGTGCAGTGGTGTTCGCGCAGTGTACGGGGTCGTGCTGGGAGTGGTGTTTCAGGGTTTAGGGCAGTGCAATGGTGTTCGAGCAGCGTAGTAGATCGTGCTGGGACTGGTGTTTCAGGGTTTAGGGCAGTGCAGTGGTGTTCGGGCAGTGTAGGGGGTCGCGCTGGGGGTGGTGTTTCAGGGTTTAGGGCAGTGCAGTGCAGTGGTGTTCGTGCAGTGTAGGGGGTCGTGCTGGGGCTGGGTTTTCAGGGTTTGGGGCAGTGCAGTGGTGTTCGGGCAGTGTAAGGGATCATGCTGGGGCTGGTGTTTCAGGGTTTAGGGTAGTACGGTGGTGTTTGTGTAGTCT
Source organism: Triturus cristatus (assembly GCF_964204655.1). Taxonomy (NCBI): domain Eukaryota; kingdom Metazoa; phylum Chordata; class Amphibia; order Caudata; family Salamandridae; genus Triturus; species Triturus cristatus. The sequence goes on from NC_140579.1 coordinate 889,990,984, forward strand.
AGGGGGTCGTGCTGGTGGTAGTGTTTTAGGGTTTAGAGTAGTGCAGTGATGTTTTTGTAGTGTAGGGGCCGTGCTTGGGGTAGATTTAGGGTTTAAGTTAGTGCAGTGTTGTGTGTGTAGTGTAGGGGGTCGTGCTGTGTTGCAGGGATTCTGCTCATGCACAGAACTATTCACAGGAAACCAGGACCTCAGTGAATTGTGGTGTACAAAAAAACTCACCTCAGTACCCCGATCCCCTATCCGACTAGAATCAGTGTCTCATTCGTTCTCCGTATCATCTCGTAGCTACCAATGATTAGACAACCCAGAACAAGCGATTTAGAATACTCTCAGGAATGGTGGGATTCAGAAAAACCTTTTCATTATTATTCTCATATCAGTCCACAACAAGAGTAATCAGAGACACGAAAAAGTTTAAAATGTTTATTTTTAACTACGTGCTCTAAGGTGCAGTACTTTGGCTAATATAAGCAGGCAAATGATTAAAAACAAAACCATCAGGATTTGTTACAATACCATAGATAATGAAAGGAGAAATCATAATAAAAATGAGGTGGAAAACAAGTCCTATAATACTTTGTGAACCACCCTCCCTTGGATAGTGAACAAGTTTTATAAACTAATAGAAGGTCTCTAAGTTTGAATGGGGAACCCCATACCTCAAAGATCAGCTTTAGTGAATCACATCACAGGATCAGCTCTGCTCTCTGTGTCTTGAAAGGTTTTCTCCAAGTGTCAGAATCATGCATGCAAATGCAATATTAAAGGCACCCGAGATTCAGATATTTGCAGCTGTGTTCGTGTGGTGTCTAGAGCGTGGACCGATCAACCTGAATTCAACAGCATACATTGTTATTTGACCTTGAAGGCTTCTGCACAGAGTGTTCAGACTAAGGTCGCGGTGCACGTCTAGGGATGTGAACAACAGTACGTTGTCATGTGAATAAAAAGCAAGCAGGCAGTTTAACTTGTAATAACAGCCACCTGTAGTGCAAAAGCAGCAAAGTGGCAAGATGACGTTTAGTTTCTAAAACGATTATGCTAACATAGCAATGTGTGTACATAAAACCCCGTCCTCACTACAGCTGGGGGTAGTGTTTTAGGGTTTAGGGCAGTGCAGTGGTGTTTGTGTAGTGTAGGGGGCCATGCTGGGGAGAGTGTTTTAGGGTTTAGGGTTAGTGCAGTGGTGTTTGTGTAGTGTAGGGGGTCGTGCTGGGGGAGTGTTTTAGGGTTTTGGGTAGTGCAGTGGTGTTGGTGTAGAGTAGGGGGTCGTGCTGGGGGGAGTGTTTTAGGGTTTAGGGTTAGTGCAGTGGTGTTTGGGTAGTGTAGGGGGTCATGCTGGAGGTAGATATAGGGTTTAGGGTAGTGCAGTAGTGTTTGGGTAGTGTAGGGGGTCGTGCTGGGGGTAGATTTAGGGTTTAGGGTACTGCAGTGGTGTTCGGGCAGTATAGGGGGTCGTGCTGGGTCTAGTGTTTCAGGGTTTAGGGCAGTGCAGTGGTGTTCGGGCAGTGTAGGAAGTCGTGCTGGGGTTAGTGGTTTAGGGTTTAGGGTAGTGCAGTGGTGTTTGGGTAGTGTAGGGGGTTGTGCTGGGGGAAGTGTTTTAGGGTTTAGGGTAGTGCAGCGGTGTTTGTGTAGTGTAGGGGGTCGTGTTTCAGGGTTTAGGACAGTGCAGTAGTGTGCGGGCAGTGTAGGGGTTTGTGCTGGGGGTAGTGGTTTAGGGTTTAGGGTAGTGCAGTGGTGGTTTGGTAGTGTAGGGGGTCGTGCTGAGGGTAGATTTAGGGTTTAGGGTAGTGCAGTGGTGTTTGGGAAGTGTAAGGGGTCATGCTGGGGTTATTTTTAGGGTTTAGGGTAGTGCAGTGGAGTTTGGGTAGTGTAAGGAGACATGCTGGGGTAGTGGTTTAGGGTTTAGGGAAGTGCATTCGGGTTTGGGTAGTATAGGGGCTAATGCTGGGGGTAGTGTCTTAGGGTTTAGGGTAGTGCAATGGTGTTTGGTTAGTGTAAGGGGTACTACTGGGGGTAGTGTTTTAGGGTTTAGGGTAATGCAGTGGTGTTTGGGTAGAGTAGGGAGTTGTGATGGGGTAGTGTTTTAGGGTTTAGGGTAGTGCAGTGGTGAATGTGTAGTGTAGGGGGTTGTGTTTTAGGGTTTAGGGTAGTGCAGTGGTGTTTCTGTAGTGTAGGGGGTCGTGTTTCTGGGTTTAGGGCAGTGCAGTGATGTTCGGCAGTGTAGGGGTTTGTGCTAGGGTGGAGTTTCAGGGTTTAGGGTAGTGCAGTGATGTTCGGGCAGTGTAGGCGTCGTGCTGGGGGTATTGTTTCAGGGTTTAGGGCAGTGCAGTGGAGTTCGGGCAGAGAAGGGGGTCATGCTGGGGTAGTGTTTCAGGGTTTAGGGTAGTGCAGTGGTGTTCGTGCAATGTAGGGGGTCATACTGGGGTTGTGTTTTAGGGTTTAGGGTAGTGCAGTGATGTTTGTGTAGTGTAGGGAGTCGTGTTCGGGTTAAATTTAGGGTTTAGGGTAGTGCAGTGGTGTTTGTGTAGTGTAGGGTGTCTTGCTGGGGGTAGTGTTTTAGGGTTTAGGGCAGTGCAGCAGTGGTTGTGTATTGTAGGGGGTCGTGCTGGGGGTAGTGTTTTAGGGCCTAGGGTAGTGCAGTGGTGTTTGGGTAGTGTAGAGTGTCATGCTGGGGGCAGTGTTTTAAGGTTTAGGGTAGTGCAGTGGGGTTTGGGTAGTGTAAGGGTTGTGCTGGGGTTAGATTTAGGGTTTAGGGTAGTGCAGTGGTGTTTGGGTAGTGTAGGGAGTCGTGCTGAGGGTAGTGGTTTAGGGTTTAGGGGAATGCATTGGGGTTTGGGTAGTGTAGGGGGTACTGCGGGGGTAGTGTTTTAGTGTTTAGGGTAATGCAATGGTGTTGGGTAGTGTAGGGGGTCGTGCTGGGGTATTGTTTTAGGGTTTAGGGTAGTGCAGTGGTGTTTCGTAGTGTAGGGGGTCGTGCTGGGGGTTGTGTTTTAGGGTTTAGGGTAGTGCAGTGGTGTTTGTGTAGTGTAGGGGGTCATGCTGGGGGTAGTGTTTTAGGGTTTAGAGTAGTGCAGCGGTGTTTGTGTTGTGTAGAGGGTCGTGTTTCAGGGTTTAGCGCAGTGCAGTGGTGTTTGAGCAGTGTATGGTTTGTGCTGGGGGTGGTGTTTCAGGGTTTAGGGCAGTGCAGTGGTGTTCAGGCAGTGTTGGGGGTCGTGCTGGGGGTGGTGATGCAGGGTTTAGGGCAGTGCAGTGGTGTTTGGGCAGTATAGCGGGTCATGCTGGGGTTGGTGTTTCAGGGTTTCGGGCAGTGCAGTGGTGTTCGGGCAGTGTAGGGGGTCATGCTGGGGGTAGTGTTTCAAGGTTTATGGCAGTGCAGTGGTGTTCAGGCAGTGTAGGTGGTCATGCTGGGGGTGTTGTTTCAGGGTTTAGGGCATTGCAGTGGTGTTCGGGCAGTGTAGGGGGTCATGCTGGGGTAGTGTTTCTGGGTTTAGGGCAGTGCAGAGGTGTTCGTGCAGTATAGATGGTCATGCTGGGGAAGTGTTTCAGGGTTCAGGGCAGTGCAGTGATGTTTGTGTAGTATAGGGTGTCGCGCTTGGGGTGGATTTAGGGTTTAAGGTAGTGCAGTGGTGTTTGTGTAGTGTAGGGAGTCGTGCCGGGGGTAGTGTTTTAGGGTTTAGGGCAGTGCAGTGGTGTTTGTGTATTGTTGGGGGTCGTGCTGGGGGTAGTGTTTTAGGCTTTAGGGCAGTGCAGTGTTGTTTGTGTAGTGTAGGGGGTCATGCTGTGGGTACTGTTTTAGGGTTTAGGGCAGAGCAGTGGTGTTCGGGCAGTGTAGGGGTCATGCTGGGGTGGTGTTTTTGGGCTAGGGCAATGCAGTGGTTTTCGGGGAGTGTAGGGGGTCGTGCTGAGGGTAGATCTACGGTTTAGGTTAGTGCAGTGGTGTTTTGGTAGTATAAGGGGTCGTGCTGGGGTTAGATTTAGGGTTTAGGGTAGTGCAGTGGTGTTTGGGTAGTGTAAGGAGACATGCTGGGGGTAGTGGTTTAGGGTTTAGGGAAGTGCATTGGGGTTTGGGTAGTATAGGGGCTACTGCTGGGGGTAGTGTTTTAGGGTTTAGGGTAGTGCAATGGTGTTTGGGAAGTGTAAGGGGTACTGCTGGGGGTAGTGTTTTAGGGTTTAGGGTAGTGCAGTGGTGTTTGGGTAGTGTAGGGGGTACTGCTGGGGGTAGTGTTTTAGGGTTTAGGGTAATGCAGTTGTGTTTGGGTAGTGTAGGGAGACGTGCTGGGGGTGGTGTTTTAGGGTTTAGGGTAGTGCAGTGGTGTAAGTGTAGTGTAGGGGGTTGTGTTCTAGGGTTTAGGGTAGTACAGTGGTGTTTCTGTAGTGTAGGGGGTCGTGTTTCAGGGTTTAGGGCAGTGCAGTGCTGTTCTGCAGTGTAGGGGTTTGTGCTGGGGTGGTGTTTCAGGGTTTAGGGTAGTGCAGTGGTGTTCGGGCAGTGTAAGGGGTCGTGCTGGGGGTATAGTTTTAGGGTTTAATGCAGTGCAGTGGAGTTCGGGCAGAGAAGGGGGTCATGCTGGGGTAGTGTTTCAGGGTTTAGGGTAGTGCAGTGGTGTTCGTGCAGTATAGGGGGTCATACTGGGGATGTGTTTTAGGGTTTATGGCAGTGCAGTGATGTTTGTGTAGTGTAGGGTGTCGTGTTCGGGTTAAATTTAGGATTTAGGGTAGTGCAGTGGTGTTTGTCTATTGTAGGGGGTTGTACTGAGGGTAGTGTTTTAGGGCCTAGGGTAGTGCAGTGGTGTTTGGGTAGTGTAGAGGGTCATGCTGGGGGCAGTGTTTTAAGGTTTAGGGAAGTGCAGTGGGGTTTGGGTAGTGTAGGTGTTGTGCTGAGGTTAGATTTAGGGTTTAGGGTAGTGCAGTGGTGTTTGGGTAGTGTAGGGAGTCGTGCTGAGGGTAGTGGTTTAGGGTTTAGGGGAATGCATTGGGGTTTGGGTAGTGTAGGGGGTACTGCGGGGGATAGTGTTTTAGGGTTTAGGGTAATGCAATGGTGTTTGGGTAGTTTAGGGGTACTGCTGAGGGTAGTGTTTAGTGTTTAGGGTAGTGCAGTGGTGTTTGGGTAGTGTTTGGGGTCGTGCTGGGGGTACAGTGTTAGGGTTTAGGGTAGTGCAGTGGTGTTTGGGTAGTGTAGGGGGTTGTGTTTTAGGGTTTAAGGTAGTGCAGTGGTGTTTGTTTAGTGTAGGGGGTCGTGCTGGGGGTAGTGTTTTAGGGTTTAGGGTAGTGCAGCGGTGTTTGTGTAGTGTAGGGGGTCGTGTTTCAGGGTTTAGGGCAGTGCATTGGTGTTCGCGCAGTGTAGTGGTGTGTGCTGGGGGTGGTGTTTCAGGGTTTAGGGCACTGCAGTGGTGTTCGGGCAGTGTTGGATGTCGTGCTGGGTGTGGTGATTCAGGGTTTAGGGCAGTGCAGTGGTGTTCGGGCAGTGTAGGGGGTCGTGCTGGGGTGGTGTTTCAGGGTTTAGGGTAGTGCAGTGGTGTTCGGGCTGTGTAGGGGGTCGTGCTGGGGTGGTGTTTCAGGGTTTAGGGCATTGCAGTGGTGTTTGGGCAGTGTAGGGGGTCATGCTGGGGTAGTGTTTCAGGGTTTAGGGTAGTGCAGTGGTGTTTGTGTAGTGTAGGGGGTCGTGCTGGGTGTAGTGTTTTAGGGTTTAGAGTAGTGCAGCTGTGTTTGTGTAGTGTAGAGGGTCATGTTTCAGGGTTTAGGGCAGTGCAGTGCAGTGGTGTTTGGGCAGTGTAGTGGTGTGTGCTGGGAGTGGTGTTTCAGGGTTTAGGGCAGTGCAGTGGTGTTCGGGCAGTGTTGGATGTCGTGCTGGGTGTGGTGATTCAGGGTTTAGGGCAGTGCAGTGGTGTTCGGGTAGTATAGCGGGTCGTGCTGGGTGTGGTGTTTCACGGTTTCGGGCAGTGCAGTGGTGTTCGGGCAGTGTAGGGAGTCGTGCTGGGGGTGGTGTTTCAAGGTTTAGGGCAGTGCAGTGGTGTTCAGGCAGTATAGGTGGTTTTGCTGGGGGTGTTGTTTCAGGGTTTAGGGCATTGCAGTGGTGTTCGGGCAGTGTAGGGGTCATGCTGGGGTAGTGTTTCCGGGTTTAGGGCAGTGCAGAGGTGTTCGTGCAGTGTAGGTGGTCATGCTGGGGTAGTGTTTTAGGGTTCAGGGCAGTGCAGTGATGTTTTTGTAGTATAGGGGGTCGCGCTTGGGGTAGATTTAGGGTTTAAGGTAGTGTAGTGGTGTTTGTGTAGTGTAGGGGGTCGTGCTGGGGGTAATGTTTTTGGGTTTAGGGCAGTGCAGAGGTGTTGGTGTATTGTAGGGGGTTGTGCTGGGGTTAGTGTTATAGGCTTTAGGGCAGTGCAGTGGTGTTTGTGTGGTGTAGGGGGTCATGTTGGGGGTACTGTTTTAGGGTTTAGGGTAGAGCAGTGGTGTTCGGGCAGTGTAGGGGTCGTGCTGGGGTGGTGTTTTACGGTTTAGGGCAATGCATTGGTTTTCAGGGAGTGTAGGGGGTCGTGCTGGGGGTGGTGTTTTAGGGTTTAGGGCAGTGCAGTGGTGTTCGGCAGTGTAGGGGGTCGTGCTGGGGTGGTGTTTTAGGGTTTAGGGCAGTGCAGTGGGGTTCGGGCAGTGTAGGGGCTCATGCTAGGGGTGGTGTTTTAGGGATTAGGGCAGTGCAGTGGTGTTCAGACAGTGTATGGGGTCGTACTGGGGTAGTGTTTTAGGATTTAGGGTAGTGCAGTGGTGTTTGGGCAGTGTAGGAGGTCGTGCTGGGGGTAGGGTTTTAGAGTTTAGGGCAATGCATTGGTGTTTGTGTTGTGAAGGGGGTCGTGCTGGGGGTAGTGTTTTAGGGTTTGAGGCAGTGCAGTGGTGTTTGTGTAGTGAAGGGGGTCTTGCTGCGGGTGGTGTTTTAGGGTTTAGGGCAGTGCAGTGTTGTTCGGACAGTGTAGGGGGTCGTGCTTGGGGTGGTGTTTCAGGGTTTATGGCAGTGCAGTGGTGTTCGAGCAGTGTAGGGGGTCGTGCGGGGGTGGTGTTTCAGGGTTTATGGCAGTGCAGTGGTGTTCGAGCAGTGTAGGGGGTCGTGCGGGGCTGGTGTTTCAGAGTCTAGGGCAGTGCAGTGGTGTTCGGGCAGTGTAGAGGGTCATGCATGGGGTGGTGTTTCAGAGTTTAGGGCAGTGCATTGGTGTTCGGGCAGTGTAGGGGGTTGTGCAGGGGGGTGGTGTTTCATGGTTTAGGGCAGTGCAGTGGTGTTCGGGCAGTGTAGGGGGTTGTGCAGGGGGGTGTTTCAGTGTTTAGGGCACTGCAGTGGTGTTCAGGCACTGTAGGGGGTCATGCAGGTGGCTGGTGTTTCAGGGTTTAGGGCAGTGCAGTGGTTTTTGGGCAGTGTAGTGGTGTGTGCTGGGAGTGGTGTTTCAGGGTTTAGGGCAGTGCAGTGGTGTTCGGGCAGTGTTGGGGGTCATGATGTGGGTGGTGATTCAGGGTTTGGAGCAGTGCAGTGGTGTTCGGGCAGTATAGCGGGTCATGCTGGGTGTGGTGTTTCAGGGTTTCGGGCATTGCAGTGGTGTTCGGGCAGTGTAGGGGGTCATGCTGGGGTAGTGTTTCCGGGTTTAGGTCAGTGCAGAGGTGTTCGTGCAGTGTAGGTGGTCATGCTGGGGTAGTGTTTTAGGGTTCAGGGCAGTGCAGTGATGTTTGTGTAGTATAGGGGGTCACGCTTGGGGTAGATTTAGGGTTTAAGGTAATGTTTTAGGGTTTAGGGCAGTGCAGAGGTGTTTGTGTATTGTAGGGGGTTGTGCTGGGCGTAGTGTTTTAGGCTTTAGGGCAGTGCAGTGGTGTTTGTGTAGTGTAGGGGGTCATGCTGGGGGTACTGTTTTAGGGTTTAGGGTAGTGCAGTGGTGTTCGGCAGTGTACGGGGTCGTGCTGGGTTGGTGTTTTAGGGTTTAGGGTTTAGGGCAGTGCAGTGGTGTTCTGGTCATGCTGGGGGTTTTGTTTTAGGGACTAGGGCAGTGCAGTGGTGTTCAGGCAGTATAGGGGGTCGTGCTGGGGTATTGTTTTAGAGTTTTGGGCAGTGCATTGGTGTTTGTGTTGTGAAGGGGGTCGTGCTGGGGGTAGTGTTTTAGGGTTTGAGGCAGTGCAGTGGTGTTTGTGTAGTCAAGGGGGTCTTGCTGCGGTTGCTGTTTTAGGGTTTAGGGCAGTGCAGTGGTGTTCAGACAGTGTAGGGGGTCGTGCTTGGGGTGGTGTTTAAGGGTTTACGGCAGTAAAGTGCTGTTCGAGCAGTGTAGGGGGCCGTGTGGGGGTGGTGTTTCAAGGTTTAGGGTAGTGCAGTGGGGTTCGGGCAGTTTAGGGGGTCGTGCGGGGTGGTGTTTCAGAGTTTAGGGTAGTGCAGTGTTGTTCAGGCAGTGTAGGGGGTGGTGCGGGGGTGGTGTGTCAGGGTTTAGGGCATTGGAGTGGTGTTCGGGCAGTGTAGGGGTTCATACAGGGGGTGGTGTTTCAGAGTTTAGGGCAGTGCAGTGGTGTTCGGGCAGTGTAGGGGGTTGTGCAGGGCGGTGGTGTTTTAGGGTTTAGGGCAGTGCAGTGGTGTTCGGGCAGTGTAGGGGATTGTGCAGGAGGGTGGTGTTTCAGGGTTTAGGGCAGTCCAGTGGTGTTCGGGCAGTGTAGGGGGTCGTGCTGGGGGTAGAGTTTAGGGCAGTGCAGTGGTGTCCGCGCAGTGTAGGGGGTCGTGCTGGGAGTGGTGTTTCAGGGTTTAGGGCAGTGCAGTAGTGTTCGGGCAGTGTAGGGGGTTGTGCTGGGGTTGGAGGTTTAGGCTGTGCAGTGGTGTTCACGCAGTGTAGGGGGTCGTGCTGGGACTGGTGTTTCAGGGTTTAGGGCAGTGCAATGGTGTTCGAGCAGCGTAGTAGATCGTGCTGGGACTGGTGTTTCAGGCTTTAGGGCAGTGCTGTGGTGTTCGTGCAGTGCAGGGGGTCGTGCTGGGGCTGGTGTTTCAGGGTTTAGGGCAGTGCAGTGGTGTTCGGGCAGTGTAAGGGATCGTGCTGGGGCTGGTGTTTCAGGGTTTAGGGTAGTGCGGTGTTGTTTGTGTAGTGTAGGGGGTCGTGCTGGTGGTAGTGTTTTAGGGTTTAGCGTAGTGCAGTGATGTTTTTGTAGTGGTGGGGGGCCGTGCTTGGGGTAGATTTAGGGTTTAAGGTAGTGCAGTGGTGTTTGTGTAGTGTAGGGGATCATGCTGTGTTGCAGGAATTCTGCTCATGCACAGAACTATGCACAGGAAACCAGGACCTCAGTGAATTTTGGTGTATAAAAAAACTCACCTCAGTACCCCGATCCCCTATCCGACTAGAATCAGTGTCTCATTCGTTCTCCGTATCATCTCGAAGCTACCAATGATTAGACAACCCAGAACAAGCGACTTAGAATACTCTCAGGAATGGGGGGATTCAGAAAAACCTTTTCGTTATTATTCTCATATCAGTCCACAACAAGAGTAATCAGAGACACGAAAAAGTTTAAAATGTTTATTTTTAACTACGTGCTCTAAGGTGCAGTACTTTGGCTAATATAAGCAGGCAAATGATTAAAAACAAAACCATCAGGATTTGTTACAATACCATAGATAATGAAGGGAGAAATCATAATAAAAACGAGGTGGAAAACAAGTCCTATAATACTTTGTGAACCACCCTCCCTTGGCTAGTGAACAAGTTTTATAAACTAATAGAAGGTCTCTAGGTTTGAATGGGGAACCCCATACCTCAAAGATCAGCTTTAGTGAATCACATCACAGGATCAGCTCTGCTCTCTGTGTCTGGAAAGGTTTTCTCCAAGTGTCTGAATCATGCATGCAAATGCAATATTAAAGGCACCCGAGTTTCAGATATTTGCAGCAGTGTGCGTGTGGTGTCTAGAGCGTGGACTGATCAACCTGAATTCAACATCATACATTGTTATTTGACCTTGAAGGCTTCTGCACACAGTGTTCAGACTAAGGTTGCGGTGCACGTCTAGGGATGTGAATAACAGAACGTTGTCATGTGAATAAAAAGCAAGCAGGCAGTTTTACTTGTAATAACAGCCACCTGTAGTGTCGAGTGCAAAAGCAGCAATGTGGCAAGATGACGTTTAGTTTCTAAAACGCTTATGCTAACATAGCAATGTGTGTACATAAAACCCCGTCCTCACTACAGCTGGGGGTAGTGTTTTAGGGTTTAGGGCAGTGCAGTGGTGTTTGTGTAGTGTAGGGGGCCATGCTGGGGAGAGTGTTTTAGGGTTTAGGGTTAGTGCAGTGGTGTTTGTGTAGTGTAGGGGGTCGTGCTGGTGGGAGTGTTTTAGGGTTTTGGGTAGGGCAGTGGTGTTGGTGTAGTGTAGGGGGTCGTGCTGGGGGAGTGTTTTAGGATTTAGGGTTAGTGCAGTGGTGTTTGGGTAGTGTAGGGGGTCATGCCGGGGGTAGATGTAGGGTTTAGGGTAGTGCAGTAGTGTTTGGGTAGTGTAGGGGGTCGTGCTGGGGGTAGATGTAGGGTTTAGGGTAGTGCAGTGGTGTTCGGGCAGTATAGGGGGTCGTGCTGGGTCTAGTGTTTCAGGGTTTAGGGCAGTGCAGTGGTGTTCGGGCAGTGTAGGAAGTCGTGCTGGGGTTAGTGGTTTAGAGTTTAGGGTAGTGCAGTGGTGTTTGGGTAGTGTAGGGGGTCGTGCTGGGGGAAGTGTTTTAGGGTTTAGGGTAGTGCAGTGGTGTTTGTGTAGTGTAGGTGGTTGTGTTTTACGATTTAGGGTAGTGCATTGGTGTTTGTGTAGTGTAAGGGGTCGTGCTGGGGTAGTGTTTTAGAGTTTAGGGTAGTGCAGCAGTGTTCGGGCAGTGTAGGGCTTTGCGCTGGGGGTAGTGTTTTAGGGTTTAGGGTAGTGCAGTGGTGGTTGGGTAGTGTAGGGGGTCGTGCTGAGGGTAGATTTAGGGTTTAGGGTAGTGCAGTGGTGTTTGGGTAGTGTAAGGGGTCATGCTGGGGTTAGATTTAGGGTTTAGGGTAGTGCAGTGGTGTTTGGGTAGTGTAAGGAGACATGCTGGGGGTAGTGGTTTAGGGTTTAGGGAAGTGCATTCGGGTTTGGGTAGTATAGGGGCTAATGCTGGGGGTAGTGTCTTAGGGTTTAGGGTAGTGCAATGGTGTTTGGGTAGTGTAAGGGGTACTGCTGGGGGTAGTGTATTAGGGTTTAGGGTTGTGCAATGGTGTTTGGGTAGTGTAAGGAGTACTGCTGGGGGTAGTGTTTTAGGGTTTAGGGTAATGCAGTGGTGTTTGGGTAGTGTAGGGAGTTGTGCTGGGGTAGTGTTTTAGGGTTTAGGGTAATGCAGTGGTGAATGTGTAGTGTAGGGGGTTGTGTTTTGGGGTTTTGGGTAGTGCAGTGGTGTTTCTGTAGTGTAGGGGGTCATGTTTCTGGGTTTAGGGCAGTGCAGTGATGTTCGGCAGTGTAGGGGTTTGTGCTGGGGTGGAGTTTCAGGGTTTAGGGTAGTGCAGTGATGTTCGGGCAGTGTAGGGGGTCGTGCTGGGGTTATTGTTTCAGGGTTTAGGGCAGTGCAGTGGAGTTCGGGCAGAGAAGGGGGTCATGCTGTGGTAGTGTTTCAGGGTTTAGGGTAGGCAGTGGTGTTCGTGCAGTGTAGGGGGTCATACTGGGGTTGAGTTTTAGGGTTTAGGGCAGTGCAGTGATGTTTGTGTAGTGTAGGGAGTCGTGTTCGGGTTAAATTTTGGGTTTAGGGTAGTGCAGTGGTGTTTGTGTAGTGTAGGGTGTCGTGCTGGGGGTAATGTTTTAGGGTTTATGGCAGTGCAGCAGTGGTTGTGTATTGTAAGGGGGTCGTGCTGGGGGTAGTGTTTTAGGGCCTAGGGTAGTGCAGTGGTGTTTGGGTAGTGTAGAGGGTCATGCTGGGGGCAGTGTTTTAAGGTTTAGGGTAGTGCATTGGGGTTTGGGTAGTGTAGGGGTTGTGCTGGGGTTAGATTTAGGGTTTAGGGTAGTGCAGTGGCGTTTGGGTAGTGTAGGGAGTCATGCTGAGGGTAGTGGTTTAGGGTTTAGGGGAATGCATTGGGGTTTGGGTAGTGTAGGGGGTACTGTAGGGGGTAGTGTTTTAGGGTTTAGGGTAATGCAATGGTGTTTGGGTAGTGTAGGGGGTCGTGCTGGGGTATTGTTTTAGGGTATAGGGTAGTGCAGTGCTGTTTGCGTAGTGTAGGGGGTCGTGCTGGGGGTTGTGTTTTAGGGTTTAGGGTAGTGCAGTGGTGTTTGTGTAGTGTAGGGGGTCATGCTGGGGGTAGTGTTTTAGGGTTTGGAGTAGTGCAGCGGTGTTTGTGTTGTGTAGAGGGTCGTGTTTCAGGGTTTAGCGCAGTGCAGTGGTGTTTGAGCAGTGTAGGTTTGTGCTGGGGGTGGTGTTTCAGGGTTTAGGGCAGTGCAGTGGTGTTCAGGCAGTGTTGGGGGTTGTGCTGGGGGTGGTGTTTCAGGGTTTAGGGCAGTGCAGTGGTGTTTGGACAGTATAGCGGGTCGTGCTGGGGTTGGTGTTTCAGGGTTTCGGGCAGTGCAGTGGTGTTCGGGCAGTGTAGGGGGTCATGCTGGGGGTGGTGTTTCAAGGTTTAGTGCAGTGCAGTGGTGTTCAGGTAGTGTAGGTGGTCTTGCTGGGGGTGTTGTTTCAGGGTTTAGGGCATTGCAGTGGTGTTCGGGCAGGATATATGGTAATGCTGGGGTAGTGTTTCTGGGTTTAGGGCAGTGCAGAGGTGTTCGTGCAGTATAGATGGTCATGCTGGGGTAGTGTTTTAGGGTTCAGGGCAGTGCAGTGATGTTTGTGTAGTATAGGGGATCACGCTTGGGGTGGATTTAGGGTTTAAGGTAGTGCAGTGGTGTTTGTGTAGTGTAGAGGGTCGTGCTGGGGGTAGTGTTTTAGGGTTTAGGGCAGTGCAGTGGTGTTTGTGTATTGTAGGGGGTCGTGCTGGGGGTAGTGTTTTAGGCTTTAGGGCAGTGCAGTGGTGTTTGTGTAGTGTAGGGGGTCATGCTGGGGGTACTGTTTTAGGGTTTAGGGCAGAGCAGTGGTGTTCGTGCAGTGTAGTGGTCATGCTGGGGTGGTGTTTTAGGGTTTAGGGCAATGCAGTGGTTTTCGGGGAGTGTAGGGGGTCGTGCTGGGTGCGGTGTTTTAAGGGTTAGGTCAGTGCAGGGGTGTTCGGGCAGTGTAGGGGGTCGTGCTGGGGGTTGTGTTTTTGGGATTAGGGCAGTGCAGTGGTGTTCAGGCAGTGTAGGGGGTCGTGCTGTGGTAGTATTTTAGGATTTAGGGTAGTGCAGTGGTGTTTGGGCAGTGTAGGAGGTCGTGCTGGGGGTAGGGTTTTGGAGTTTAGAGCAGTGCATTGGTGTTTGTGTTGTGAAGGGGGTCGTGCTGGGGGTAGTGTTTTAGGGTTTGAGGCAGTGCAGTGGTGTTTGTGTAGTGAAGGGGGTCTTGCTGCGGGTGGTGTTTTAGGGTTTAGGGCAGTGCAGTGGTGTTCGGACAGTGTAGAGGTCGTGCTTGGGGTGGTGTTTCAGGGTTTATGGCAGTGCAGTGGTGTTCAAGCAGTGTAGGGGGTCGTGCGGGGGTGTGTGTCAGGGTTTAGGACATTGGAGTGGTGTTCGGACAGTGTAGGGGGTTGTGCAGGGGTGTGGTGTTTAAGGGTTTAGGGCAGTGCAGTGGTCTTCGGGCAGTATAGATGGTAATGCTGGGGTAGTGTTTCTGGGTTTAGGGCAGTGCAGAGGTGTTCGTGCAGTATAGATGGTCATGCTGGGGTAGTGTTTTAGGGTTCAGGGCAGTGCAGTGATGTTTGTGTAGTATAGGGGATCACGCTTGGGGTGGATTTAGGGTTTAAGGTAGTGCAGTGGTGTTTGTGTATTGTAGGGGGTTGTGCTGGGGGTAGTGTTTTAGGCTTTAGGGCAGTGCAGTGGTGTTTGTGTATTGTAGGGGGTTGTGCTGGGGGTAGTGTTTTAGGCTTTAGGGCAGTGCAGTGGTGTTTGTGTAGTGTAGGGGGTCATGCTGGGGGTACTGTTTTAGGGTTTAGGGCAGAGCAGTGGTGTTCGTGCAGTGTAGGGGTCATGCTGGGGTGGTGTTTTAGGGTTTAGGGCAATGCAGTGGTTTTCGGGGAGTGTAGGGGGTCGTGCTGGGTGCGGTGTTTTAAGGGTTAGGTCAGTGCAGGGGTGTTCGGGCAGTGTAGGGGGTCGTGCTGGGGGTGGTGTTTTTGGGATTAGGGCAGTGCAGGGGTGTTCAGGCAGTGTAGGGGGTCGTGCTGTGGTAGTATTTTAGGATTTAGGGTAGTGCAGTGGTGTTTGGGCAGTGTAGGAGGTCGTGCTGGGGGTAGGGTTTTGGAGTTTAGAGCAGTGCATTGGTGTTTGTGGTGTGAAGGGGGTCGTGCTGGGGGTAGTGTTTTAAGGTTTGAGGCAGTGCAGTGATGTTTGTGTAGTGAAGGGGGTCTTGCTACGGGTGGTGTTTTAGGGTTTAGGGCAGTGCAGTGGTGTTCGGACAGTGTAGAGGTCGTGCTTGGGGTGGTGTTTCAGGGTTTATGGCAGTGCAGTGGTGTTCAAGCAGTGTAGGGGGTCGTGCGGGGGGGGGGTGTGTCAGGGTTTAGGACATTGGAGTGGTGTTCGGACAGTGTAGGGGGTTGTGCAGGGGTGTGGTGTTTAAGGGTTTAGGGCAGTGCAGTGGTGATCGGGCAGTGTAGGGGGTTCTGCAGGGGGTAGTGTTTCAGTGTTTAGGGCACTGCAGTGGTGTTCAGGCACTGTAGGGGGCCGTGCAGGGGGCTGGTATTTCAGGGTTTAGGGCAGTGCAGTGGTATTTGGGCAGTGTAGGGGTTTGTGCTGGGGGTGGTGTTTCAGGGTTTAGGGCAGTGCAGTGGTGTTCGGGCAGTGTTGGGGGTCGTGCTGCGGGTGGTAATTCAGGGTTTGGGGCGGTGCAGTGGTGTTCGGGCAGTATAGCGGGTCGTGCTGTGGGTGGTGTTTCAGGGTTTCGGGCAGTGCAGTGGTGTTTGGGCAGTGTAGGGGGTCATGCTGGGGGTGGTGTTTTAAGGTTTAGGGCAGTGCAGTGGTGTTCAGGCAGTGTAGGTGTAGATTTAGTGTTTAAGGTAGTGCAGTGGTTTTTGTGTAGTGTAGGGGGTCGTACTGGGGGTAGTGTTTTAGGGTTTAGGGCAGTGCAGTGGTGTTTGTGAAGTGTAGGGGTCGTGCTGGGGGTAGTATTTTAGGCTTTAGGGTAGTGCAGTGGTGTTTGTGTAGTGTAGGGGGTCATGCTGGGGGTACTATTTTAGGGTTTAGGGCAGAACAGTGGTGTTCGGGCAGTGTAGGGGTCGTGCTGGGATGGTGTTTTAGGGTTTAGGGCAATGCAGTGGTTTTCGGGGAGTGTAGGGGGTCGTGCTGGGGGTGGTGTTTGAGGGTTTAGGGCAGTGCAGTGGTGTTTGGCAGTGTAGGCTGTCGTGCTGGGGGTGGTGTTTTAGGGTTTAGGGCAGTGCAGTGGTTTCCGGGCAGTGTAGGGGGTCGTGCTGGGGGTGGTGTTTTAGGGATTAGGGCAGTACAGTGGTGTTCAGGCAGTGTAGGGGGTCATGCTGGGGTAGTGTTTAGGATTTAGGGTAGTGCAGTGGTGTTTGGGCAGTGTAGGAGGTCGTGCTGGGGATAGCATTTTACAGTTTAGGGCAGTGCATTGGTGTTTGTGTAGTGAAGGGGGTCATGCTGGGGGTAGTGTTTTAGGGTTTAGGGCAGTGCAGTAGTGTTTGTGTAGTATAGGGGTCGTGCGGGTGGTGTTTCAGAGTTTAGGGCAGTGCAGTGGTGTTCGGGCAGTGTAGGGGGTCGTGCAGGGGGTGGTGTTTCAGGGTTTAGGGCAGTACAGTGGTATTCGGGCAGTGTGGGGGTCATGCGGGTGTGGTGTTTCAGAGTTTAGGGTAGTGTAGTGGTGTTTGGCAGTGTAGGGTGTCGTACTTGGGGTGGCGTTTCAGGGTTTACGGCAGTGCAGGGGTGTTCTGGCAGTATAGGGGGTCGTGCGGGGGTGGTGTTTCAGGGTTTAGGGTAGTGCAGTGGTGTTCGGGCAGTTTAGGGGGTCGTGCGGGGGGTTGTATTTCAGAGTTTAGGGCAGTGTAGTGGAGTTCGGGCAGTGTAGGGGGTCGTGCGGGGATGGTGTTTCAGGGTTTAGGGCAGTGGAGTGGTGTTTGGGCAGTGTAACGGGTCGTGCAGGGGGGTGGTGTTTCAGAGTTTAGGGCACTGCAGTGGTGTTCGGTCAGTGAAGGGGGTCGTGCTGGGCTGGTATTTCTGGGTTTAGGGCAGTGCAGTGGTGTTCGGGCAGTGTAGGGGGTCGTGCTGGGAGTGGTGTTTCAGGGATTAAGGTAGTGCAGTAGTGTTCGGGCAGTGTAGGGGTTTGTGCTGGGGTGGTGGTTTCGGGCTGTGCAGTGGTGTTCGGGCAGTGTAGGGGGTTGTGCTGTGGGTTGTGTTTAAGGGTTTAGGGCAGAGCAGAGGTGTTCGGGCAGTGTAGTGGATAGTGCTGGGACTGGTTTTTCAGGGTTTAGGGCAGTGCAGTGGTGTGCGGGCAGTGTAGGGGGTCATGCTGGGGGTGGTGTTTCAGGGTTTAGGGCAGTGCAGTGGTGTTCGGTCAGTGTAGGGGGTCATGCTGGGGCTGGTGTTTCAGGGTTTAGGGCAGTGCAGTGGTGTTCAGGCAGTGTAGGGGTCATGCTGGCGCTGG
This sequence comes from Triturus cristatus, assembly GCF_964204655.1. Classification (NCBI taxonomy): domain Eukaryota; kingdom Metazoa; phylum Chordata; class Amphibia; order Caudata; family Salamandridae; genus Triturus; species Triturus cristatus. The sequence goes on from NC_140579.1 coordinate 890,007,671, forward strand.
TGTTTCAGGGTTTAGGGTAGTGCAGTGGTGTTTGTGTAGTGTAGGGGGGTGTGCTGGTGGTAGCGTTTTAGGGTTTAGGGTAGTGCAGTGATATTTTTGTAGTGTAGGGGTCGTGCTTGGGGTAGGTTTAGGGATTAGGGTAGTGCAGTGGTGTTTGTGGAGTGTAGGGGGTCGTGCTATGTTGTGTGGATTTTGCTCATGCACAGAACTATGCACAGGAAACCAGGACCTCAGTGAATTGTGGTGTACCAAAAAACTCACCGCAGTACCCAGAACCCCTATCGGACTAGCATCAGTGTCTCATTCATGCTCCGTATTATCTCAAAGCGACCAATGATTAGACAACCCAGAACAAGTGGCTTAGAATACTCTCAGGAATGGTGGGTTTCAGAAACACCTTTTCGTTATTATTCTCATATCAGTCCACAACAAGAGTAATCAGAGACAAGAAAAAGTTTAAAATGTTTATTTTTAACTACGTGCTCTAAGGTGCAGTACTTTGGCTAATATAAAACGGCAAATGATTAAAAACAAAACCATCAGCATTGTTACAATACCATAGAAAATGAAGGGAGAAATCATAATAAAAATGAGGTGGAAAACAAGTCCTATAATACTTTGTGAACCACCCTCCCTTGGCTAGTGAACTAGTTTTATAAACTAATAGAAGGTCTCTAGGTTTAAATGGGGAACCCCATACCTCAAAGATCAGCTTATTTGAATCACATCATAGGATCAGCTCTGCTCTCTGTGTCTGGAAAGGTTTTCTCCAAGTGTCTGAATCATGCATGCAAATGCAATATTAAAGGCACCCAAGTTTCAGATATTTGCAGCTGTGTGCGTGTTATGTCTAGAGCGTGGACCGATCAGCCTGAATTCAACAGCATACATTGTTATTTGACCTTGATGGCTTCTGCACACAGTGTTCAGACTAAGGTCGATGTGCACGTCTAGGGATGTGAACCACAGACCGTTCTCTTGTTAAGAAAAAGCAAGCAAACAGTTTTACTTGTAATAACAGCCACCTGTAGTTTCGTGTGCAAAAGCTGCAAAGTGGCAAGATGGCGTTTAGTTTCTAAAATGCTTATGCTAACATAGCAATGTGTGTACATAAAACCCCATCCTCAGTACAGCTGGGGGTAGTGTTTTAGGGTTTAGGGCAGCGCAGTGGTGTTTGTGTAGTGTAGGGGGCCGTGCTGGGGGGAGTGTTTTAGGGTTTAGGGTTAGTGCAGTGGTGTTTGTGTAGTGTAGGGGGTCGTGCTGGGGGAGTGTTTTAGGGTTTAGGGTAGTGCAGTGGTGTTTGGGTAGTGTAGGGGGTCATGCTGGGGTAGTGTTTTAGGGTTTAGTGTAGTGCAGTGGTGTTGGTGTAGTGTAGGGGTCGTGCTGGGGGTAGTGTTTTAGGGTTTAGGGTAGTGCAGTGGTGTTTGAGTAGTGTATGGGTCGTGCTGAGGGTAGATTTAGGGTTTAGGGTAGTGCAGTGGCGTTTGGGTAGTGTAGGGGGTCGTGCTGGGGTAGATTTAGGGTTTAGGGTTGTGCAGTAGTGTTTGGGTAGTGTAGGGGGTCGTGCTGGGGGTAGATTTAGGGTTTAGGGTAGTGCAGTGTTGTTCGGGCAGTGTAGGGGGTCGTGCTGGAGCTAGTGTTTCACGGTTTAGGGCAGTGCAGTGGTGTTCGGGCAGTGTAGGGAGTCGTGCTGGGGTTAGTGGTTTAGGGTTTAGGGGAATGCATTGTGGTTTGGGTAGTGTAGGGGGTGCTGCTGGGGGTTGTGTTTTAGGGTTTAGGGCAGTGCAATGGTGTTCGGGCAGTGTAGGGGTTTGTGCTGGGGTGGTTTTTCAGGGTTTAGGGCAGTGCAGTGGTGTTCAGGCAGTGTAGGGCATCGTACTGTGGTGGTGTTTCAGGGTTTAGGGCAGTGCAGTGGTGTTCGGGCAGTGTAGAGGGTTGTGCTGGGGGTGGCGTTTCAGGGTTTTGGGCAGTGCAGTGGTGATTGGGCAGTTTAGGGGGTCGTGCTGCGGGTGGTGTTTCAAGGTTTAGGGCAGTGCAGTGGTGTTTGGGTAGTGTAGGGGTTGTGCTGGGGTTAGATTTGGGGTTTAGGGTAGTGCAGTGGTGTTTGGGTAGATAAGGGAGTCGTGCTGGGGGAGTGGTTTAGGGTTTAGGGGAGTGCATTGGTGTTTGGGTAATGTAGGGGGTACTGCTGGGGGTTGTGTTTTAGGGGTTAGGGTAGTGCAATGGTGATTGGGTAGTATAGGGGGTACTTCTGGGGGTAGTGTTTTAGGGTTTAGGGTAGTGCAGTTGTGTTTGGGTAGTGTAGGGGTATTGCTGGGGGTAGTGTTTTAGGAATTAGGGTAGTGCAGTGGTGTTTGGGTAGTGTAGGGGGTCATGCTGGGGGTAGTGTTTTAGGGTTTAGGGTAGTGCAGTGGTGTTTGTGTAGTGTAGGGGGTTGTGTTTTAGGGTTTAGGGTAGTGCAGTGGTGTTTTTGTAGTATAGGGGGTCGTGCTGGGGTTAGTGTTTTAGGTTTTAGGGTAGTGCAGCGGTGTTTGTGTAGTGTAGGGGGTTGTGTTTCAGGGTTTTGGGCAGTGCAGTGGTGTTCGGGCAGTGTAATGGGTCTTACTGGGGGTGGTATTTCAGGGTTTAGGGCAGTGCAGTGGTTTTCGGGCAGTGTAGGGGGTCATGCTGGGGGTGGTGTTTCAGGGTTTAGGGCAATGCAGTGGTCTTCGGGCAGTGTAGGGGGTCTTGCTCGGGGTGGTGTTTCAGGGTTTAGGACATTGGTGTTCGTGCAGTGTAGGGGCTCTTGCTGGGCGTGGTGTTTCAGGGTTTAGTGAAGTGGTGTTTGGGCAGTCTAGGGGGTGTTGCTGGGGGTGGTGATTCAGGGTTTAGGGCAGTGCAGTGGTATTCAGGCAAAGAAGGGGTCTTGCTGGGGCTGGTGTTTCAGGGTTTAGGGCAGTGCAGTGGTGTTCGGGCAGTGTAGGGGGTCTTGCTGCGGCTGGTGTTTCAGGGTTTAGAGCAGTGCAGTGGTGTTCGGGCAGTGTAGGGGGTCGTGCTGGGGCTGGTGTTTCAGTGTTTAGGACAGTGGAGTGGGATTCGGGCAGTGTAGGGGGTCGTGCTGGGTCTGGTGTTTCAGGGTTTAGGACAGAGGTGTTCGGGCAGTGTAGGGGGTCTTGCTGGGGTTGATGTTTCAGGGTTGAGGGCAGTGCAGTGGTGTTTGGGCAGTGTAGGGGGCATTGTTGGGGGTAGTGTTTCAGGGTTTAGGGCAGTGCAGTGGTGTTTGTGTATTGTAGGGATCATGCTGGGGTAGTGTTTTAGGGTTTAGGGTAGGCCTGGGCGAAGCACTACGCTACGCTCGCGTAGTTTGCGAAGTTCGCGCTACTTCGCACTACGCGAACTGCACGTAGCACAGTGCGAACACGCGTAGCGTAGTGTTGCGTAGTGCTGCGGTCATTTTTTGCTTGCTTGCGGTCCTCAACGTCAAGTTGGCGACCGCGAGCAAGCAAAATGACATCCTGGCGAGACTTTTTCCTTGTTCGCGATCGCGAGCATGGAAAATAAACCTCCCGGCGAGATTCACAACGCGAGAAGGTCAGGTTTCTCATTGCGAGGGGTCGCGTATGCTCGCGACCGCTCGCGATGAGAAACTACCAGTTCGCGTTGAGAAAGCTGCAGCTCGAGGAAAAATCTACTCGAGCAGCAGAAAACTACAGCTCGCACTGTGCAAGATGCCATTTTCAATGATTGCACAGTGCCGGTTGCTTGTCCGCACTGTGCAATCATTGAAAACAACATCTTGCACAGTGCGAACATGTTACTTCGCAGTTCGCGAAGTGCTACGCGTAGCTCGCGTAGTGCGAACTTCACTTTGCGTAGCTTCGCGAAGTGCTACTTCGCGAACTACGCCCACCCTTAGTTTAGGGTAGTGCAGTGGTGTTTGGGTAGTGTAGAGGGTCATGCTGTGGCAGTGTTTTAGGGTTTAGGGTAGTGCAGTGGTGTTTGGGTAGATCAGGGAGTCGTGCTGGGGGAGTGGTTTAGGGGAGTGCATTGGTGTTTGGGTAGTGTAGGGGGTACTGCTGGGGGTAGTGTTTTAGGGGTTACGGTAGTGCAATGGTGATTGGGTAGTGTAGGGGGTACTGCTGGGGGTAGTGTTTTCGGAATTAGGGTAGTGCAGTGGTGATTGGGTAGTGTAGGGGGTCATGCTGGGGGTAGTGTTTTATGGTTTAGGGTAGTGTAGTGGTGGTTGGGTAGTATAGGGCGTCGTGCTGAGGGTAGATTTAGGGTATAAGGTAGTGCAGTGGTGTTTGGGTAGTGTAGGTAGTCGTGTTTGGGTTAGATTTAGGGTTTAGGGTAGTGCAGTGGTATTTGGGTAGTGTTAGGAGTCGTGCTGGAGGTAGTGATATAGGGTTTAGTGGAGTGCATTGGGGTTTGGGTAGTATAGGGGGTACTGCTGGGGATAGTGTTTTAGGGTTTAGGGTAGTGCAATGGTGTTTGGGTAGTGTAGGGGGTACCGTTGGGGGTAGTGTTTTAGGGTTTAGGGTAGTGCAGTGGTGTTTGAATAGTGTAGGGGGTTCGTGCTGGGGGTAGTGTTTTAGGGTTTAGGGTAGTGCAGTGGTGTTTGTGTAGTATAGGGGGTTGTGTTTTAGGTTTTAGGGTAGTGCAGTGGTGTTTCTGTAGTGTAGGGGGTCGTGTTTCAGGGTTTTGGTCAGTGCAGTGGTGTTCGGGCAGTGTAGGGGTTTGTGCTGGGGGTAGTGTTTCAGGGTTTAGGTCAGTGCAGTGGTGTTCGGGCAGTGTAGGGGGTCGTGCTGTGGGTGGTGTTTCAGGGTTTAGGGCAGTGCAATGGTGTTCAGGCAGTATAGGGGGTCGTGCTGGGGGTGGTATTTCAGGGTTTAGGGCAGTGCAGTGGTGTTTGGGCAGTGTAGGGGGTTGGGCTGGTGGTGGTGTTTCAAGGTTTAGGGCAGTGCAGTGGTGTTCGGGCAGAGTATGGAGTCATGCTGGGGTAGTGTTTCAGGGTTTAGGGCAGTGCAGTGGTGTTCGTGCAGTGTAGGGATCATGTTGGGGTTGTGTTTTAGGCTTTAGGGCAGTGCAGTGATGTTTGTATAGTGTAGGGGGTCGTGTTCGGGGTAGATTTAGGGTTTAGGGTAGTGCAGTGGTGTTCGTGTAGTGTAGGCGGTCGTGCTGGGGGTAGTATTTTAGGGTTTAGGGCAGTGCAGTGGTGTTTGTGTATTGTAGGGATCATGCTGGGGGTAGTGTTTTAGGGTTTAGGGTAGTGCAGTGGTGTTTGAGTAGTGTAGAGGGTCATGCTGTGGCAGTGTTTTAGGGTTTAGGGTAATGCAGTGGTGTTTGGGTAGTGTAGGGGGTCGTGCTGGGGTTAGATTTGGGGTTTAGGGTAGTGCAGTGGTGTTTGGGTAGATAAGGGAGTCGTGCTGGGGGAGTGGTTTAGGGTTTAGGGGAGTGCATTGGTGTTTGGGTAGTGTAGGGGGTACTGCTGGGGGTAGTGTTTTAGGGGTTAGGGTAGTGCAGTTGTGTTTGGATAGTGTAGGGGTACTGCTGGGGATAGTGTTTTAGGAATTAGGGTAGTGCAGTGGTGTTTGGGTAGTGTAGGGCGTCATGCTGGGGGTAGTGTTTTAGGGTTTAGGGTAGTGCAGTGGTGTTTGTGTAGTGTAGGGGGTTGTGTTTTAGGGTTTAGGGTAGTGCAGTGGTGTTTTTGTAGTATAGGGGGTCGTGCTGGGGTTAGTGTTTTAGGTTTTAGGGTAGTGCAGCGGTGTTTGTGTAGTGTAGGGGGTTGTGTTTCAGGGTTTTGGGCAGTGCAGTGGTGTTCGGGCAGTGTAATGGGTCTTACTGGGAGTGGTATTTCAGGGTTTAGGGCAGTGCAGTGGTGTTCGGGCAGTGTAGGGGGTCGTACTGGGGGTGGTGTTTCAGGGTTTAGGGCAGTGCAGTGGTCTTCGGGCAGTGTAGGGGGTCTTGCTGGGGTGGTGTTTCAGGGTTTAGGGCATTTGTGTACGTGCAGTGTAGGGGCTCTTGCTGGGCGTGGTGTTTCAGGGTTTAGGGCAGTGGTGTTCGGGCAGTCTAGGGGGTGTTGCTGGGGGTGGTGATTCAGGGTTTAGGGCAGTGCAGTGGTATTCAGGCAAAGAAGGGGGTCTTGCTGGGGCTGGTCTTTCAGGGTTTAGGGCAGTGCAGTGGTGTTTGGGCAGTGTAGGGGGTCTTGCTGCGGCTGGTGTTTCAGGGTTTAGAGCAGTGCAGTGGTGTTCGTGCAGTGTAGGGGGTCGTGCTGGGGCTGGTGTTTCAGGGTTTAGGGCAGAGGTGTTCGGGCAGTGTAGGGGGTCTTGCTGGGGTTGATGTTTCAGGGTTGAGGGTAGTGCAGTGGTGTTTGGGCAGTGTAGGGGGTATTGTTGGGGGTAGTGTTTCAGGGTTTAGGGCAGTGCAGTGGTGTTTGTGTATTGTAGGGATCATGCTGTGGGTAGTGTTTTAGGGTTTAGGGTAGTGCAGTGGTGTTTGGGTAGTGTAGAGGGTCATGCTGTGGGCAGTGTTTTAGGGTTTAGGGTAATGCAGTGGTGTTTGGGTAGAATAGGGGGTCGTGCTGGGGTTAGATTTAGGGTTCAGGGTAAGGCAGTGGTGTTTGGGTAGATAAGGGAGTCGTGCTGGGGGAGTGGTTTAGGGTTTAAGGGAGTGCATTGGTGTTTGGGTAGTGTAGGGGGTACTGCTGGGGGTAGTGTTTTAGGAATTAGGGTAGTGCAGTGGTGATTGGGTAGTGTAGGGGGTCATGCTGGGGGTAGTGTTTTATGGTTTAGGGTAGTGTAGTGGTGGTTAGGTAGTGTAGGGGGTCGTGCTGAGGGTAGATTTAGGGTTTAGGGTAGTGCAGTGGTATTTGGGTAGTGTTAGGAGTCGTGCTGGAGGTAGTGATATAGGGTTTAGTGGAGTGCATTGGGGTTTGGGTAGTATAGGGGGTACTGCTGGGGATAGTGTTTTAGGGTTTAGGGTAGTGCAATGGTGTTTGGGTAGTGTAGGGGGTACCGTTGGGGGTAGTGTTTTAGGGTTTAGGGTAGTGCAGTGGTGTGTGAATAGTGTAGGGGGTTCGTGCTGGGGGTAGTGTTTTAGGGTTTAGGGTAGTGTAGTGGTGTTTGTGTAGTATAGGGGGTTGTGTTTTAGGTTTTAGGGTAGTGCAGTGGTATTTCTGTAGTGTAGGGGGTCGTGTTTCAGGGTTTTGGTCAGTGCAGTGGTGTTCGGGCAGTGTAGGGGTTTGTGCTGGGGGTAGTGTTTCAGGGTTTAGGTCAGTGCAGTGGTGTTCGGGTAGTGTAGGGGGTCGTGCTGGGGGTGGTGTTTCAGGGTTTAGGGCAGTGCAATGGTGTTCAGGCAGTATAGGGGGTCGTGCTGGGGGTGGTATTTCAGGGTTTAGGGCAGTGCAGTGGTGTTTGGGCAGTGTAGGGGGTCGGGCTGGTGGTGGTGTTTCAAGGTTTAGGGCAGTGCAGTGGTGTTCGGGCAGAGTAGGAAGTCATGCTGGGGTAGTGTTTCAGGGTTTAGGGCAGTGCAGTGGTGTTCGTGCAGTGTAGGGATCATGTTGGGGTTGTGTTTTAGGCTTTAGGGCAGTGCAGTGATGTTTGTATAGTGTAGGGGGTCGTGTTCGGGGTAGATTTAGGGTTTAGGGTAGTGCATTGGTGTTCGTGTAGTGTAGGCGGTCGTGCTGGGGGTAGTATTTTAGGGTTTACGGCAGTGCAGTGGTGTTTGTGTATTGTAGGGATCATGCTCGGGGTAGTGTTTTAGGGTTTAGGGTAGTGCAGTGGTGTTTGGGTAGTGTAGAGGGTCATGCTGTGGCAGTGTTTTAGGGTTTAGGGTAATGTAGTGGTGTTTGGGTAGTGTAGGGGGTCGTGCTGGGGTTAGATTTGGGGTTTAGGGTAGTGCAGTGGTGTTTGGGTAGATAAGGGAGTCGTGCTGGGGGAGTGGTTTAGGGTTTAGGGGAGTGCATTGGTGTTTGGGTATTGTAGGGGGTACTGCTGGGGGTAGTGTTTTAGGGGTTAGGGTAGTGCAATGGTGATTGGGTAACGTAGGGGGTACTGCTGGGGGTAGTGTTTTAGGGTTTAGGGTAGTGCAGTTGTGTTTGGGTAGTGTAGGGGTACTGCTGGGGATAGTGTTTTAGGAATTAGGGTAGTGCAGTGGTGTTTGTGTAGTGTAGGGGGTTGTATTTTAGGGTTTAGGGTAGTGCAGTGGTGTTTTTGTAGTATAGGGGGTCGTGCTGGGGTTAGTGTTTTAGGTTTTAGGGTAGTGCAGCGGTGTTTGTGTAGTGTAGGGGGTTGTGTTTCAGGGTTTTGGGCAGTGCAGTGGTGTTCGGGCAGTGTAATGGGTCTTACTGGGGGTGGTATTTCAGGGTTTAGGGCAGTGCAGTGGTGTTCGAGCAGTATAGGGGGTCGTACTGGGGGTGGTGTTTCAGGGTTTAGGGCAGTGCAGTGGTCTTCGGGCAGTGTAGTGGGTCTTGCTGGGGGTGGTGTTTCAGGGTTTAGGGCATTGGTGTTCGTGCAGTGTAGGGGCTCTTGCTGGGCGTGGTGTTTCAGGGTTTAGGGCAGTGGTGTTTGGGCAGTCTAGGGGGTGTTGCTGGGGGTGGTGATTCAGGGTTTAGGGCAGTGCAGTGTTATTCAGGCAAAGAAGGGGGTCTTGCTGGGGCTGGTGTTTCAGGGTTTAGGGCAGTGCAGTGGTGTTCGGGCAGTGTAGGGGGTCTGCTGCAGCTGGTGTTTCAGGGTTTAGAGCAGTGCAGTGGTGTTCGAGCAGTGTAGGGGGTCGTGCTGGGGCTGGTGTTTCAGTGTTTAGGACAGTGGAGTGGGATTCGGGCAGTGTAGGGGGTCGTGCTGGGGCTGGTGTTTCAGGGTTTAGGGCAGAGGTGTTCGGGCAGTGTAGGGGGTCTTGCTGGGGTTGATGTTTCAGGGTTGAGGGCAGTGCAGTGGTGTTTGAGCAGTGTAGGGGGTATTGTTGGGGGTAGTGTTTCAGGGTTTAGGGCAGTGCAGTGGTGTTTGTGTATTGTAGGGATCATGCTGGGGGTAGTGTTTTAGGGTTTAGGGTAGTGCAGTGGTGTTTGGGTAGTGTAGAGGGTCATGCTGTGGGCAGTGTTTTAGGGTTTAGGGTAATGCAGTGGTGTTTGGGTAGTATAGCGGGTCGTGCTGGGGTTAGATTTAGGGTTTAGGGTAGTGCAGTGGTGTTTGGGTAGATAAGGGAGTCATGCTGGGGGAGTGGTTTAGGGTTTAAGGGAGTGCATTGGTGTTTGGGTAGTGTAGGGGGTACTGCTGGGGGTATTGTTTTAGGGGTTAGGGTAGTGCAATGGTGATTGGGTAGTGTAGGGGTACTGCTGGGGGTAGTGTTTTAGGGTTTAGGGTAGTGGAGCGGTGTTTGTGCAGTGTAGGGGGTTGTGTTTTAGGGTTTAGGGTAGTGCAGTGGTGTTTTTGTAGTATAGGGGGTCGTGCTGGGGGTAGTGTTTTAGGTTTTATGGTATTGCAGCGGTGTTTGTGTAGTGTAGGGGGTTGTGTTTCAGGGTTTTGGGCAGTGCAGTGGTGTTCGGGCAGTGTAATGGGTCTTACTGGGGGTGGTATTTCAGGGTTTAGGGCAGTGCAGTGGTCTTCGGGCAGTGTAGGGGGTCTTGCTGGGTGTGGTGTTTCAGGGTTTAGGGCATTGGTGTTCATGCAGTGTAGGGGCTCTTGCTGGGCGTGGTGTTTCAGGGTTTAGGGCAGTGGTGTTCGGGCACTCTAGGGGTTGTTGCTGGGGGTGGTGTTTCAGGGTTTAGGGCAGTGCAGTGGTATTCGGGCAAAGAAGGGGGTCTTGCTGGGGCTGGTGTTTCAGAGTTTAGGCAGTGCAGTGGTGTTCGGGCAGTGTAGGGGGTCTTGCTGCGGCTGGTGTTTCAGGGTTTAGGGCAGTGCAGTGGTGTTCGGGCAGTGTAGGGGGTCGTGCTGGGGGTAGTGTTTCAGGGTTTAGGGCAGTGCAGTGGTGTTCGGGCAGTGTAGGGGGTATTGCTGGGGGTAGTGTTTCAGGGTTTAAGGCAGTGCAATGGTGTTCGGGCAGTGTAGGGGTTCATGCTGGGTCTGGTTTTTCAGGGTTTAGGGCAGTGCAGTGGTGTTCAGGCAGTGTAGGGGCTCGTGCTGGGGGTGGTGTTTCAGGGTTTAGGGCAGTGCAGTGGTGTTCGGGCAGTGTAGGGGGTCATGCTGGGGGTGGTGTTTCAGGGTTTCGGACAGTACAGTGGTGTTCAGACAGTGTAGGGTGTTGTGATGGGGGTGGTGTTTCAAGGTTTAGGGCAGTGCAGTGGTGTTCGGACAGTGTAGGGGTCCTGCTGGGGGTATTGTTTCAGGGTTTAGGGCAGTGCAGTGGTGTTCGGGCAGTGTAGGGGTCATGCTGGGGTAGTGTTTCAGGGTTTAAGGCTGTGCAGTGGTGTTCGTGCAGTGTAGGGGGTCATGCTGGGGTAGTGTTTTAGTGTTTAGGGCAGTGCAGTGATGTTTGTGTATTGTAGGGGTCATGCTTTGGGTAGATTTATCGTTTAGGGTAATGCAGTGGTGCTTGTGTATTTTAGGGGATCATGCGGGGGTAGTGCTTTAGGGTTTAGGGTAGTGCAGTGGTGTTTGGATAGTGTAGGGGGTCATGCTGGGGGCAGTGTTTTAGGGTTTAGGGTAGTGAAATGGTGTTTGGGTAGGGTAGGGGGTCGTGCTGGGGTAGGGTGTTAGGGTTTAGGGTAGTGTAGTGATGTTGGTGAAGTGTAGGGGGTCGTGCTGGGGGTAGTGTTCTAGGGTGTAGGGTAGTGCAGTGTTGGTTGGGTAGTGTAGGGGGTTGTGGTGAGGGTAGATTTAGGGTTTAGGGTAGTGCAGTGGTGTTTTGGTAGTGTAGGGGGTCGTGCTGGGGTTAGATTTAGGGTTTAGGGTAGTGCAATGGTGTTTGGGTAGTGTATAGAGTCATGCTGGGGCAGTGGTTTAGGGTTTAGGGGAGTGCATTGGGGTTTGGGTAGTATAGGGGGTAATGCTGGGAGTAGTGTTTTAGGGTTTAGGGTAGTGCAGTGGTGTTTGGGTAGTGTAGGGGTACTGCTGGTGGTAGTGTTTTAGGGTATAGGGTAGTGCTGTGGTGTTTGGGTAGTGTAGGGGGTCGTGCTGGGGGTAGTATTTTAGGATTTAGGGTTGTGCAGTGGTGTTTCTGTAGTGCAGGGGTCGTGTTTCAGGGTTTAGGGCAGTGCAGTTGTGTTTGGGCAGTGTAGGGGTTTGTGCTGGGAGTGGTGTTTCAGGGTTTAGGGCAGTGCAGTGGTGTTCGGGCTGTGTAGGGGGTCATGATCAGGGTGGTGTTTCAGGGTTTAGGTCAGTGCAGTGGTGTTCGGGCAGTGTAGGGTTAGTGTTGAGGGTGGTGTTTCAGGGTTTAGGGCAGTGCAGTGGTGTTCGGCCTGTGTAGGGGATCGTGCTGGGGGTGGTGTTTCAGGGTGTAGGGCAGTGGTGTTCGGGCAGTGTAGGGGGTCGTGCTGGGGTTGGTGTTTCAGTGTTTAGGTCAGTGCAGTGGTGTTTGGGCAGTGTAGGGGGTCGTGCGGGGGTTATGATTCAGGGTTTAGGGCAGTGCAGTGCTTTTCTGGCATTGTAGGGGTCTTGCTGGGGCTGGTGTTGCAGGGTTTAGGGCAGTGCAGTTGTGTTCGGGCAGTGTAATGGGTCATGCAGGGGGTGGTGTTTCAGGGTTTAGGGCAATGCAGTGGTGTTCGGGCGTTGTATGGGGTCATGCGGGTGGTGGAGTTTCAGGGTTAAAGGCAGTGCAGTTTTGTTCTAGCAGTGTAGGTGGTCGTGCTGGGGGTGGTGTTTCAGGGTTTAGGGCAGTGCAGTGGTGTTGGGGCAGTGTAGGGGGCCTTGCTGGGGCTGGCGTTTCAGGGTTTAGGGCAGTGCAGTGGTGTTTGGGCAGTGTAGAGGGTCTTCCTGGAGCTGGTGTTTCAGGGTTTAGGTTAGTGCAGTGGTGTTTGTGTAGTGTAGGGGATCGTGCTGGGGGTAGTGTTTTATGGTTTAGGGTAGTGTAGTGGTGGTTGGGTAGTGTAGGGGGTCGTGCTGAGGGTAGATTTAGGGTTTAGGGTAGTGCAGTGGTGTTTGGGTAGTGTAGGTGGTCGTGTTGGGGTTAGATTTAGGGTTTAGGGTAGTGCAGTGGTATTTGGGTAGTTTAAGGAGTCGTGCTGGAGGTAGTGATATAGGGATTAGTGGAGTGCATTGGGGTTTGGGTAGTATAGGGGGTACTGCTGGGGATAGTGTTTTAGGGTTTAGGGTGGTGCAATGGTGTTTGGGTAGTGTAGGGGGTACTGTTGGGGGTAGTGTTTTAGGGTTTAGGGTAGTGCAGTGGTGTTTGTGTAGTATAGGGGGTTGTGTTTTAGGTTTTAGGGTAGTGCAGTGTGTTTCTGTAGTGTAGGGGGTTGTGTTTCAGGGTTTAGGGCAGTGCAGTGGTGTTCGGGCAGTGTAGGGGTTCGTGCTGCGGGTAGTGTTTCAGGGTTTAGGTCAGTGCAGTGGTGTTCGGGCAGTGTAGGGGGTCGTGCTGGGGGTGGTGTTTCAGGGTTTAGGGCAGTGCAATGGTGTTCAGGCAGTATAGGGGGTCGTGCTGGGGGTGGTATTTCAGGGTTTAGGGCAGTGCAGTGGTGTTTGGGCAGTGTAGGGAGTCGGGTTGGTGGTGGTGTTTCAAGGTTTAGGGCAGTACAGTGGTGTTCGGGCCGTGTAGGGAGTCATGCTGGGGTAGTGTTTCAGGGTTTAGGGCAGTGCATTGGTGTTCGTGCAGTGTAGGGGTCATGTTGGGGTTGTGTTTTAGGCTTTAGGGCAGTGCAGTGATGTTTGTGTAGTGTAGGGGGTCGTGTTCGGGGTAGATTTAGGGTTTAGGGTAGTGCAGTGGTGTTCGTGTAGTGTAGGCGGTCATGCTGGGGGTAGTATTTCAGGGTTTAGGGCAGTGCAGTGGTGTTTGTGTATTGTAGGGGTCGTGTTTCAGGGTTTAGGGCAGTGCAGTTGTGTTCGGGCAGTGTAGGGGTTTGTGCTTGGAGTGGTGTTTTAGGGTTTAGGGCAGTGCAGTGGTGTGTGGACAGTGCAGGGGTCGTGCTGGGGGTAGTGTTTCAGGGTTTAGGACAGTGCAGTGGTGTTCGGGCAGTATAGGTGGTCGCGCTGGGGGTGGTGTTTCAGGGATTCGGGCAGTGCAGTGGTGTTCGGGCAGTGTAGGGGGTCGTGTTGAGGGTGGTGTTTCAAGGTTTAGGGCAGTGCAGTGGTGTTCGGGCAGTGTAGGGGGTCATGCTGGGGTAGTGTTTCAGGGTTTAGGGCAGTGCAGTGGTGTTCGCGCAGTGTAGGGGTCATGCTGGGGTTGTGTTTTAGGCTTTAGGGCAGTGCAGTGATGTTTGTGTAGTGTAGGGGGTCATGTTCGGGGTAGATTTAGGGTTTAGGGTAGTGCAGTGGTGTTTGTGTACTGTAGGGGTCATGCTGGGGGAAGTGTTTTAGGGTTTAGGGTAGTGCAGTGGTGTTTGGGTAGTGTAGAGGGTCATGCTGTGGGCAGTGTTTTAGGGTTTAGGGTAGTGCAGTGGTATTTGGGTAGTGTAGGGGGTCGTGCTTGGGTTAGATTTAGGGTTTAGGGTACTGCATTGGTGTTTGTGTAGTGAAGGGCGTACTTCTGGGGGTAGTGTTTTAGGGTTTAGAGTAGTGCAGTTGTGTTTGGGTAGTGTAGGGGGTACTGCTGGGGGTAGTGTTTTAGGGTTTAGGGTAGTGCAGTGGCATTTTGTAGTATAGGGGTCGTGCTGGTGGTAGTGTTTTGGTTTTAGGGTAGTGCAACGGTGTTTGTGTAGTGTAGGGGGTTGTGTTTCAGGGTTTAGGGCAGTGCAGTGGTGTTCGGGCAGTGTAGCGGGTCGTGCTGGGGGTATTGTTTCAATGTTTAGGGCAGTGCAGTGGTGTTCGGGCAGTGTAGGGGGTCATGCTGGGGAAGTGTTTGAGGGTTTAGGGCAGTGCAGTGGTGTTCGGGCAGTATAAGGTTTAATGCTGGAATAGTGTTTTAGGGTTTAGGGCAGTGCAGTGATGTTCGTGTAGTGTAGGGGGTCGTGCTGGTGTAGTGTTTTAGGGTTTAGGGTAGTGCAGTGGTCTTTGGATATTGTAAGGGGTCGTGCTGGGGGTAGTGTTTTAGGGTTTAGGGTAGTGCAGTGGTCTTTGGGTAGTGTAGGGGGTCGTGCAAGGGGTTAGTGTTTTAGGGTTTAGGGTAGTGCAGTGGTGTTTGGGTAGTGTAGGGTGTCATGCTGGGGGTGGTGCTTTAGGGTTTAGGGTAGTGGAGTGATGCATGTGTAGTATAGGCGGTCGTGCTGAGGGTAGTATTTTAGGGTTTAGGGCAGTCCAGTGGTGTTTGTGTATTATAGGGGTCATGCTGGGGGTAGTGTTTTAGGGTTTAGGGTAGTGGAGTGGTGTTTGGGTAGTGTAGAGGGTCATGCTTTGGATAGTGTTTTAGGGTTTAGGGTAGTGCAGTGGTGTTTGGGTAGTGTAGGGGGTCGTGCAGGGGTTAGATTTAGGGTTTAGGGTAGTGCAGTGGTGTTTGGGTAGTGTAGGGAGTCGTGCTGGGGGTAGTGGTTTAGGTTTAAGGGTAGTGCATTGGTGTTAGGGTAGTGTAGGGGGTACTGCTGGGGGTAGTGTTTTAGGGTTTAGGGTAGTGCAGTTGTGTTTGGGTAGAGTAGGGGGTACTGCTGGGGGTAGTGTTTTAGGGTTTAAGGTAGTGCAGTGGTGTTTGGGTAGTGTAGGGGATCCTGCTGGGGTGGTGTTTTAGAGTTTAGGGCAGTGCAGTTTTGTACGGGCAGTGTAGGGGGTTGTGCTGGGGGTAGTGTTTTAGAGTTTAGAGCAATGCAGTGGTGTTCGGGCAGTGTAGGGTGTAGTGCTGAGGGTGGTGTTGCAGAGTTTAGGGCAGTGCAGTGGTGTTCGCGCAGTGTAGGGGGTAGTGCTGAGGGTGGTGTTTCAGAGTTTAGGGCAGTGCAGTGGTGTTCGGGCAGTATAGGGGGTCATGCTGGGGTTGTGTTTTAGGCTTTAGGGCAGTGGTGTGATGCATGTGTAGTATAGGCGGTCGTGCTGAGGGTAGTATTTTAGGGTTTAGGGCAGTCCAGTGGTGTTTGTGTATTATAGGGGTCATGCTGGGGGTAGTGTTTTAGGGTTTAGGGTAGTGGAGTGGTGTTTGGGTAGTGTAGAGGGTCATGCTTTGGATAGTGTTTTAGGGTTTAGGGTAGTGCAGTGGTGTTTGGGTAGTGTAGGGGGTCGTGCAGGGGTTAGATTTAGGGTTTAGGGTAGTGCAGTGGTGTTTGGGTAGTGTAGGGAGTCGTGCTGGGGGTAGTGGTTTAGGTTTAAGGGTAGTGCATTGGTGTTAGGGTAGTGTAGGGGGTACTGCAGGGGGTAGTGTTTTAGGGTTTAGGGTAGTGCAGTTGTGTTTGGGTAGAGTAGGGGGTACTGCTGGGGGTAGTGTTTTAGGGTTTAGGGTAGTGCAGTGGTGTTTGGGTAGTGTAGGGGATCGTGCTGGGAGTAGTGTTTTAGGGTTTAGGGTAGTGCAGTGGTGTTTGTGCAATGTAGGGGGTTGTGTTTTAGGGTTTAGGGTAGTGCAGTAGTGTTTTTGTAGTATAGGGGGTCGTGCTGGGGTAGTGTTTTAGGGTTTATGGTAGTGCAGCGGTATTTGGATAGTGTAGGGGGTCGTGCTGGGGTTAGATTTAGGGTTTAGGGTACTGCATTGGTGTTTGTGTAGTGAAGGGCGTACTGCTGGGGGTAGTGTTTTAGGGTTTAGAGTAGTGCAGTTGTGTTTGGGTAGTTTAGGGGGTACTGCTGGGGGTAGTGTTTTAGGGTTTAGGGTAGTGCAGTGGCATTTTGTAGTATAGGGGTCGTGCTGGTGGTAGTGTTTTGGTTTTAGGGTAGTGCAGCGGTATTTGTGTAGTGTAGGGGGTTGTGTTTCAGGGTTTAGGGCAGTGCAGTGGTGTTCGGGCAGTGTAGCGGGTCGTGCTGGGGGTATTGTTTCAATGTTTAGGGCAGTGCAGTGGTGTTCGGGCAGTGTAGGGGGTCATGCTGGGGAAGTGTTTCAGGGTTTAGGGCAGTGCAGTGGTGTTCGTGCAGTATAGGGGTTCATGCTGGAATAGTGTTTTAGGGTTTAGGGCAGTGCAGTGATGTTCGTGTAGTGTAGGGGGGCGTGCTTGCGATAGATTTAGGGTTTAGGGTAGTGCAGTGGTCTTTGGGTAGTGTAGGGGGTCGTGCTGGGGTAGTGTTTTAGGGTTTATGGTAGTGCAGTGGTCTTTGGATATTGTAAGGGGTTGTGCTGGGGGTAGTGTTTTAGGGTTTAGGGTACTGCAGTGGTCTTTGGGTAGTGTAGGGGGTCGTGAAAGGGGTTAGTGTTTTAGGGTTTAGGGTAGTGCAGTGGTGTTTGGGTAGTGTAGGGTGTCATGCTGGGAGTGGTGCTTTAGGGTTTAGGGTAGTGGAGTGGTGTTTGTGCAGTGTAGGGGGTTGTGCTGGGGGTGGTGTTTTAGGGTTTAGTGCAGTGGTGTTTGGGCAGTGTAGTGGTTGTGCTGGGGGTGGTGTTTTAGAGTTTAGGGCACTGCAGTGGAGTTCAGACAGTGTAGGGGTCATGCTGGGGTGGTATTTTAGAGTTTAGGGCAGTGCAGTTTTGTACGGGCAGTGTAGGGGGTTGTGCTGGGGGTGGTGTTTCAGAGTTTAGGGCAGTGCAGTGGTGTTCGCGCAGTGTAGGGGGTAGTGCTGAGGGTGGTGTTTCAGAGTTTAGGGCAGTGCAGTGGTGTTCGCGCAGTGTAGGGGGTTGTGCTGGGGGTGGTGTTTCAGAGTTTAGAGCAATGCAGTGGTGTTCGGGCAGTGTAGGGGGTCGTGCTCGGGTGGTATTTCAGAGTTTAGGGCAGTGCAGTGGTGTTCGCGCAGTGTAGGGGGTAGTGCTGAGGGTGGTGTTTCAGAGTTTAGGGCAGTGCAGTGGTGTTCGGGCAGTATAGGGGGTCATGCTGGGGTTGTGTTTTAGGCTTTAGGGCAGTGTAGTGATGCATGTGTAGTATAGGCGGTCGTGCTGAGGGTAGTATTTTAGGGTTTAGGGCAGTCCAGTGGTGTTTGTGTATTGTAGGGGTCATGCTGGGGGTAGTGTTTTAGGGTTTAGGGTAGTGGAGTGGTGTTTGGGTAGTGTAGGGGGTCGTGCAGGGGTTAGATTTGGGGTTTAGGGTAGTGCAGTGGTGTTTGGGTAGTGTAGGGAGTCATGCTGGGGGTAGTGGTTTAGGTTTAAGGGTAGTGCATTGGTGTTTGGGTAGTGTAGGGGGTACTGCTGGGGGTAGTGTTTTAGGGTTTAGGCTAGTGCAGTTGTGTTTGGGTAGAGTCGGGGGTACTGCTGGGGGTAGTGTTTTAGGGTTTAGGGTAGTGCAGTGGTGTTTTTGTAGTATAGGGGGTCGTGCTGGGGTAGTGTTTTAGGGTTTAGGGTAGTGCAGCGGTGTTTGTGTAGTGTAGGGGGTCGTGTTTCAGGTTAGTGTTTTAGAGTTTAGGGTAGTGCAGTGGTGTTTCGGTAGTGTAGGGGGTCATGCTGGGGGCAGTGTTATAGGGTTTACGGTAGTGCAGTGGTGCTTGGGCAGTGTAGGGGGTCGTGCTGGGGGTAGATTTAGGGTTTAGGGTAGTGCAGTGGTGTTTGGGTAGTGTAGGGAGTCGTGCTGGGGTAGTGGTTTAGGGTTTAGGGGAGTTCATTGGTGTTTGGGTAGTGTAGGGGGTACCGCTGGGGGTAGTGTTTTAGGGTTTAGGGTAGTGCAGTGGTGTTTGGGTAGTGTAGGGGGTCGTGCTGGGGGTAGTGTTTTAGGGTTTAGGGTAGTGCAGTGGTGTTTGTGTAGTGTAGGGGGTTGTGTTTTAGGGTTTAGGTTAGTGCAGTGGTGTTTTTGTAGTAAAGGGGGTCGTGCTGAGGGTAGTGTTTTTTGGTTTAGGGCAGTGCAGTGGTGTTCGTGCAGTATATGGGTTCATGCTGGGATAGTGTTTTAGGGTTTAGAGCAGTGCAGTGATGTTCGTGTACTGTATCTTGGGATAGATTTAGGGTTTAGGGTAGTGCAGTGGTCTATGGGTAGTGTAGGGGGTCGTGCTGGGGTAGTATTTTAGGGTTTAGGGCAGTGCAGTGGTGTTTGTGTATTGTAGGGGTCATGCTGGGGGTAGTGTTTTAGGGTTTAGGGTAGTGCAGTGGTGTTTGGGTAGTGTAGAGGATCATGCTTTGGATAGTGTTTTAGGGTTTAGGGTAGTGCAGTGGTGTTTGGGTAGTGTAGGGGGTCGTGCAGGGGTTAGATTTAGGGTTTAGGGTAGTGCAGTGGTGTTTGGGTAGTGTAGCGGGTACTGCTGGGGGTAGTGTTTTAAGGTAGTGCAATGGTGATTGGGTAGTGTAGGGGGTACTGCTGGGGGTAGTGTTTTAGGGTTTAGGGTAGTGCAGTGTAGTTTGGGTAGTGTAGGGGATCGTGCTGGGTGTAGTGTTTTAGGATTTAGGGTAGTGCAGTGGTGTTTGTGCAATGTAGGGGGTTGTGTTTTAGGGTTTAGTGTAGTGCAGTGGTGTTTTTGTAGTATGGGGGTCGTGCTGGGGGTAGTGTTTTAGGGTTTAGGGTAGTGCAGCTGTGTTTGTGTAGTGTAGGGGGTCGTGTTTCAGGGTTTAGGGCAGTGCAGTGGTGTTCGGGCAGTGTAGCGGGTCGTGCTTGGGGTATTGTTTCAGTGTTTAGGGCAGTGCAGTGGTGTTAGGGCAGTGTAGGGGGTCATGCTGGGGTAGTGTTTCAGGGTTTAGGGCAGTGCAGTGGTGTTCGTGCAGTATAGGGGCTCATGCTGGGATAGTGTTTTAGGGTTTAGGGCAGTGCAGTGATGTTCGTGTAGTGTAGGGGGGCGTGCTTGGGATAGATTTAGGGTTTAGGGTAGTGCAGTGGTCTTTGGGTAGTGTAGGGGGTCATGCTGGGGTAGTGTTTTATGGTTTATGGTAGTGCAGTGGTCTTTGGATATTGTACGGGGTCGTGCTGGGGGTAGTGTTTTGGGGTTTAGGGTAGTGCAGTGGTCTTTGGGTAGTGTAGGGGGTCGTGCGGGGGTAGTGTTTTAGGGTTTACGGTAGTGCAGTGTGGCTTGGGCAGTGTAGGGGGTCGTGCTGGGGTTAGATTTAGGGTTTAGGGTAGTGCAGTGGTGTTTGGGTAGTGTAGGGAGTCATGCTGGGGTAGTGTTTTATGGTTTAGGGGAGTGCATTGGTGTTTGGGTAGTGTAGAGGGTACTGCTGGGGGTAGTGTTTTAGGGTTTAGGGTAGTGCAGTGGTTTTTGGGTTGTGTAGAGTGCACTGCTGGGGGTAGTGTTTTAGGGTTTAGGGTAGTGCAGTTGTGTTTGGGTAGTGTAGGGGGTACTGCTGGGGGTAGTGTTTTAGGATTTAGGGTAGTGCAGTGGTGTTTGGGTAGTGTAGGGGGTCGTGCTGGGGGTAGTGTTTTAGGGTTTAGGGTAGTGCAGCGGTGTTTGTGTAGTGTAGGGGGTTGTGTTTTAGGGTTTAGGTTAGTGCAGTGGTGTTTTTGTAGTATAGGGGGTCGTGCTGGGGGTTGTGTTTTTCGGTTTAGGGCAGGGCAGTGGTGTTCGTGCAGTATAGGGGTTCATGCTGGGATAGTGTTTTAGGGTTTAGGGCAGTGCAGTGAGGTTTGTGTAGTGTAGGGGGGGCGTGCTTGGGATAGACTTAGGGTTTAGGGTAGTGCAGTGGTGTTTGTGTATTGTAGGGGTCATGCTGGGGGTAGTGTTTTAGGGTTTAGGGTAGTGCAGTGGTGTTTGGGTAGTGTAGTGGGTCGTGCTGGGGTTAGATTTAGGGTTTAGGCTAGTGCAGTGGTGTTTGGGTAGTGTAGGGAGTCATGCTGGGAGTAGTGGTTTAGGGTTAAGGGTAGTGCATTGGTGTTTGGGAAGTGTAGGGGGTTATGCTGGGGGCAGTGTTTTAGCGTTTACGGTAGTGCAGTGGTGCTTGGGCAGTGTAGGGGGTCGTGCTGGGGTTAGATTTAGGGTTTAGGGTAGTGCAGTGGTGTTTGGGTGGTGTAGGGAGTCGTGCTGGGGGTAGTGTTTTAGGGTTTACGGTAGTGCAGTGGTGCTTGGGCAGTGTAGGGGGTCGTGCTGGGGTTAGATTTAGGGTTTAGGGGAGTGCATTGGTGTTTGGGTAGCGTAGGGGGTACTGCTGGGGGTAGTGTTTTAGGGTTTAGGGTAGCGCAATGGTTTTTGGGTTGTGTAGGGGGTACTGCTGGGGGTAGTGTTTTAGGGTTTAGGGTAGTGCAGTTGTGTTTGGGTAGTGTAGGGGGTACTGCTCGGGGTAGTGTTTTAGGATTTAGGGTAGTGCAGTGGTGTTTGGGTAGTGTAGGGGGTCGTGCTGGGAGTAGTGTTTTAGGGTTTAGGGTAGTGCAGTGGTGTTTGTGTAGTGTAGGGGGTTGTGTTTTAGGGTTTAGGGTAGTGCAGTGGTGTTTTTGTAGTATAGGGGGTCGTGCTGGGGGTATTGTTTTTCGGTTTAGGGCAGTGCAGTGGTGTTCGTGCAGTATAGGGGTTCATGCTGGGATAGTGTTTTAGGGTTTAGGGCAGTGCAGTGATGTTCGTGTAGTGTAGGGGGCGTGCTTGGGATAGATTTAGGGTTTAGGGTAGTGCAGTGGTCTTTGGGTAGTGTAGGGGGTTGTGCTGGGGTAGTGTTTTAGGGTTTATGGTAGTGCAGTGGTCTTTGGATATTGTAGGGGGCCGTGATGGGGTAGTGTTTTAGGGTTTAGGGTAGTGCAGTAGTCTTTGGGTAGTATAGGGGGTCGTGCAGGGGGTTAGTGTTTTAGGGTTTAGGGTAGTGCAGTGGTGTTTGGGTAGTGTAGGGTGTCGTGCTGGGCGTGGTGTTTTAGGGTTTAGAGCAGTGCAGTGGTGTTCGTGCAGTGTAGGGGGTCATGCTCAGGGTGGTGTTTTAGAGTTTAGGGCAGTGCTGTGGTGTTCAGGCAGTGTAGGGGGTAGTGCTGAGGGTGGTGTTTCAGGGTTTAGGGCAGTGCGGTTGGGCATTGTAGGGGGTCATGCTGGGGTTGGTGATTCAGGGTTTAGGGCAGTGCAGTGGTGTTCGGGAGTTGTATGGGGTCGTGCGGGGTGGTGTTTCAGGATTTAGGGCAGTGCAGTTTTGTTCGGTCAGTGTAGGGGTTCGTGCTGGGGGTGGTGTTTCAGGGTGTAGGGCAGTGCAGTGGTGTTCGGGCAGTGTAGTAGGTCTTGCTGGGGCTGGTGTAGGGGGTCGTGCTGGGGTAGTGTTTTAGGGTTTATGGTAGTGCAGTGGTCTTTGGATATTATAAGGGGTCGTGCTGGGGGTAGTGTTTTAGGGCTTAGGGTAGTGCAGTGGTCTTTGGGTAGTGTAGGGGGTCGTGCAAGGGGTTAGTGTTTTAGGGTTTAGGGTAGTGCAGTGGTGTTTGGGTAGTGTAGGGTGTCATGCTGGGGGTGGTGCTTTAGGGTTTAGGGTAGTGGAGTGGTGTTTGTGTAGTGTAGGGAGTTGTGCTGGGGGTGGTGTTTTAGGGTTTAGTGCAGTGGTGTTTGGGCAGTGTAGTGGTTGTGCTGGGGTGGTGTTTAGGGGTTAGGGCACTGCAGTGGAGTTCAGACAGTGTAGGGGTCATGCTGGGGTGGTGTTTTAGGGTTTAGGGCAGTGCAGTGGTGTTCGGGCAGTGTAGGGAGTCGTGCTCGGTAGTGCATTGGTGTTTGGGTGGTGTAGGGGGTACTGCTAGGGGTAGTGTTTTAGGGTAGTGCAATGGTGATTGGGTAGTGTAGGGGGTACTGCTGGGGGTAGTGTTTTAGGGTTTAGGATAGTGCAGTTGTGTTTGGGTAGTGTAGGGGGTACTGCTGGGGGTAGTGTTTTAGAGTTTAGGGTAGTGCAGTGGTGTTTGGGTAGTGTAGGGGATCGTGCTGGGGTAGTGTTTTAGGGTTTAGGGTAGTGCAGTGGTGTTTGTGCAGTGTAGGGGGTTGTGTTTTAGGGTTTAGGGTAGTGCAGTGGTGTTTTTGTAGTATAGCGGGTCGTGCTGGGGGTAGTGTTTTAGGGTTTAGGGTTGTGCAGCGGTGTTTGTGTAGTGTAGGGGGTCATGTTTCAGGGTTTAGGGCAGTGCAGTGTTGTTCGGGCAGTGTAGCGGGTCGTTCTTGGGGTATTGTTTCAGTGTTTAGGGCAATGCAGTGGTTTTCGGGCAGTGTAGGGGGTCATGCTGGGGAAGTGTTTCAGGGTTTAGGGCAGTGCAGTGGTGTTCGTGCAGTATAGGGGCTCATGCTGGGATAGTGTTTTAGGGTTTAGGGCACTGCAGTGATGTTCGTGTAGTGTAGGGGGCGTGCTTGGGATAGATTTAGGGTTTAGGGTAATGCAGTGGTCTTTGGGTAGTGTAGGGGGTCGTGCAGGGGGTTAGTGTTTTAGGGTTTAGGGTAGTACAGTGGTGTTTGGGTAGTGTAGGGTGTCGTGCTGGGCGTGGTGTTTTAGGGTTTAGAGCAGTGCAGTGGTGTTCGTGCAACGTAGGGGGTCATGCTTGGGGTGGTGTTTCAGAGTTTAGGGCAGTGCAGTGGTGTTCGGGCAGTGTAGGGGGTAGTGCTGAGGGTGATGTTTCAGAGTTTAGGACAGTGCAGTGGTATTCGGCCAGTGTAGGGGGTCATGCTGGGGGTGGTGTTTCAGGGTTTAGGGCAGTGGGGTTCGGGCATTGTAGGCGGTCATGCTGGGGTTGGTGATTCAGGGTTTAGGGCAGTGCAGTGGTGTTTGGGCAATGTAGGATGTCGTGCGGGGGTCATGTTTCAGGGTTTAGGGTAGTGCAGTGGTGTTTGGGTAGTATAGGGTGTCGTGCTGTGCGTGGTGTTTCAGGGTTTAGGGCAGTGCGGTTGGGCATTGTAGGGGGTCATGCTGGGGTTGGTGTTTTAGGGTTTAGGGCAGTGCAGTGGTGTTTGGGCAATGTAGGGTGCCGTGCGGGGGTCATGTTTCAGGGTTTAGGGTAGTGCAGTGGTGTTTGGGTAGTGTAGGGTGTCGTGCTGGGCGTGGTGTTTCAGGGTTTAGGGCAGTGCAGTGGTGTTCGGGAGTTGTATGGGGTCGTGCGGGGTGGTGTTTCAGGGTTTAGGGCAGTGCAGTTTTGTTCGGTCAGTGTAGGGGTTCGTGCTGGGGGTGGTGTTTCAGGGTGTAGGGCAGTGCAGTGGTGTTCGGGCAGTGTAGTAGGTCTTGCTGGGGCTGGTGTAGGGGGTCGTGCTGGGGTAGTGTTTTAGGGTTTATGGTAGTGCAGTGGTCTTTGGATATTATAAGGGGTCGTGCTGGGGGTAGTGTTTTAGGGCTTAGGGTAGTGCAGTGGTCTTTGGGTAGTGTAGGGGGTCGTGCAAGGGGTTAGTGTTTTAGGGTTTAGGGTAGTGCAGTGGTGTTTGGGTAGTGTAGGGTGTCATGCTGGGGGTGGTGCTTTAGGGTTTAGGGTAGTGGAGTGGTGTTTGTGTAGTGTAGGGAGTTGTGCTGGGGGTGGTGTTTTAGGGTTTAGTGCAGTGGTGTTTGGGCAGTGTAGTGGTTGTGCTGGGGTGGTGTTTAGGGGTTAGGGCACTGCAGTGGAGTTCAGACAGTGTAGGGGTCATGCTGGGGTGGTGTTTTAGGGTTTAGGGCAGTGCAGTGGTGTTCGGGCAGTGTGGGGAGTCGTGCTCGGTAGTGCATTGGTGTTTGGGTGGTGTAGGGGGTACTGCTGGGGGTAGTGTTTTAGGGTAGTGCAATGGTGATTGGGTAGTGTAGGGGGTACTGCTGGGGGTAGTGTTTTAGGGTTTAGGATAGTGCAGTTGTGTTTGGGTAGTGTAGGGGGTACTGCTGGGGGTAGTGTTTTAGAGTTTAGGGTAGTGCAGTGGTGTTTGGGTAGTGTAGGGGATCGTGCTGGGGTAGTGTTTTAGGGTTTAGGGTAGTGCAGTGGTGTTTGTGCAGTGTAGGGGGTTGTGTTTTAGGGTTTAGGGTAGTGCAGTGGTGTTTTTGTAGTATAGCGGGTCGTGCTGGGGGTAGTGTTTTAGGGTTTAGGGTTGTGCAGCGGTGTTTGTGTAGTGTAGGGGGTCATGTTTCAGGGTTTAGGGCAGTGCAGTGTTGTTCGGGCAGTGTAGCGGGTCGTTCTTGGGGTATTGTTTCAGTGTTTAGGGCAGTGCAGTGGTGTTCGTGCAGTATAGGGGCTCATGCTGGGATAGTGTTTTAGGGTTTAGGGCACTGCAGTGATGTTCGTGTAGTGTAGGGGCGTGCTTGGGATAGATTTAGGGTTTAGGGTAATGCAGTGGTCTTTGGGTAGTGTAGGGGGTCGTGCAGGGGGTTAGTGTTTTAGGGTTTAGGGTAGTACAGTGGTGTTTGGGTAGTGTAGGGTGTCGTGCTGGGCGTGGTGTTTTAGGGTTTAGAGCAGTGCAGTGGTGTTCGTGCAACGTAGGGGGTCGTGCTTGGGGTGGTGTTTCAGAGTTTAGGGCAGTGCAGTGGTGTTCGGGCAGTGTAGGGGGTAGTGCTGAGGGTGGTGTTTCAGAGTTTAGGACAGTGTAGTGGTATTCGGCCAGTGTAGGGGGTCATGCTGGGGGTGGTGTTTCAGGGTTTAGGGCAGTGGGGTTCGGGCATTGTAGGCGGTCATGCTGGGGTTGGTGATTCAGGGTTTAGGGCAGTGCAGTGGTGTTTGGGCAATGTAGGATGTCGTGCGGGGGTCATGTTTCAGGGTTTAGGGTAGTGCAGTGGTGTTTGGGTAGTATAGGGTGTCGTGCTGTGCGTGGTGTTTCAGGGTTTAGGGCAGTGCAGTGGTGTTCGGAAGTTGTATGGGGTCGTGCGGAGTGGTGTTTCAGGGTTTAGGGCAGTGCAGTTTTGTTCGGTCAGTGTAGGGGTTCGTGCTGGGGGTGGTGTTTCAGGGTTTAGGGCAGTGCAGTGGTGTTCGGGCAGTGTAGTAGGTCTTGCTGGGGCTGGTGTAGGGGGTCGTGCTGGGGTAGTGTTTTAGGGTTTATGGTAGTGCAGTGGTCTTTGGATATTGTAAGGGGTCGTGCTGGGGGTAGTGTTTTAGGGTTTAGGGTAGTGCAGTGGTCTTTGGGTAGTGTAGGGGGTCGTGCAAGGGGTTAGTGTTTTAGGGTATAGGGTAGTGCAGTGGTGTTTGGGTAGTGTAGGGTGTCATGCTGGGGGTGGTGCTTTAGGGTTTAGGGTAGTGGAGTGGTATTTGTGTAGTGTAGGGAGTTGTGCTGGGGGTGGTATTTTAGGGTTTAGTGCAGTGGTGTTTGGGCCGTGTAGTGGTTGTGCTGGGTTGGTGTTTTAGGGTTTAGGGCACTGCAGTGGAGTTCAGACAGTGTAGGGGTCATGCTGGGGTGGTGTTTTAGGGTTTAGGGCAGTGCAGTTGTGTACGGGCAGTGTAGGGGGTCGTGCTGGGGGTGGTGTTTTAGAGTTTAGAGCAGTGCAGTGGTGTTTGGGCAGTGTAGTGGGTGGTGCTCGGTAGTGCATTGGTGTTTGGGTAGTGTAGGGGTACTGCTGCGGGTAGTGTTTTAGGGTAGTGCAATGGTGATTGGGTAGTGTAGGGGTACTGCTGGGGGTAGTGTTTTAGGGTTTAGGGTAGAGCAGTTGTGTTTGGGTAGTGTAGGGGGTACTGCTGGGGGTAGTGTTTTAGGGTTTAGGGTAGTGCTGTGGTGTTTGGGTAGTGTAGGGGATCGTGCTGGGGTAGTGTTTTAGGGTTTAGGGTAGTGCAGTGGTGTTTGTGCAGTGTAGGGGGTTGTGTTTTAGGGTTTAGGGTAGTGCAGTCGTGTTTTTGGTTTATAGGGGTCGTGCTGGGGGTAGTGTTTTAGGGTTTAGGGTAGTGCAGCGGTGTTTGTGTAGTGTTGGGGGTCGTGTTTCAGGGTTTAGGGCAGTGCAGTGTTGTTCGGACAGTGTAGCGGGTCGTTCTTGGAGTATTGTTTCAGTGTTTAGGGCAGTGCAGTGGTGTTCGGGCAGTGTAGGGGGTCATGCTGGGGAAGTGTTTCAGGGTTTAGGGCAGTGCAGTGGTGTTTGTGCAGTATAGGGGCTCATGCTGGGATAGTGTTTTAGGGTTTATTGCAGTGCAGTGATGTTCGTGTAGTGTAGGGGGGCGTGCTTGGGATAGATTTAGGGTTTAGGGTAATGCAGTGGTCTTTGGGTAGTGTAGGGGGTCATGCCGGGGTAGTGTTTTAGGGTTTATGGTAGTGCAGTGGTCTTTGGATATTGTAGGGGGTCGTGCTGGGGGTAGTGTTTTAGGGTTTAGGGTATTGCAGTGGTCTTTGGGTACTTTAGGGGGTAGTGCTGGGGGTAGTGTTTTAGGGTTTAGGGTAGTGCAGTGGTGTTTGGGTAGTGTAGGGGGTCATGCTAGGGACAGTGTTTTAGGGTGTACGGTAGTGCAGTGGTGCTTGGGCAGTGTGGGGGTCGTGCTGGGGTTAGATTTAGGGTTTAGGGTAGTGCAGTGGTGTTTGGGTAGTGAAGGGAGTCATGCGGGGGTTGTGGTTTAGGGTTTAGGGGAGTGCATTGGTTTTTGTGTAGTGTAGGGGGTTGTGTTTTAGGGTTTAGGGTAGTGCAGTGGTGTTTTTGTAGTATAGGGGGTCGTGCTGTGGTATTTTTTTTCGGTTTAGGGCAGTGCAGTGGTGTTCGTGCAGTATAGGGGTTCATGCTGGGATAGTGTTTTAGGGTTTAGGGCAGTGCTGTGATGTTCGTGTATTGTAGGGGGCGTGCTTGGGATAGATTTAGGGTAGTGCAGTTGTCTTTGGGTAGTGTAGGGGGTCATGCTGGGGTAGTGTTTTAGGGTTTATGGTCGTGCAGTGGTCTTTGGATAATGTAGGGGGTCGTGCTGGGGGTAGTGTTTTAGGGTTTAGGGTAGTGCAGTAGTCTTTGGGTAGTGTAGGGGGTCGTGCAGGGGATTAGTGTTTTAGGGTTTAGGGTAGTGCAGTGGTGTTTGGGTAGTGTAGGGTGTCGTCCTGGGCGTGGTGTTTTAGGGTTTAGAGCAGTGCAGTGGTGTTCGGGCAGTGTAGAGGGTCGTGCTCGGGGTAGTGTTTCAGAGGTTAGGGCAGTGCAGTGGTGTTCGGGCAGTGAAGGGGGTAGTGCTGAGGGTGGTGTTTCAGGGTTTAGGGCAGTGGTGTTCGGGCATTGTAGGGGGTCATGCTGGGGTTGGTGATTCAGGGTTTAGGGCAGTGCAGTGGTGTTTGGGCAATGTAGGGTGTTGTGCGGGGGTCATGTTTCAGGGTTTAGGGCAGTGCAGTGGTTTTCGGGCAGTATAGGGGGTCTTACTGGGGCTGGTGTTTCAGGGTTTAGGGCACTGCAGTGGTGTTCAGGCAGTGTAATGGGTCATGCGGGTGGTGGTGTTTCAGGGTTTAGGGTAGTGCAGTGGTGTTTGGGAGTTGTATGGGGTTGTGCGGGGGTTGTGTTTCAGGGTTTAGGGCAGTGCTGTTTTGTTCGGTCAGTGTAGGGGTTCGTGCTGGGGTGGTGTTTCAGGGTTTAGGGCAGTGCAGTGGTGTTCGGGCAGTGTAGTAGGTCTTGCTGGGGCTGGTGTTTCAGGGTTTAGGGCAGTGCGGTGTTGTTTGGACAGTGTAGGGGTTTGGGCAGTGTAGGGGGTCTTGGTGGGGCTGGTGTTTCAGGGTTTAGGGCAGTGCAGTGCTGTTCGGGCAGTATAGGGGTCGTGCGGGGGTGGTGTTTCCAAGTTTAAGGCAGTGCAGTGGTGTTTGGGCAGTGTAGGGGGTCTTCCTGGGGCTGGTGTTTCAGGGTTTAGGGCAATGCAGTGGTTTTCGGGCAGTGTAGGGGGTCTTGCTGGGGCTGGTGTTTCAGGTTTTAGGGTACTACAGTGGTGTTCGAGCCGTGTAAATGGCCGTGCGGGGGGTGGTGTTTTAGGGTTTAGGGCAGTGCAGTGGTGTTCGGGAGTTATATGGGGTCATGCGTGGGTGGTGTTTCAGGGTTTAGGGCAGTAACAGTGGTGTTCGGGCAGTGTAGGAGGTCTTGCTGGGGCTGGTGTTTCAGGGTTTAGGGCAGTGCAGTGGTGTTTGGGCAGTGTACGGGGTCTTCCTGAGGCTGGTGTTTCAGGGTTTAGGGTAGTGCAGTGGTGTTTGGGCAGTGTAGGGGTCTTGCTGGGGCTGGTGTTTTAGGGTTTAGGATATTGCAGTGGTGTTCAGGCAGTGTAGGGGGTCGTGAGGGGGTGGTGTTTCAGCGTTTAGGGCAGTGCAGTGGTGTTCGGGCAGTGTAAGGGGTTGTGCGGGGTGGTGTTTCAGGGTTTAGGGCGCTGTGCAGTGTTGTTTGGGTAGTGAAGGGGGTGGTGCAGGTGGTGGTGTTTCAGGGTTTAGGGCAGTGCAGTGGTGTTCAGGCAGTGTAGGGGTCGTGCTCGGGGTGGTGTTTCAGGATTTAGGGCAGTGCAGTGGTGGTCGGGCAGTGTAGGGGGTCTTGCAAGGGGGTGGTGATTCAGGGTTTAGGGCAGTGGTGTACGTGCAGTGTAGGGGGTCATGCTAGGGGTGGTGTTTCAGGATTTAGGGTAGTGCAGTGGTCTTTATGCAGTGTAGGGGTAGTGCAAGGGGTGGTGTTTCAGGGTTTAGGGCAGTGCAGCGGTGTTCGAGCAGTGTAGCGGGTCGTGCTGGGGTAGTGTTTTAGGGTTTATGGTAGTGCAGTGGTCTTTGGGTATTGTAGGGGGTCATGCTGGGGGTAGTGTTTTAGGGTTTAGGGTAGTGCAGTGGTCTTTGGGTAGTGTAGGTGATCGTGCAGGGGGTTAGTGTTTTAGGGTTTAGGGTAGTACAGTGGTGTTTGTGTAGTGTAGGGGGTCGTGCTGGGGGTGGTGCTTTAGGGTTTAGGGTAGTGGAGTGGTGTTTGTGTAGTGTAGGGGGTTGTGCTGGGGGTGGTGTTTTAGGGTTTAGTGCCGTGGTGTTTGGGCAGCGTAGGGGTCATTCTGGGGGTGGTGTTTTGGGGTTTAGGGCACTGCAGTGGAGTTTAGGCAGTGTAGGGGTCGTGCTGTGGTGGTGTTTTAGGGTTTAGGGCAGTGCAGTTGTGTACGGGCAGTTTAGGGGGTCATTCTGGGGTGGTGTTTCAGAGTTTAGGGCAGTGCAGTAGTGTTCGGGCAGTGTAGGGGGTAGTGCTAAGGGTGGTGTTTCAGAGTTTAGGGCAGTGCAGTGGTGTTCGGGCAGTGTAGGGGGTTGTGCTGGGGGTGGTGTTTCAGGGTTTAGGGCAGTGGTGTTCGGGCAATGTAGGGGGTCATGCTGGGGTTGTGTTTCAGGGTTTAGGGCAGGGCAGTGGTGTTTGGCAGTGTAGGGGGTCATGCGGGGGTCCTGTTTCAGGGTTTAGGGCAGTGCAGTGGTGTTCGAGCAGTGTAGGAGGTCTTGCTGAGGCTCGTGTTTCAGGGTTTAGGGCAGTGCAGTGGTGTTTGGGCAGTGTAGGGGTTTGGGCAGTGTAGGGGGTCTTCCTGGGACTGGTGTTTCAGGGTTTAGGGTAGTGCAGTGGTGTTTGGGTAGTGTAGAGGGTCTTGCTGGGGCTGTTTTTTTAGGGTTTAGGACATTGCAGTGGTGTTCGGGCAGTGTAGGGGTCGTGAGGGGGGTGGCGTTTCAGGGTTTAGGGTAGTGCAGTGGTGTTCGAGCAGTGTAGAAGATCGTGTGGGTGGTGTTTCAGGGTTTAGGGCAATGCAGTGGTGTGCGGGCAGTGAAGGGGGTCGTGGGGGAGGGTGGTGTTTCAGGGTTTAGGGCAGTGCAGTGGTGGTTGGGCAGTTTAGGGGTCGTACTGTGGGTGGTGTTTTAGGGTTTAGGTCAGTGCAGTGGTGTTCGGGCAGTGTAGGGGGTCATGCTGGGGTGGTGTTTCAGGTTGTAGGGCAGTGCAGTGGTCTTCGGACAGTGTAGGGGGTAGTTCAAGGGGTGTTGTTTCAGGGTTTAGGGCAGTGCAGTGGTGTTCGGGCAGTGTAGGGGGTCTTGATAGGGGTGGTGTTTCAGGGTTTAGGGCAGTGGTGTTCGTGCAGTTTAGGGGGTCTCGCAGGGCGTGGTGTTTCAGGGTTTAGGGCAGTGGTGTTCGGGCAGTCTAGGGGGTGTTGCTGGGGTGGTGTTTCAGGGTTTAGGGCAGTGCAGTGGTGTTCCGGCAGTGTAGGGGGTCTTCCTGGGGCTGGTGCTTCAGGGTTTAGGGCAGTGCAGTGGTATTTGGGCAAAGAAGGGGGTCATACTGGGGGTGGTGTATCAGGGTTTAGGGCAGTGCAGTGGTGTTCGGGCATCGTAGCGGTTCGTGCTGGGGCTGGTGTTTCAGGGTTTAGGCCAGTGCAGTAGTGTTTGGGCATCGTAGGGGGTCGTGCTGGGGCTGGTGTTTCAGGGTTTAGGGCAGTGCAGTGGTGTTCGGGCAGCATAGGTTTAGTGCTGGGGCTGGTCCTTCAGGGTTTAGGGCAGTGCAGTGGTGTTCGGGCAGTGTAGGGGGTAGTTCAAGGGGTGTTGTTTCAGGGTTTAGGGCAGTGGTGTTCGGGCAGTGTAGGGGGTCTTGATAGGGGTGGTGTTTCAGGGTTTAGGGCAGTGGTGTTCATGCAGTTTAGGGGGTCTTGCAGGGCGTGGTGTTTCAGGGTTTAGGGCAGTGGTGTTCGGGCAGTCTAGGGGGTGTTGCTGGGGGTGGTGTTTCAGGGTTTAGGGCAGTGCAGTGGTGTTCCGGCAGTGTAGGGGGTCTTCCTGGGGCTGGTGCTTCAGGGTTTAGGGCAGTGCAGTGGTATTTGGGCAAAGAAGGGGGTCATACTGGGGGTGGTGTATCAGGGTTTAGGGTAGTGCAGTGGTGTTCGGGCATCGTAGCGGTTCGTGCTGGGGCTGGTGTTTCAGGGTTTAGGCCAGTGCAGTAGTGTTTGGGCATCGTAGGGGGTCGTGCTGGGGCTGGTGTTTCAGGGTTTAGGGCACTGCAGTGGTGTTCGGGCAGCATAGGGTTTAGTGCTGGGGCTGGTGCTTCAGGGTTTAGGGCAGTGCAGTGGTGTTCGGGCAGTGTAGGGGGTCTTGCAAGGGGGTGGTGTTTCAAGGTTTAGGGCAGTGCTGTTGTGTTCGTGCAGTGTAGGGGGTCTTGCTGGGGGTAGTGTTTCAGGGTTTAGGGCAGTGCAGTGTGTGATATCTTCCTCCTTCCTGTTACATCGTGTACATTCTTTAGAACATAGAACACTGTGTAAAGCGAATTCCGAGGCTTCAGTTTGGACTTGGGACTGATGGCTGAGGTGTTTGCGTAATAAACCTCTACACTGAGTTTTACCCTGTGTACCTCGTTCATCATAACTTTATATTGGCGACGAGGATGGGATCCGAACCCTCGCGTGCAAAGCACAATGGATTATATCAAAAAGAATTTGAAGAACTAAAATTGAATTTGAAGGATGCACCAAAGTTACAGGCATTTCTTCCTGGCGAAGAAACAACTGTAGAAACAGATGCTAGTTCGAAAGGATTGGGAGCAATTCTTAAACAGTATAGAGATGGAAAAGAACAGTTAATTGCGTGTGAGTTTGAGAGATGCAGAAATAAACTATTCAGTAATAGAAAAAGAAGCATTAGCTATCTACTGAGCTCTGAATAAATTTAGGAACTTTATTTGGGGAACTAGTTTCAAAGTATGTACGGATCATAAACCTCTTAAAGAAGTGTTTAAGAAGAAAGGTCTTGATTTTATCTCTTCAAGAATAAGACGTTGGGTAATTGGTTTGCCGGACTTTGACTTTCTGGTTGAACATCTTCCATGAGTGGAGAACATAACAGCAGATTGTTTGTCTCGTTTAGTTAGTATTGTTGATGATGATGATCAAAATTGTGAAGAAGATTTTGAAAAAGGAATAAGAGTGTGTGAAGTAACTTGTGGAATAATTAATGAAGAAGAATGGAAAGAGGAATTAAAGAATGACTCCGAGTTAGTGAAAGTTATTGACATGTGTCAATCAGGTAACACTGGTGATAAGTCGTTAACAAAAGTCTGGCGTATGGTTGCAAATGAATTGTCAGTAGACAATGGTGTTCTCTTAAGAGGTGAAAAGTTAATTTCTCCTAAGACTTTGAGAAAGAAATTAATAGAGGAAGCTCATCAAGGTCATCTTGGGATAGTAAAAACTAAGAAGAGGTTAAGAAATAGTTTCTGGTGGCCTGGCACGGATTTGGAGGTCGAACGTGAAGTGAGAGAATGTCTACTATGTAAAGTTAGCGATAAAGTTCTCTCTCCGAGAACTTTGCCCATGAATTGTCGAACTCTACCTAATGCACCTTGGGAGGATGTTGCCATGAACATTGTGGGTCCACTTACTGGAGAACACACCACACCCTATTTGTTAGTCCTTATTGACTTGTATTTGAGATGGGTAGAAGTGATGAGTGTGTCTGAGGTGACTTCCAGCAGTGTAATTTCGTTTTTAAAAGAAATTTTCAGAAGGAAAGGCTTTCCAAAAAGTTTTTGGACGGACAATGGTCCTCAATTTTGTTCAAAACAGATGGAAATGTTCTTGGAGTCATGTGGGATTAGCCATAAGAAATGCTCAATTTACCATCCAGAAACGAATGGCACAGTAGAAAGGTTCAACAGAGTGATAAAGGAAAATATTCAATTATCAAGAGTAAACTCTTTGTGTTGGAAAGATGAATTGCAGAAATGTGTTCTAGCTCATCGTTTCTCTCCTCACACTTCTACTGGTAAATCACCTTTTGAACTATTTAAAGGGAGGACTCCAAATACGAAATTAAGCCCAGGTTGGATGATTTGGGGGAAAGGTATCCAAGACAACAGTGTTGGTAGTTGGCGAGAGAAAGAGAAAAAATTACAAGTAAAAAACAAGATAAATTATGACAAAAGGAAGAATGTTAAGATGTTTCATGCTAAGGTGGGGGACATTGTTAGAGTTAAGGCACCGGTGGGAACAATGTCTTGGTCTAAATTTACTAAGCCTTCCTGTGTTGTTAAATGTTTTAAAAATGCTGTGAAATTACAAGATGGGAGAATTTGGAATCTTAGTCGTGTTGTAATTCTTAAGCCATTTCCATTTAAATCTTATGGTAGTGATATTAAATCTAAAGTTAATCATTCTAATGTGTGTGCTGAACCAAGGAGGAGTGGACGGAAGTCTATCTTTCCTTCAAATTTAAAATACTTTGTCAGTTAAATCATTCTTTGTTTGTTTCATGCTAAAGATGGTCACTTGGATCTGTAATATGAGATTGAATATTTATTTCTTGTTTATTAGAAGGGAGGTGTGTGATATCTTCCTCCTTCCTGTTACATCGTGTACATTCTTTAGAACATGGAACACTGTTTGTGTAAAGCGAATTCCGAGGCTTCAGTTTGGACTTGGGACTGATGGCTGAGGTGTTTGTGTAATAAACATCTACACTGAGTTTTACCCTGTGTACCTCGTTCATCATAACTTTACACAGTGGTGTTCGGGCAGTGTAGGGGTTCGTGCTGGGTCTGGTGTTTCAGGGTTTAGGGCAGTGCAGTGGTGTTCAGGCAGTGTAGGGGGTCGTGCTGGGGTGGTGTTTCAGGGTTTAAGGCAGTGCAGTGGTGTTCGGGCAGTGTAGGGGGTCATGCTAGGCGTGGTGTTTCAGGGTTTTGGGCAGTGCAGTGGTGTTTGGGCAGTGTAGGGGGTTATGCTGGGGGTGGTGTTTCAAGGTTTGGGGCAGTACAGTGGTGTTCGGGCAGTGTAGGGGGTCGTGCTGGGGGTATTGTTTCAGAGTTTAGGCAGTGCACTGGTGTTCAGGCAGTGTAGGGGGTCATGCTGGGGTAGTGTTTCAGGGTAGTGTTAGAGGGTTTAAGGCAGTGCAGTGGTGTTCGTGCAGTGTAAAAAAACAGCACCAAATGCACCACTCAACTTGTACAATGTAATTTAAATAAGTCCAAATCCTTAGAGTGTTTTTCTTTTCAAAAAGTTCTTCTTTATTGTGCAGTTTGTCATGCAATTATTAAAACTTCCAAAACAGCCAAAGCAGCCGACGCGTTTCGTCCACCTCTGGACTTCTTCAGGGCTGCAACAAATTTATACAAAAGAGGGAAAGCAGTATAAATGACACACATAAAGACTAGGCACAAACAATTATGTCAACACAATGGAGGACATTATAAATATTATAGACACATTCCAATACAATTGGACACAAACACCAATACAATTACATCTAACCTAACTAACAATTAAAAGTCAACATATAATATTGCAAAAGTAATCCATAATTCGTAAAATATCTATTTAATATTTACAACATCGTATTCGTTACATGTTGACTGGTTGAAATGGCAGGTGAGTGTGTGATAAGTATATGAACACTCCTCTCAATATGTCACATTAAAAAGCCTTACAGGGCTAGTTTAACAAAAAAGTGAGACCAATGTCAGGCAATAGGTGGCAAACCACAAAAGCCTAATATGAAATATGTAAAAGGAATTCAACGTGAATCTCCAACAGGTGAGCAAAATCTTTTACTCAGTAGGGGCAGCGTTGGTAAACCCCAGTCTTAGTCTGACTCAAAACGGGGGGAGCAAGGAGAGAAACAGTTACTACAGAAAAGAGGGAGGTATGTACCCACCAAAGGAATGGAATTGATGTCACCGTCTTTAGGTTCTTTTTTTCTTTTTTTCTTTCTTATCCCTCACTACTTCAATTTGTAGTATTGCTGGGAATGATAATCAAGGTCACTGGGGGAAAGAACAAACACATAGGGCGCGCTAGTGTGACAAAGGGTTAAGTACATAGAACCGCCAAATTAAGGGTCATAAAAATATCTTACTCGCTTTTTAATAAAACATATAATCCGATGTAGAAAGGTTGTCTATTAAGTAACCCAAGTGAAGCATGTCAATATAATGGTGGCTCTATATATCAAGTCATCCAATGATAAGAGCAACTATATCACTTTCCAAGATACCTATAATTGAAGACATATATAAAGAACATCCAATCAATAATGAATCGTCAAAGTTCATGTAATCATATTACATCAAAGGAGTAAAAAAGGAAAAACATCATCACATGGGGAACTGTCGTGCCCATCTCGGCATTCAGTCATCAAGGGAATTAAATCAAAAGCGCTTAAGGCGATGAAAATGGAAGGAAAGCAAACATATACAAGTATGAAATACCACGAAAAAATCTAAGTGTAGGAACACCATAAAGCAAAATCTAAGCAGAGGCGAGAGGCTGTGCAATAAAGATATGGACTGCCCCATGTCATCTCATAGAAATAATCTCAAACCGCAAAATAAACCTAAGGAGGCAAGTGTTGAAAGAGCCGGGCAAATCAACTTACCCGATTCCGTATCGTTGTCCTAATGAGGAAAGGCACCGACCCTGTCAGGTAGCAACAGGACCTATGATTGAAGGTTCTTGCTTATATAGTGTCCATAATAGGTGAAAATGATAACACCTGATTTCTAGATCCCGAAACGCGGGAATTTCAAACATCGACCAAAGGTCCAATCAAAAAGAGTAAGTGTTTGGCCGCCATCTTTGAAAGGTGTTATAAACCTATGTGGCGGTCAGAGGAATCGGAAGTATGAATAGTTTTGTATTTTCTTGCTTATGTAGTGTCCATAATAGGTGAAAATGATAACACCTAAGTTCTAGATCCCGAGGCGCGGGAATTTCAAACATCGATCAAAGGTCCAAACAAAAAAGAGTAAGAAACTGGCCGCCATCTTTGAAGGGTATTGTAACCTATGTGGCAGTCAAATAAATCGGAAGTATAAGTGGTTTTGTATTTAACAATCGTTGAAAAGCCAAAAATATAATATAATTGCTAAGTATGTGTAAACCAAAAGATATTTGGAAGAGCTGTGTAGATAATATCAATAAATAACGTTTAATAGGACATCGAATAACGGATTGGAGATGACGTAAAACAGCCGCCATTTTGGAAAAGTAAGCATATAATAAGGGAGACGGTTGAGGATGAAGTAAACGAACGCCATATTAGAGAAGTGATGAAATTAAGGTATCATGCGAGAATGAGATTATTGCTAACAGAGAAGTGAAATTATTCAAATAAAGCCGCCATTTAAAAGTTGTCAGAAAGGCCAAGATCGGGAAAGAGAAAAGATGGAATGTCATGATATAAAAGCCAGAGAAAAGCATGGGTAGAGGTAAGGGCTCATAGGTTTATAACACCTTTCAAAGATGGCGGCCAAACACTTACTCTTTTTGATTGGACCTTTGGTCGATGTTTGAAATTCCCGCGTTTCGGGATCTAGAAATCAGGTGTTATCATTTTCACCTATTATGGGCACTATATAAGCAAGAACCTTCAATCATAGGTCCTGTTGCTACCTGACAGGGTCGGTGCCTTTCCTCATTAGGACAACGATACGGAATCGGGTAAGTTGATTTGCCCGGCTCTTTCAACACTTGCCTCCTTAGGTTTATTTTGCGGTTTGAGATTATTTCTATGAGATGACATGGGGCAGTCCATATCTTTATTGCACAGCCTCTCGCCTCTGCTTAGATGTTGCTTTATGGTGTTCCTACACTTAGATTTTTTCGTGGTATTTCATACTTGTATATATTTGCTTTCCTTCCATTTTGATCGCCTTAAGCGCTTTTGATTTACTTCCCTTGATGACTGAATGCCGAGATGGGCACGACAGTTCCCCATGTGATGATGTTTTTCCTTTTTTACTCCTTTGATGTAATATGATTATATGAACTTTGACGATTCATTATTGATTGGATGTTCTTTATATATGTCTTCTATTATAGGTATCTTGGAAAGTGATATAGTTGCTCTTATCATTGGATGACTTCCTATATAGAACCACCATTATATTGACATGCTTCACTTGGGTTACTTAATAGACAACCTTTCTACATCGGATTATATGTTTTATTAAAAAGTGAGTAAGATATTTTTATGACCCTTAATTTGGCGGTTCTATGTACTTAACCCTTTGTCACACTAGCGCGCCCTATGTGTTTGTTCTTTCCCCCAGTGACCTTGGTTATCATTCCCAGCAATACTACAAATTGAAGTAGTGAGGGATAAGAAAGAAAAAAAGAAAAAAAGAACCTAAAGACGGTGACATCAATTCCATTCCTTTGGTGGGTACATACCTCCCTCTTTTCTGTAGTAACTGTTTCTCTCCTTGCTCCCCCCGTTTTGAGTCAGACTAAGACTGGGGTTTACCAACGCTGCCCCTACTGAGTAAAAGATTTTGCTCACCTGTTGGAGATTCACGTTGAATTCCTTTTACATATTTCATATTAGGCTTTTCTGGTTTGCCACCTATTGCCTGACATTGGTCTCACTTTTTTGTTAAACTAGCCCTGTAAGGCTTTTTAATGTGACATATTGAGAGGAGTGTTCATATACTTACCACACACTCACCTGCCATTTCAACCAGTCAACATGTCACGAATACGATGTTGTAAATATTAAATAGATATTTTACGAATTATGGATTACTTTTGCAATATTATATGTTGACTTTTAATTGTTAGTTAGGTTAGATGTAATTGTATTGGTGTTTGTGTCCAATTGTATTGGAATGTGTCTATAATATTTATAATGTCCTCCATTGTGTTGACATAATTGTTTGTGCCTAGTCTTTATGTGTGTCATTTGAACTGCTTTCCCTCTTTTGTATAAATTTGTTGCAGCCCTGAAGAAGTCCAGAGGTGGACGAAACGCATCGGCTGCTTTGGCTGTTTTGGAAGTTTTAATAATTGCATGACAAACTGCACAATAAAGAAGAACTTTTTGAAAAGAAAAAAAATCTAAGGATTTGGACTTATTTAAATTACATTGTACAAGTTGAGTGGTGCATTTGGTGCTGTTTTTTTACATGTACATTCCAGTAACTGGAATGGCATTGTGCTGGCGGGTGCTAACCAAGATTGCACACTTGTGGTGAATGGAATATATCACCAGTAGATATATTGAGTTATTTTTAAATCCGGTGCTGTCCTAGTGGGATACCGCTAGCTTTGTGTGTTTTCTTTTGTTAATATTGTCACCCCAGTTAGCACGGATTTAGCTCCCATACACTTGATTGAAATATCAGTTCAACTTAGAATATATCTAACTCTAAGTTACTACAATCTAGAGAATAATGGCTCAATTTAAGGACAGAAGGCACGAGTTGGCACAGGACTTATTTGTTAACAGTCCAAGAGCAGGAGGATCAGTAACTACAACCCCTAGCTCCGAAGGACTAAGGAGTAAATTTCAAAAATTAGAGAGACTTAAGAAGGCTGAAATGGCACGGTGGTGGGATGGTACCACTCTTGCGAAATATATGGAGAATGATAAAATCCCTAGGGGACTAAGAATTCTCATTTTCCCCACCTTTGAAAATTTGGAAGATTATGATCTCAAGGATTGGGAAAAGAACCTACATGATGCATCATTTGTGATGATGCGAATTCTTATTAAAAACGCAGAAGGAAAAGGGAAAAAGTTACAACAGGAGATTACTGAATTAGAGGCTGAAATAGCATCTATGGATCTGAAGGAGGTAATTAAGAAAAACTATGAGATCCTAGATAAGACTCTAGATGATCATCAAATTTATCTCAAAGAT
This sequence comes from Triturus cristatus, assembly GCF_964204655.1. Lineage (NCBI taxonomy): Eukaryota > Metazoa > Chordata > Amphibia > Caudata > Salamandridae > Triturus > Triturus cristatus. The sequence goes on from NC_140579.1 coordinate 890,046,026, forward strand.
AAAAAGGTAAAGAAAATACGTAGGGATGATAAAGATTACAGGGATGGAAGGGTTTATACGTTTGCTCCTAAATATGATAACATCAAAGTAACGGGGGAAGGAAAGAGACAACGTGAGGACACACTGGGTTCATCACTAGCGGGTAGTGTGTCATCAGTCTCATCTTCCATTAGTTCTATACCCCCAGAAGATCTAACCCCTAAACCAGCTGATAATATCCAACCTTCCTCTTTTTTATTAGAAATGGAGAAAGTCAGAGTAGGTGGAAGAACCTTAGGAAAGGAACAAAGACAAGACGGGGGGTTAGGAGATGGCAGGAACAGCGAAAAAAACAAAACCATGATAAACGAGATCTCAGAAAGGACAACCAGATCAAGGAAGGGAGGAATCAGGAAGTAAGGGAGCTTGAGACTAACATGACTGAACAATTGAAAATTGTTAACCTATCTAAAAAAGAGCTCTCTGACTGTGAGATATCTGTTCTTAGTAAGGGCTTAGGTTTTTGCCCGACACAAACAGGTAATGATGTTGACATTTTTGTTGATGTGTATAAATTTGCACGACAATTAAAATTAAAAGATCATTTTGCAAATGCTTTGCCTCCATGTGTTGATAAAACACCCTGATCGAACTTGCGTTCAGCAGACTGTCTCAGAATTTAATACTCTTAAATCCATGTTATCAATTCAGTTTGAGACAGAAATAGATACGGATTCCCTACGTATGGAATTGGACTTAGCGGAGGATTTGAGTATAAATAGTGGCCTCAAAGTGAAATCCAAATTTATGCCAACGGGGACACATCCTAATATTGACATTTTTCACGAGAGGGTCAATCATGATTTATACAATCTTAAGGCCTCACACCCTAGAACGAGTAGTATGACATTTAACCTCTCTATGACCGAAAATCAGGCACTCAAAGAATTAAGATCTAATCCCACACTAGTCATCCGTGAGGCGGATAAAGGGGGTAATGTTGTCGTGATGGAAAAGGCTGATTACATGGGGGAAATTGAGAGGCAATTAGCGGATTCCACCTGCTACAAGAAACTAACGCTTAATCCCATTAGACCACTATGTAACCACATCAACACCAAACTTTTTGAGTGGCGGGAAATTGGCCTTCTGGATGAAAAAGAATACAGGTATTTGACAGTTATGGAACCTACTTTCCCATGTATTTATATCCTACCCAAGGTCCACAAGGGAGGCCCTTTTCCACCAGGGCGACCGATAATTTCCGGTATCAACTCCCCAACGGAAAGGCTATCTGAATACGTGGATGGTTTTCTTCAGCCATTGGTGCAGAAATTACCTGCGTATGCAAAAGACAGCAAGGACTTTTTATCAAAATTTGAGGGATTGGAATGGTTGGATTCTATGGTTTTTGTCACTTTAGATGTAACCAGTCTCTACACCAGTATTAAAAAGGAGTTTGGTGTTAGGGCTATGGAGTTTTACCTGGGACAAAGGACGGCTGACCATTTGGCCCATAATGAAATGATAATGGAAATGACAGATATAATTCTGTCTAAAAATTACTTCCTTCATGACAATGAGTGGTTCCAGCAGATACAGGGTACGGCCATGGGCTCCAGGTTTGCGCCCGCTTACGCTGGCCTATTTACGGGCTGGTTTGAGCGGGTGCATGCCTGGGGCAGACATTCCACCACATGGACGGAGTATGTACTTTTTTGGGGCAGGTACATCGACGATGTTATTATTATCTGGAATGGACATGTCCCTGATCTTATGGATTACCATAATTATTTTAATGATAATCCATATAACGTGAAATTTACCTTAAATTGGAATAAGGAGAGGATTGACTTTCTTGACATCCAATTCTTTGTTCACGACAATGTAATACAAAGTACAGTCCATCGAAAAAACACTGCTTGCAATAGTGTTTTACATTATGACAGTGCCCATCCCCGACATGTGGTAAAGAATATCCCTTTCGGTGAAATGATAAGAATGAGAAGGATCTGCAGCACCCAGGAAACATTTGTTCAGAATGTAACAGAAACCAAAAAGAGATTCTTGGCAAGGGGTTATCCCGCCACCCTGATGAATAAAACTGAGAGGAGGGCCTTGAATGTCAAACGAGAAAGCACACTTGGAGAAAGAATGCCACGTAAGCAGAAAGGGGAATGCTCGCCCACTACCCTTGTAACTGGTTACAATAGGGACAGTAGCAAGAGTTTTAACATCTTGCGGAAACACTGGAGACTACTTGAGGAAGTTCCAGGCCTCAAGGATGAAATAACCAAAAACCCTAGGGTAACCTATAGGCGTGGCCAAAATTTGAGAAATATGCTTTGCCCTAGCCTGGTCACATCCCCTAAAATTGCTAATTGGATGAGGGAAGGTCAAGGGGGGTTTTTCACATGTTCTAAGTGTTGCGTCTGTAAAATTGGAAAAAACAGAACTCGTACTTTCCAATTTAACACTGAAAGAGTGCACAGGATCAAACACATTATCACGTGCAAAACCAAGTTTGTGACATACATTCTGGGATGCCCATGTAACAAGATATACGTAGGCAGCACCAAAAGAGAATTAAGGGTTAGGGTACAAGAACATCTTAGGGCAGTAAACAATGGGGACCTTAGATATCCCCTAACATCGCATTTCCAGGAAGAACAACATAAGTCTAATGAGTTATGGTTTTTTGGAATAGACCATATACCGATATCTCCGAGGGGAGGAAATAGAGAACAGGATTTAAGAAAAAATGAAGCTAGTTGGATATGCAGACTCCGTTGTGTGGAAATGGGTCATAATAGTGAATCAGAAATGCACTATTTTCTTTAAAACTAGCAGACCACCATATAAGTTCTCTTTTCTGTGGCCACACTTTATACTGTCTGTATTCACGCCATATGATACCTGTAATGATATCATTACAAAACGATCAATGTACTGCCCCCAGTATGTTTCATGAGAACGATCATTTGTGGTTGATTTTGTTACAGTTCCTGAGATGATATGTTCTTTGTTATGCTTTTGATGAGCACTCCTTTCCGTATGACATATGACTTTGGCCAAATACAAATCTTGAGATGATATGTTCTTTGTTATGCGCTTTATGAGCACTCCTTTCCGTATAACATATGACTTTGGCCTAATACATATTTGTCCCTTCTCCCCTCTCATAGTTACACTTTTTGAGAAGCTTGAGCCCCTTTGGGCGAACATGGTTGGATAACTTTTGCAAATGGGCCCCTCTGACCACCTCCTCTCATGGTGCCCCTTTCTAGCTCCCCATCCCTCCTTGGGGGATTCTAATCTAGCGACAATTCTGTGGTTTGCTCCGACTTACTAAATACCCTCACCGTGACATGACGGAGTCTTGCCCCTGTTTCTCACCTTAAACTGACTTAAGAGCATATTTACCTTTCCTTCTCTCAAGCCTTAGCCCTATATACTACTCTCTCTGTTAATCCTAACGACCACTTACAAACTACGTTGTTGTGGGAAGTTGGTTTTGTGTGAGCCCTTACCTCTACCCATGCTTTTCTCTGGCTTTTATATCATGACATTCCATCTTTTCTCTTTCCCGATCTTGGCCTTTCTGACAACTTTTAAATGGCGGCTTTATTTGAATAATTTCACTTCTCTGTTAGCAATAATCTCATTCTCGCATGATACCTTAATTTCATCACTTCTCTAATATGGCGTTCGTTTACTTCATCCTCAACCGTCTCCCTTATTATATGCTTACTTTTCCAAAATACCGGCTGTTTTACGTCATCTCCAATCCGTTATTCGATGTCCTATTAAACGTTATTTTATTGATATTATCTACACAGCTCTTCCAAATATCTTTTGGTTTACACATACTTAGCAATTATATTATATTTTTGGCTTTTCAACGATTGTTAAATACAAAACTACTTATACTTCCGATTTATTTGACTGCCACATAGGTTACAATACCCTTCAAAGATGGCGGCCAGTTTCTTACTCTTTTTTGTTTGGATCTTTGATCGATGTTTGAAATTCCCGCGCCTCGGGATCTAGAACTTAGGTGTTATCATTTTCACCTATTATGGACACTACATAAGCAAGAAAATACAAAACTATTCATACTTCCGATTCCTCTGACCGCCACATAGGTTTATAACACCTTTCAAAGATGGCGGCCAAACACTTACTCTTTTTGATTGGACCTTTGGTCGATGTTTGATATTCCCGCGTTTCGGGATCTAGAAATCAGGTGTTATCATTTTCACCTATTATGGACACTATATAAGCAAGAACCTTCAATCATAGGTCCTGTTGCTACCTGACAGGGTCGGTGCCTTTCCTCATTAGGACAACGATACGGAATCGGGTAAGTTGATTTGCCCGGCTCTTTCAACACTTGCCTCCTTAGGTTTATTTTGCGGTTTGAGATTATTTCTATGAGATGACATGGGGCAGTCCATATCTTTATTGCACAGCCTCTCGCCTCTGCTTAGATGTTGCTTTATGGTGTTCCTACACTTCGATTTTTTCGTGGTATTTCATACTTGTATATATTTGCTTTCCTTCCATTTTGATCGCCTTAAGCGCTTTTGATTTAATTCCCTTGATGACTGAATGCCGAGATGGGCACGACAGTTCCCCATGTGATGATGTTTTTCCTTTTTTACTCCTTTGATGTAATATGATTATATGAACTTTGACGATTCATTATTGATTGGATGTTCTTTATATATGTCTTCAATTATAGGTATCTTGGAAAGTGATATAGTTGCTCTTATCATTGGATGACTTGATATATAGAACCACCATTATATTGACATGCTTCACTTGGGTTACTTAATAGACAACCTTTCTACATCGGATTATATGTTTTATTAAAAAGTGAGTAAGATATTTTTATGACCCTTAATTTGGCGGTTCTATGTACTTAACCCTTTGTCACACTAGCGCGCCCTATGTGTTTGTTCTTTCCCCCAGTGAGCTTGATTATCATTCCCAGCAATACTACAAATTGAAGTAGTGAGGGATAAGAAAGAAAAAAAGAAAAAAAGAACCTAAAGACGGTGACATCAATTCCATTCCTTTGGTGGGTACATACCTCCCTCTTTTCTGTAGTAACTGTTTCTCTCCTTGCTCCCCTCGTTTTGAGTCAGACTAAGACTGGGGTTTACCAACGCTGCCCCTACTGAGTAAAAGATTTTGCTCACCTGTTGGAGATTCACGTTGAATTCCTTTTACATATTTCATATTAGGCTTTTCTGGTTTGCCACCTATTGCCTGACATTGGTCTCACTTTTTTGTTAAACTAGCCCTGTAATGCTTTTTAATGTGACATATTGAGAGGAGTGTTCATATACTTATCACACACTCACCTGCCATTTCAACCAGTCAACATGTCACGAATACGATGTTGTAAATATTAAATAGATATTTTACGAATTATGGATTACTTTTGCAATATTATATGTTGACTTTTAATTGTTAGTTAGGTTAGATGTAATTGTATTGGTGTTTGTGTCCAATTGTATTGGAATGTGTCTATAATATTTATAATGTCCTCCATTGTGTTGACATAATTGTTTGTGCCTAGTCTTTATGTGTGTCATTTATACTGCTTTCCTTCTTTTGTATAAATTTGTTGCAGCCCTGAAGAAGTCCAGAGGTGGACGAAACGCGTCGGCTGCTTTGGCTGTTTTGGAAGTTTTAATAATTGCATGACAAACTGCACAATAAAGAAGAACTTTTTGAAAAGAAAAAAACTCTAAGGATTTGGACTTATTTAAATTACATTGTACAAGTTGAGTGGTGCATTTGGTGCTGTTTTTTTACATGTACATTCCAGTAACTGGAACGGCATTGTGCTGGCGGGTGCTAACCAAGATTGCACACTTGTGGTGAATGGAATATATCACCAGTAGATATATTGAGTTATTTTTAAATCCGGTGCTGTCCTAGTGGGATACCGCTAGTTTGTGTGTTTTCTTTTGGTGTTCGTGCAGTGTAGGGGGTCATGCTGGGGTAGTGTTTTAGGGTTTAGGGCAGTGCAGTGATGATTGTGCAGTGTAGGGGCTCGTGCTTGGGGTAGATTTAGGGTTTAGGTTAGTGCAGTGGTGTTTGTGTAGTGTAGAGGTTCTTGCTGGGGGTAGTGTTTTATGGTTTAGGGCAGGGCAGTGGTATTTGTGTATTGTAGGGGATCGTGCTGGGGTTAGTGTTTTAGGGTTTAGGGTACTGCAGTGGTGTTTGGACAGTGTAGGTGGTCATGCTGGGGGCAGTGTTTTAGGGTTTAGGGTAGTGCAGTGGTGTTTGGGTAGGGTAGGGGGTCGTGCTGGGGTAGTGTTTTAGGGTTTAGGGTAGTGCAGTGGTGGTTGGGTAGTGTAGGGGGTCGTGGTGAGGGTAGATTTAGGGTTTAGGGTCGTGCAGTGGTGTTTGGGTAGTGTAGGGGGTCGTGCTGGGGTTAGATTTAGGGTTTAGGGTAGTGCATTGGTGTTTTGGCAGTGTAGGGAGTCATGCTGGCGTAGTGGTTTAGGGTTTAGGGGAGTGCATTGGGGTTTGGGTAGTATAGGGGGTACTGCTGGGGGGAGTGTTTTAGGGTTTAGGGTAGTGCAATGGTGTTTGGGTAGAGTAGGGGTACTGCTGGGGGTAGTGATTTAGGGTTTAGGGTAGTGCAGTGGTGTTATTGTAGGGGGTTGTATTTTAGGGTTTAGGCTAGTGCAGTGGTGTTTTTGTAGTGTAGGGGGTCGTGTTTCAGGGTTTAGGGCAGTGCAGTGGTGTTCGGGCAGTGTAGGGGTTTGTGCTGGGGGTGGTGTTTCAGGGTTTAGGGCAGTGCAGTGGTGTTCGGGCAGTGTAGGGGGTCGTGTTGGGGATGGTGATTCAGGGTTTAGGGCAGTGCAGTGGTATTCGGGCAGTAAAGGGGGTCGTGCAGGGGGTGGTGTTTCAGGGTTTCAGGCAGTGCAGTGGTGTTCGAGCAGCGTAGGGGGTCGTGCTGGGGGTGGTGTTTCAAGGTTTAGGGCAGTGCAGTGGTGTTCGGGCAGTGTAGGTGGTCATGCTGGGGTAGTGTTTCAGGGTTTAGGGCAGTTCAGTGGTGTTCGTGCAGAGTAGGGGTTCATGCTGGGGTTGTGTTTTAGGGTTTAGGGCAGTGCAGTCATGTGTGTGTAATGTAAGGGGTCGTGTTTGGGGTAGATTTAGGGTTTAGGGTAGTGGAGTGGTGAATGTGTAGTGTAGGGTGTCGTGCTGGGGGTAGTGTTTTTGGGTTTAGGGCAGTGCAGTGGTGTTTCGGTAGTGTAGAGGGTCATGCTGGGGGCATTGTTTTATGGTTTAGGGTAGTGCAGTGGTGTTTGGGTAGTGTAGGGGGTCGTGCTGGGGTTAGATTTAGGGTTTATGGTAGTCCAGTGGTGTTTGGGTAGTGTAGGGAGTCGTTCTGGGGGAAGTGATTTAGGGTTAAGGGGAGTGCATTGGTGTTTGGGTAGTGTAGGGGGTACTGCTGGGATAGTTTTTTAGGGTTTAGGGTAGTGCAGTGGCGTTTGGGTAGTGTAGGGGGAACTGCTGGGGGTAGGGTTGCAGGGTTTAGGGTAGTGCAGTGGTGTTTCTGTAGTTTAGGGGGGTCGTGTTGGGGGGAGTGTTTTAGGGTTTAGGGTCGTGCCGTAGTGTTTGTGTAGTGTAGGGGTTGTGTTTTAGGGTTTGGGTAGTGCAGTGGTGTTTGTGTATTGCAGGGGGTCCTGCCGGGAGTAGTGTTTTAGGGTTTAGGGTAGTTCAGCGGTGTTTCTGTAGTGTAGGGAGTCATTCTGGGGGCAGTGTATTAGGGTTTAGGGTAGTGCAGTGGTGTTTGGGTAGGGTAGGGGGTCGTGCTGGGGTAGTGTTTTAGGGTTTAGGGTAGTGCAGTGGTGTTGGTGTAGTGTAGGGGGTCGTGCTGGTGGTAGTGTTTTAGGGTTTAGGGTAGTGCAGTGGTGTTTGGGTAGTGTAGGGAGTCGTGCTGGGGGTAGTGCTTTAGGGTTTAGGGGAGTGTATTGGTATTTGGGTTGTGCAGGGGGTACTGCTGGGGTAGTGTTTTAGGGTATAGGGTAGTGCAATGGTGTTTGGGTACTGTAGGGGTACTGCTGGGGGTAGTGTTTTAGGGTTTAGAGTAGTGAAGTGGCGTTTGGGTAGTGTAGGGGGAACTGCTGGTGGTAGTGTTGTAGAGTTTAGGGCAGTGCAGTAGTGTTCGTGCAGTGTAGGGGGTCATGCTGGGGTAGTGTTTTAGGGTTTAGGGCAGTGCAGTGATGTTTGTGTAGTGTAGGGGGCATGCTTGGGGTAGATTTAGGGTTTAGGGTAGTGAAGTGGTCTTTGGGTAGTGTAGGTGGTCGTGCTGGGGGTAGTGTTTTAGGGTTTAGGGTAGTGCAGTGGTGTTTGTGTATTGTAGGGGGTCGTGCTGGGACTAGTGTTTTAGGGTGTAGGGTAGTGCAGTGGTGTTTTGGTAGTGTAGGGGTCGTGCTGGGGTAGTGTTTGAGGGTTTAGGGTAGTGCAGTGGTGTTTGGGTAGGGTAGGGGGTAGTGCTGGGGTAGTGTTTTAGGGTTTAGGGTAGTGCAGTGCTGTTGGTGTAGTGTAGTGGGTCATGTTGGGGGTAGTGTTTTAGGGTTTAGGGTAGTGCAGTGGTGGTTGGTTAGTGTAGGGGTTCGTGTTGAGGGTAGATTTAGGGTAGTGCAGTGGTAATTGTGTATTGTAGGGGGTCATGCTGGGGGCAGTGTTTTAGGGTTTAGGGTAGTGCAGAGGTGTTTGGGTAGGGTAGGGGGTCGTGCTGGGGTAGTGTTTTAGGGTTTAGGGTAGTGCAGTGGTGTTGGTGTAGTGTAGGGGTCGTGCTGGGGGTAGTGTTTTAGGGTTTAGGTTAGTGCAGTGGTGTTTGGGTAGTGTGGGGGTACTGCTGGGGGTAGTGTTTTAGGGTTTAGGGTAGTGCAGTGGTGTTTGGGTAGTGTAGGGGGTTGTGCTGGGGATAGTGTTTTAGGGTTTATGGTAGTGCAGTGGTGTTTGTGTAGCGTAGGGGGTTGTGTTTTAGGGTTTAGGGTAGTGCAGTGGTGTTTCTGTAGTGTAGGGGGTTGGGTTTCAGGCAGTGCAGTGGTGTTCGGTAAGTGTAGGGGGTCGTGCTGGGGGTGGTGTTTCAAGGTTTAGCGTAGTGCAGTGGTGTTCGGGCAGTGTAGGGGGTCATGCGGGGGTAGTGTTTTAGGGTTTAGGGCAGTGCAGTGGTGTTCGTGCAGTGTAGGGGTTCATGCTGGGGTTGTGTTTTAGGGTTTAGGGTAGTGCAGAGATGTTTTTGTAGTGTAGGGGGGTGTGCTTCGGGTAGATTTAGGGTTTAGGGTAATGCAGTGGTCTTTGGGTAGTGTAGGGGGTTGTGCAGGGGGTAGTGTTTTAGGGTTTATGGTAGTGCAGTGGTCTTTGGGTAGTGTAGGGGGTCGTGCTGGGGGTAGTGTTTCAGGGTTTCAGGCAGTGCAGTGGTGTTCGGTAAGTGTAGGGGGTCGTGCTGGGGGTGGTGTTTCAAGGTTTAGCGTAGTGCAGTGGTGTTTGGGCAGTGTAGGGGGTCATGCTGGGGTAGTTTTTCAGGGTTTAGGGCAGTGCAGTGGTGTTCGTGCAGTGTAGGGGTTCATTCTGGGGTTGTATTTTAGGGTTTAGGGCAGTGCAGTGATGTTTGTAGAGTATAGGGGGTCATGTTTGGGATAGATTTAGGGTTTAGGGTAGTGCAGTAGTGTTTGTGTAGTGTGGGGGTTCATGCTGGGGGTAGTGTTTCAGGGTTTCAGGCAGTGCAGTGGTGTTCTGTAAGTGTAGGGGGTCGTGCTCGGGGTGGTGTTTCAAGGTTTAGCGTTGTGCAGTGGTGTTTGGGCAGTGTAGGGGGTCATGCTGGGGTAGTGTTTCAGGGCTTAGGGTAGTGCAGTGGTGTTCGTGCAGTGTAGGGGTTCATTCTGGGGTTGTGTTTTAGGGTTTAGGGCAGTGCAGTGATGTTTGTAGAGTATAGGGGGTCATGTTTGGGATAGATTTAGGGTTTAGGGTAGTGCAGTAGTGTTTGTGTAGTGTAGGGGGTCGTGCTGGGGGTAGTGTTTTAGGGCTTAGAACAGTGCAGTTGTGTTTGTGTATTATGGGGGGTCGTGCTGGGGGTAGTGTTTTAGGATTTAGGGTAGTGCAGTGGTGTTTGGGTAGTGTAGGGGGTCGTGATGGGGTAGTGTTTTAGGGTTTAGGGTAGTGCAGTGGTGTTTGGGTAGTGTAGGGGGTACTGATTGGGTATTGTTTTAGGGTTTAAGGTAGTGCAATGGTTTTTGGGTACTGTAGTGGTTACTGCTGGGGGTAGTGTTTTAGGGTTTAGGGTAGTGTAGTGGCGTTTGGGCAGTGTAGGGGGAACTGCTGGGTGTAGTGTTGTAGGGTTTAGGGTAGTGCAGTGGTGTTTGGGTAGTTTAGGGGGTTGTGTTTTAGGGTTTAGGGTAGTGCAGTGGTGTTTGTGTAATATATGGGGTCCTGCTGGGGGTAGTGTTTTAGGGTTTAGGGTAGTGCAGCAGTGTTTGTGTAGTGTAGGGGGCCATGTTTCAGGCTTTATGGCAGTGCAGTGGTGTTCGGGCAGTGTAGTGGGTCGTGTTGGGGGTATTGTTTCAGTGTTTAGGGCAGTGCAGTGGTGTTCGGGCAGTGTAGGGGGTCATGCTAGGGTAGTGTTTCAGCGTTTAGAGCAGTGCAGTGGTGTTCGTGCAGTGTAGGGGGTCATGCTGGGGAAGTGTTTTAGGGTTTAGGGCAGTGCAGTGATGTTTGTGTAGTGTAGGGGGGTGTGCTTCGGGTAGATTTAGGGTTTAGGGTAATGCAGTGGTCTTTGGGTAGTGTAGGGGGTTGTGCAGGGGGTAGTGTTTTAGCGTTTATGGTAGTGCAGTGGTCTTTGGGTAGTGTAGGGGGTCGTGCTGGGGGTAGTGTTTTAGGGTTTAGGGTAGTGCAGTGGTTGGTCTTTGGGTAGTGTAGGGGGTCGTGCAGGGGGTTAGTGTTTTAGGGTTTTAGGGTATTGCAGTGGTGTTTGGTAGTGTAGGGGGTCGTGCTGGGGGTGGTGTTTTAGGGTTTAGGTTAGTGGAGCGCTGTTTGTGTAGTGTAGGGGGTCGTGCTGGGGGTGGTGTTTTAGGGTTTAGTGCAGTGGTGTTTGGGCAGTGTAGGGGTCATGCTGGGGTGGTGTTTTAGGTTTTAGGGCAGTGCAGTGGAGTTCAGGCTGTGTAGGGGTCGTGCTGGGGAGGTGTTTTAGGGCTTAGGGCAGGGCAATGGTGTACGGGCAGTGTAGGGGGTTTTACTGGGGGTAGTGTTTCAGGGTTTAGGGCAGTGCAGTGGTGTTCAGGTAGTGTAGGGGGTCATGCTGCGTGTGGTGTTTCAGGGTTTAGAGCAGTGGTGTTCGGGCAGAGTGGGGGGTAGTGCTGGGGTTGGTGTTTCAGTGTTTAGGGCAGTGCAGTGGTGTTTGGGCAGTGTAGGGGATCGTGCGGGGGTCATGTTTCAGGGTTTAGGGCAGTGCAGTGGTTTTCGGGCAGTGTAGGGGGTCTTGCTGGGGCTGCTGTTTCAGGGTTTAAGGCAGTGCAGTGGTGTTCAGTCAGTGTAATGGGTCATGCAGGGGTGGTGTTTCAGGGTTTTGGGCAGTGCAGTGGTGTTCGGGCAGTGTAGGGGGTCTTCCCGGGGCTGGTGTTTCAGGGTTTAGGGCAGTGCAGTGGAGTTCGGGCAGTGTAGGGGGTCTTCCTGGGGCTGGTGTTTCAGGGTTCAGGGTAGTGCAGTGGTGTTTGTGTAGTGTAGGGGGAATTGCTGGGATTAGTGTTTTAGGGTTTAGGGTAGTGCAGTGGTGGTTTGGTAGTGTAGGGGGTCGTGCTGAGGGTAGATTCAGGGTTTAGGGTAGTGCAGTGGTGAATGGGTAGTGTAGGGGGTCGTACTGGGGTTAGATTTAGGGTTTAGGGTAGTGCAGTGGTGGTTTGGTAGTGTAGGGGGTCGTACTGGGGTTAGATTTAGGGTTTAGGGTAGTGCAGTGGTGTTTGGGTAGAGTAGGGAGTCGCGCTGTGGGGAGTGGTTTAGGGTTTTGGGGTGTGCATTGGGGTTTGGGTAGTATAGGGGTACTGCTGGGGGTAGAGTTTTATGGTTTAGGGTAGTGCAATGGTGTTTGGATAGTGTAGTGGGTACTGCTGGGGTAGTGTGTTAGGGTTTAGGGTAGTGTAGTGGCGTTTGGGCAGTGTAGGGGGAACTGCTGGGTGTAGTGTTGTGGGGTTTAGGGTAGTGCAGTGGAGGTTGGGTAGTTTAGGGGGTCGTGCTGGGGGTAGTGTTTTAGGGTTTACGGTTGTGCCGTAGTGTTTGTGTAGTGTAGGGGGTTGTGTTTTAGGGTTTAGGGTAGTGCAGTGGTGTTTGTGTAATATATGGGGTCATGCTGGGGTAGTGTTTTAGGGTTTAGGGTAGTGCAGCGGTGTTTATGTAGTGTAGGGGGTCATGTTTCAGGCTTTAGGGCAGTGAAGTGGTGTTCGGGCAGTGTAGTGGGTCGTGTTGGGGGTATTGTTTCAGTGTTTAGGGCAGTGCAGTGGTGTTCGGGCAGTGTAGGGGGTCATACTGGGGTAGTGTTTTAGCATTCAGGGCAGTGCAGTGGTGTTCGTGCTGTGTAGGTAGTGGGTAGTCGCGCTGTGGGTAGTGGTTTAGGGTTTTGGGGTGTGCATTGGGGTTTGGGTAGTATAGGGGTACTGCTGGGGGTAGAGTTTTATGGTTTAGGGTAGTGCAATGGTGTTTGGATAGTGTAGTGGGTACTGCTGGGGTAGTGTTTTAGGGTTTAGGGTAGTGTAGTGGCGTTTGGGCAGTGTAGGGGGAACTGCTGGGTGTAGTGTTGTGGGGTTTAGGGTAGTGCAGTGGTGGTTGGGTAGTTTAGGGGGTCGTGCTGGGGGTAGTGTTTTAGGGTTTACGGTTGTGCCGTAGTGTTTGTGTAGTGTAGGGGGTTGTGTTTTAGGGTTTAGGGTAGTGCAGTGGTGTTTGTGTAATATATGGGGTCATGCTGGGGTAGTGTTTTAGGGTTTAGGGTAGTGCAGCGGTGTTTATGTAGTGTAGGGGGTCATGTTTCAGGCTTTAGGGCAGTGAAGTGGTGTTCGGGCAGTGTAGTGGGTCGTTTTGGGGGTATTGTTTCAGTGTTTAGGGCAGTGCAGTGGTGTTCGGGCAGTGTAGGGGGTCATACTGGGGTAGTGTTTTAGCATTCAGGGCAGTGCAGTGGTGTTCGTGCTGTGTAGGGGGTCATGCTGGGGAAGTGTTTTAGGGTTTAGGGCAGTGCAGTGATGTTTGTGTAGTGTAGGGGGTGTGCTTCGGGTAGATTTAGGGTTTAGGGTAGTGCAGTGAGTTTTGCTGGGGGTAGTGTTTTAGGGTTTATGGTAGTGCAGTGGTCTTTGGGTAGTGTAGGGGGTCATGCAGGGGTTTAGTGTTTTATGGTTTAGGGTAGTGCACTGGTGTTTGGTAGTGTAGGGGGTCGTGCTGGGGGTGTTTTTTTATGGTTTAGGGTAGTGGAGCGGTGTTTGTTTAGTGTAGGGGGTCGTGCTGGGGGTGGTGTTTTAGGGTTTAGTGCAATGGAGTTTAGGCAGTGCAGGGGTCGTGCTGGGGTGGTGCTTTAGGGCTTAGGGAAGGGCAATGGTGTACGGGCAGTGTAGGGGGTCGTACTAGGGGTAGTGTTTTAGGGTTTAGTGCAGTGCAGTGGTGTTCAGGCAGTGTAGGGGTCGTGCTCAGGGTGATGTTTAAGGGTTTAGGGCAGTGCAGTGGTGTTCGGGCAGTCTAGGGGGTCGTGCTGGGTGTGGTGTTTCAGGGTTTAGAGCAGTGGTGTTCGGGCAGTGTAGGGGGTCGTGCTGGGGTTGGTATTTCAGTGTTTAGGGCAGTGCAGTGGTGTTTGGGCAGTGTAGGGGGTTGTGCGGGGGTCATGTTTCAGGGTTTAGGGCAGTGCAGTGGTTTTCGGGCAGTGTAGGGGGTCTTGCTTGGGCTGCTGTTTCAGGATTTAGGGCAGTGCAGTGGTGTTCAGGCAGTGTAATGGGTCATGCAGGGGTGGTGTTTCAGGGTTTAGGGCAGTGCAGTTTTGTTCGGGCAGTGTAGGTGGCCGTGCTGGGGGTGGTATATCAGGGTTTAGGGCAGTGCAGTGGTGATCGGGCACTGTAGGGGGTCTTCCCGGGGCTGGTGTTTCAGGGTTTAGGGCAGTGCAGTGGAGTTCGGGCAGTGTAGGGGGTCTTCCTGGGGCTGGTGTTTCAGGGTTTAGGGTAGTACAGTGGTGTTTGTGTAGTGTAGGGGGAATTGCTGGGATTAGTGTTTTAGGGTTTAGGGTAGTGCAGTGGTGGTTTGGTAGTATAGGGAGTCGTGCTGAGGGTAGATTTAGGGTTTAGGGTAGTGCAGTGGTAAATGGGTAGTGTAGGGGGTCATACTGGGTTAGATTTAGGGTTTAGGGTAGTGCAGTGGTGTTTGGGTAGTGTAGGGAGTCGTGCTGTGGTTAGTGGTTTAGGGTTTTGGGGTGTGCATTGGGGTTTGGGTAGTATAGGGGTACTGCTGGGGGTAGAGTTTTATGGTTTAGGGTAGTGCAATTGTGTTTGGGTAGTGTAGGGGGTACTGCTGGGGGTAGTGTTTTAGGGTTTAGGGTTTAGGGCAGTGGTGTTTGGGTAGTGTAGGGGATAATGCTGGGGTTAGTGTTTTAGGGTTTAGGGTAGTGCAGTGGTGTTTGGATAGTGTAGGGGTTGTGCTCGGGTAGTGTTTTAGGTTTTAGGGTAGTGTAGTGGTGTTTGTGTAGTGTAGGGAGTTGTGTTTCCGGGTTTAGGGCAGTGCAGTGGTGTTCAGGCAGTGTAGGGGTTTGTGCTGGGGGTGATGTTTCAGGGTTTAGGTCAGTGCAGTGGTGTTCGGGCAGTATAGGGGGTCATGCTGGGGGTGGTGTTTCAGGGATTAGGGCAGTGCAGTGGTGTTCGCGCAGTATAGGGGGTCGTGCTGGGGATGATGTTTCAGGGTTTAGCGCTGTGCAGTGGTGTTCGGGCAGTGTAGGGGGTCATGCTCGTGGTGGTGTGTCAAGGTTTAGGGCAGTGCAGTGGTGTTCGGGCAGTGTAGGGGGTCATGCTGGGGTAGTGTTTCAGGGTTTAGGGCAGTGCAGGGGTGTTCGTGCAGTGTAGGGGTCATGCTTGGGTTGTGTTTTAGCGTTTAGGGCATGGCAGTGATGTTTGTGTAGTGTAGGGGGTCGTGTTCAGGGTAGATTTAGGGTTTAGGGTAGTGCAGTGGTGTTTGTGTAGTATAGGGGGTCGAGCTGGGGGCAGTGTTTTAGGGTTTAGGGTAGTGCAGTGGTGTTTGGGTAGTGAAGGGGGTTGTGCTGGGCTTAGAATTAGGGTTTAGGGTTGTGCAGTTGTGTTTGGGTAGTGTAGGGAGTCGTGCTGGGGGTAGTGGTTTAGGGATTAGGGGAGTGCATTGGTGTTTGAGTAGTGTAGGGGTACTGCTGGAGGTAGTTTTTAGGGTTTAGGGTAGTGCAATGGTGTTTGGTTAGTGTATGGAGTACTGCTGGGGGTAGTGTTTTAGGGTTTAGGGTAGTGCAGTGGTGTTTGGGTAGTGTAGGGGGTACTGCTGGGGGTAGTGTTTTAGGGTTGAGGGGAGTGCAGTGGTGTTTGGGTAGTGTAAGGGGTCGTGCTGGGGTTAGTGTTTTGGGTTTTAGGGTAGTGCAGTGGTGTTTGTGTAGTGTAGGGGGTTGTGTTTTAGGGTTTAGGGTAGTGCAGTGGTGTTTGTGTAGTATAGGGTGTCATGCTGGGGGTAGTGTTTTAGGTTTTAGGGTAGTGCAGTGGTGTTTGTGTAGTGTAGGGGGTCGTGTTTCAGGGTTTAGGACAGTGCAATGGTGTTCGGGCAGTGTAGCGGGTCGTGCTGGGGGTATTATTTCAGTGTTTAGGGCAGTGCAGTGGTGATCGGGCAGTGTAGGGGGTCATGCTAGGGTAGTGTTTCAGGGTTTAGGGCAGTGCAGTGGTGTTCGTGCAGTATAGTGGGTCATGCTGGGGTAGTGTTTTAGGGTTTAGGGCAGTGCAGTGATGTTAGTGTAGTGTAGGGGGGCGTGCTTGGGGTAGATTTAGGGTTTAGGGTAGTGCAGTGGTCTTTGGGGGTGTAGGGGGTTGTGCTGGGGTAGTGTTTTAGTGTTTATGGTAGTGCAGTGGTCTTTGAGTAGTGTAGGTGGTCGTGCTGGGTTGGTGCTTTAGGGTTTAGGGTAGTGGAGTGGTGTTTGTGTAGTGTAGGGGGTCGTGCTGTGGTGATGTTTTAGGGTTTAGTGCAGTGGTGTTTGGGCAGTGTAGGGGTCGTGCTGGGGTGGTGTTTTTGGGTTTAGGGCAGTGCAGTAGAGTTCGGGCAGTGTAGGGGTCGTGCTGGGGTGGTGTTTTAGGGTTTAGGGCAGTACAGTGGTGTACGGGCAGTGTAGGGGGTCGTGCTGGGGTGCTGTTTTAGGGTTTAGAGCAGTGCAGTGGTGTAGGGGCAGTGTAGGGGGTCGTGCTGTGGGTGGTGTTTCATGGTTTAGGGCAGTGCAGTAGTGTTCAGGGAGTGCAGGGGGTAGTGCGGAGAGAGGTATTTCAGAGTTTAGGGCAGTGCAATGGTGTTCGGGCAGTATATTGGGTCATGCTGGGGTTGGTGTTTCAGGGTTTAGGGCAGTGAAGTAGTGTTTGGGCAGTTTAGGGGGTCGTGCGGGGTCATGTTTCAGGAATAGGGCAGTGCAGTGGTTTTCGGACAGTGTAGGGGGTCTTGCTGGGGCTGGTGTTTCAGGGTTTAGGGCAGTGCTGTGGTGTTCGGGCAATGTATGGGTTATGCGGGGGGTGGTGTTTCAGGCTTTAGGGCAGTGCAGGGGTGTTCGGGCGTTTTATGGGGTTGTGCGGGGGTGGTGTTTCAGGGTTTAGGGCAGTGCAGTTTTGTTCGGGCAGTGTAGGGGGTCGTGCGGGGTAGTGTTTCAGGGTTTAGGGCAGTGCAGTGGTGTTCGGGCAGTGTAGGAGGTATTGCTGGGACTGGTGTTTCAGGGTTTAGGGCATTGCAGTGGTGTTCGGGCAGTGTAGGGGTTCCTCCTGGGGCTGGTGTTTCAGGGTTTAGGGTAGTGCAGTGGTGTTCGGGCAGTTTAGGGGGTCTTGCTGGGGCTGGTGTTTCAGGGTTTAGGACAGTGCAGTGGTGTTGGGGCAGTGTAGGGTGTCATGAGGGGGTGGTGTTTCAGGGTTTAGGGCAGTGCAGTGTTCGGGCAGTGTAGGGGGTTGTGTGGGGGTGGTATTTCAGGGTTTATTGCAGTGCAGTGGTGTTCAGGAAGTGTAGGTGGTTGTGCGGGGGGTGTTTCAGGGTTTAGGGCAGTGCAGTGGTGTTCGGCAATGTACGGGGTCGTGCGGGGGTGGTATTTCAGGGTTTAGGGCAGTGCAGTGGTGTTCGGGCAGTGAAGGTGGTCATTCTGGGGGTGGTGTTTCAGGGTTTAGGGCAGTGTAGTGGTGTTTCGGCAGTGTAGGGGGTCTTGCTGGGGCTGGTGTTTCAGGGTTTAGGGCAGTGCAGTGGTGTTCGGGCAGTGTAGGGGGTTGTGCTGGGGCTGTTGTTTCAGGGTTTATGGCAGTACAATGGTTTTCGGCCAGTGTAGTGGTTTGTGAGGGGGTGGTGTTTCAGGGTTTAGGGCAGTGCAGTGGTGTTCGGGCAGTGTAGGGGTTCCTCCTGGGGCTGGTGTTTCAGGGTTTAGGGTAGTGCAGTGGTGTTCGGGCAGTTTAGGGGGTCTTGCTGGGGCTGGTGTTTCAGGGTTTAGGACAGTGCAGTGGTGTTGGGGCAGTGTAGGGTGTCATGAGGGGGTGGTGTTTCAGGGTTTAGGGCAGTGCAGTGTTCGGGCAGTGTACGGGGTTGTGTGGGGGTGGTGTTTCAGGGTTTATTGCAGTGCAGTGGTGTTCAGGAAGTGTAGGTGGTTGTGCGGGGGGGTGTTTCAGGGTTTAGGGCAGTGCAGTGGTGTTCGGGCAATGTACGGGGTCGTGCGGGGGTGGTATTTCAGGGTTTAGGGCAGTGCAGTGGTGTTCGGGCAGTGTAGGGGGTTGTGCTGGGGCTGTTGTTTCAGGGTTTATGGCAGTACAATGGTTTTCGGCCAGTGTAGTGGTTTGTGAGGGGGTGGTATTTCAGGGTTTAGGGCAGTGCAGTGGTGTTCGGGCGTTGTAGGGGGTCATGCAGGGGTTGTGTTTCAGGGTTTAGTGCAGTGCAGTTTTGTTTGAGCAGTGTAGCGGGTCGTGCTGGGGGTGGTGTTTCAGGGTATAGGGCAGTGCAGTGGTGTTCGGGCAGTGTAAGGTGTCTTGCTGGGGCTGGTGTTTCAGGGTTTAGGGCAGTGCAGTGGTGTTCGGGCAGTGTAGGGGGTTGTGCTGGGGCTGTTGTTTCAGGGTTTATGGCAGTACAATGGTTTTCGGCCAGTGTAGTGGTTTGTGAGGGGGTGGTATTTCAGGGTTTAGGGCAGTGCAGTGGTGTTCGGGCGTTGTAGGGGGTCATGCAGGGGTTGTGTTTCAGGGTTTAGTGCAGTGCAGTTTTGTTTGAGCAGTTTAGCGGGTCGTGCTGGGGGTGGTGTTTCAGGGTATAGGGCAGTGCAGTGGTGTTCGGGCAGTGTAAGGTGTCTTGCTGGGGCTAGTGTTTCAGGGTTTAGGGCAGTGCAGTGGTTTTCGGCCAGTGTAGTGGTTCGTGCTGGGGGCTGGTGTTTCAGGGTTTAGGGCAGTGCAGTGGTGAGAGGGCAGTGTAGGAGGTCGTGCTGGGGCTGGTGTTTCAGAGTTTAGGGCAGTGCAATGGTTTTCGGCCAGTGTAGTGGTTTGTGCTGGAGGCTGGTGTTTCAGGGTTTAGGGCAATGCAGTGGTGAGAGGGCAGTGTAGGGGTTTGTGCTGGGGCTGGTGTTTCAGGCTTTAGGGCAGTGCAATGGTGTTTGGGCAGTGTAGGGGGTGCACGGGTGTCATGTTTCAGGGTTTTGGGCAGTGTAGTGGCTTTTGGGCAGTGTAGGGGGTCTTGCTGGGGCTGGTGTTTCAGGGTTTAGGGCAGTGCAGTGGTGTTCGGGCAGTGTAATGGGTTGTGCGGGGGTGGTGTTTCAGGGTTTACGGCAGTGCAGTGGTGTTCGGGCAGTGTAGGAGGTCTTGCTGGGGCTGGTGTTTCAGTGTTTAGGGCAGGGCAGTGGTGTTCGGGCAGTGTAGGGGGTCTTCCTGGGGCGGGTGTTTCTGGGTTTAGGGTAGTGCAGTGGTGTTCGGGCAATGTAGGGGTCTTGCTGGGGGTGGTGTTTCAGGGTTTAGGGCAGTGCAGTGGTATTCGGGCAGTATAGGGGGTCTTGCTGGGGCTGGGGCTGGTGCTTCAGGATTTAGGGCAGTGCAGTGGTGTTCGGGCAGTATAGGTTGTCTTGCTGGGGGTGGTGTTTCAGGTTTTAGGGCATTGCAGTGGTGTTTGTGCAGTGTAGGGGGTCTTCCTGAGGCTGGTGTTTCAGTGTTTAGGGCAGTGCAGTGGTGTTTGGGCAGTGTAGGAGGTCGTGAGGGGGTGCAGTTTCAGGGTTTAGGGCAGTGCAGTGGTGTTCGGGCAGTGTAGGGGATCGTACAGGGGTGGTGTTTCAGAGTTTAGGGCAGTGCAGTGGTTTTCGGGCAGTGTAGGGGGTCGTGCTGGGGGTGGTGTTTCAGGGTTTAGGGCAGTGCAGTGGTATTCGGGCAGTATAGGGGGTCTTGCTGGGACTGGGGCTGGGGCTGGTGCTTCAGGTTTTAGGGCATTGCAGTGGTGTTCGGGCAGTGAAGGGGGTCTTCCTGGGGCTGGTGTTTCAGTGTTTAGGGCAGTGCAGTGGTGTTCGGGCAGTGTAGGGGTCATGCTGGGGCTGGTGTTTCAGGGTTTTAGGACAGTGCAGTGGTGTTCAGGCACTGTAGGGGTAATGCTGGGGCTGTTGTTTCAGGGTTTAGGGCAGTGCAGTGGTGTTTGAGCAGTGTAGGGGGTCATGCGGGGGTGATGTTTCAGGGTTTAGGGTAGTGCAGTGCTGTACGGGCAATGTATGGGTTATGCGGGGGGTGGTGTTTCAGGCTTTAGGGCAGTGCAGTGGTGTTCGGGCGTTTTATGGGGTTGTGCGGGGGTGGTGTTTCAGGGTTTAGGGCAGTGCAGTTTTGTTCGGGCAGTGTAGGGGGTCGTGCGGGGTAGTGTTTCAGGGTTTAGGGCAGTGCAGTGGTGTTCGGGCAGTGTAGGAGGTATTGCTGGGACTGGTGTTTCAGGGTTTAGGGCATTGCAGTGGTGTTCGGGCAGTGTAGGGGTTCCTCCTGGGGCTGGTGTTTCAGGGTTTAGGGTAGTGCAGTGGTGTTCGGGCAGTTTAGGGGGTCTTGCTGGGGCTGGTGTTTCAGGGTTTAGGACAGTGCAGTGGTGTTGGGGCAGTGTAGGGTGTCATGAGGGGGTGGTGTTTCAGGGTTTAGGGCAGTGCAGTGTTCGGGCAGTGTAGGGGGTTGTGTGGGGGTGGTGTTTCAGGGTTTATTGCAGTGCAGTGGTGTTCAGGAAGTGTAGGTGGTTGTGCGGGGGGTGTTTCAGGGTTTAGGGCAGTGCAGTGGTGTTCGGCAATGTACGGGGTCGTGCGGGGGTGGTATTTCAGGGTTTAGGGCAGTGCAGTGGTGTTCGGGCAGTGAAGGTGGTCATTCTGGGGGTGGTGTTTCAGGGTTTAGGGCAGTGTAGTGGTGTTTCGGCAGTGTAGGGGGTCTTGCTGGGGCTGGTGTTTCAGGGTTTAGGGCAGTGCAGTGGTGTTCGGGCAGTGTAGGGGGTTGTGCTGGGGCTGTTGTTTCAGGGTTTATGGCAGTACAATGGTTTTCGGCCAGTGTAGTGGTTTGTGAGGGGGTGGTGTTTCAGGGTTTAGGGCAGTGCAGTGGTGTTCGGGCAGTGTAGGGGTTCCTCCTGGGGCTGGTGTTTCAGGGTTTAGGGTAGTGCAGTGGTGTTCGGGCAGTTTAGGGGGTCTTGCTGGGGCTGGTGTTTCAGGGTTTAGGACAGTGCAGTGGTGTTGGGGCAGTGTAGGGTGTCATGAGGGGGTGGTGTTTCAGGGTTTAGGGCAGTGCAGTGTTCGGGCAGTGAACGGGGTTGTGTGGGGGTGGTGTTTCAGGGTTTATTGCAGTGCAGTGGTGTTCAGGAGGTGTAGGTGGTTGTGCGGGGGGGTGTTTCAGGGTTTAGGGCAGTGCAGTGGTGTTCGGGCAATGTACGGGGTCGTGCGGGGGTGGTATTTCAGGGTTTAGGGCAGTGCAGTGGTGTTCGGGCAGTGTAGGGGGTTGTGCTGGGGCTGTTGTTTCAGGGTTTATGGCAGTACAATGGTTTTCGGCCAGTGTAGTGGTTTGTGAGGGGGTGGTATTTCAGGGTTTAGGGCAGTGCAGTGGTGTTCGGGCGTTGTAGGGGGTCATGCAGGGGTTGTGTTTCAGGGTTTAGTGCAGTGCAGTTTTGTTTGAGCAGTGTAGCGGGTCGTGCTAGGGGTGGTGTTTCAGGGTATAGGGCAGTGCAGTGGTGTTCGGGCAGTGTAAGGTGTCTTGCTGGGGCTGGTGTTTCAGGGTTTAGGGCAGTGCAGTGGTGTTCGGGCAGTGTAGGGGGTTGTGCTGGGGCTGTTGTTTCAGGGTTTATGGCAGTACAATGGTTTTCGGCCAGTGTAGTGGTTTGTGAGGGGGTGGTATTTCAGGGTTTAGGGCAGTGCAGTGGTGTTCGGGCGTTGTAGGGGGTCATGCAGGGGTTGTGTTTCAGGGTTTAGTGCAGTGCAGTTTTGTTTGAGCAGTTTAGCGGGTCGTGCTGGGGGTGGTGTTTCAGGGTATAGGGCAGTGCAGTGGTGTTCGGGCAGTGTAAGGTGTCTTGCTGGGGCTAGTGTTTCAGGGTTTAGGGCAGTGCAGTGGTTTTCGGCCAGTGTAGTGGTTCGTGCTGGGGGCTGGTGTTTCAGGGTTTAGGACAGTGCAGTGGTGAGAGGGCAGTGTAGGAGGTCGTGCTGGGGCTGGTGTTTCAGAGTTTAGGGCAGTGCAATGGTTTTCGGCCAGTGTAGTGGTTCGTGCTGGAGGCTGGTGTTTCAGGGTTTAGGGCAATGCAGTGGTGAGAGGGCAGTGTAGGGGTTTGTGCTGGGGCTGGTGTTTCAGGCTTTAGGGCAGTGCAATGGTGTTTGGGCAGTGTAGGGGGTGCACGGGTGTCATGTTTCAGGGTTTTGGGCAGTGTAGTGGCTTTTGGGCAGTGTAGGGGGTCTTGCTGGGGCTGGTGTTTCAGGGTTTAGGGCAGTGCAGTGGTGTTCGGGCAGTGTAATGGGTTGTGCGGGGGTGGTGTTTCAGGGTTTACGGCAGTGCAGTGGTGTTCGGGCAGTGTAGGAGGTCTTGCTGGGGCTGGTGTTTCAGTGTTTAGGGCAGGGCAGTGGTGTTCGGGCAGTGTAGGGGGTCTTCCTGGGGCGGGTGTTTCTGGGTTTAGGGTAGTGCAGTGGTGTTCGGGCAATGTAGGGGTCTTGCTGGGGGTGGTGTTTCAGGGTTTAGGGCAGTGCAGTGGTATTCGGGCAGTATAGGGGGTCTTGCTGGGGCTGGGGCTGGTGCTTCAGGATTTAGGGCAGTGCAGTGGTGTTCGGGCAGTATAGGTTGTCTTGCTGGGGCTGGTGTTTCAGGTTTTAGGGCATTGCAGTGGTGTTTGTGCAGTGTAGGGGTTCTTCCTGAGGCTGGTGTTTCAGTGTTTAGGGCAGTGCAGTGGTGTTTGGGCAGTGTAGGAGGTCGTGAGGGGGTGCAGTTTCAGGGTTTAGGGCAGTGCAGTGGTGTTCGGGCAGTGTAGGGGATCGTACAGGGGTGGTGTTTCAGAGTTTAGGGCAGTGAAGTGGTTTTCGGGCAGTGTAGGGGGTCGTGCTGGGGGTGGTGTTTCAGGGTTTAGGGCAGTGCAGTGGTATTCGGGCAGTATAGGGGGTCTTGCTGGGACTGGGGCTGGGGCTGGTGCTTCAGGTTTTAGGGCATTGCAGTGGTGTTCGGGCAGTGAAGGGGGTCTTCCTGGGGCTGGTGTTTCAGTGTTTAGGGCAGTGCAGTGGTGTTCGGGCAGTGTAGGGGTCATGCTGGGGCTGGTGTTTCAGGGTTTTAGGACAGTGCAGTGGTGTTCAGGCACTGTAGGGGTAATGCTGGGGCTGTTGTTTCAGGGTTTAGGGCAGTGCAGTGGTGTTTGAGCAGTGTAGGGGGTCATGCGGGGGTGATGTTTCAGGGTTTAGGGTAGTGCAGTGCTGTACGGGCGTTGTAGGGGGTCGTGCTGGGGGTGGTGTTTCATGGTTTAGGGCAGTGCAGTTTTGTTCGGGCAGTGTAGCGGGTCGTGCTGGGGTGGTGTTTCAGTGTTTAGGGCAGTGCACTGGTGTTCGGGCAGTGTAAGGGGTCTTGCTGGGGGTAGTGTTTTAGGGTTTAGAGCAGTGCAGTTGTGTTCGGGCAGTGTAGGGGTCGTGCTGGGTGTGGTGTTTCAGGGTTTAGAGCAGTTGTGTTCAGGCAGTGTAGGGGGTCGTGCTGGGGTTGGTGTTTCAGGATTTAGGGCAGTGCAGTGGTGTTCAGACAGTGTATTGGGTCATGCAGGGGTGGTGTTTCAGGGTTTAGGGCAGTGCAGTGGTGTTCAGGTGTTGTATGGGGTCATGCGGGGGTGGTGTTTCAGGGTTTAGGGCAGTGCAATTTTGTTCGGGCAGTGTAGGTGGTCGTGCTGGGGGTGGTGTTTCAGGGTTTAGGGCAGTGCAGTGGTATTCGGGCAGTGTAGGGGGTCTTCCCGGGGCTGGAGTTTCAGGGTTTAGGGCAGGGCAGTGGAGTTCGGGCAGTGTAGGGGGTCTTCCTGGGGCTGGTGTTTCAAGGTTCAGGGTAGTACAGTGGTGTTTGTGTAGTGTAGGGGGAATTACTGGGATTAGTGTTTTAGGGTTTAGGGTAGTGCAGTGGTGGTTTGGTAGTGTAGGGGGTCGTGCTGAGGGTAGATTTAGGGTTTAGGGTAGTGCAGTGGTAAATGGGTAGTGTAGGGGGTCGTACTGGGGTTAGATTTAGGGTTTAGGGTAGTGCAGTGGTGTTTGGGTAGTGTAGGGAGTCGTGCTGTGGGTAGTGGTTTAGGGTTTTGGGGTGTGCATTGGGAATGGGTAGTATAGGGGTACTGCTGGGGGTAGAATTTGTGGGTTTAGGGCAGTTGTGTTTGGGTAGTGTAGGGGATACTGCTGGGGTTATTGTTTTAGGGTTTAGGGTAGTGCAGTGGTGTTTGGATATTGTAGGGGTTGTGCTGGGGTAGTGTTTTAGGGTTTAGGGTAGTGCAGTGGTGTTTGTGTAGTGTAGAGGGCTGTGTTTTAGGTTTTAGGGTAGTGTAGTAGTGTTTGTGTAGTGTAGGGGGTCGTGTTTCAGGGTTTAGGGCAGTGCAGTGGTGTTCAGGCAGTGTAGGGGTTTGTGCTGGGTGTGGTGTTTCAGGGTTTAGGGCAGTACAGTGGTGTTCGGGCAGTATAGGGGGTCGTGCTGGGGGCTGGTGTTTCAGGGTTTAGGGCAGTGCAATGGTTTTCGGCCAGTGTAGTGGTTCGTGCTGGGGGCTGGTGTTTCAGGGTTTAGGGCAATGCAGTGGTGAGAGGGCAGTGTAGGGGTTTGTGCTGGGGCTGGTGTTTCAGGCTTTAGGGCAGTGCAGTGGTGTTTGGGCAGTGTAGGGGGTGCACGGGGGTCATGTTTCAGGGTTTTGGGCAGTGTAGTGGCTTTTGGGCAGTGTAGGGGGTCTTACTGGGGCTGGTGTTTCAGGGTTTAGGACAGTGCAGTGGTGTTCGGGCAGTGTAATGGGTTGTGCGGGGGTGGTGTTTCAGGGTTTACGGCAGTGCAGTGGTGTTCGGGCAGTGTAGGAGGTCTTGCTGGGGCTGGTGTTTCAGTGTTTAGGGCAGGGCAGTGGTGTTCGGGCAGTGTAGGGGGTCTTCCTGGGGCGGGTGTTTCTGGGTTTAGGGTAGTGCAGTGGTGTTCGAGCAATGTAGGGGTCTTGCTGGGGGTGGTGTTTCAGGGTTTAGGGCAGTGCAGTGGTATTCGGGCAGTATAGGGGTCTAGCTGGGGCTGGGGCTGGTGCTTCAGGATTTAGGGCAGTGCAGTGGTGTTCGGGCAGTATAGGTGGTCTTGCTGGGGCTGGTGTTTCAGGTTTTAGGGCATTGCAGTGGTGTTCGGGCAGTGTAGGGGGTCTTCCTGGGGCTGGTGTTTCAGTGTTTAGGGCAGTGCAGTGGTGTTCGGGCAGTGTAGGAGGTCGTGAGGGGGTGCAGTTTCAGGGTTTAGGGCAGTGCAGTGGTGTTCAGGCAGTGTAGGGGATCGTACAGGGGTGGTGTTTCAGAGTTTAGGGCAGTGCAGTGGTTTTCGGGCAGTGTAGGGGGTCGTGCTGGGGGTGGTGTTTCAGGGTTTAGGGCAGTGCAGTGGTATTCGGGCAGTATAGGGGTCTTGCTGGGGCTGGGGCTGGTGCTTCAGGATTTAGGGCAGTGCAGTGGTGTTCGGGCAGTATAGGTGGTCTTGCTGGGGCTGGTGTTTCAGGTTTTAGGGCATTGCAGTGGTGTTCGGGCAGTGTAGGGGGTCTTCCTGGGGCTGGTGTTTCAGTGTTTAGGGCAGTGCAGTGGTGTTCGGGCAGTGTAGGAGGTCGTGAGGGGGTGCAGTTTCAGGGTTTAGGGCAGTGCAGTGGTGTTCAGGCAGTGTAGGGGATCGTACAGGGGTGGTGTTTCAGAGTTTAGGGCAGTGCAGTGGTTTTCGGGCAGTGTAGGGGGTCGTGCTGGGGGTGGTGTTTCAGGGTTTAGGGCAGTGCAGTGGTATTCGGGCAGTATAGGGGTCTTGCTGGGGCTGGGGCTGGTGCTTCAGGATTTAGGGCAGTGCAGTGGTATTCGGGCAGTATAGGTGGTCTTGCTGGGGCAGGTGTTTCAGGTTTTAGGGCATTGCAGTGGTGTTCGGGCAGTGAAAGGGGTGTTCCTGGGGCTGGTGTTTCAGTGTTTAGGGCAGTGCAGTGGTGTTTGGGCAGTGTAGGGGTCATGCTTGGGCTGGTTTTTCAGAGTTTTAGGACAGTGCAGTGGTGTTCAGGCACTGTAGGGGTAATGCTGGGGCTGTTGTTTCAGGGTTTAGGGCAGTGCAGTGGTGTTCGAGCAGTGTAGGGGGTCATGTGGGGGTGATGTTTCAGGGTTTAGGGTAGTGCAGTGCTGTACGGGCGTTGTAGGGGGTCGTGCTGGGGGTGGTGTTTCATGGTTTAGGGCGGTGCAGTTTTGTTCGGGCAGTGTAGCGGGTCGTGCTGGGGTGGTGTTTCAGGGTTTAGGGCAGTGCACTTGTGTTCGGGCAGTGTAAGGGGTCTTGCTGGGGGTAGTGTTTTAGGGTTTAGAGCAGTGCAGTGGTGTTCGGGCAGTGTAGGGGTCGTGCTGGGTGTGGTGTTTCAGTGTTTAGAGCAGTGGTGTTCG
Source organism: Triturus cristatus (assembly GCF_964204655.1). Lineage (NCBI taxonomy): Eukaryota > Metazoa > Chordata > Amphibia > Caudata > Salamandridae > Triturus > Triturus cristatus. Next base: position 890,072,316 of record NC_140579.1, read on the forward strand.
GGCAGTGTAGGGGGTCGTGCTAGGGTTGGTGTTTCAGGATTTAGGGCAGTGCAGTGGTGTTCAGGCAGTGTATTGGGTCATGCAGGGGTGGTGTTTCAGGGTTTAGGGCAGTGCAGTGGTGTTCGGGTGTTGTATGGGGTCATGCGGGGGGTGGTGTTTCAGGGTTTAGGGCAGTGCAGTTTTGTTCGGGCAGTGTAGGTGGTCGTGCTGGGGGTGGTGTTTCAGGGTTTAGGGCAGTGCAGTGGTGTTCGGGCAGTGTAGGGGGTCTTCCTGGGGCTGGAGTTTCAGGGTTTAGGGCAGGGCAGTGGAGTTCGGGCAGTGTAGGGGGTCTTCCTGGGGCTGGTGTTTCAGGGTTCAGGGTAGTACAGTGGTGTTTGTGTAGTGTAGGGGGAATTACTGGGATTAGTGTTTTAGGGTTTAGGGTAGTGCAGTGGTGGTTTGGTAGTGTAGGGGGTCGTGCTGAGGGTAGATTTAGGGTTTAGGCTAGTGCAGTGGTAAATGGGTAGTGTAGGGGGTCGTACTGGGGTTAGATTTAGGGTTTAGGGTAGTGCAGTGGTGTTTGGGTAGTGTAGGGAGTCGTGCTGTGGGTAGTGGTTTAGGGTTTTGGGGTGTGCATTGGGGTTTGGGTAGTATAGGGGTACTGCTGGGGGTAGAGTTTTTGGGTTTAGGGCAGTGGTGTTTGGGTAGTGTAGGGGATACTGCTGGGGTTAGTGTTTTAGGGTTTAGGGTAGTGCAGTGGTGTTTGGATATTGTAGGGGTTGTGCTGGGGTAGTGTTTTAGGGTTTAGGGTAGTGCAGTGGTGTTTGTGTAGTGTAGAGGGCTGTGTTTTAGGTTTAGGGTAGTTTAGTAGTGTTTGTGTAGTGTAGGGGGTCGTGTTTCAGGGTTTAGGGCAGTGCAGTGGTGTTCAGGCAGTGTAGGGGTTTGTGCTGGGTGTGGTGTTTCAGGGTTTAGGGCAGTACAGTGGTGTTCGGGCAGTATAGGGGGTCGTGCTGGGGATGATGTTTCAGGGTTTAGGGCAGTGCAGTGTTGTTCGGGCAGTGTAGGGGGTCATGCTCGTGGTGGTGTGTCAAGGTTTAGGACAGTGCAGTGGTGTTCGGGCAGTGTAGGGGGTCATGCTGGGGTAGTGTTTCAGGGTTTATGCAGTGCAGTGGTGTTCATGCAGTGTAGGGGTCATGCTTGGGTTGTGTTTTAGGGTTTAGGGCATGGCAGTGATGTTTGTGTAGTGTATGGGGTCGTGTTCGGGGTAGATTTAGGGTTTAGGGTAGTGCAGTGGTGTGTGTAGTATAGGGGGTCGAGCTGGGGGTAGTGTTTTAGGGTTTAGGACAGTTCAGTTGTGTTTGTGTATTGTAGGGGGTCGTGCTTGGGGTAGTGTTTTAGGGTTTAGGTTAGTGCACTGGTGTTTGGGTAGTGTAGAGGGTCATGCTGGGGGCAGTGTTTTAGGGTTTAGGGTAGTGCAGTGGTGTTTGGGTAGTGTAGGGGGTCGTGCTGGGGTTAGAATTAGGGTTTAAGGTTGTGCAGTTGTGTTTGGGTAGTGTAGGGAGTCGTGCTGGGGGTAGTGGTTTAGGGTTTAGGGGAGTGCATTGGTGTTTGAGTAGTGTAGGGGTACTGCTGGAGGTAGTTTTTAGGGTTTAGGGTAGTGCAATGGTGTTTGGGTAGTGTAGGGAGTACTGCTGGGGGTAGTGTTTTAGGGTTTAGGGTAGTGCAGTGGTGTTTGGGTAGTGTAGGAGGTACTGCTGGGGGTAGTGTTTTAGGGTTGAGGGGAGTGCAGTGGTGTTTGGGTAGTGTAAGGGGTTGTGCTGGGGTTAGTGTTTTAGGGTTTAGGGTAGTGCAGTGGTGTTTGTGTAGTGTAGGGGGTTGTGTTTTAGGGTTTAGGGTAGTGCAGTGGTGTTTGTGTAGTATAGGGTGTCGTGTTGGGGGTAGTGTTTTAGGGTTTAGGGTAGTGCAGCGGTGTTTGTGTAGTTTAGGGGGTCGTGTTTCAGGGTTTAGGGCAGTGCAGTGGTGTTCGGGCAGTGTAGCGGGTCATGCTGGGGGTATTATTTCAGTGTTTAGGGCAGTGCAGTGGTGATCGGGCAGTGTATGGGGTCATGCTAGGGTAGTGTTTCAGGGTTTAGGGCAGTGCAGTGGTGTTCGTGCATTATAGGGGGTCATGCTGGGGTAGTGTTTTAGGGTTTAGGGCAGTGCAGTGATGTTCGTGTAGTGTAGGGGGGCGTGCTTGGGGTAGATTTAGGGTTTAGGGTAGTGCAGTGTTCTTTGGCTAGTGTAGGGAGTTGTGCTGGGGTAGTGTTTAATGTTTATGGTAGTGCAGTGGCCTTTGTGTTTTTGTAGTTGTCGTGCTGGGGGTAGTGTTTTAGGGTTTAGGGTAGTGCAGTGGTCTTTGGGTAGTGTAGGGGGTTGTGAAGGGGGGTAGTTTTTTAGGGTTTAGGGTAGTGCACTGGTGTTAGAGTAGTGTAGGAGGTCGTGCTGGGGGTAGTGCTTTAGGGTTTAAGGTAGTGGAGTGGTGTTTGTGTAGTGTAGGGGGTCGTGCTGTGGTGATGTTTTAGGGTTTAGTGCAGTGGTGTTTGGGCAGTGTAGGTGTCGTGCTGGGGGTGGTGTTTTAGGGTTTAGGGCAGTACAGTGGTGTACGGGCAGTGCAGGGGGTCGTGCTGGGGGTGCTGTTTTAGGGTTTATAGCAGTGCAGTGGTGTTCGGGCAGTGTAGGGGGTCGTGCTTGGGGTGGTGTTTCATGGTTTAGGGCAGTGCAGTAGTGTTCAGGCAGTGTAGGGGGTCGTGCTGGGTGTGGTGTTTCAGGGTTTAGAGCAGTGGTGTTCGGGCAGTGTAGTGGGTCATGCTGGGGTTGGTGTTTCAGTGTTTAGGGCAGTGCAGTGGTGTTTGGGCAGTGTAGGGGGTCATGCGGTGTCATGTTTCAGGGTTGAGGGCAGTGCAGTGATTTTCGGGCAGTTTAGGGGGTCTTGCTAGGGCTGCTGTTTCAGGATTTAGGGCAGTGCAGTGGTGTTCAGGCAGTGTAATGGGTACTGCAGGGGTGGTGTTTCAGGGTTTAGGGCAGTGCAGTGGTGTTTGGGTGTTGTATGGGGTCATGCGGGGGGGTGGTGTTTCAGGGTTTAGGGCAGTGCAGTTTTGTTCGGGCAGTGTAGGTTGTCATGCTGGGGGTGGTGTTTCAGGGTTTAGGGCAGTGCAGTGGTGTTCGGGCAGTGTAGGGGGTCTTCCCGGGACTGGTGTTTCAGGGTTTAGGGCAGTGCAGTGGAGTTCGGGCAGTGTAGGGGGTCTTCCTGGGGCTGGTGTTTCAGGGTTCAGGGTAGTGCAGTGGTGTTTGTGTAGTGTAGGGGGAATTGCTGGGATTAGTGTTTTAGGGTTTAGGGTAGTGCAGTGGTGGTTTGGTAGTGTAGGAGATCGTGCTGAGGGTAGATTTAGGGTTTAGGGTAGTGCAGTGGTGTTTGTGTAGTATAGGGGGTCGAGCTGGGGGTAGTGTTTTAGGGTTTAGGACAGTTCAGTTGTGTTTGTGTATTGTAGGGGGTCGTGCTTGGGGTAGTGTTTTAGGGTTTAGGTTAGTGCACTGGTGTTTGGGTAGAGTAGAGGATCATGCTGGGGCAGTGTTTTAGGGTTTAGGGTAGTGCAGTGGTGTTTGGGTAGTGTAGGGGGTCGTGCTGGGGTTAGAATTAGGGTTTAAGGTTGTGCAGTTGTGTTTGGGTAGTGTAGGGAGTCGTGCTGGGGGTAGTGGTTTAGGGTTTAGGGGAGTGCATTGGTGTTTGAGTAGTGTAGGGGTACTGCTGGAGGTAGTTTTTAGGGTTTAGGGTAGTGCAATGGTGTTTGAGTAGTGTAGGGAGTACTGCTGGGGGTAGTGTTTTAGGATTTAGGGTAGTGCAGTGGTGTTTGGGTAGTGTAGGAGGTACTGCTGGTGGTAGTGTTTTAGGGTTGAGGGGAGTGCAGTGGTGTTTGGGTAGTGTAAGGGGTTGTGCTGGGGTTAGTGTTTTAGGGTTTAGGGTAGTGCAGTGGTGTTTGTGTAGTGTAGGGGGTTGTGTTTTAGGGTTTAGGGTAGTGCAGTGGTGTTTGTGTAGTATAGGGTGTCGTGTTGGCGGTAGTGTTTTAGGGTTTAGGGTAGTGCAGCGGTGTTTGTGTAGTTTAGGGGGTCGTGTTTCAGGGTTTAGGGCAGTGCAGTGGTGTTCGGGCAGTGTAGCGGGTCGTGCTGGGGGTATTATTTGAGTGTTTAGGGCAGTGCAGTGGTGATCGGGCAGTGTATGGGGTCATGCTAGGGTAGTGTTTCAGGGTTTAGGGCAGTGCAGTGGTGTTCGTGCATTATAGGGGGTCATGCTGGGGTAGTGTTTTAGGGTTTAGGGCAGTGCAGTGATGTTTGGGTAGTGTAGGGAGTCGTGCTGTGGGTAGTGGTTTAGGGTTTTGGGGTGTGCATTGGGAATGGGTAGTATAGGGGTACTGCTGGGGGTAGAGTTTTTGGGTTTAGGGTTTAGGGCAGTGGTGTTTGGGTAGTGTAGGGGATACTGCTGGGGTTAGTGTTTTAGGGTTTAGGGTAGTGCAGTGGTGTTTGGATATTGTAGGGGTTGTGCTGGGGTAGTGTTTTAGGGTTTAGGGTAGTGCAGTGGTGTTTGTGTAGTGTAGAGGGCTGTGTTTTAGGTTTTAGGGTAGTGTAGTAGTGTTTGTGTAGTGTAGGGGGTCGTGTTTCAGGGTTTAGGGCAGTACAGTGGTGTTCGGGCAGTATAGGGGGTCGTGCTGGGGGCTGGTGTTTCAGGGTTTAGGGCAGTGCAATGGTTTTCGGCCAGTGTAGTGGTTCGTGCTGGGGGCTGGTGTTTCAGGGTTTAGGGCAATGCAGTGGTGAGAGGGCAGTGTAGGGGTTTGTGCTGGGGCTGGTGTTTCAGGCTTTAGGGCAGTGCAGTGGTGTTTGGGCAGTGTAGGGGGTGCACGGGGGTCATGTTTCAGGGTTTTGGGCAGTGTAGTGGCTTTTGGGCAGTGTAGGGGGTCTTACTGGGGCTGGTGTTTCAGGGTTTAGGACAGTGCAGTGGTGTTCGGGCAGTGTAATGGGTTGTGCGGGGGTGGTGTTTCAGGGTTTACGGCAGTGCAGTGGTGTTCGGGCAGTGTAGGAGGTCTTGCTGGGGCTGGGGCTGGTGTTTCAGTGTTTAGGGCAGGGCAGTGGTGTTCGGGCAGTGTAGGGGGTCTTCCTGGGGCGGGTGTTTCTGGGTTTAGGGTAGTGCAGTGGTGTTCGAGCAATGTAGGGGTCTTGCTGGGGGTGGTGTTTCAGGGTTTAGGGCAGTGCAGTGGTATTCGGGCAGTATAGGGGTCTTGCTGGGGCTGGGGCTGGTGCTTCAGGATTTAGGGCAGTGCAGTGGTGTTCGGGCAGTATAGGTGGTCTTGCTGGGGCTGGTGTTTCAGGTTTTAGGGCATTGCAGTGGTGTTCGGGCAGTGTAGGGGGTCTTCCTGGGGCTGGTGTTTCAGTGTTTAGGGCAGGGCAGTGCAGTGGTGTTCGGGCAGTGTAGGAGGTCGTGAGGGGGTGCAGTTTCAGGGTTTAGGGCAGTGCAGTGGTGTTCAGGCAGTGTAGGGGATCGTACAGGGGTGGTGTTTCAGAGTTTAGGGCAGTGCAGTGGTTTTCGGGCAGTGTAGAGGGTCGTGCTGGGGGTGGTGTTTCAGGGTTTAGGGCAGTGCAGTGGTATTCGGGCAGTATAGGGGGTCTTGCTGGGGCTGGGGCTGGTGCTTCAGGATTTAGGGCAGTGCAGTTGTGTTCGGGCAGTATAGGTGGTCTTGCTGGGGCAGGTGTTTCAGGTTTTAGGGCATTGCAGTGGTGTTCGGGCAGTGAAGGGGGTGTTCCTGGGGCTGGTGTTTCAGTGTTTAGGGCAGTGCAGTGGTGTTCGGGCAGTGTAGGGGTCATGCTGGGGCTGGTGTTTCAGGGTTTTAGGACAGTGCAGTGGTGTTCAGGCATTGTAAGGGTAATGCTGGGGCTGTTGTTTCAGGGTTTAGGGCAGTGCAGTGGTGTTCGAGCAGTGTAGGGGGTCATGTGGGGGTGATGTTTTAGGGTTTAGGGTAGTGCAGTGCTGTACGGGCGTTGTAGGGGGTCGTGCTGGGGGTGGTGTTTCATGGTTTAGGGCAGTGCAGTTTTGTTCGGGCAGTGTAGCGGGTCGTGCTGGGGTGGTGTTTCAGGGTTTAGGGCAGTGCACTTGTGTTCGGGCAGTGTAAGGGGTCTTGCTGGGGGTAGTGTTTTAGGGTTTAGAGCAGTGCAGTGGTGTTCGGGCAGTGTAGGGGTCGTGCTGGGTGTGGTGTTTCAGTGTTTAGAGCAGTGGTGTTCGGGCAGTGTAGGGGGTCGTGCTAGGGTTGGTGTTTCAGGATTTAGGGCAGTGCAGTGGTGTTCAGGCAGTGTATTGGGTCATGCAGGGGTGATGTTTCAGGGTTTAGGGCAGTGCAGTGGTGTTCGGGTGTTGTATGGGGTCATGCGGGGGGTGGTGTTTCAGGGTTTAGGGCAGTGCAGTTTTGTTCGGGCAGTGTAGGTGGTCGTGCTGGGGGTGGTGTTTCAGGGTTTAGGGCAGTGCAGTGGTGTTCGGGCAGTGTAGGGGGTCTTCCTGGGGCTGGAGTTTCAGGGTTTAGGGCAGGGCAGTGGAGTTCGGGCAGTGTAGGGGGTCTTCCTGGGGCTGGTGTTTCAGGGTTCAGGGTAGTACAGTGGTGTTTGTGTAGTGTAGGGGGAATTACTGGGATTAGTGTTTTAGGGTTTAGGGTAGTGCAGTGGTGGTTTGGTAGTGTAGGGGGTCGTGCTGAGGGTAGATTTAGGGTTTAGGCTAGTGCAGTGGTAAATGGGTAGTGTAGGGGGTCGTACTGGGGTTAGATTTAGGGTTTAGGGTAGTGCAGTGGTGTTTGGGTAGTGTAGGGAGTCGTGCTGTGGGTAGTGGTTTAGGGTTTTGGGGTGTGCATTGGGGTTTGGGTAGTATAGGGGTACTGCTGGGGGTAGAGTTTTTGGGTTTAGGGTTTAGGGCAGTGGTGTTTGGTTAGTGTAGGGGATACTGCTGGGGTTAGTGTTTTAGGGTTTAGGGTAGTGCAGTGGTGTTTGGATATTGTAGGGGTTGTGCTGGGGTAGTGTTTTAGGGTTTAGGGTAGTGCAGTGGTGTTTGTGTAGTGTAGAGGGCTGTGTTTTAGGTTTAGGGTAGTTTAGTAGTGTTTGTGTAGTGTAGGGGGTCGTGTTTCAGGGTTTAGGGCAGTGCAGTGGTGTTCAGGCAGTGTAGGGGTTTGTGCTGGGTGTGGTGTTTCAGGGTTTAGGGCAGTACAGTGGTGTTCGGGCAGTATAGGGGGTCGTGCTGGGGATGATGTTTCAGGGTTTAGGGCAGTGCAGTGTTGTTCGGGCAGTGTAGGGGGTCATGCTCGTGGTGGTGTGTCAAGGTTTAGGACAGTGCAGTGGTGTTCGGGCAGTGTAGGGGGTCATGCTGGGGTAGTGTTTCAGGGTTTATGCAGTGCAGTGGTGTTCATGCAGTGTAGGGGTCATGCTTGGGTTGTGTTTTAGGGTTTAGGGCATGGCAGTGATGTTTGTGTAGTGTATGGGGTCGTGTTCGGGGTAGATTTAGGGTTTAGGGTAGTGCAGTGGTGTTTGTGTAGTATAGGGGGTCGAGCTGGGGGTAGTGTTTTAGGGTTTAGGACAGTTCAGTTGTGTTTGTGTATTGTAGGGGGTCGTGCTTGGGGTAGTGTTTTAGGGTTTAGGTTAGTGCACTGGTGTTTGGGTAGTGTAGAGGGTCATGCTGGGGGCAGTGTTTTAGGGTTTAGGGTAGTGCAGTGGTGTTTGGGTAGTGTAGGGGGTCGTGCTGGGGTTAGAATTAGGGTTTAAGGTTGTGCAGTTGTGTTTGGGTAGTGTAGGGAGTCGTGCTGGGGGTAGTGGTTTAGGGTTTAGGGTAGTGCAGTGGTGTTTGTGTAGTATAGGGTGTCGTGTTGGGGGTAGTGTTTTAGGGTTTAGGGTAGTGCAGCGGTGTTTGTGTAGTTTAGGGGGTCGTGTTTCAGGGTTTAGGGCAGTGCAGTGGTGTTCGGGCAGTGTAGCGGGTCGTGCTGGGGGTATTATTTCAGTGTTTAGGGCAGTGCAGTGGTGATCGGGCAGTGTATGGGGGTCATGCTAGGGTAGTGTTTCAGGGTTTAGGGCAGTGCAGTGGTGTTCGTGCATTATAGGGGGTCATGCTGGGGTAGTGTTTTAGGGTTTAGGGCAGTGCAGTGATGGTTGGGTAGTGTAGGGAGTCGTGCTGTGGGTAGTGGTTTAGGGTTTTGGGGTGTGCATTGGGAATGGGTAGTATAGGGGTACTGCTGGGGGTAGAGTTTTTGGGTTTAGGGTTTAGGGTTTAGGGCAGTGGTGTTTGGGTAGTGTAGGGGATACTGCTGGGGTTAGTGTTTTAGGGTTTAGGGTAGTGCAGTGGTGTTTGGATATTGTAGGGGTTGTGCTGGGGTAGTGTTTTAGGGTTTAGGGTAGTGCAGTGGTGTTTGTGTAGTGTAGAGGGCTGTGTTTTAGGTTTTAGGGTAGTGTAGTAGTGTTTGTGTAGTGTAGGGGGTCGTGTTTCAGGGTTTAGGGCAGTACAGTGGTGTTCGGGCAGTATAGGGGGTCGTGCTGGGGGCTGGTGTTTCAGGGTTTAGGGCAGTGCAATGGTTTTCGGCCAGTGTAGTGGTTCGTGCTGGGGGCTGGTGTTTCAGGGTTTAGGGCAATGCAGTGGTGAGAGGGCAGTGTAGGGGTTTGTGCTGGGGCTGGTGTTTCAGGCTTTAGGGCAGTGCAGTGGTGTTTGGGCAGTGTAGGGGGTGCACGGGGGTCATGTTTCAGGGTTTGGGCAGTGTAGTGGCTTTTGGGCAGTGTAGGGGGTCTTACTGGGGCTGGTGTTTCAGGGTTTAGGACAGTGCAGTGGTGTTCGGGCAGTGTAATGGGTTGTGCGGGGGTGGTGTTTCAGGGTTTACGGCAGTGCAGTGGTGTTCGGGCAGTGTAGGAGGTCTTGCTGGGGCTGGGGCTGGTGTTTCAGTGTTTAGGGCAGGGCAGTGGTGTTCGGGCAGTGTAGGGGGTCTTCCTGGGGCGGGTGTTTCTGGGTTTAGGGTAGTGCAGTGGTGTTCGAGCAATGTAGGGGTCTTGCTGGGGGTGGTGTTTCAGGGTTTAGGGCAGTGCAGTGGTATTCGGGCAGTATAGGGGTCTTGCTGGGGCTGGGGCTGGTGCTTCAGGATTTAGGGCAGTGCAGTGGTGTTCGGGCAGTATAGGTGGTCTTGCTGGGGCTGGTGTTTCAGGTTTTAGGGCATTGCAGTGGTGTTCGGGCAGTGTAGGGGGTCTTCCTGGGGCTGGTGTTTCAGTGTTTAGGGCAGTGCAGTGGTGTTCGGGCAGTGTAGGGGGTCTTACTGGGGCTGGTGTTTCAGGGTTTAGGACAGTGCAGTGGTGTTCGGGCAGTGTAATGGGTTGTGCGGGGGTGGTGTTTCAGGGTTTACGGCAGTGCAGTGGTGTTCGGGCAGTGTAGGAGGTCTTGCTGGGGCTGGGGCTGGTGTTTCAGTGTTTAGGGCAGGGCAGTGGTGTTCGGGCAGTGTAGGGGGTCTTCCTGGGGCGGGTGTTTCTGGGTTTAGGGTAGTGCAGTGGTGTTCGAGCAATGTAGGGGTCTTGCTGGGGGTGGTGTTTCAGGGTTTAGGGCAGTGCAGTGGTATTCGGGCAGTATAGGGGTCTTGCTGGGGCTGGGGCTGGTGCTTCAGGATTTAGGGCAGTGCAGTGGTGTTCGGGCAGTATAGGTGGTCTTGCTGGGGCTGGTGTTTCAGGTTTTAGGGCATTGCAGTGGTGTTCGGGCAGTGAAGGGGGTGTTCCTGGGGCTGGTGTTTCAGTGTTTAGGGCAGTGCAGTGGTGTTCGGGCAGTGTAGGGGTCATGCTGGGGCTGGTGTTTCAGGGTTTTAGGACAGTGCAGTGGTGTTCAGGCATTGTAGGGGTAATGCTGGGGCTGTTGTTTCAGGGTTTAGGGCAGTGCAGTGGTGTTCGAGCAGTGTAGGGGGTCATGTGGGGGTGATGTTTCAGGGTTTAGGGTAGTGCAGTGCTGTACAGGCGTTGTAGGGGGTCGTGTTGGGGGTGGTGTTTCATGGTTTAGGGCAGTGCAGTTTTGTTCGGGCAGTGTAGCGGGTCGTGCTGGGGTGGTGTTTCAGGGTTTAGGGCAGTGCACTTGTGTTCGGGCAGTGTAAGGGGTCTTGCTGGGGGTAGTGTTTTAGGGTTTAGAGCAGTGCAGTGGTGTTCGGGCAGTGTAGGGGTCGTGCTGGGTGTGGTGTTTCAGTGTTTAGAGCAGTGGTGTTCGGGCAGTGTAGGGGGTCGTGCTAGGGTTGGTGTTTCAGGATTTAGGGCAGTGCAGTGGTGTTCAGGCAGTGTATTGGGTCATGCAGGGGTGGTGTTTCAGGGTTTAGGGCAGTGCAGTGGTGTTCGGGTGTTGTATGGGGTCATGCGGGGGGTGGTGTTTCAGGGTTTAGGGCAGTGCAGTTTTGTTCGGGCAGTGTAGGTTGTCGTGCTGGGGGTGGTGTTTCAGGGTTTAGGGCAGTGCAGTGGTGTTCGGGCAGTGTAGGGGGTCTTCCTGGGGCTGGAGTTTCAGGGTTTAGGGCAGGGCAGTGGAGTTCGGGCAGTGTAGGGGGTCTTCCTGGGGCTGGTGTTTCAGGGTTCAGGGTAGTACAGTGGTGTTTGTGTAGTGTAGGGGGAATTACTGGGATTAGTGTTTTAGGGTTTAGGGTAGTGCAGTGGTGGTTTGGTAGTGTAGGGGGTCGTGCTGAGGGTAGATTTAGGGTTTAGGCTAGTGCAGTGGTAAATGGGTAGTGTAGGGGGTCGTACTGGGGTTAGATTTAGGGTTTAGGGTAGTGCAGTGGTGTTTGGGTAGTGTAGGGAGTCGTGCTGTGGGTAGTGGTTTAGGGTTTTGGGGTGTGCATTGGGGTTTGGGTAGTATAGGGGTACTGCTGGGGGTAGAGTTTTTGGGTTTAGGGTTTAGGGCAGTGGTGTTTGCGTAGTGTAGGGGATACTGCTGGGGTTAGTGTTTTAGGGTTTAGGGTAGTGCAGTGGTGTTTGGATATTGTAGGGGTTGTGCTGGGGTAGTGTTTTAGGGTTTAGGGTAGTGCAGTGGTGTTTGTGTAGTGTAGAGGGCTGTGTTTTAGGTTTAGGGTAGTTTAGTAGTGTTTGTGTAGTGTAGGGGGTCGTGTTTCAGGGTTTAGGGCAGTGCAGTGGTGTTCAGGCAGTGTAGGGGTTTGTGCTGGGTGTGGTGTTTCAGGGTTTAGGGCAGTACAGTGGTGTTCGGGCAGTATAGGGGGTCGTGCTGGGGATGATGTTTCAGGGTTTAGGGCAGTGCAGTGTTGTTCGGGCAGTGTAGGGGGTCATGCTCGTGGTGGTGTGTCAAGGTTTAGGACAGTGCAGTGGTGTTCGGGCAGTGTAGGGGGTCATGCTGGGGTAGTGTTTCAGGGTTTATGCAGTGCAGTGGTGTTCATGCAGTGTAGGGGTCATGCTTGGGTTGTGTTTTAGGGTTTAGGGCATGGCAGTGATGTTTGTGTAGTGTATGGGGTCGTGTTCGGGGTAGATTTAGGGTTTAGGGTAGTGCAGTGGTGTTTGTGTAGTATAGGGGGTCGAGCTGGGGGTAGTGTTTTAGGGTTTAGGACAGTTCAGTTGTGTTTGTGTATTGTAGGGGGTCGTGCTTGGGGTAGTGTTTTAGGGTTTAGGTTAGTGCACTGGTGTTTGGGTAGTGTAGAGGGTCATGCTGGGGGACGTGTTTTAGGGTTTAGGGTAGTGCAGTGGTGTTTGGGTAGTGTAGGGGGTCGTGCTGGGGTTAGAATTAGGGTTTAAGGTTGTGCAGTTATGTTTGGGTAGTGTAGGGAGTCGTGCTGGGGGTAGTGGTTTAGGGTTTAGGGGAGTGCATTGGTGTTTGAGTAGTGTAGGGGTACTGCTGGAGGTAGTTTTTAGGGTTTAGGGTAGTGCAATGGTGTTTGGGTAGTGTAGGGAGTACTGCTGGGGGTAGTGTTTTAGGGTTTAGGGTAGTGCAGTGGTGTTTGGGTAGTGTAGGAGGTACTGCTGGGGGTAGTGTTTTAGGGTTGAGGGGAGTGCAGTGGTGTTTGGGTAGTGTAAGGGGTTGTGCTGGGGTTAGTGTTTTAGGGTTTAGGGTAGTGCAGTGGTGTTTGTGTAGTGTAGGGGGTTGTGTTTTAGGGTTTAGGGTAGTGCAGTGGTGTTTGTGTAGTATAGGGTGTCGTGTTGGGGGTAGTGTTTTAGGGTTTAGGGTAGTGCAGCGGTGTTTGTGTAGTTTAGGGGGTCGTGTTTCAGGGTTTAGGGCAGTGCAGTGGTGTTCGGGCAGTGTAGCGGGTCATGCTGGGGGTATTATTTCAGTGTTTAGGGCAGTGCAGTGGTGATCGGGCAGTGTATGGGGTCATGCTAGGGTAGTGTTTCAGGGTTTAGGGCAGTGCAGTGGTGTTCGTGCATTATAGGGGGTCATGCTGGGGTAGTGTTTTAGGGTTTAGGGCAGTGCAGTGATGTTCGTGTAGTGTAGGGGGGCGTGCTTGGGGTAGATTTAGGGTTTAGGGTAGTGCAGTGTTCTTTGGCTAGTGTAGGGAGTTGTGCTGGGGTAGTGTTTTAGTGTTTATGGTAGTGCAGTGGCCTTTGTGTTTTTGTAGTTGTCGTGCTGGGGGTAGTGTTTTAGGGTTTAGGGTAGTGCAGTGGTCTTTGGGTAGTGTAGGGGGTTGTGAAGGGGGGTAGTTTTTTAGGGTTTAGGGTAGTGCACTGGTGTTAGAGTAGTGTAGGAGGTCGTGCTGGGGGTAGTGCTTTAGGGTTTAAGGTAGTGGAGTGGTGTTTGTGTAGTGTAGGGGGTCGTGCTGTGGTGATGTTTTAGGGTTTAGTGCAGTGGTGTTTGGGCAGTGTAGGTGTCGTGCTGGGGGTGGTGTTTTAGGGTTTAGGGCAGTACAGTGGTGTACGGGCAGTGCAGGGGGTCGTGCTGGGGGTGCTGTTTTAGGGTTTAGAGCAGTGCAGTGGTGTTCGGGCAGTGTAGGGGGTCGTGCTTGGGGTGGTGTTTCATGGTTTAGGGCAGTGCAGTTGTGTTCAGGCAGTGTAGGGGGTCGTGCTGGGTGTGGTGTTTCAGGGTTTAGAGCAGTGGTGTTCGGGCAGTGTAGTGGGTCATGCTGGGGTTGGTGTTTCAGTGTTTAGGGCAGTGCAGTGGTGTTTGGGCAGTGTAGGGGGTCATGCGGTGTCATGTTTCAGGGTTGAGGGCAGTGCAGTGATTTTCGGGCAGTTTAGGGGGTCTTGCTAGGGCTGCTGTTTCAGGATTTAGGGCGATGCAGTGGTGTTCAGGCAGTGTAATGGGTACTGCAGGGGTGGTGTTTCAGGGTTTAGGGCAGTGCAGTGGTGTTTGGGTGTTGTATGGGGTCATGCGGGGGGGTGGTGTTTCAGGGTTTAGGGCAGTGCAGTTTTGTTCGGGCAGTGTAGGTTGTCGTGCTGGGGGTGGTGTTTCAGGGTTTAGGGCAGTGCAGTGGTGTTCGGGCAGTGTAGGGGGTCTTCCCGGGACTGATGTTTCAGGGTTTAGGGCAGTGCAGTGGAGTTCGGGCAGTGTAGGGGGTCTTCCTGGGGCTGGTGTTTCAGGGTTCAGGGTAGTGCAGTGGTGTTTGTGTAGTGTAGGGGGAATTGCTGGGATTAGTGTTTTAGGGTTTAGGGTAGTGCAGTGGTGGTTTGGTAGTGTAGGAGATCGTGCTGAGGGTAGATTTAGGGTTTAGGGTAGTGCAGTGGTGTTTGTGTAGTATAGGGGGTCGATCTGGGGGTAGTGTTTTAGGGTTTAGGACAGTTCAGTTGTGTTTGTGTATTGTAGGGGGTCGTGCTTGGGGTAGTGTTTTAGGGTTTAGGTTAGTGCACTGGTGTTTGGGTAGTGTAGAGGATCATGCTGGGGCAGTGTTTTAGGGTTTAGGGTAGTGCAGTGGTGTTTGGGTAGTGTAGGGGGTCGTGCTGGGGTTAGAATTAGGGTTTAAGGTTGTGCAGTTGTGTTTGGGTAGTGTAGGGAGTCGTGCTGGGGGTAGTGGTTTAGGGTTTAGGGGAGTGCATTGGTGTTTGAGTAGTGTAGGGGTACTGCTGGAGGTAGTTTTTAGGGTTTAGGGTAGTGCAATGGTGTTTGAGTAGTGTAGGGAGTACTGCTGGGGGTAGTGTTTTAGGGTTTAGGGTAGTGCAGTGGTGTTTGGGTAGTGTAGGAGGTACTGCTGGGGGTAGTGTTTTAGGGTTGAGGGGAGTGCAGTGGTGTTTGGGTAGTGTAAGGGGTTGTGCTGGGGTTAGTGTTTTAGGGTTTAGGGTAGTGCAGTGGTGTTTGTGTAGTGTAGGGGGTTGTGTTTTAGGGTTTAGGGTAGTGCAGTGGTGTTTGTGTAGTATAGGGTGTCGTGTTGGCGGTAGTGTTTTAGGGTTTAGGGTAGTGCAGCGGTGTTTGTGTAGTTTAGGGGGTCGTGTTTCAGGGTTTAGGGCAGTGCAGTGGTGTTCGGGCAGTGTAGCGGGTCGTGCTGGGGGTATTATTTGAGTGTTTAGGGCAGTGCAGTGGTGATCGGGCAGTGTATGGGGTCATGCTAGGGTAGTGTTTCAGGGTTTAGGGCAGTGCAGTGGTGTTCGTGCATTATAGGGGGTCATGCTGGGGTAGTGTTTTAGGGTTTAGGGCAGTGCAGTGATGTTTGGGTAGTGTAGGGAGTCGTGCTGTGGGTAGTGGTTTAGGGTTTTGGGGTGTGCATTGGGAATGGGTAGTATAGGGGTACTGCTGGGGGTAGAGTTTTTGGGTTTAGGGTTTAGGGCAGTGGTGTTTGGGTAGTGTAGGGGATACTGCTGGGGTTAGTGTTTTAGGGTTTAGGGTAGTGCAGTGGTGTTTGGATATTGTAGGGGTTGTGCTGGGGTAGTGTTTTAGGGTTTAGGGTAGTGCAGTGGTGTTTGTGTAGTGTAGAGGGCTGTGTTTTAGGTTTTAGGGCAGTGTAGTAGTGTTTGTGTAGTGTAGGGGGTCGTGTTTCAGGGTTTAGGGCAGTACAGTGGTGTTCGGGCAGTATAGGGGGTCGTGCTGGGGGCTGGTGTTTCAGGGTTTAGGGCAGTGCAATGGTTTTCGGCCAGTGTAGTGGTTCGTGCTGGGGGCTGGTGTTTCAGGGTTTAGGGCAATGCAGTGGTGAGAGGGCAGTGTAGGGGTTTGTGCTGGGGCTGGTGTTTCAGGCTTTAGGGCAGTGCAGTGGTGTTTGGGCAGTGTAGGGGGTGCACGGGGGTCATGTTTCAGGGTTTTGGGCAGTGTAGTGGCTTTTGGGCAGTGTAGGGGGTCTTACTGGGGCTGGTGTTTCAGGGTTTAGGACAGTGCAGTGGTGTTCGGGCAGTGTAATGGGTTGTGCGGGGGTGGTGTTTCAGGGTTTACGGCAGTGCAGTGGTGTTCGGGCAGTGTAGGAGGTCTTGCTGGGGCTGGGGCTGGTGTTTCAGTGTTTAGGGCAGGGCAGTGGTGTTCGGGCAGTGTAGGGGGTCTTCCTGGGGCGGGTGTTTCTGGGTTTAGGGTAGTGCAGTGGTGTTCGAGCAATGTAGGGGTCTTGCTGGGGGTGGTGTTTCAGGGTTTAGGGCAGTGCAGTGGTATTCGGGCAGTATAGGGGTCTTGCTGGGGCTGGGGCTGGTGCTTCAGGATTTAGGGCAGTGCAGTGGTGTTCGGGCAGTATAGGTGGTCTTGCTGGGGCTGGTGTTTCAGGTTTTAGGGCATTGCAGTGGTGTTCGGGCAGTGTAGGGGGTCTTCCTGGGGCTGGTGTTTCAGTGTTTAGGGCAGTGCAGTGGTGTTCGGGCAGTGTAGGAGGTCGTGAGGGGGTGCAGTTTCAGGGTTTAGGGCAGTGCAGTGGTGTTCAGGCAGTGTAGGGGATCGTACAGGGGTGGTGTTTCAGAGTTTAGGGCAGTGCAGTGGTTTTCGGGCAGTGTAGAGGGTCGTGCTGGGGGTGGTGTTTCAGGGTTTAGGGCAGTGCAGTGGTATTCGGGCAGTATAGGGGGTCTTGCTGGGGCTGGGGCTGGTGCTTCAGGATTTAGGGCAGTGCAGTTGTGTTCGGGCAGTATAGGTGGTCTTGCTGGGGCAGGTGTTTCAGGTTTTAGGGCATTGCAGTGGTGTTCGGGCAGTGAAGGGGGTGTTCCTGGGGCTGGTGTTTCAGTGTTTAGGGCAGTGCAGTGGTGTTCGGGCAGTGTAGGGGTCATGCTGGGGCTGGTGTTTCAGGGTTTTAGGACAGTGCAGTGGTGTTCAGGCATTGTAAGGGTAATGCTGGGGCTGTTGTTTCAGGGTTTAGGGCAGTGCAGTGGTGTTCGAGCAGTGTAGGGGGTCATGTGGGGGTGATGTTTTAGGGTTTAGGGTAGTGCAGTGCTGTACGGGCGTTGTAGGGGGTCGTGCTGGGGGTGGTGTTTCATGGTTTAGGGCAGTGCAGTTTTGTTCGGGCAGTGTAGCGGGTCGTGCTGGGGTGGTGTTTCAGGGTTTAGGGCAGTGCACTTGTGTTCGGGCAGTGTAAGGGGTCTTGCTGGGGGTAGTGTTTTAGGGTTTAGAGCAGTGCAGTGGTGTTCGGGCAGTGTAGGGGTCGTGCTGGGTGTGGTGTTTCAGTGTTTAGAGCAGTGGTGTTCGGGCAGTGTAGGGGGTCGTGCTAGGGTTGGTGTTTCAGGATTTAGGGCAGTGCAGTGGTGTTCAGGCAGTGTATTGGGTCATGCAGGGGTGATGTTTCAGGGTTTAGGGCAGTGCAGTGGTGTTCGGGTGTTGTATGGGGTCATGCGGGGGGTGGTGTTTCAGGGTTTAGGGCAGTGCAGTTTTGTTCGGGCAGTGTAGGTGGTCGTGCTGGGGGTGGTGTTTCAGGGTTTAGGGCAGTGCAGTGGTGTTCGGGCAGTGTAGGGGGTCTTCCTGGGGCTGGAGTTTCAGGGTTTAGGGCAGGGCAGTGGAGTTCGGGCAGTGTAGGGGGTCTTCCTGGGGCTGGTGTTTCAGGGTTCAGGGTAGTACAGTGGTGTTTGTGTAGTGTAGGGGGAATTACTGGGATTAGTGTTTTAGGGTTTAGGGTAGTGCAGTGGTGGTTTGGTAGTGTAGGGGGTCGTGCTGAGGGTAGATTTAGGGTTTAGGCTAGTGCAGTGGTAAATGGGTAGTGTAGGGGGTCGTACTGGGGTTAGATTTAGGGTTTAGGGTAGTGCAGTGGTGTTTGGGTAGTGTAGGGAGTCGTGCTGTGGGTAGTGGTTTAGGGTTTTGGGGTGTGCATTGGGGTTTGGGTAGTATAGGGGTACTGCTGGGGGTAGAGTTTTTGGGTTTAGGGTTTAGGGCAGTGGTGTTTGGTTAGTGTAGGGGATACTGCTGGGGTTAGTGTTTTAGGGTTTAGGGTAGTGCAGTGGTGTTTGGATATTGTAGGGGTTGTGCTGGGGTAGTGTTTTAGGGTTTAGGGTAGTGCAGTGGTGTTTGTGTAGTGTAGAGGGCTGTGTTTTAGGTTTAGGGTAGTTTAGTAGTGTTTGTGTAGTGTAGGGGGTCGTGTTTCAGGGTTTAGGGCAGTGCAGTGGTGTTCAGGCAGTGTAGGGGTTTGTGCTGGGTGTGGTGTTTCAGGGTTTAGGGCAGTACAGTGGTGTTCGGGCAGTATAGGGGGTCGTGCTGGGGATGATGTTTCAGGGTTTAGGGCAGTGCAGTGTTGTTCGGGCAGTGTAGGGGGTCATGCTCGTGGTGGTGTGTCAAGGTTTAGGACAGTGCAGTGGTGTTCGGGCAGTGTAGGGGGTCATGCTGGGGTAGTGTTTCAGGGTTTATGCAGTGCAGTGGTGTTCATGCAGTGTAGGGGTCATGCTTGGGTTGTGTTTTAGGGTTTAGGGCATGGCAGTGATGTTTGTGTAGTGTATGGGGTCGTGTTCGGGGTAGATTTAGGGTTTAGGGTAGTGCAGTGGTGTTTGTGTAGTATAGGGGGTCGAGCTGGGGGTAGTGTTTTAGGGTTTAGGACAGTTCAGTTGTGTTTGTGTATTGTAGGGGGTCGTGCTTGGGGTAGTGTTTTAGGGTTTAGGTTAGTGCACTGGTGTTTGGGTAGTGTAGAGGGTCATGCTGGGGGCAGTGTTTTAGGGTTTAGGGTAGTGCAGTGGTGTTTGGGTAGTGTAGGGGGTCGTGCTGGGGTTAGAATTAGGGTTTAAGGTTGTGCAGTTGTGTTTGGGTAGTGTAGGGAGTCGTGCTGGGGGTAGTGGTTTAGGGTTTAGGGTAGTGCAGTGGTGTTTGTGTAGTATAGGGTGTCGTGTTGGGGGTAGTGTTTTAGGGTTTAGGGTAGTGCAGCGGTGTTTGTGTAGTTTAGGGGGTCGTGTTTCAGGGTTTAGGGCAGTGCAGTGGTGTTCGGGCAGTGTAGCGGGTCGTGCTGGGGGTATTATTTCAGTGTTTAGGGCAGTGCAGTGGTGATCGGGCAGTGTATGGGGGTCATGCTAGGGTAGTGTTTCAGGGTTTAGGGCAGTGCAGTGGTGTTCGTGCATTATAGGGGGTCATGCTGGGGTAGTGTTTTAGGGTTTAGGGCAGTGCAGTGATGGTTGGGTAGTGTAGGGAGTCGTGCTGTGGGTAGTGGTTTAGGGTTTTGGGGTGTGCATTGGGAATGGGTAGTATAGGGGTACTGCTGGGGGTAGAGTTTTTGGGTTTAGGGTTTAGGGTTTAGGGCAGTGGTGTTTGGGTAGTGTAGGGGATACTGCTGGGGTTAGTGTTTTAGGGTTTAGGGTAGTGCAGTGGTGTTTGGATATTGTAGGGGTTGTGCTGGGGTAGTGTTTTAGGGTTTAGGGTAGTGCAGTGGTGTTTGTGTAGTGTAGAGGGCTGTGTTTTAGGTTTTAGGGTAGTGTAGTAGTGTTTGTGTAGTGTAGGGGGTCGTGTTTCAGGGTTTAGGGCAGTACAGTGGTGTTCGGGCAGTATAGGGGGTCGTGCTGGGGGCTGGTGTTTCAGGGTTTAGGGCAGTGCAATGGTTTTCGGCCAGTGTAGTGGTTCGTGCTGGGGGCTGGTGTTTCAGGGTTTAGGGCAATGCAGTGGTGAGAGGGCAGTGTAGGGGTTTGTGCTGGGGCTGGTGTTTCAGGCTTTAGGGCAGTGCAGTGGTGTTTGGGCAGTGTAGGGGGTGCACGGGGGTCATGTTTCAGGGTTTGGGCAGTGTAGTGGCTTTTGGGCAGTGTAGGGGGTCTTACTGGGGCTGGTGTTTCAGGGTTTAGGACAGTGCAGTGGTGTTCGGGCAGTGTAATGGGTTGTGCGGGGGTGGTGTTTCAGGGTTTACGGCAGTGCAGTGGTGTTCGGGCAGTGTAGGAGGTCTTGCTGGGGCTGGGGCTGGTGTTTCAGTGTTTAGGGCAGGGCAGTGGTGTTCGGGCAGTGTAGGGGGTCTTCCTGGGGCGGGTGTTTCTGGGTTTAGGGTAGTGCAGTGGTGTTCGAGCAATGTAGGGGTCTTGCTGGGGGTGGTGTTTCAGGGTTTAGGGCAGTGCAGTGGTATTCGGGCAGTATAGGGGTCTTGCTGGGGCTGGGGCTGGTGCTTCAGGATTTAGGGCAGTGCAGTGGTGTTCGGGCAGTATAGGTGGTCTTGCTGGGGCTGGTGTTTCAGGTTTTAGGGCATTGCAGTGGTGTTCGGGCAGTGTAGGGGGTCTTCCTGGGGCTGGTGTTTCAGTGTTTAGGGCAGTGCAGTGGTGTTCGGGCAGTGTAGGGGGTCTTACTGGGGCTGGTGTTTCAGGGTTTAGGACAGTGCAGTGGTGTTCGGGCAGTGTAATGGGTTGTGCGGGGGTGGTGTTTCAGGGTTTACGGCAGTGCAGTGGTGTTCGGGCAGTGTAGGAGGTCTTGCTGGGGCTGGGGCTGGTGTTTCAGTGTTTAGGGCAGGGCAGTGGTGTTCGGGCAGTGTAGGGGGTCTTCCTGGGGCGGGTGTTTCTGGGTTTAGGGTAGTGCAGTGGTGTTCGAGCAATGTAGGGGTCTTGCTGGGGGTGGTGTTTCAGGGTTTAGGGCAGTGCAGTGGTATTCGGGCAGTATAGGGGTCTTGCTGGGGCTGGGGCTGGTGCTTCAGGATTTAGGGCAGTGCAGTGGTGTTCGGGCAGTATAGGTGGTCTTGCTGGGGCTGGTGTTTCAGGTTTTAGGGCATTGCAGTGGTGTTCGGGCAGTGAAGGGGGTGTTCCTGGGGCTGGTGTTTCAGTGTTTAGGGCAGTGCAGTGGTGTTCGGGCAGTGTAGGGGTCATGCTGGGGCTGGTGTTTCAGGGTTTTAGGACAGTGCAGTGGTGTTCAGGCATTGTAGGGGTAATGCTGGGGCTGTTGTTTCAGGGTTTAGGGCAGTGCAGTGGTGTTCGAGCAGTGTAGGGGGTCATGTGGGGGTGATGTTTCAGGGTTTAGGGTAGTGCAGTGCTGTACAGGCGTTGTAGGGGGTCGTGTTGGGGGTGGTGTTTCATGGTTTAGGGCAGTGCAGTTTTGTTCGGGCAGTGTAGCGGGTCGTGCTGGGGTGGTGTTTCAGGGTTTAGGGCAGTGCACTTGTGTTCGGGCAGTGTAAGGGGTCTTGCTGGGGGTAGTGTTTTAGGGTTTAGAGCAGTGCAGTGGTGTTCGGGCAGTGTAGGGGTCGTGCTGGGTGTGGTGTTTCAGTGTTTAGAGCAGTGGTGTTCGGGCAGTGTAGGGGGTCGTGCTAGGGTTGGTGTTTCAGGATTTAGGGCAGTGCAGTGGTGTTCAGGCAGTGTATTGGGTCATGCAGGGGTGGTGTTTCAGGGTTTAGGGCAGTGCAGTGGTGTTCGGGTGTTGTATGGGGTCATGCGGGGGGTGGTGTTTCAGGGTTTAGGGCAGTGCAGTTTTGTTCGGGCAGTGTAGGTTGTCGTGCTGGGGGTGGTGTTTCAGGGTTTAGGGCAGTGCAGTGGTGTTCGGGCAGTGTAGGGGGTCTTCCTGGGGCTGGAGTTTCAGGGTTTAGGGCAGGGCAGTGGAGTTCGGGCAGTGTAGGGGGTCTTCCTGGGGCTGGTGTTTCAGGGTTCAGGGTAGTACAGTGGTGTTTGTGTAGTGTAGGGGGAATTACTGGGATTAGTGTTTTAGGGTTTAGGGTAGTGCAGTGGTGGTTTGGTAGTGTAGGGGGTCGTGCTGAGGGTAGATTTAGGGTTTAGGCTAGTGCAGTGGTAAATGGGTAGTGTAGGGGGTCGTACTGGGGTTAGATTTAGGGTTTAGGGTAGTGCAGTGGTGTTTGGGTAGTGTAGGGAGTCGTGCTGTGGGTAGTGGTTTAGGGTTTTGGGGTGTGCATTGGGGTTTGGGTAGTATAGGGGTACTGCTGGGGGTAGAGTTTTTGGGTTTAGGGTTTAGGGCAGTGGTGTTTGCGTAGTGTAGGGGATACTGCTGGGGTTAGTGTTTTAGGGTTTAGGGTAGTGCAGTGGTGTTTGGATATTGTAGGGGTTGTGCTGGGGTAGTGTTTTAGGGTTTAGGGTAGTGCAGTGGTGTTTGTGTAGTGTAGAGGGCTGTGTTTTAGGTTTAGGGTAGTTTAGTAGTGTTTGTGTAGTGTAGGGGGTCGTGTTTCAGGGTTTAGGGCAGTGCAGTGGTGTTCAGGCAGTGTAGGGGTTTGTGCTGGGTGTGGTGTTTCAGGGTTTAGGGCAGTACAGTGGTGTTCGGGCAGTATAGGGGGTCGTGCTGGGGATGATGTTTCAGGGTTTAGGGCAGTGCAGTGTTGTTCGGGCAGTGTAGGGGGTCATGCTCGTGGTGGTGTGTCAAGGTTTAGGACAGTGCAGTGGTGTTCGGGCAGTGTAGGGGGTCATGCTGGGGTAGTGTTTCAGGGTTTATGCAGTGCAGTGGTGTTCATGCAGTGTAGGGGTCATGCTTGGGTTGTGTTTTAGGGTTTAGGGCATGGCAGTGATGTTTGTGTAGTGTATGGGGTCGTGTTCGGGGTAGATTTAGGGTTTAGGGTAGTGCAGTGGTGTTTGTGTAGTATAGGGGGTCGAGCTGGGGGTAGTGTTTTAGGGTTTAGGACAGTTCAGTTGTGTTTGTGTATTGTAGGGGGTCGTGCTTGGGGTAGTGTTTTAGGGTTTAGGTTAGTGCACTGGTGTTTGGGTAGTGTAGAGGGTCATGCTGGGGGCAGTGTTTTAGGGTTTAGGGTAGTGCAGTGGTGTTTGGGTAGTGTAGGGGGTCGTGCTGGGGTTAGAATTAGGGTTTAAGGTTGTGCAGTTATGTTTGGGTAGTGTAGGGAGTCGTGCTGGGGGTAGTGGTTTAGGGTTTAGGGGAGTGCATTGGTGTTTGAGTAGTGTAGGGGTACTGCTGGAGGTAGTTTTTAGGGTTTAGGGTAGTGCAATGGTGTTTGGGTAGTGTAGGGAGTACTGCTGGGGGTAGTGTTTTAGGGTTTAGGGTAGTGCAGTGGTGTTTGGGTAGTGTAGGAGGTACTGCTGGGGGTAGTGTTTTAGGGTTGAGGGGAGTGCAGTGGTGTTTGGGTAGTGTAAGGGGTTTTGCTGGGGTTAGTGTTTTAGGGTTTAGGGTAGTGCAGTGGTGTTTGTGTAGTGTAGGGGGTTGTGTTTTAGGGTTTAGGGTAGTGCAGTGGTGTTTGTGTAGTATAGGGTGTCGTGTTGGGGGTAGTGTTTTAGGGTTTAGGGTAGTGCAGCGGTGTTTGTGTAGTTTAGGGGGTCGTGTTTCAGGGTTTAGGGCAGTGCAGTGGTGTTCGGGCAGTGTAGCGGGTCATGCTGGGGGTATTATTTCAGTGTTTAGGGCAGTGCAGTGGTGATCGGGCAGTGTATGGGGTCATGCTAGGGTAGTGTTTCAGGGTTTAGGGCAGTGCAGTGGTGTTCGTGCATTATAGGGGGTCATGCTGGGGTAGTGTTTTAGGGTTTAGGGCAGTGCAGTGATGTTCGTGTAGTGTAGGGGGGCGTGCTTGGGGTAGATTTAGGGTTTAGGGTAGTGCAGTGTTCTTTGGCTAGTGTAGGGAGTTGTGCTGGGGTAGTGTTTTAGTGTTTATGGTAGTGCAGTGGCCTTTGTGTTTTTGTAGTTGTCGTGCTGGGGGTAGTGTTTTAGGGTTTAGGGTAGTGCAGTGGTCTTTGGGTAGTGTAGGGGGTTGTGAAGGGGGGTAGTTTTTTAGGGTTTAGGGTAGTGCACTGGTGTTAGAGTAGTGTAGGAGGTCGTGCTGGGGGTAGTGCTTTAGGGTTTAAGGTAGTGGAGTGGTGTTTGTGTAGTGTAGGGGGTCGTGCTGTGGTGATGTTTTAGGGTTTAGTGCAGTGGTGTTTGGGCAGTGTAGGTGTCGTGCTGGGGGTGGTGTTTTAGGGTTTAGGGCAGTACAGTGGTGTACGGGCAGTGCAGGGGGTCGTGCTGGGGGTGCTGTTTTAGGGTTTAGAGCAGTGCAGTGGTGTTCGGGCAGTGTAGGGGGTCGTGCTTGGGGTGGTGTTTCATGGTTTAGGGCAGTGCAGTAGTGTTCAGGCAGTGTAGGGGGTCGTGCTGGGTGTGGTGTTTCAGGGTTTAGAGCAGTGGTGTTCGGGCAGTGTAGTGGGTCATGCTGGGGTTGGTGTTTCAGTGTTTAGGGCAGTGCAGTGGTGTTTGGGCAGTGTAGGGGGTCATGCGGTGTCATGTTTCAGGGTTGAGGGCAGTGCAGTGATTTTCGGGCAGTTTAGGGGGTCTTGCTAGGGCTGCTGTTTCAGGATTTAGGGCGATGCAGTGGTGTTCAGGCAGTGTAATGGGTACTGCAGGGGTGGTGTTTCAGGGTTTAGGGCAGTGCAGTGGTGTTTGGGTGTTGTATGGGGTCATGCGGGGGGGTGGTGTTTCAGGGTTTAGGGCAGTGCAGTTTTGTTCGGGCAGTGTAGGTTGTCGTGCTGGGGGTGGTGTTTCAGGGTTTAGGGCAGTGCAGTGGTGTTCGGGCAGTGTAGGGGGTCTTCCCGGGACTGATGTTTCAGGGTTTAGGGCAGTGCAGTGGAGTTCGGGCAGTGTAGGGGGTCTTCCTGGGGCTGGTGTTTCAGGGTTCAGGGTAGTGCAGTGGTGTTTGTGTAGTGTAGGGGGAATTGCTGGGATTAGTGTTTTAGGGTTTAGGGTAGTGCAGTGGTGGTTTGGTAGTGTAGGAGATCGTGCTGAGGGTAGATTTAGGGTTTAGGGTAGTGCAGTGGTGTTTGTGTAGTATAGGGGGTCGATCTGGGGGTAGTGTTTTAGGGTTTAGGACAGTTCAGTTGTGTTTGTGTATTGTAGGGGGTCGTGCTTGGGGTAGTGTTTTAGGGTTTAGGTTAGTGCACTGGTGTTTGGGTAGTGTAGAGGATCATGCTGGGGCAGTGTTTTAGGGTTTAGGGTAGTGCAGTGGTGTTTGGGTAGTGTAGGGGGTCGTGCTGGGGTTAGAATTAGGGTTTAAGGTTGTGCAGTTGTGTTTGGGTACTGTAGGGAGTCGTGCTGGGGGTAGTGGTTTAGGGTTTAGGGGAGTGCATTGGTGTTTGAGTAGTGTAGGGGTACTGCTGGAGGTAGTTTTTAGGGTTTAGGGTAGTGCAATGGTGTTTGAGTAGTGTAGGGAGTACTGCTGGGGGTAGTGTTTTAGGGTTTAGGGTAGTGCAGTGGTGTTTGGGTAGTGTAGGAGGTACTGCTGGGGGTAGTGTTTTAGGGTTGAGGGGAGTGCAGTGGTGTTTGGGTAGTGTAAGGGGTTGTGCTGGGGTTAGTGTTTTAGGGTTTAGGGTAGTGCAGTGGTGTTTGTGTAGTGTAGGGGGTTGTGTTTTAGGGTTTAGGGTAGTGCAGTGGTGTTTGTGTAGTATAGGGTGTCGTGTTGGGGGTAGTGTTTTAGGGTTTAGGGTAGTGCAGCGGTGTTTGTGTAGTTTAGGGGGTCGTGTTTCAGGGTTTAGGGCAGTGCAGTGGTGTTCGGGCAGTGTAGCGGGTCGTGCTGGTGGTATTATTTCAGTGTTTAGGGCAGTGCAGTGGTGATCGGGCAGTGTATGGGGTCATGCTAGGGTAGTGTTTCAGGGTTTAGGGCAGTGCAGTGGTGTTCGTGCATTATAGGGGGTCATGCTGGGGTAGTGTTTTAGGGTTTAGGGCAGTGCAGTGATGTTTGGGTAGTGTAGGGAGTCGTGCTGTGGGTAGTGGTTTAGGGTTTTGGGGTGTGCATTGGGAATGGGTAGTATAGGGGTACTGCTGGGGGTAGAGTTTTTGGGTTTAGGGTTTAGGGTTTAGGGCAGTGGTGTTTGGGTAGTGTAGGGGATACTGCTGGGGTTAGTGTTTTAGGGTTTAGGGTAGTGCAGTGGTGTTTGGATATTGTAGGGGTTGTGCTGGGGTAGTGTTTTAGGGTTTAGGGTAGTGCAGTGGTGTTTGTGTAGTGTAGAGGGCTGTGTTTTAGGTTTTAGGGTAGTGTAGTAGTGTTTGTGTAGTGTAGGGGGTCGTGTTTCAGGGTTTAGGGCAGTACAGTGGTGTTCGGGCAGTATAGGGGGTCGTGCTGGGGGCTGGTGTTTCAGGGTTTAGGGCAGTGCAATGGTTTTCGGCCAGTGTAGTGGTTCGTGCTGGGGGCTGGTGTTTCAGGGTTTAGGGCAATGCAGTGGTGAGAGGGCAGTGTAGGGGTTTGTGCTGGGGCTGGTGTTTCAGGCTTTAGGGCAGTGCAGTGGTGTTTGGGCAGTGTAGGGGGTGCACGGGGGTCATGTTTCAGGGTTTTGGGCAGTGTAGTGGCTTTTGGGCAGTGTAGGGGGTCTTACTGGGGCTGGTGTTTCAGGGTTTAGGACAGTGCAGTGGTGTTCGGGCAGTGTAATGGGTTGTGCGGGGGTGGTGTTTCAGGGTTTACGGCAGTGCAGTGGTGTTCGGGCAGTGTAGGAGGTCTTGCTGGGGCTGGGGCTGGTGTTTCAGTGTTTAGGGCAGGGCAGTGGTGTTCGGGCAGTGTAGGGGGTCTTCCTGGGGCGGGTGTTTCTGGGTTTAGGGTAGTGCAGTGGTGTTCGAGCAATGTAGGGGTCTTGCTGGGGGTGGTGTTTCAGGGTTTAGGGCAGTGCAGTGGTATTCGGGCAGTATAGGGGTCTTGCTGGGGCTGGGGCTGGTGCTTCAGGATTTAGGGCAGTGCAGTGGTGTTCGGGCAGTATAGGTGGTCTTGCTGGGGCTGGTGTTTCAGGTTTTAGGGCATTGCAGTGGTGTTCGGGCAGTGTAGGGGGTCTTCCTGGGGCTGGTATTTCATTGTTTAGGGCAGTGCAGTGGTGTTCGGGCAGTGTAGGAGGTCGTGAGGGGGTGCAGTTTCAGGGTTTAGGGCAGTGCAGTGGTGTTCAGGCAGTGTAGGGGATCGTACAGGGGTGGTGTTTCAGAGTTTAGGGCAGTGCAGTGGTTTTCGGGCAGTGTAGGGGGTCGTGCTGGGGGTGGTGTTTCAGGGTTTAGGGCAGTGCAGTGGTATTCGGGCAGTATAGGGGGTCTTGCTGGGGCTGGGGCTGGTGCTTCAGGATTTAGGGCAGTGCAGTTGTGTTCGGGCAGTATAGGTGGTCTTGCTGGGGCAGGTGTTTCAGGTTTTAGGGCATTGCAGTGGTGTTCGGGCAGTGAAGGGGGTGTTCCTGGGGCTGGTGTTTCAGTGTTTAGGGCAGTGCAGTGGTGTTCGGGCAGTGTAGGGGTCATGCTGGGGCTGGTGTTTCAGGGTTTTAGGACAGTGCAGTGGTGTTCAGGCATTGTAGGGGTAATGCTGGGGCTGTTGTTTCAGGGTTTAGGGCAGTGCAGTGGTGTTCGAGCAGTGTAGGGGGTCATGTGGGGGTGATGTTTTAGGGTTTAGGGTAGTGCAGTGCTGTACGGGCGTTGTAGGGGGTCGTGCTGGGGGTGGTGTTTCATGGTTTAGGGCAGTGCAGTTTTGTTCGGGCAGTGTAGCGGGTCGTGCTGGGGTGGTGTTTCAGGGTTTAGGGCAGTGCACTTGTGTTCGGGCAGTGTAAGGGGTCTTGCTGGGGGTAGTGTTTTAGGGTTTAGAGCAGTGCAGTGGTGTTCGGGCAGTGTAGGGGTCGTGCTGGGTGTGGTGTTTCAGTGTTTAGAGCAGTGGTGTTCGGGCAGTGTAGGGGGTCGTGCTAGGGTTGGTGTTTCAGGATTTAGGGCAGTGCAGTGGTGTTCAGGCAGTGTATTGGGTCATGCAGGGGTGGTGTTTCAGGGTTTAGGGCAGTGCAGTGGTGTTCGGGTGTTGTATGGGGTCATGCGGGGGGTGGTGTTTCAGGGTTTAGGGCAGTGCAGTTTTGTTCGGGCAGTGTAGGTGGTCGTGCTGGGGGTGGTGTTTCAGGGTTTAGGGCAGTGCAGTGGTGTTCGGGCAGTGTAGGGGGTCTTCCTGGGGCTGGAGTTTCAGGGTTTAGGGCAGGGCAGTGGAGTTCGGGCAGTGTAGGGGGAATTACTGGGATTAGTGTTTTAGGGTTTAGGGTAGTGCAGTGGTGGTTTGGTAGTGTAGGGGGTCGTGCTGAGGGTAGATTTAGGGTTTAGGCTAGTGCAGTGGTAAATGGGTAGTGTAGGGGGTCGTACTGGGGTTAGATTTAGGGTTTAGGGTAGTGCAGTGGTGTTTGGGTAGTGTAGGGAGTCGTGCTGTGGGTAGTGGTTTAGGGTTTTGGGGTGTGCATTGGGGTTTGGGTAGTATAGGGGTACTGCTGGGGGTAGAGTTTTTGGGTTTAGGGTTCAGGGCAGTGGTGTTTGGGTAGTGTAGGGGATACTGCTGGGGTTAGTGTTTTAGGGTTTAGGGTAGTGCAGTGGTGTTTGGATATTGTAGGGGTTGTGCTGGGGTAGTGTTTTAGGGTTTAGGGTAGTGCAGTGGTGTTTGTGTAGTGTAGAGGGCTGTGTTTTAGGTTTAGGGTAGTTTAGTAGTGTTTGTGTAGTGTAGGGGGTCGTGTTTCAGGGTTTAGGGCAGTGCAGTGGTGTTCAGGCAGTGTAGGGGTTTGTGCTGGGTGTGGTGTTTCAGGGTTTAGGGCAGTACAGTGGTGTTCGGGCAGTATAGGGGGTCGTGCTGGGGATGATGTTTCAGGGTTTAGGGCAGTGCAGTGTTGTTCGGGCAGTGTAGGGGGTCATGCTCGTGGTGGTGTGTCAAGGTTTAGGACAGTGCAGTGGTGTTCGGGCAGTGTAGGGGGTCATGCTGGGGTAGTGTTTCAGGGTTTATGCAGTGCAGTGGTGTTCATGCAGTGTAGGGATCATGCTTGGGTTGTGTTTTAGGGTTTAGGGCATGGCAGTGATGTTTGTGTAGTGTATGGGGTCGTGTTCGGGGTAGATTTAGGGTTTAGGGTAGTGCAGTGGTGTTTGTGTAGTATAGGGGGTCGAGCTGGGGGTAGTGTTTTAGGGTTTAGGACAGTTCAGTTGTGTTTGTGTATTGTAGGGGGTCGTGCTTGGGGTAGTGTTTTAGGGTTTAGGTTAGTGCACTGGTGTTTGGGTAGTGTAGAGGGTCATGCTGGGGGCAGTGTTTTAGGGTTTAGGGTAGTGCAGTGGTGTTTGGGTAGTGTAGGGGGTCGTGCTGGGGTTAGAATTAGGGTTTAAGGTTGTGCAGTTGTGTTTGGGTAGTGTAGGGAGTCGTGCTGGGGGTAGTGGTTTAGGGTTTAGGGGAGTGCATTGGTGTTTGAGTAGTGTAGGGGTACTGCTGGAGGTAGTTTTTAGGGTTTAGGGTAGTGCAATGGTGTTTGGGTAGTGTAGGGAGTACTGCTGGGGGTAGTGTTTTAGGGTTTAGGGTAGTGCAGTGGTGTTTGGGTAGTGTAGGAGGTACTGCTGGGGGTAGTGTTTTAGGGTTGAGGGGAGTGCAGTGGTGTTTGGGTAGTGTAAGGGGTTGTGCTGGGGTTAGTGTTTTAGGGTTTAGGGTAGTGCAGTGGTGTTTGTGTAGTGTAGGGGGTTGTGTTTTAGGGTTTAGGGTAGTGCAGTGGTGTTTGTGTAGTATAGGGTGTCGTGTTGGGGGTAGTGTTTTAGGGTTTAGGGTAGTACAGCGGTGTTTGTGTAGTTTAGGGGGTCGTGTTTCAGGGTTTAGGGCAGTGCAGTGGTGTTCGGGCAGTGTAGCGGGTCGTGCTGGGGGTATTATTTCAGTGTTTAGGGCAGTGCAGTGGTGATCGGGCAGTGTATGGGGTCATGCTAGGGTAGTGTTTCAGGGTTTAGGGCAGTGCAGTGGTGTTCGTGCATTATAGGGGGTCATGCTGGGGTAGTGTTTTAGGGTTTAGGGCAGTGCAGTGATGTTCGTGTAGTGTAGGGGGGCGTGCTTGGGGTAGATTTAGGGTTTAGGGTAGTGCAGTGTTCTTTGGCTAGTGTAGAGAGTTGTGCTGGGGTAGTGTTTTAGTGTTTATGGTAGTGCAGTGGCCTTTGTGTTTTTGTAGTTCTCGTGCTGGGGGTAGTGTTTTAGGGTTTAGGGTAGTGCAGTGGTCTTTGGGTAGTGTAGGGGGTTGTGAAGGGGGGTCGTTTTTTAGGGTTTAGGGTAGTGCACTGGTGTTAGAGTAGTGTAGGAGGTCGTGCTGTGGTGATGTTTTAGGGTTTAGTGCAGTGGTGTTTGGGCAGTGTAGGTGTCGTTCTGGGGGTGGTGTTTTAGGGTTTAGGGCAGTACAGTGGTGTACGGGCAGTGCAGGGGGTCGTGCTGGGGATGCTGTTTTAGGGTTTAGAGCAGTGCAGTGGTGTTCGGGCAGTGTAGGGGGTCGTGCTTGGGGTGGTGTTTCATGGTTTAGGGCAGTGCAGTAGTGTTCAGGCAGTGTAGGGGGTCGTGCTGGGTGTGGTGTTTCAGGGTTTAGAGCAGTGGTGTTCGGGCAGTGTAGTGGGTCGTGCTGGGGTTGGTGTTTCAGTGTTTAGGGCAGTGCAGTGGTGTTTGGGCAGTGTAGGGGGTCATGCGGTGTCATGTTTCAGGGTTGAGGGCAGTGCAGTGATTTTCGGGCAGTTTAGGGGGTCTTGCTAGGGCTGCTGTTTCAGGATTTAGGGCAGTGCAGTGGTGTTCAGGCAGTGTAATGGGTACTGCAGGGGTGGTGTTTCAGGGTTTAGGGCAGTGCAGTGGTGTTTGGGTGTTGTATGGGGTCATGCGGGGGGGTGGTGTTTCAGGGTTTAGGGCAGTGCAGTTTTGTTCGGGCAGTGTAGGTTGTCGTGCTGGGGGTGGTGTTTCAGGGTTTAGGGCAGTGCAGTGGTGTTCGGGCAGTGTAGGGGGTCTTCCCCGGACTGGTGTTTCAGGGTTTAGGGCAGTGCAGTGGAGTTCGGGCAGTGTAGGGGGTCTTCCTGGGGCTGGTGTTTCAGGGTTCAGGGTAGTGCAGTGGTGTTTGTGTAGTGTAGGGGGAATTGCTGGGATTAGTGTTTTAGGGTTTAGGGTAGTGCAGTGGTGGTTTGGTAGTGTAGGAGATCGTGCTGAGGGTAGATTTAGGGTTTAGGGTAGTGCAGTGGTGAATGGGTAGTGTAGGGGGTCGTACTGGGGTTAGATTTAGGGTTTAGGGTAGTGCAGTGGTGTTTAGGTAGTGTAGGGATTCGCGCTGTGGGTAGTGGTTTAGGGTTTTGGGGTGTGCATTGGGGTTTGGGTAGTATAGGGGT
The DNA here is from genome assembly GCF_964204655.1 of Triturus cristatus. Classification (NCBI taxonomy): domain Eukaryota; kingdom Metazoa; phylum Chordata; class Amphibia; order Caudata; family Salamandridae; genus Triturus; species Triturus cristatus. Next base: position 890,102,575 of record NC_140579.1, read on the forward strand.
ACTGCTGGGGGTAGAGTTTTATGGTTAAGGGTAGTGCAATGGTGTTTGGGTAGTGTAGGGGGTACTGCTGGGGGTAGTGTTTTAGGGTTTAGGGTAGTGTAGTGGCGTTTGGGCAGTGTAGGGGGAACTGCTGGGTGTAGTGTTGTAGGGTTTAGCGTAGTGCAGTGGTGGTTGGGTAGTTTAGGGGGTCGTGCTGGGGGTAGTGTTTTAGGGTTTAGGGTTGTGCCGTAGTGTTTGTGTAGTGTAGGGGGTTGTGTTTTAGGGTTTAGGATAGTGCAGTGGTGTTTGTGTAATATATGGGGTCCTGCTGGGGGTGGTGTTTTAGGGTTTAGGGTAGTGCAGCGGTGTTTTTGTAGTGTAGGGGGTCATGTTTCAGGCTTTAGGGCAGTGCAGTGGTGTTCGGGCAGTGTAGTGGGTCATGTTGGAGGTATTGTTTCAGTGTTTAGGGCAGTGCAGTGGTGTTCGGGCAGTGTAGGGGGTCATGCTGGGGTAGTGTTTTAACGTTTATGGCAGTGCAGTGGTGTTCGTGCAGTGTAGGGGTCATGCTGGGGAAGTGTTTTAGGGTTTAGGGCAGTGCAGTGATGTTTGTGTAGTGTAGGGGGTGTGCTTCGGGTAGATTTAGGGTTTAGGGTAGTGCAGTGGTCTTTGGGTAGTGTAGGGGGTTTTGCTGGGGGTAGTGTTTTAGGGTTTATGGTAGTGCAGTGGTCTTTGGGTAGTGTAGGGGTCGTGCTGGGGGTAGTGTTTTAGGGTTTAGGGTAGTGCAGTGGTTGGTCTTTGGGTAGTGTAGGGGGTCGTGCAGGGGGTTAGTGTTTTATGGTTTAGGGTAGTGCACTGGTGTTTGGTAGTGTAGACGGTCGTGCTGGGGGTGGTTTTTTTATGGTTTAGGGTAGTGGAGCGGTGTTTGTGTAGTGTAGGGGGTCATGCTGGGGGCAGTGTTTTAGGGTTTAGTGCAGTGGTGTTTGGGCAGTGTAGGGGTCATGCTGGGGTGGTGTTTTTGGTTTTAGGGCAGTGCAGTGGAGTTTAGGCAGTGTAGGGGTAGTGCTGGGGTGGTGTTTTAGGGCTTAGGGCAGGGCAATGGTGTACGGGCAGTGTAGGGGGTCGTACGGGGGTAGTGTTTTAGGGTTTAGTACAGTGCAGTGGTGTTCGGGCAGTGTAGGGGTCGTGCTCGGGGTGGTGTTTAAGGGTTTAGGGCAGTGCAGTGGTGTTCGGGCAGTGTAGGGGGTCGTGCTGGGTGTGGTGTTTCAGGGTTTAGAGCAGTGGTGTTCGGGCAGAGTAGGGGGTCTTGCTTGGGCTGCTGTTTCAGGATTTAGGGCAGTGCAGTGGTGTTCAGGCAGTGTAATGGGTCATGCAGGGGTGGTGTTTCAGGGTTTAGGGCAGTGCAGTTTTGTTTGGGCAGTGTAGGTGGTCGTGCTGGGGGTGGTGTGTCAGGGTTTAGGGCAGTGCAGTGGTGTTCGGGCAGTGTAGGGGGTCTTCCCGGGGATGGTGTTTCAGGGTTTAGGGCAGTGCAGTGGAGTTCGGGCAGTGTAGGGGGTCTTCCTGGGGCTGGTGTTTCAGGGTTCAGGGTAGTACAGTGGTGTTTGTGTGGTGTAGGGGGAATTGCTGGGATTAGTGTTTTAGGGTTTAGGGTAGTGCAGTGGTGGTTTAGTAGTGTAGGGGGTCGTACTGGGGTTAGATTTAGGGTTTAGGGTAGTGCAGTGGTGTTTGGGTAGAGTAGGGAGTCGTGATGTGGGTAGTGGTTTAGAGTTTTGGGGTGTGCATTGGGGTTTGGGTAGTATAGGGGTACTGCTGGGGGTAGAGTTTTATGGTTTAGGGTAGTTCAATGGTGTTTGGGTAGTGTAGGGGGTACTGCTGGGGGTAGTGTTTTAGGTTTTAGGATTTAGGGTTTAGGGCAGTGGTGTTTGGGTAGTGTAGGGGATACTGCTGGGGTTAGTGTTTTAGGGTTTAGGGTAGTGCAGTGGTGTTTGGATAGTTTAGTGGTTGTGCTGGGGTAGTGTTTTAGGGTTTAGGGTAGTGCAGTGGTGTTAGTGTAGTGTAGAGGGTCATCCTGGGGGCAGTGTTTTAGGGTTTAGGGTAGTGCAGTGGTTTTTGGGTAGTGTAGGGGGTCATGCTGGGGATAGTGTTTTAGGGTTTAGGTTAGTGCAGTGGTGTTTGGGTAATGTATAGGGTCATGCTGGGGGCAGTATTTTAGGGTTCAGGGTAGTGCAGTGGTGTTTGTGTAGTGTAGGGGGAATTGCTGGGATTAGTGTTTTAGGGTTTAGGGTAGTGCAGTGGTGGTTTGGTAGTGTAGGAGATCGTGCTGAGGGTAGATTTAGGGTTTAGGGTAGTGCAGTGGTGAATGGGTAGTGTAGGGGGTCGTACTGGGGTTAGATTTAGGGTTTAGGGTAGTGCAGTGGTGTTTAGGTAGTGTAGGGATTCGCGCTGTGGGTAGTGGTTTAGGGTTTTGGGGTGTGCATTGGGGTTTGGGTAGTATAGGGGTACTGCTGGGGGTAGAGTTTTATGGTTAAGGGTAGTGCAATGGTGTTTGGGTAGTGTAGGGGGTACTGCTGGGGGTAGTGTTTTAGGGTTTAGGGTAGTGTAGTGGCGTTTGGGCAGTGTAGGGGGAACTGCTGGGTGTAGTGTTGTAGGGTTTAGCGTAGTGCAGTGGTGGTTGGGTAGTTTAGGGGGTCGTGCTGGGGGTAGTGTTTTAGGGTTTAGGGTTGTGCCGTAGTGTTTGTGTAGTGTAGGGGGTTGTGTTTTAGGGTTTAGGATAGTGCAGTGGTGTTTGTGTAATATATGGGGTCCTGCTGGGGGTAGTGTTTTAGGGTTTAGGGTAGTGCAGCGGTGTTTTTGTAGTGTAGGGGGTCATGTTTCAGGCTTTAGGGCAGTGCAGTGGTGTTCGGGCAGTGTAGTGGGTCATGTTGGAGGTATTGTTTCAGTGTTTAGGGCAGTGCAGTGGTGTTCGGGCAGTGTAGGGGGTCATGCTGGGGTAGTGTTTTAACGTTTAGGGCAGTGCAGTGGTGTTCGTGCAGTGTAGGGGTCATGCTGGGGAAGTGTTTTAGGGTTTAGGGCAGTGCAGTGATGTTTGTGTAGTGTAGGGGGTGTGCTTCGGGTAGATTTAGGGTTTAGGGTAGTGCAGTGGTCTTTGGGTAGTGTAGGGGGTTTTGCTGGGGGTAGTGTTTTAGGGTTTATGGTAGTGCAGTGGTCTTTGGGTAGTGTAGGGGTCGTGCTGGGGGTAGTGTTTTAGGGTTTAGGGTAGTGCAGTGGTTGGTCTTTGGGTAGTGTAGGGGGTCGTGCAGGGGGTTAGTGTTTTATGGTTTAGGGTAGTGCACTGGTGTTTGGTAGTGTAGACGGTCGTGCTGGGGGTGGTTTTTTTATGGTTTAGGGTAGTGGAGCGGTGTTTTTGTAGTGTAGGGGGTCATGCTGGGGGCAGTGTTTTAGGGTTTAGTGCAGTGGTGTTTGGGCAGTGTAGGGGTCATGCTGGGGTGGTGTTTTTGGTTTTAGGGCAGTGCAGTGGAGTTTAGGCAGTGTAGGGGTAGTGCTGGGGTGGTGTTTTAGGGCTTAGGGCAGGGCAATGGTGTACGGGCAGTGTAGGGGGTCGTACGGGGGTAGTGTTTTAGGGTTTAGTACAGTGCAGTGGTGTTCGGGCAGTGTAGGGATCGTGCTCGGGGTGGTGTTTAAGGGTTTAGGGCAGTGCAGTGGTGTTCGGGCAGTGTAGGGGGTCGTGCTGGGTGTGGTGTTTGAGGGTTTAGAGCAGTGGTGTTCGGGCAGTGTAGGGGGTCTTGCTTGGGCTGCTGTTTCAGGATTTAGGGCAGTGCAGTGGTGTTCAGGCAGTGTAATGGGTCATGCAGGGGTGGTGTTTCAGGGTTTAGGGCAGTGCAGTTTTGTTTGGGCAGTGTAGGTGGTCGTGCTGGGGGTGGTGTGTCAGGGTTTAGGGCAGTGCAGTGGTGTTCGGGCAGTGTAGGGGGTCTTCCCGGGGATGGTGTTTCAGGGTTTAGGGCAGTGCAGTGGAGTTCGGGCAGTGTAGGGGGTCTTCCTGGGGCTGGTGTTTCAGGGTTCAGGGTAGTACAGTGGTGTTTGTGTGGTGTAGGGGGAATTGCTGGGATTAGTGTTTTAGGGTTTAGGGTAGTGCAGTGGTGGTTTAGTAGTGTAGGGGGTCGTACTGGGGTTAGATTTAGGGTTTAGGGTAGTGCAGTGGTGTTTGGGTAGAGTAGGGAGTCGTGATGTGGGTAGTGGTTTAGGGTTTTGGGGTGTGCATTGGGGTTTGGGTAGTATAGGGGTACTGCTGGGGGTAGAGTTTTATGGTTTAGGGTAGTTCAATGGTGTTTGGGTAGTGTAGGGGGTACTGCTGGGGGTAGTGTTTTAGGTTTTAGGATTTAGGGTTTAGGGCAGTGGTGTTTGGGTAGTGTAGGGGATACTGCTGGGGTTAGTGTTTTAGGGTTTAGGGTAGTGCAGTGGTGTTTGGATAGTTTAGTGGTTGTGCTGGGGTAGTGTTTTAGGGTTTAGGGTAGTGCAGTGGTGTTAGTGTAGTGTAGAGGGTCATCCTGGGGGCAGTGTTTTAGGGTTTAGGGTAGTGCAGTGGTTTTTGGGTAGTGTAGGGGGTCATGCTGGGGGTAGTGTTTTAGGGTTTAGGTTAGTGCAGTGGTGTTTGGGTAATGTATAGGGTCATGCTGGGGGCAGTATTTTAGGGTTTGGGGTAGTGCAGTGGTGTTTGGGTAGTGTAGGGGGTCGTGCTGGGGTTAGAATTAGGGTTTAGGGTTGTGCAGTTGTGTTTGGGTAGTGTAGGGAGTCGTGCTGGGGTAGTGGTTTAGAGTTTAGGGGAGTGCATTGGTGTTTGAGTAGTGTAGGGGTACTGCTGGAGGTAGTTTTTAGGGTTTAGGGTAGTGCAATGGTGTTTGGGTAGTGTAGGGAGTACTGCTGGGGGTAGTGTTTTAGGGTTTAGGGTAGTGCAGTGGTGTTTGGGTAGTGTAGGAGGTACTGCTGGGGGTAGTGTTTTAGGGTTGAGGGTAGTGCATTGGTGTTTGTGTAGTGTAGGGGGTTGTGTTTTAGGGTTTAGGGTAGTGCAGTGGTGTTTGTGTAGTATAGGGTGTTGTGCTGGGGGTAGTGTTTTAGGGTTTAGGGTAGTGCAGCGGTGTTTGTGTAGTGTAGGGGGTCATGTTTCAGGGTTTAGGGCAGTGCAGTGGTGTTCGGGCAGTGTAGCGGGTCGTGCTGGGGGTATTATTTCAGTGTTTAGGGAAGTGCAGTGGTGATCAGGCAGTGTAGGGGGTCATGCTAGGGTAGTGTTTCAGGGTTTAGGGCAGTGCAGTGGTGTTCGTGCAGTATAGGGGGTCATGCTGGGGTAGTGTTTTAGGGTTTAGGGCAGTGCAGTGATGTTCGTGCAGTGTAGGGGGTGTGCTTGGGGTAGATTTAGGGTTTAGGGTAGTGAAGTGGTCTTTGGCTAGTGTAGGGGGTTGTGCTGGGGTAGTGTTTTAGTGTTTATGGTAGTGCAGTGGTCTTTGTGTAGTGTAGTTGTCGTGCTGGGGGTATTGTTTTAGGGTTTAGGGTAGTGCAGTGGTCTTTGGGTAGTGTAGGGGGTTGTGCAGGGGGTTCGATTTTTAGGGTTTAGGGTAGTGCACTGGTGTTTGAGTAGTGTAGGGGGTCGTGCTGGGGGTGGTGCTTTAGGGTTTAGGGTAGTGGAGTGATGTTTGTGTAGTGTAGGGGGTCGTGCTGTGATGATGTTTTAGGGTTTAGTGCAGTGCTGTTTGGGCAGTGTAGGGGTCGTGCTGGGGTGGTGTTTTTGGGTTTGGGCAGTACAGTGGTGTACGTGCAGTGTAGGGGGTCGTGCTGGGGGTGCTGTTTTAGGGTTTAGAGCAGTGCAGTAGTGTTCGGGCAGTGTAGGGGGTCGTGCTTGGGGTGGTGTTTCATGGTTTAGGGCAGTGCAGTAGTGTTCAGGCAGTGTAGGGGGTAGTGCGGAGAGAGGTATTTCAGAGTTTAGGGCAGTGCAATGGTGTTCGGGCAGTGTGGGGGTCATGCTGGGGGTGGTGTTTCAGGGTTTAGGGCAGTGGTGTTCGGGCAGTATATTGGGTCATGCTGGGGTTGGTGTTTCAGGGTTTAGGGCAGTGAAGTAGTGTTTGGGCAGTTTAGGGGGTCGTGCGGGGTCATGTTTCAGGGTTTAGGGCAGTGCAGTGGTTTTCGGACAGTGTAGGGGGTCTTGCTGGGGCTGGTGTTTCAGGATTAGGGCAGTGCAGTGGTGTTCGGGCAATGTATGGGTTATGCGGGGGGTGGTGTTTCAGGCTTTAGGGCAGTGCAGTGGTGTTCGGGCATTTTATGGAGTCGTGCGGCGGTGGTGTTTCAGGGTTTAGGGCAGTGCAGTTTTGTTCGGGCAGTGTAGGGGGTCGTGCGGGGTTGGTGTTTCAGGGTTTAGGGCAGTGCAGTGGTGTTCGGGCAGTGTAGGAGGTATTGCTGGAACTGGTGTTTCAGGGTTTAGGGCAGTGCAGTGGTGTTCGGGCAGTATAGGGGTTCCTCCTGGGGCTGGTGTTTCAGGGTTTAGGGTAGTGCAGTGGTGTTCGGGCAGTGTAGGGTGTCTTGCTGGGGCTGGTGTTTCAGGGTTTAGGGCAGTGCAGTGGTGTTCGGGCGTTGTAGGGGGTCGTGCATTGGTGGTGTTTCAGAGTTTAGTGCAGTGCAGTTTTGTTTGGGCAGTGTAGCGGGTCGTGCTGGGGCTGGTATTTCAGGGTATAGGGCAGTGCAGTGGTGTTTGGGCAGTGTAGGGGGTGCACGGGGGTCATGTTTCAGGGTTTTGGGCAGTGCAGTGGTTTTTGGGCAGTGTAGGGGGTCTTGCTGGGGCTGGTGTTTTAGGGTTTAGGGCTGTGCAGTGGTGTTTGGGCAGTGTAATGGGTTGTGCGGGGGTGGTGTTTCAGGGTTTAGGGCAGTGCAGTGGTGTTCGGGCAGTGTAGGAGGTCTTGCTGGGGCTGGTGTTTCAGGGTTTAGGGCAGTGCACTGGTGTTCGGGCAGTGTAGGGGGTTGTGCTGGGGCTGTTGTTTCAGGGTTTATGGCAGTACAATGGTTTTTGGCCAGTGTAGTGGTTTGTGAGGGGGTGGTGTTTCAGGGTTTAGGGCAGTGCAGTGGTGTTCGGGCGTTGTAGGGTGTTGGAACTGGGGTTGCCAATTCACAAAGGTAGCCTGGCTCGTGGCAGGAAGGCTCCCGAAGGCCTTTGGTGTAACATTGTTGTACAGCACGCACATCCAACCAAGCAGAGTTACGCACGCAATGATAACACACCACACCACTTGGGTTTAAAAACAAAACCTTTTATGTAGTCTGTTGTAGCAGGAAGTAATTTAGCATAAATTCATTTGTGTCTATAAATAACTCATATTCAGAAAATTAGCATGGAGTCATTACTATCTGCGAATAACATATGCAATAAATTAGCATAAACTCATTACTATCTGTGAATAACATATGCAATAGATTAGCATGGATTCATTACTATCTGTGAACAACTTATGCAGTAAATCAACATTAATTCATTAATCCCCTAGGTAACTCATATAGAGGAAATCAGCATGAAATCATTAATATCTGTGAACAACTTATGCAGTAAATCAACATGAATTCATTAATCCACTAGCACTTCAACCCGCTCTACTAGTGACACGATAACTGGGGTTCTTATCCCCTTGTAACAGGAGCGATCTGGTATGGCTTTCAGTCACCACAGTGGAAAGGGGGGTTCCTTATGGCACATTGGCGCTGTCCTAATGGTTCTTTCCCCACCTCATACGCTCGATGTGCTAAGGCCAGGGATGTCCCACTTCTCCCGGCGTCTCCTCGGCACCCTCGGCCCAGTCTTAGTCTTTCCCGGGGAGGGGCGGATGAGGGGCTGCCTCCGGTGAGACTCGAGACTTCACGGCAGCCCTCCCTCGCTGTTGGGATCTCCGCCCCCCTCCCCGGGGATGTTACCTGTTCTCTTCGGCCCTCCGGGGCCCTTGCGCAGGTCTCTACGATGACAGGGAAGTCCCGGAGCCGCTTCACCCCCGCCGGAGCAGTGCCGCTCGCGGGGAGTGCTTACGGCACTCTGTGGAGGCTGGACGTGGGCGGGAGCGGGGGCGAGGCCTGAGACGCGGCCGGCGCTCTCGTCACGTGTTAGAGGGGGAGTCTCCTGGGAACGGCTGCGATCGTCAGGGGATAACACCGATGATTCTCCTCAGCTGACGCGGGGCCCTCGAGCGGGGCGGCCGGCCCTCCTGACAGTGGCAGTCACCTAGGGCAGCAGCGGTGAGTCTGGGGCACAGTATTACGTCTTGGCTCTCGTGCTGCAGGACTCGGGCAGCGGCGGTGTATCGGGGCACTTAGCGCTTCACAGCCACAATGCTTTAGGGGGATGTCGGTGCTCCAAAGAGATAGTTCGTCAGGGCTCAGCGCCTCAGGGAGGTGACGGCGCTCTTCAGAGTTAGCGCTTCAGGTGTCAGCGCCTCAGGGGGATAACGGCGCTCCACAGGTATAGCGCTTCAGGAGGTTTCTGGCATAGCGCTTCAGGAGGTTTCTTATATCCCGCTTCAGGAGGTTTCTTATATAGCGCTTCAGAAGGTTTCTTATATAGCGCTTCAGGAGGTTTCTGGCATAGCGCTTCAGGAGGTTTCCGGTTTAGCGCTTCAAGAGGTTTCTTAGGCAGTGAGGAGGGGGGGGTGTGTGTGGAGTTGGAGGCTGCTGCCAGTTAGGCCTTACTGGATGGTCCCCTGGGGATTCCCTCACACTGGGCCAGGTCAGTGGGTTTGGTCAGGATTCCTCACACAACTTAAAGGGCAAGGCCTAGACCTAGTCACCCCTAGTGGTATAGGTGCCCCCTCCCCCTTCTGCCTAAAACTCCAGCACAGGGTCTCCCCAGGTCAGTGGTACCTCATCAACTGACTAGAAAGTTTCCCGCCCTTTCTATTTATACTCCCAGGTCAGGTGACCTCTCTCTATTCTGGAAGGTTCCAGGGGCTTCTACATTCTAGGGATGGTCAGAGGAACCAGGCTAGTGATGTCACAATACCTAAGGGTTCTAGACTGCTCCTGGCAACTAGGGCGCTACTTGAAAGACCGCTCCGCAGTAGCAGGGGTCGGTGGCAGCCATCTTAGTGGTAGAGAGCACCTGCACCTTAGCATTGACCAGCAATGGTAAGGTGCCCGAAGACCTAGAGCCAACCAAAAAGAGGGTGGAAAAAAAATGAGGCAAGGGCGAAAAAAAACAGGGAAGATCACCCTAAGGCGGACAGGTCTAACAGGCGTCCCCCCCAGCCGAAAGTGGGGAGACCTTCCCAACCTCTAGGGAGCTCTCCTCGCTAAGGCGGAAAAACCGGGAGAGACCGTCCGCATTGGCGTGGTCAACTCCGGGCCGATGTTCCACCCGAAAGTCCATCCCCTGTAGGGAAATGGACCACCTTAGCAACTTTGGGTTCTCGCCTCTCATTTGCATGAGCCAGCGAAGGGGGCGGTGGTCGGTCTGTATGAGGAAGTGAGAACCAAAAAGGTATGGTCTCAACTTCTTCAACGCCCAGACCACCGCAAAGGCTTCACGTTCAATGGTGCTCCACCGTTGTTCCCTGGGAAGGAGCCTTCTGGATATAAAAGCCACCGGTTGGTCTTGGCCATCCTGGTTCAGTTGCGAGAGCACAGCGCCTATACCCTGCTCAGAGGCGTCTGTCTGCACGATGAATTCCTTGGTATAGTCAGGAGTCCTAAGCACCGGAGCGGTGCACATCGCATGCTTCAAGGTGTCAAATGCCTCCTGGCAAGCAGCTGTCCAGTTGACTTTCCGTGGTTGCTTTTTAGATGTCAATTCAGTCAGGGGGGCAACGATGGTTCCATACCCCCTGATAAACCGGCGGTAATATCCAGTGAGTCCGAGAAAGGCTCGGACCTCAGTCTGGGTCTTGGGGGGCTCCCAGGCCAATATGGCCTCAATCTTGGCCTGGAGGGGCTGCACCTTACCACCGCCCACCAGGTGTCCCAGGTAAACGACAGATCCCTGTCCGATCTGGCACTTGCTGGCCTTGATGGTTAGACCAGCTCGCTGCAGAGCCCGCAGCACCTCCTGGAGATGCTGCAGATGGTCCTCCCAGCCGCTACTGAAGACAGCTATGTCGTCCAGGTAGGCCGCTGAGAAGGACTCCATGCCAGATAGCACCTGGTTCACCAACCGCTGGAACGTGGCCGGAGCATTCTTGAGCCCAAAGGGCATCACTTTAAATTGAGAGTGGCCCTCGGGGGTGGAGAACGCCATTTTCTCCCGTGCTCCGTCCGCCATGGCAATCTGCCAGTACCCTGACGTCAAGTCAATGGTACTAAGGTACCGGGCTGCTCCCAGCCGGTCAATCAGCTCATCCGCCCGAGGGATCGGATGAGCGTCTGTCTTGGTGACGGAATTCAAACCCCGATAATCCACACAGAACCGAAGTTCTGGTGTGGTGCCCGGTGGGGCCGCTTTCGGCACCAACACTACCGGACTTGCCCAAGGGCTGCTGGAGGGCTCAATAACTCCTAGCTCCAGCATCTTGGTCACCTCACCCTGGATACTATTCTTCACTTTGTCGGACAGCCGATAAGACTTGGCTTTAACCGGTGGGCTGTCCCCTGTGTCCACATCATGGGTACACAGATGTGTGATTCCAGGCGTGAGGGAGAACAACGAGGCGTACTGCTCCAGTACCTGGCGGCAGTCCCTCCGTTGCTCCGGGATCAAGGATGGGGAGAGGACCACTCCCTCCACCGTACCATCCTTTTCGTGGGCCGCCAGAAGGTCAGGAAGAGGTTCGCTCTCTTCCTCCTCGCTTCCATCCGTCACCATGAGGAGGGTCATCTCCGATCTCTCATGGTGTGGCTTCAGGCGGTTGGCGTGGAACACCCGATGGGGTTGCCGGGGGGTCTTCAAGTCTACTACATAGGTGGTCTGGCCTCGTCGCTCCACAATCTCGAACGGACCAGTCCATCGGTCCTGGAGGGCGCTAAGCTCCCCAGGCTCCATGACCCACACCTTCTGTCCAGCATCCAACTCCACCGTCCGAGCGTTGCGGTCATACCACTCCTTCATGACGGCTTGACTGGCCTCTAGATTGGTTGAGGCCTCCTTCCACAGCTTGGCCATCTGGCTGCGGAATGCCAGCATATAGCTGACAACATCCCGGGGAAGCTTCATCGAAGTCTTCTCCCATCCCTCTTTGACAAGGCTGAGGGGCCCCCTAACGGGATGGCCGTAGAGCAGCTCAAAGGGGCTGAACCCGACTCCCTTCTGCGGCACCTCGCGGTACGAAAATAGCAAGCAAGGGAGGAGGATGTCCCATTTCCGCCTCAAGTCCTCTGGCAGGCTCCGGATCATCCCGTTTAAGGTCTTGTTAAAACGCTCTACGAGTCCGTTAGTCTGGGGGTGATAAGGAGTGGAGAACCGATAGGTCACCCCGCACTCCTTCCACATGGCCTTCATATAGGCTGACATGAAATTTGTGCCCCTATCCGACACCACGACCTTGGGGAATCCCACTCGGGTAAAAATCCCCATTAGGGCCCGCGCCACCACGGGTGCAGTGATGGTCCTCAGAGGAATGGCCTCCGGGTACCGGGTGGCGTGGTCCACTAACACCAGGATGAACCGGTGTCCCGAAGAAGTCGGAGGGTCCAATGGTCCCACAATGTCGATCCCGACCCGCTCAAAAGGGGTCCCGACCACCGGAAGCGGTTCCAAGGGGGCCTTCACCTTGGTTCCTGTCTTGCCACTTGCATGGCAAGTCTTGCAGGTCTTGCAGTAGGTGTCAGAGGCAACTCTCATCCTGGGCCAATAAAAATGCGGAACTAACCGCGCGAAAGTCTTGTCCTGGCCCAGGTGTCCAGCTAGAGGTATCTCATGGGCTAACTCCAGCAAAAAGGTCCGGTAGCATTGGGGTACTACTAAGGCCCTGGAGGATCCATGCACCGGAACCTTCGGCTCGCTATAAAGGAGGCCATCCTCCCAGTACACGTGGTAATTACCGGTCTCCTTATTGATCGCTTGGGCTGTGGCCTGTCGCCGCATGCCCTCAAGCGTGGGGCACTCTCTCTGGCCCCAGCGAAATTCCTCCCGGGTAGGCCCTCCTCCCACGCACCAATCGGCCGGGATAGGTAGGTCCCCCACAGGAATAACATCCACCTCCGCGGACTCTGGAGCCACAACCGCCGGCTCCCCTTCCATCACACGGGGGGTAGCCATCTCCTCTTTTTGGCCAACCTCGGGTTGGGCTATTACTTCCGGCTCCAACCCGGTGTGAGTTCTCTGCCGGGCAGCTATGGACCTTGTGACCACACAGGCCCATCCTGGTAACCCCAGCATTTCTGTGTGGGCTCGTAGCTCCACTTCCTTCCAGATATTGGTCTCCAAGTCGTTCCCGAGCAGACAGTCCACTGGCAGGGCAGGGCTCACGGCAACTTTTAAGGGGCCTTTGACTCCTTCCCACTCAAATGAAACCTGAGCCACCGGGTAATGACTCAGGCTGCCATCGGCCAATACGGCCGGATGGAACACGTCAGGGATCAACTGCTCCGGGGACACCAGCCGCCTTACTACGGTGGTCATGCTGGCACCTGTGTCCCTCAAAGCCTCCACCTCCTGTCCATTCACCTGCACCCTCTGCCGGTATTTGGCAGTATTCGATGGTAAGGAAATCACTGGAACCTCTTCCCTATCCCCCAGTGAGACAAGGGTCAGGCCTGTCCACTCCCCCTCCCTATCTAGGGGCAACTCCACCCCAAGCGCTATACTAGCCACCCCAGGGGGCTTACCTCCTGTGGGGGCGGGAGTTCTTTTGCGACACTGGACATCCCCCTTATAGTGTCCCACCTCCCCACATTCATAGCACTTGACTATTCTGGGTGGTTGACCCTTGTCAGGGTGAGTGGACTTTGGGAAACTGGACTGAGAGGGGCTCCCTACACCTTTCCCAAACTGCCTGTTTGGTGGGCCTCGGGAGAGCTCCTTCTTTTTATCTCCCCCCTCTTTCCTCTGGGGGGTGCTCTGTCCACCCTTCGGGCCATCTGCCCCGGAACCCTTAAAGGTCACTCGGGTACTAACCCAAGTGTCCGCCTCTTCCGCAAGTGTCCGGGGGTCGGTCAACTTGCGGTCCACCAAGTGTTGGCGCAGCTCCGGAAAACACTTATCCAAGAGGTGCTCTCTCAGAAATAAGTTGTACAGACCCTCAAAATCCTGCACCTCGCTGCCACGCACCCATCCATCTAAGGCCTTCCGGGCATAATCATAGAAATCCACCCAGTTCTGCGTGGTTAGCTTGTGACTGCTACGGAATCTCTGACGGTATCTCTCAGGGGTGAGGCCAAACTTTTTAAGCAGGGCCTCCTTCATCACCGGATAGTTGGTTTGGTCTACCTTCTCTAAATACAGGAGGGTGTCCCTCACTACAGGAGGTATATATCTGTACAGGCCACCTCCCCAGTAGCTTGTGGGCACCCCATGGACCTTCAGGGATACTTCGTACGCCTCCAACCACCGGTTGATGTCATCCCCCACCCCGTAACTAGCAATCACATCTTTTGGGAGGTAGAATTTAGGCTCCCGTGGAACCTCTGGTACGCTGCCACCATTTACATTCCCTTGCGCACTGATCTGTAATGCTCTCAACTCCAATTCTTTGAGCTGGAGCTCATGCGCAAGCTTCCTTTCTTCCATTGCTAGCCTCTTATCTTCCTTTTTTTTTTCCAACTTTGCAAGCTCCCACCTTAGTAACCTCTCCTCTCTCCTGTCCTCATACTCCTCCGGCGAGGCACTCCTTCTAGATACACTACTGCCTGCCCCAGAACATCTCCCTGGCGACAGGTGTTCACTGACATCAATGTGCAGCAGGTCTAGTTCTCCTGGCGTGCCCGCCTCCCCTAGTGCCCCCTGCCCCTCCGGTTCCTCGTCCCCTTTCCTCTCTGGGTGGGCTAACACCCAGGCTTGTAGGGCTTTACGGAGCTCTTCTCCTTTGGCTCTCTTCCCCACTGCCACCCCCATCCCCTGACAGAAACTCCTCAGCTGAACCACCGAGTATTCCTCTATGTTGGCTAGCTGGAACTCCATTCTGACAGGTGGGGACCCAGACAATATGAGTGAATATCAGGACGTAGGTAACAACTTAGGGCAATCCTCTGGGCACACCGTTAGACAGTAGGGGCCACCTGGCTATGCTTGCTTAAACAATAGGTGTCCAATTGCGGCGTACTCTGCTTCACTGAAGGGTGCTGCACAACTACAGGTTCTAATCCCACCGCTGCCACCAAATTATGTTGGAACTGGGGTTGCCAATTCACAAAGGTAGCCTGGCTCGTGGCAGGAAGGCTCCCGAAGGCCTTTGGTGTAACATAGTTGTACAGCACGCACATCCAACCAAGCAGAGTTACGCACGCAATGATAACACACCACACCACTTGGGTTTAAAAACAAAACCTTTTATGTAGTCTGTTGTAGCAGGAAGTAATTTAGCATAAATTCATTTGTGTCTATAAATAACTCATATTCAGAAAATTAGCATGGAGTCATTACTATCTGCGAATAACATATGCAATAAATTAGCATAAACTCATTACTATCTGTGAATAACATATGCAATAGATTAGCATGGATTCATTACTATCTGTGAACAACTTATGCAGTAAATCAACATGAATTCATTAATCCCCTAGGTAACTCATATAGAGGAAATCAGCATGAAATCATTAATATCTGTGAACAACTTATGCAGTAAATCAACATGAATTCATTAATCCACTAGCACTTCAACCCGCTCTACTAGTGACACGATAACTGGGGTTCTTATCCCCTTGTAACAGGAGCGATCTGGTATGGCTTTCAGTCACCACAGTGGAAAGGGGGGTTCCTTATGGCACATTGGCGCTGTCCTAATGGTTCTTTCCCCACCTCATACGCTCGATGTGCTAAGGCCAGGGATGTCCCACTTCTCCCGGCGTCTCCTCGGCACCCTCGGCCCAGTCTTAGTCTTTCCCGGGGAGGGGCGGATGAGGGGCTGCCTCCGGTGAGACTCGAGACTTCACGGCAGCCCTCCCTCGCTGTTGGGATCTCCGCCCCCTCCCCGGGGATGTTACCTGTTCTCTTCGGCCCTCCGGGGCCCTTGCGCAGTTCTCTACGATGACAGGGAAGTCCCGGAGCCGCTTCACCCCCGCCGGAGCAGTGCCGCTCGCGGGGAGTGCTTACGGCGCTCTGTGGAGGCTGGACGTGGGCGGGAGCGGGGGCGAGGCCTGAGACGCGGCCGGCGCTCTCGTCACGTGTTAGAGGGGGAGTCTCCTGGGAACGGCTGCGATCGTCAGGGGATAACACCGATGATTCTCCTCAGCTGACGCGGGGCCCTCGAGCGGGGCGGCCGGCCCTCCTGACAGTGGCAGTCACCTAGGGCAGCAGCGGTGAGTCTGGGGCACAGTATTACGTCTTGGCTCTCGTGCTGCAGGACTCGGGCAGCGGCGGTGTATCGGGGCACTTAGCGCTTCACAGCCACAATGCTTTAGGGGGATGTCGGTGCTCCAAAGAGATAGTTCGTCAGGGCTCAGCGCCTCAGGGAGGTGACGGCGCTCTTCAGAGTTACCGCTTCAGGTGTCAGCGCCTCAGGGGGATAACGGCGCTCCACAGGTATAGCGCTTCAGGAGGTTTCTGGCATAGCGCTTCAGGAGGTTTCTTATATCCCGCTTCAGGAGGTTTCTTATATAGCGCTTCAGAAGGTTTCTTATATAGCGCTTCAGGAGGTTTCTGGCATAGCGCTTCAGGAGGTTTCCGGTTTAGCGCTTCAAGAGGTTTCTTAGGCAGTGAGGAGGGGGGGGGGTGTGTGTGGAGTTGGAGGCTGCTGCCAGTTAGGCCTTACTGGATGGTCCCCTGGGGATTCCCTCACACTGGGCCAGGTCAGTGGGTTTGGTCAGGATTCCTCACACAACTTAAAGGGCAAGGCCTAGACCTAGTCACCCCTAGTGGTATAGGTGCCCCCTCCCCCTTCTGCCTAAAACTCCAGCACAGGGTCCCCCCAGGTCAGTGGTACCTCATCAACTGACTAGAAAGTTTCCCGCCCTTTCTATTTATACTCCCAGGTCAGGTGACCTCTCTCTATTCTGGAAGGTTCCAGGGGCTTCTACATTCTAGGGATAGTCAGAGGAACCAGGCTAGTGATGTCACAATACCTAAGGGTTCTATACAGCTCCTGGCAACTAGGGCGCTACTTGAAAGACCGCTCCGCAGTAGCAGGGGTCGGTGGCAGCCATCTTAGTGGTAGAGAGCACCTGCACCTTAGCATTGACCAGCAATGGTAAGGTGCCCGAAGACCTAGAGCCAACCAAAAAGAGGGTGGAAAAAAAATGAGGCAAGGGCGAAAAAAAACAGGGAAGATCACCCTAAGGCGGACAGGTCTAACATAGGGGGTCGTGCATTGGTGGTGTTTCAGAGTTTAGTGCAGTGCAGTTTTGTTTGGGCAGTGTAGCGGGTCGTGCTGGGGCTGGTATTTCAGGGTATAGGGCAGTGCAGTGGTGTTCAGGCAGTGTAAGGGGTCTTGCTGGGGCTGGTGTTTCAGGGTTTAGGGCAGTGCAGTGGTGAGAGGGCAGTGTAGGGGTTTGTGCTGGGGCTGGTGTTTGAGGCTTTAGGGCAGTGCAGTGGTGTTTGGGCAGTGTAGGGGGTGCACAGGGGTCATGTTTCAGGGTTTTGGGCAGTGCAGTGGTTTTTGGGCAGTGTAGGGGGTCTTGCAGGGGCTGGTGTTTCAGGGTTTAGGGCAGTGCAGTGGTGTTTGGGCAGTGTAATGGGTTGTGCGGGGTGGTGTTTCAGGGTTTAGGGCAGTGCAGTGGTGTTCGGGCAGTGTAGGAGGTCTTGCTGGGGCTGGTGTTTCAGGGTTTAGGGCAGTGCAGTGGTGTTCGGGCAGTGTAGGGGGTCTTCCTGGGGCGGCTGTTTCTGGGTTTAGGGTAGTGCAGTGGTGTTCGGTCAATGTAGGGGTCTTGCTGGGGCTGGTGTGGAGGGGTTTAGGACAGTGCAGTGGTGTTCGGGCAGTGTAGGAGGTCGTACAGGGGTGGTGTTTCAGAGTTTAGGGCAGTGCAGTGGTTTTCGGGCAGTGTAGGGGGTCGTGCTGGGGGTGGTTGTGTCAGGGTTTAGGGCAGTGCAGTGGTATTCGGGCAGTGTAGGGGGTCTTGCTGGGGCTGGTGCTTCAGGATTTAGGGCAGTGCAGTGGTGTTCGGGCAGTATAGGTGGTCTTGCTGGGGCTGGTGATTCAGGGTTTAGGACATTGCAGTGGTGTTCGGGCAGTGTAGGGGGTCGTGCTGGGGCTGGTGTTTCAGGGTTTAGGACAGTGCAGTGGTGTTCAGGCAGTGTAGGGGTAATGCTGGGGCTGTTGTTTCAGGGTTTAGGGTAGTGCAGTGGTGTTCGGGCAGTGTAGGGGGTCATGCGGGGGTGGTGTTTCAGGGTTTAGGGTAGTGCAGTGCTGTACGGGCGTTGTAGGGGGTCTCGCTGGGGGTGGTGTTTCATGGTTTAGGGCAGTGCAGTTTTGTTCCGGCAGTGTAGCGGGTTGTGCTGGGGTGGTGTTTCAGGGTTTAGGGCAGTGCACTGGTGTTCGGGCAGTGTAAGGGGTCTTGCTGGGGCTTGTGTTTTAGGGTTTAGGACAGTGCAGTGATGTTCGGGCAGTGTTGGTGTCTTGCTGGGGCTGGTGTTTTAGGGTTTAGGACAGTGCAGTGGTGTTCGGGCAGTGTAGGGGGTCGTGCTGGGGCTGGTGTTTCAGGGTTTATGGCAGTGCAGTGGGGTTTGGGCAGTGTAGAGGGTCGTGCAGGGGTCATGTTTCAGGGTTTTGGGTATTGCAGTGGTTTTCGGGCAGTGTAGGGGCTCTTGCTGGGGCTGGTGTTTCAGGGTTTAGAGCAGTGCAGTGGTGTTCGGGCAGTGTAATGGGTCGTGAGGGGGTGGTGTTTCAGGGTTTAGGGCAGTACAGTGGTGTTCGGGCAGTATAGGGGGTCGTGCTGGGGATGATGTTTCAGGGTTTAGGGCAGTGCAGTGTTGTTCGGGCAGTGTAGGGGGTCATGCTCGTGGTGGTGTGTCAAGGTTTAGGACAGTGCAGTGGTGTTCGGGCAGTGTAGGGGGTCATGCTGGGGTAGTGTTTCAGGGTTTAGGGCATGGCAGTGATGTTTGTGTAGTGTATGGGGTCGTGTTCGGGGTAGATTTAGGGTTTAGGGTAGTGCAGTGGTGTTTGTGTAGTATAGGGGGTCGAGCTGGGGGTAGTGTTTTAGGGTTTAGGACAGTTCAGTTGTGTTTGTGTATTGTAGGGGGTCGTGCTTGGGGTAGTGTTTTAGGGTTTAGGTTAGTGCACTGGTGTTTGGGTAGTGTAGAGGGTCATGCTGGGGGCAGTGTCTAAGGGTTTAGGGTAG
The DNA here is from genome assembly GCF_964204655.1 of Triturus cristatus. NCBI lineage: Eukaryota > Metazoa > Chordata > Amphibia > Caudata > Salamandridae > Triturus > Triturus cristatus. The sequence continues at coordinate 890,120,923 of NC_140579.1, forward strand.
TGCAGTGGTGTTTGGGTAGTGTAGGGGGTCGTGCTGGGGTTAGAATTAGGGTTTAAGGTTGTGCAGTTGTGTTTGGGTAGTGTAGGGAGTCGTGCTGGGGGTAGTGGTTTAGGGTTTAGGGGAGTGCATTGGTGTTTGAGTAGTGTAGGGGTACTGCTGGAGGTAGTTTTTAGGATTTAGGGTAGTGCAATGGTGTTTGGGTAGTGTAGGGAGTACTGCTGGGGGTAGTGTTTTAAGGTTTAGGGTAGTGCAGTGGTGTTTGGGTAGTGTAGGAGGTACTGCTGGGGGTAGTGTTTTAGGGTTGAGGGGAGTGCAGTGGTGTTTGGGTAGTGTAAGGGGTTGTGCTGGGGTTAGTGTTTTAGGGTTTAGGGTAGTGCAGTGGTGTTTGTGTAGTGTAGGGGGTTGTGTTTTAGGGTTTAGGGTAGTGCAGTGGTGTTTGTGTAGTATAGGGTGTCGTGTTGGGGGTAGTGTTTTAGGGTTTAGGGTAGTGCAGCGGTGTTTGTGTAGTGTAGGGGGTTGTGTTTCAGGGTTTAGGGCAGTGCAGTGGTGTTCGGGCAGTGTAGCGGGTCATGCTGGGGGTATTATTTCAGTGTTTAGGGCAGTGCAGTGGTGATCGGGCAGTGTATGGGGTCATGCTAGGGTAGTGTTTCAGGATTTAGGGCAGTGCAGTGGTGTTCGTGCATTATAGGGGGTCATGCTGGGGTAGTGTTTTAGGGTTTAGGGCAGTGCAGTGATGTTTGTGTAGTGTAGGGGGGCGTGCTTGGGGTAGATTTAGGGTTTAGGGTAGTGCAGTGTTCTTTGGCTAGTGTAGGGAGTTGTGCTGGGGTAGTGTTTTAGGGTTTAGGGTAGTGCAGTGGTCTTTGGGTAGTGTAGGGGGTTGTGAAGGGGGGTAGTTTTTTAGGGTTTAGGGTAGTGCAGTGGTGTTAGAGTAGTGTAGGAGGTCGTGCTGGGGGTAGTGCTTTAGGGTTTAAGGTAGTGGAGTGGTGTTTGTGTAGTGTAGGGGGTCGTGCTGTGGTGATGTTTTAGGGTTTAGTGCAGTGGTGTTTGGGCAGTGTAGGTGTCGTGCTGGGGGTGGTGTTTTAGGGTTTAGGGCAGTACAGTGGTGTACGGGCAGTGCAGGGGGTCGTGCTGGGGGTGCTGTTTTAGGGTTTAGAGCAGTGCAGTGGTGTTCGGGCAGTGTAGGGGGTCGTGCTTGGGGTGGTGTTTCATGGTTTAGGGCAGTGCAGTAGTGTTCAGGCAGTGTAGGGGGTCGTGCTGGGTGTGGTGTTTCAGGGTTTAGAGCAGTGGTGTTTGGGCAGTGTAGTGGGTCGTGCTGGGGTTGGTGTTTCAGTGTTTAGGGCAGTGCAGTGGTGTTTGGGCAGTGTAGGGGGTCATGCGGGGGTCATGTTTCAGGGTTTAGGGCAGTGCAGTGGTTTTCGGGCAGTTCAGGGGGTCTTGCTAGGGCTGCTGTTTCAGGATTTAGGGCAGTGCAGTGGTGTTCAGGCAGTGTAATGGGTACTGCAGGGGTGGTGTTTCAGGGTTTAGGGCAGTGCAGTGGTGTTTGGGTGTTGTATGGGGTCATGCGGGTGGTGGTGTTTCAGGGTTTAGGGCAGTGCAGTTTTGTTCGGGCAGTGTAGGTTGTCGTGCTGGGGGTGGTGTTTCAGGGTTTAGGGCAGTGCAGTGGTGTTCGGGCAGTGTAGGGGGTCTTCCCGGGACTGGTGTTTCAGGGTTTAGGGCAGTGCAGTGGAGTTCGGGCAGTGAAGGGGGTCTTCCTGGGGCTGGTGTTTCAGGGTTCAGGGTAGTGCAGTGGTGTTTGTGTAGTGTAGGGGGAATTGCTGGGATTAGTGTTTTAGGGTTTAGGGTAGTGCAGTGGTGGTTTGGTAGTGTAGGGGTCATACTGGGGTTAGATTTAGGGTATAGGGTAGTGCAGTGGTGTTTAGGTAGTGTAGGGATTCGCGCTGTGGGTAGTGGTTTAGGGTTTTGGGGTGTGCATTGGGGTTTGGGTAGTATAGGGGTACTGCTGGGGGTAGAGTTTTATGGTTAAGGGTAGTGCAATGGTGTTTGGGTAGTGTAGGGGGTACTGCTGGTGGTAGTGTTTTAGGGTTTAGGGTAGTGTAGTGGCGTTTGGGCAGTGTAGGGGGAACTGCTGGGTGTAGTGTTGTAGGGTTTAGTGTAGTGCAGTGGTGGTTAGGTAAATAGGGGGTCGTGCTGGCGGTAGTGTTTTAGGGTTTAGGGTTGTGCCGTAGTGTTTGTGTAGTGTAGGGGGTTGTGTTTTAGGGTTTAGGGTAGTGCAGTGGTGTTTGTGTAATATATGGGGTCCTGCTGGGGGTAGTGTTTTAGGGTTTAGGGTAGTGCAGCAGTGTTTTTGTAGTGTAGGGGGTCATGTTTCAGGCTTTAGGGCAGTGCAGTGGTGTTCGGGCAGTGTAGTGGGTCATGTTGGAGGTATTGTTTCAGTGTTTAGGGCAGTGCAGTGGTGTTCGGGCAGTGTAGGGGGTCATGCTGGGGTAGTGTTTTAACGTTTAGGGCAGTGCAGTGGTGTTCGTGCAGTGTAGGGGTCATGCTGGGGAAGTGTTTTAGGGTTTAGGGCAGTGCAGTGATGTTTGTGTAGTGTAGGGGGTGTGCTTCGGGTAGATTTAGGGTTTAGGGTAGTGCAGTGGTCTTTGGGTAGTGTAGGGGGTTTTGCTGGGGGTAGTGTTTTAGGGTTTATGGTAGTGCAGTGGTCTTTGGGTAGTGTAGGGGTCGTGCTGGGGGTAGTGTTTTAGGGTTTAGGGTAGTGCAGTGGTTGGTCTTTGGGTAGTGTAGGGGGTCGTGCAGGGGGTTAGTGTTTTATGGTTTAGGGTAGTGCACTGGTGTTTGGTAGTGTAGAGGGTCGTGCTGGGGGTGGTTTTTTTATGGTTTAGGGTAGTGGAGCGGTGTTTGTGTAGTGTAGGGGGTCGTGCTGGGGGCAGTGTTTTAGGGTTTAGTGCAGTGGTGTTTGGGCAGTGTAGGGGTCATGCTGGGGTGGTGTTTTAGGTTTTAGGGCAGTGCAGTGGAGTTTAGGCAGTGTAGGGGTAGTGCTGGGGTGGTGTTTTAGGGCTTAGGGCAGGGCAATGGTGTACTGGCAGTGTAGGGGGTCGTACGGGGGTAGTGTTTTAGGGTTTAGTACAGTGCAGTGGTGTTCGGGCAGTGTAGGGGTCGTGCTCGGGGTGGTGTTTAAGGGTTTAGGGCAGTGCAGTGGTGTTCGGGCAGTGTAGGGGGTCGTGCTGGGTGTGGTGTTTCAGGGTTTAGAGCAGTGGTGTTCGGGCAGTGTAGGGGGTCTTGCTTGGGCTGCTGTTTCAGGATTTAGGGCAGTGTAGTGGTGTTCAGGCAGTGTAATGGGTCATGCAGGGGTGGTGTTTCAGGGTTTAGGGCAGTGCAGTTTTGTTCGGGCAGTGTAGGTGGTCGTGCTGGGGGTGGTGTTTCAGGGTTTAGGGCAGTGCAGTGGTGTTCGGGCAGTGTAGGGGGTCTTCCCGGGGATGGTGTTTCAGGGTTTAGGGCAGTGCAGTGGAGTTCGGGCAGTGTAGGGGGTCTTCCTGGGGCTGGTGTTTCAGGGTTCAGGGTAGTACAGTGGTGTTTGTGTAGTGGAAGGGGGAATTGCTGGGATTAGTGTTTTAGGGTTTAGGGTAGTGCAGTGGTGGTTTAGTAGTGTAGGGGGTCATACTGGGGTTAGATTTAGGGTTTAGGGTAGTGCAGTGGTGTTTGGGTAGAGTAGGGAGTCGTGATGTGGGTAGTGGTTTAGGGTTTTGGGGTGTGCATTGGGGTTTGGGTAGTATAGGGGTACTGCTGGGGGTAGAGTTTTATGGTTTAGGGTAGTTCAATGGTGTTTGGGTAGTGTAGGGGGTACTGCTGGGGGTAGTGTTTTAGGTTTTAGGATTTAGGGTTTAGGGCAGTGGTGTTTGGGTAGTGTAGGGGATACTGCTGGGGTTAGTGTTTTAGGGTTTAGGGTAGTGCAGTGGTGTTTGGATAGTTTAGTGGTTGTGCTGGGGTAGTGTTTTAGGGTTTAGGGTAGTGCAGTAGTGTTTGTGTAGTGTAGAGGGTCATGCTGGGGGCAGTGTTTTAGGGTTTAGGGTAGTGCAGTGGTTTTTGGGTAGTGTAGGGGGTCATGCTGGGGGTAGTGTTTTAGGGTTTAGGTTAGTGCAGTGGTGTTTGGGTAATGTATAGGGTCATGCTGGGGGCAGTGTTTTAGGGTTTGGGGTAGTGCAGTGGTGTTTGGGTAGTGTAGGGGGTCGTGCTGGGGTTAGAATTAGGGTTTAGGGTTGTGCAGTTGTGTTTGGGTAGTGTAGGGAGTCGTGCTGGGGTAGTGGTTTAGGGTTTAGGGGAGTGCATTGGTGTTTGAGTAGTGTAGGGGTACTGCTGGAGGTAGTTTTTAGGGTTTAGGGTAGTGCAATGGTGTTTGGGTAGTGTAGGGAGTACTGCTGGGGGTAGTGTTTTAGGGTTTAGGGTAGTGCAGTGGTGTTTGGGTAGTGTAGGAGGTACTGCTGGGGGTAGTGTTTTAGGGTTGAGAGTAGTGCAGTGGTGTTTGTGTAGTGTAGGGGGTTGTGTTTAGGGTTTAGGGTAGTGCAGTGGTGTTTGTGTAGTATAGGGTGTCATGCTGGGGGTAGTCTTTTAGGGTTTAGGGTAGTGCAGCGGTGTTTGTGTAGTGTAGGGGGTCATGTTTCAGGGTTTAGGGCAGTGCAGTGGTGTTCGGGCAGTGTAGCGGGTCGTGCTGGGGGTATTATTTCAGTGTTTAGGGAAGTGCAGTGGTGATCAGGCAGTGTAGGGGGTCATGCTAGGGTAGTGTTTCAGGGTTTAGGGCAGTGCAGTGGTGTTCGTGCAGTATAGGGGGTCATGCTGGGGTAGTGTTTTAGGGTTTAGGGCAGTGCAGTGATGTTCGTGCAGTGTAGGGGGGTGTGCTTGGGGTAGATTTAGGGTTTAGGGTAGTGAAGTGGTCTTTGGCTAGTGTAGGGGGTTGTGCTGGGGTAGTGTTTTAGTGTTTATGGTAGTGCAGTGGTCTTTGTGTAGTGTAGTTGTCGTGCTGGGGGTAGTGTTTTAGGGTTTAGGGTAGTGCAGTGGTCTTTGGGTAGTGTAGGGGGTTGTGCAGGGGGTTCGATTTTTAGGGTTTAGGGTAGTGCACTGGTGTTTGAGTAGTGTAGGGGGTCGTGCTGGGGGTGGTGCTTTAGGGTTTAGGGTAGTGGAGTGATGTTTGTGTAGTGTAGGGGGTCGTGCTGTGGTGATGTTTTAGGGTTTAGTGCAGTGGTGTTTGGGCAGTGTAGGGGTCATGCTGCGGGTGGTGTTTTTGGGTTTAGGGCAGTGCAGTGGAGTTCGGGCAGTGTAGGGTTCGTGCTCGGGTGGTGTTTTAGGGTTTGGGCAGTACAGTGGTGTACGTGCAGTGTAGGGGGTCGTGCTGGGGGTGCTGTTTTAGGGTTTAGAGCAGTGCAGTAGTGTTCGGGCAGTGTAGGGGGTCGTGCTTGGGGTGGTGTTTCATGGTTTAGGGCAGTGCAGTAGTGTTCAGGCAGTGTAGGGGGTAATGCGGAGAGAGGTATTTCAGAGTTTAGGGCAGTGCAATGGTGTTCGGGCAGTGTGGGGGGTCATGCTGGGGGTGGTGTTTCAGGGTTTAGGGCAGTGGTGTTCGGGCAGTATATTGGGTCATGCTGGGGTTGGTGTTTCAGGGTTTAGGGCAGTGAAGTAGTGTTTGGGCAGTTTAGGGGGTCGTGCGGGGTCATGTTTCAGGGTTTAGGGCAGTGCAGTGGTTTTCGGACAGTGTAGGGGGTCTTGCTGGGGCTGGTGTTTCAGGATTAGGGCAGTGCAGTGGTGATCGGGCAATGTATGGGTTATGCGGGGGGTGGTGTTTCAGGCTTTGAGGCAGTGCAGTGGTGTTCGGGCATTTTATGGAGTCGTGCGGCGGTGGTGTTTCAGGGTTTAGGGCAGGGCAGTTTAGTTTGGGCAGTGTAGGGGTCGTGCGGGGGTGGTGTTTCAGGGTTTAGGGAAGTGCAGTGGTGTTCGGGCAGTGTAGGAGGTATTGCTGGAACTGGTGTTTCAGGGTTTAGGGCAGTGCAGTGGTGTTTGGGCAGTATAGGGGTTCCTCCTGGGGCTGGTGTTTCAGGGTTTAGGGTAGTGCAGTGGTGTTCGGGCAGTGTAGGGTGTCTTGCTGGGGCTGGTGTTTCAGGGCTTAGGACAGTGCAGTGGTGTTCGGGCGTTGTAGGGGGTCGTGCATTGGTGGTGTTTCAGAGTTTAGTGCAGTGCAGTTTTGTTTGGGCAGTGTAGCGGGTCGTGCTGGGGCTGGTATTTCAGGGTATAGGGCAGTGCAGTGGTGTTCGGGCAGTGTAAGGGGTCTTGCTGGGGCTGGTGTTTCAGGGTTTAGGGCAGTGCAGTGGTGAGAGGCCAGTGTAGGGGTTTGTGCTGGGGCTGGTGTTTAAGGCTTTAGGGCAGTGCAGTGGTGTTTGGGCAGTGTAGGGGGTGCACGGGGGTCATGTTTCAGGGTTTTGGGCAGTGCAGTGGTTTTTGGGCAGTGTAGGGGGTCTTGCTGGGGCCGGTGTTTCAGTGTTTAGGGCTGTGCAGTGGTGTTTGGGCAGTGTAATGGGTTGTGCGGGGGTGGTGTTTCAGGGTTTAGGGCAGTGCAGTGGTGTTCGGGCAGTGTAGGAGGTCTTGCTGGGGCTGGTGTTTCAGGGTTTAGGGCAGTGCACTGGTGTTCGGGCAGTGTAGGGGGTTGTGCTGGGGCTGTTGTTTCAGGGTTTATGGCAGTACAATGGTTTTTGGCCAGTGTAGTGGTTTGTGAGAGGGTGGTGTTTCAGGGTTTAGGGCAGTGCAGTGGTGTTCGGGCGTTGTAGGGGGTCGTGCATTGGTGGTGTTTCAGAGTTTAGTGCAGTGCAGTTTTGTTTGGGCAGTGTAGCGGGTCGTGCTGGGGCTGGTATTTCAGGGTATAGGGCAGTGCAGTGGTGTTCGGGCAGTGTAAGGGGTCTTGCTGGGGCTGGTGTTTCAGGGTTTAGGGCAGTGCAGTGGTGAGAGGGCAGTGTAGGGGTTTGTGCTGGGGCTGGTGTTTAAGGCTTTAGGGCAGTGCAGTGGTGTTTGGGCAGTGTATGGGGTGCACAGGGGTCATGTTTCAGGGTTTTGGGCAGTGCAGTGGTTTTTGGGCAGTGTAGGGGGTCTTGCTGGGGCTGGTGTTTCAGGGTTTAGGGCAGTGCAGTGGTGTTTGGGCAGTGTAATGGGTTGTGCAGGGGTGGTGTTTCAGGGTTTAGGGCAGTGCAGTGGTGTTCGGGCAGTGTAGGAGGTCTTGCTGGGGCTGGTGTTTCAGGGTTTAGGGCAGTGCAGTGGTGTTCGGGCAGTGTAGGGGGTCTTCCTGGGGCGGCTGTTTCTGGGTTTAGGGTAGTGCAGTGGTGTTCGGTCAATGTAGGGGTCTTGCTGGGGCTGGTGTGGAGGGGTTTAGGACAGTGCAGTGGTGTTCGGGCAGTGTAGGAGGTCGTGAGGAGGGTGGTGTTTAAGGGTTTAGGGCAGTGCAGTGGTGTTCGGACAGTGTAGGGGGTCATACAGGGGTGGTATTTCAGAGTTTAGGGCAGTGCAGTGGTTTTCGGGCAGTGTAGGGGGTCGTGCTGGGGGTGGTTGTGTCAGGGTTTAGGGCAGTGCAGTGGTATTAGGGCAGTGTAGGGGGTCTTGCTGGGGCTGGTGCTTCAGGATTTAGGGCAGTGCAGTGGTGTTCGGGCAGTATAGGTAGTCTTGCTGGGGCTGGTGATTCAGGGTTTAGGACATTGCAGTGGTGTTCGGGCAGTGTAGGGGGTCGTGCTGGGGCTGGTGTTTCAGGGATTTGGACAGTGCAGTGGTGTTCGTGCAGTGTAGGGGTAATGCTGGGGCTGTTGTTTCAGGGTTTAGGGCAGTGCAGTGGTGTTCAGGCAGTGTAGGGGTCATGCGGGGGTGGTGTTTCAGGGTTTAGGGTAGTGCAGTGCTGTACGGGCGTTGTAGGGGGTCGTGCTGGGGGTGGTGTTTCAGGGTTTAGGACAGTGCAGTGATGTTCGGGCAGTGTTGGGTGTCTTGCTGGGGCTGGTGTTTTAGGTTTTAGGGCAGTGCAGTGGTGTTCGGGCAGTGTAGATGGTAGTGCAGGGGCTGGTGTTTCAGGGTTTAGGGCAGTGCAGAGGTGATTGGGCATTGTAGGGTTTTGTGCTGGGGCTGGTGTTTCAGGGATTAGGGCAGTGCAGTGGTGTTTGGGCAGTGTAGAGGGTCGTGCGGGTGTCATGTTTCAGGGTTTTGGGTATTGCAGTGGTTTTCAGGCAGTGTAGGGGCTCTTGCTGGGGCTGGTGTTTCAGGGTTTAGGACAGAGCTCTGGTGTTCGTGCAGTGTAGGGTGTCATAAGGGGGGTGGTGTTTCGGGTTTATTGCAGTGCAGTGGTGTTCAGGCAGTGTAGGGGGTCGTGCGGGGGTGGTGTTTCAGGGTTTAGGGCAGTGCAGTGGTGTTCGGGCAGTGTAGGGGGTCATGCGGGGGTGGTATTTCAGGGTTTAGGGCAGTGCATTGGTGTTCGGGCAGTGTAGGTGGTCGTGCTGGGGTGGTGTTTCAGGGTTTAGGGCAGTGCAGTGGTTTTTGGCCAGTGTAGGGGGTCTTGCTGTCCTGGTGTTTCAGGGTTTAGGGCAGTGCAGTGGTGTTCGGGCAGTGTAGAGGGTTGTGCTGGGGCTGTTGTGTCAGGGTTTAGGGCAGTGCAGTGGTGTTCGGGCAGTGTAGGGGGTCTTCCTGGGGCTGGTGTTTCAGGGATTAGGAGAGTGCAGTGGAGTACGTGCAGTGTAGGGGGTCATGCTGGGGCTGTTGTTTCAAGGTTTAGGGCAGTGCAGTGCTGTTCGGGCATTGTACGGGGTCGTGCTGGGGGTGGTGTTTCAGGGTTTAGAGCAGTGCAGGTTTGTTCGGGCAGTTTAGCGGGTCGTGCTGGGGGTGATGTTTCAGGGTTTAGGGCAGTGCAGTGTTGTTCGGGCAGTGTAGAAGGTCTTGCTGGGGCTGGTGTTTCAGGGTTTAGGGCAGTGCAGTGGTGTTCGGGCAGTGTAGGAGGACTACCTGGGGCTGGTGTTTCAGGGTTTAGGTTAGTGCAGTGGTGTTTCGGCAGTGTAGGGGGTCTTGCAGGGGCTGGTGTTTCAGGGTTTAGGACAGTGCAGTGGTGTTCGTGCAGTGTAGGGGGTTGTACAGGGGTGGTGTTTCAGGCTTTAGGGCAGTGCAGTGGTGTTCGGGCAGTGTAGGAGGACTACCTGGGGCTGGTGTTTCAGGGTTTAGGTTAGTGCAGTGGTGTTTCGGCAGTGTAGGGGGTCATGAGGGGGTTGGTGTTTCAGGGTTTATGGCAGTGCAGTGGTGATCAGGCAGTGTAGGGGGTTGTACAGGGGTGGTGTTTCAGGCTTTAGGGCAGTGCAGTGGTGTTCGGGAAGTGTAGGTGGTCGTGCGGGGGTGGTGTTTCAGGGTTTAGGGCAGTGCAGTGGTGTTCGGGCAATGTAGGGGGTCGTGCTGGGGCTGTTGTTTCAGGGTTTAGGGCAGTGCAGTGGTGTTCGGGCAGTGTAGGGGGTCGTGCAGAGGCTGTTGTTTCAGGGTTTAGGGCAGTGCAGTGGTGTTCGGGTAGTGTAAGGGGCCGTGCGGGGGTGGTGTTTCAGGGTTTAGGGCAGTGCAGTGGTGTTAGGGCATTGTAGGGGGTCGTGCGGGGGGTGGTGTTTCAGGGTTTAGGGCAGTGCAGTTTTGTTTGGGCAGTGTAGCGGGTCGTGATGGGGTGGTGTTTCAGGGTTTAGGGCAGTGCAGAGGTGATTGGGCATTGTAGGGTTTCGTGCTGTGGCTGGTGTTTCAGGGATTAGGGCAGTGCAGTTTTGTTCGGGCTGTGTAGGGGGTCGTGCGGGGGGATGGTGTTTCAGGGTTTAGGGCAGTGCAGTGGTGTTTGGGCAGTGTAGGAGGTATTGCTGGGGCTGTTGTTTCAGGGTTTAGGGCAGTGCAGTGGTGTTCAGGCAGTGTAGGGCGTCTTCCTAGGGCTGGTGTTTCAGGGTTTACATTAGTTAAGTGGTGTTTGCGCAGTGTAGGGGGTCATGCTGGGGCTGTTGTTTCAAGGTTTAGGGCAGTGCAGTGGTGTTCGGGCAGTGTAGGGGGCCGTGCGGGGTGGTGTTTAATAGCTTAGGGTAGTACAGTGCTGTTCGGGATTTGTAGGGGGTCGTGCTGGGGGTGGTGTTTCAGGGTTTAGGGAGTGCAGTTTTGTTCGGGCAGTGTAGCGGGTCGTGCTGGGGGTGGTGTTTCAGGGTTTAGGGCAGTGCACTGGTGTTCGGGCAGTGTAAGGGGTCTTGCTGAGGCTTGTGTTTCAGGGTTTAGGACAGTGCAGTTGTGTTCGGGCAGTGTTGGGTGTCTTGCTGGGGCTGGTGTTTTAGGGTTTAGGGCAGTGCAATGGTGTACGGGCAATGTAGGGGTTCGTGCTGAGGCCGGTGTTTCATGGTTTAGGGCAGTGCAGAGGTGATTGGGCATTGTAGGGTTTCGTGCTGGGGCTGGTGTTTCAGGGATTAGGGCGGTGCAGTGGTGTTTGGGCATTGTAGAGGGTCGTGCGGGGGTCATGTTTCAGGGTTTTGGACATTGAAGTGGTTTTCGGGCAGTGTAGGGGGTGTTGCTGGAACTGGTGTTTCAGGGTTTAGGGCAGTGCAGTGGGGTTCGGGCGTTGTATGAGGTCGTGTGGGTGGTGTTTCAGGGTTTAGGGCAGTGCAGTTTTGTTCGGGCTGTGTAGGTGGTCGTGCTGGGGGTTGTGTTTCAGGTTATAGGGCAGTGCAGTGTTGTTCGGGCAGTGTAGGATGTCTTGCTGGGGCTGGTGTTTCAGGGTTTAGGGCAGTGCAGTGGTGTTCGGCAGTGTAGGGGGGCTTCCTGGGACTGGTGTTTCAGGGTTTAGGTTAGTGCAGTGGTGTTTGGGCAGTGTAGGGGGTCTTCCTGGGGCTGGTGTTTCCGGGTTTAGGACAGTGCAGTGGTGTTCTTGCAGTGTAGGGTTCATGAGGGGGTTGGTGTTTCAGGGTTTAGGGCAGTGCAGTGGTGTTCAGGCAGTGTAGGGGGTTGTACGGGGGTGGTGTTTCAGGCTTTAGGGCAGTGCAGTGGTGTTCGGGCAGTGTAGGGTGCCATGCTGGGGCTGTTGTTTCAGGGTTTAGGGCAGTGCAGTGGTGTTCGGGCAGTGTAGGGGGTCGTGCAGAGACTGTTGTTTCAGGGTTTCAGCAGTGCAGTGGTGTTCGGGCAGTGTAGGGGGCCGTGCAGGGGTGGTGTTTCAGGGTTTAGGGCAGTGCAGTAGTGTTCGGGCATTGTAGGGGGTCGTGTGGGGGGGTGGTGTTTCAGGGTTTAGGGCAGTGCAGTTTTGTTCGGGCAGTGTAGCAGGTCGTGATGGGGGTGGTGTTTCAGGGTTTAGGGCAGTGCAGTGGTGTTCGGGCAGTGTAAGGGGTCTTGCTGGGGCTAGTGTTTCAGGGTTTAGGGCAGTGCAGTGGTGTTCGTGCAGTGTAGGGGGTCTTGCTGGGGCTGGTGTTTCAGGGTTTCAGGCAGTGCAGTGGTGTTCGGGCAGTGTAGGGGGTCATGCTGGGGGTGGTGTTTCAAGGTTTACGGCAGTGCAGTGGTGTTCGGGCAGTGAAGGGATCATGCTGGGGTAGTGTTTCAGGGTTTAGGGCAGTGCAGTGGTGTTCGTGCAGAGTAGCGGTTCATGCTGGTGTTGTGTTTTAGGGTTTAGGGCAGTACAGTGATGTTTGTGTAGTGTAGGGGTTCGTGTTCGGGGTAGATTTAGGGTTTAGGATAGTGGAGTGGTGTTTGTGTAAAGTAGGGTGTCGTGCTGGGGGTAGTGTTTTAGGGTTTAGGGCAGTGCAGTGGTGTTTGTGTATTGTAGGTGGTCGTGCTGGGGGTAGTGTTTTAGTGTTTTGGGTAGTGCAGTGGTGTTTGGGTAGTGTAGAGGGTCATGCTGGGGGCATTGTTTTATGGTTTAGGGTAGTGCAGTGGTGTTTGGGTAGTGTAGCGGGTTGTGCTGGGGTTAGACTTAGGGATTAGGGTAGTCCAGTAGTGTTTGGGTAGTGTAAGGGGAACTGCTGGGGTCGTTTTTTAGGGTTTAGGGTAGTGCAATGGTGTTTGGGTACTGTAGGGGGTACGGCTGGGGGTACTGTTTTAGGGTTTAGGGTAGTGCAGAGGCATTTGGGTAGTGTAGGGGGATCTGCTGGGGGTAGGGTTGTAGGGTTTTGGGTAGTGCAGTGTTGTTTGGGTAGTTTAGGGGGATGTGCTGGGGGGAGTGTTTTAGGGTTTAGGATAGTGCCGTAGTATTTGTGTAGTATAGGTGGTTGTGTTTTAGGGTTTAGGGTAGTGCGGTGGTGTGAGAAGTTGGCCTGGTATATGATGCTCACTAGTTAAAGTGATCACCTTGTACCATGCCAAGCAACCCTTATGGTGTGGTTGTAAGTCAACCTTTTCGGACTAGCTGCCCTAGTGGTAGCGTAGGCTAAGCAGTCTTTGAGGCTAAACTCGTGAAGCGTGTTAAGCCAGCTGTTTTACCAAATGCAACCCCCTTTTATACCAATGAAAGGACACCACACAGATATATATTCAAAATATATATGTATTTATTTCTCAAAGTAACCCCTAGTCTCTTTATGAGCACAGGAGCACAAATCGTCAAACAAGATTATCACAGAATACACAGAAGTTGCACGTTATATGGATAGGCCCTGGTGGCCACTCAAACCATATACTAAAATAGTGGTATAAGTACCACGAACAGAAAAGGGAAAAGGCCTAGGGCCTCTAGAATCGCTGGGCCTACAAGGAGCTAACGTCAGTTAGTGACCAGGAGGTCCACGGGTGGCGTGTGCAGAGCAAATAGTCACACGCGTGCTCCCATAGGTTTCAATGGGTGCGTAAAAAGTACAAAGTTACTGCAAAGAGGATCTTCCGGATGGACTAGGAACTCAAGATTTGGAACACAGGCACTAGAGATGTAATACTACACTTGGGCACAGGTGTGCCAGCTTTACCTCACCCACAGGAAGCGGGTGCATAGGCCTCGAAGTGCGTCGGGTTTCTTCTATCTGTTCCGTGGAGCTTGAAGACAAAGATGCTGCAGGCGGTCGGTCCGGGAGAGATGCAGTGGATCCAAGAGTGGATCGGAGATGTTGAAGACCTGTAAGCAGAGGGGACAGTGTTCACAGTCACTAGCCAGTGACCAGCGTGGCACCAGGTGGGTACCAGGCGATGTCGGGTGCAAACAGGTGATGAGGGGTAGCTTGTCTCCGCAGCCACGTGGTCCCTGGAGGTCGACGACGTCCAGGAGTCGGCTCACGAGCTGTCCCACGCAGGCTCTCGCTGTCGGCGGTGTCGGCGACTTGATCGAAGCAAACAAGCCTTGGCAAAAGCAATTGTAGGAGGATTCGGAAATCAGCTGTTGGTTCTGACCAGCAAGGTCAGAGGGATTGCTCCTTTGGAGGGGAGCAAGGGCCAGTCTGGAGCAACCAGACCAGCGGTGTTTGTCGTAGATTTCGTCACCAAGATGGCCACTAGCCAGCGGGCCACCAACCGGTTAGGCGCGTCAAGTGGCAAAATGCAGAAGGGCCCCACGCAGATCGTGGAGATGCTGGAGGGCTCACCTTTGGTGCAGATGCTGCTCGAGGGTTGGGCTTCTCAGGACCCAAAGCACAACTTGGAGGGAGCCTCGGTTGTTGCACTGGTCAGCTTGTCGTAGTCGTTCCAAGATGGCTGGCTCCACGTGTCTCGGTGCCTCCACGGGTCTCTTCTTCTCAGGGACTGTGGATCGGGCGGTGAGAGGTCTGGAGGTCCAGGTCTTGTCAGTCTCAGGGCTCGGGCTCCGGCGGGAGGCGGCGGCAAAGCAGACGTTGATTCGCTGGATGGTGCTTGCGTTAGCAAGGTGGTCACTCCCTGACCACAGGGGAGATTTTCTTCAGTCTTCTGTGCAGCAGAATGTCGAAGTTCCCGTCTTCTTCTTAGTTTCAAGTTGATTCCAGGATGTCTGAAGTCTTAGGACACAGCTCCTACCTTTAAGCGGATTCTAGGGGCCGGACTACCTGCTAGGTCCCTCCCTAAGGGTGGGACCAGGAAGGGGGGTGGTTACACCCCCAATCCTTTGTCCAGCTCGCCCCAGGCCCGGGACTGGTGTGCCCCAGGACCGGTTTGAACTGGCATATGCACCGAGGCTCCTTGTGAGCCACAGGCATGTCTGGTTTCTTTCAAGCCCTACCTGACCAATACACAAAATCCTGTCTGGGGTGGTGCACGCACCTCCCCTGGCAGGAAACCCTTTGTCCACACCTCCCAAGCTGGAAGGACTCCCAGCAGCAGGAGGGCAGACTTGTGTCTGTGGTGGCAGCATCCATTTTGTGGAGCTGAGGCTATGTCTGATTTTACCCGGGTTTCAGGTACTGTACATGTCGTGTCCCTCTAGAAGGGTGGAATGCTAACCCCGTCGCCAGAATTGGCGAGGGGTTAGTATTCCAATTCGTATGACACCTTACTCGACATGTTTTGATAAAGCCAAACCAAAGATAGCATTTAACCGCGAGGTTCATAATGCACTTAAGAGTATATGGTATGACGATATCTGGAAACAGTAGAAGGAAGTTGTTCCGACCACTGCAGACAGGCTCAGCTCATGCCAGAGCACCATCTCACATGGAACCAAGCACTCTGCCTTCAGGATTGTTAAGGCCTGCCATAGGAGTGACTTATAGGTTACCAGGTGTCCCATTTAAGGTTAGGTATAGGTATACTACACCTAAGTAAGAGGTGATTACACCAACTTACCCCAGCTGAGTGATCAGCCAGTTGTGTCAGATTGTTAGGCCAAGCCTGGGGTGGCATAATACATGCTGCAGCCCTTGGCAGGCCTTGGGTACACCAATGCCCTGGGTACCTAGTGTACACTGGTACAGGGGCTGACAGGGTGATCCACTTCCAATTGGTTATGCACCTAGGGTGCATAGTTTTAATTTAGTAGAGAGAACAGCAGGCTGGGGGTCTGATTGGCAGGCCCACAGCCTCAATATGTCAAAAACCAGTGAAGCAAAAAGCAAAAATTTGGGGTGACCATAGGATAGCAGACCCTACTCTCCTACACAACCCCCCCCCCAAACGCTGGGACATTAAACTAGCCTTGACCAGTCTCGTCTTCATGTCCTAAGTGGAAGTACCTGGAGAGACCATCTGCATTCCCATGGTCAGTACCTGGCCGGTGCTCCACTGTAAAGTCCATCCCCTGTAGGGAAATGGACCACCTAAGCAGTTTGGGGTTTTCACCCTTCATCTGATTTAGCCACAAGAGGGGCTTATGGTCGGTCTGAATCTTGAAGTGAGTGCCAAACAAGTATGGCCTCAGCTTCTTCAGGGCCCACACCACAGCAAAGGCCTCCCTCTCAATAGCTGACCAATTCTTCTCTCTGGGGGTCAACCTTCTGCTAATAAAAGCAATGGGTTGGTCTTGACCATCTACATTAAGTTGTGACAGCACAGCTCCCACACCCAACTCAGAAGCATCTGTTTGGACAATAAACTCTTTGGAGTAGTCAGGACTTTTCAGGATAGGTGCAGAGCACATGGCCTCCTTCAGGTCATCAAATGCCTTTTGACAGCTTACTGTCCACTGAACCTTTTTGGGCATCTTCTTGGATGTCAGATCATTAAGAGGAGTCACAATGGACCCATAGTTCTTAACAAACTTCCTGTAATACCCAGTCAAGCCCAAGAAAGCTCGAACTTGAGTCTGGGTGGTTGGAGGGGACCAGTCCTTGATGGATTGTATCTTACTCTCCAGTGGTTGAACTTGGCCTCCACCTACAAGGTGGCCCAAATATACAACCTTACTCTGCCCTATCTGGCACTTAGTAGCCTTGATAGTGAGGCCTGCCCTCTGCAGGGCCTCAAGAGCCTTCTTCAGGTGGATCAGGTGATCCTCCCAGGTGGAGCTAAAGACAGCAATGTCATCAAGATATGCTGCACAAAAGTCATCCAACCCAGTAAGGACTTGGTTCACCAGCCTTTGGAAGGTGGCAGGTGCATTCTTCAGACCAAAGGGCATCACCACAAACTGATAATGCCCACCTGGGGTTGAGAATGCTGTTTTGGCCTTAGACTCCTCAGCTAATCTGATTTGCCAATAGCCAGCTGTTAAGTCAAATGTGCTCAAAAACTTGGCAGAAGCTAGTTTGTCTATGAGCTCATCTGCCCTTGGAATAGGGTGTGCATCTGTCCTGGTGACAGCATTGAGTCCTCTGTAATCCACACAGAACCTCATCTCTCTCTTGCCATCTTTGGTGTGAGGTTTGGGGACCAGAACCACTGGGCTAGCCCAGGGGCTCTCTGAGGGTTCAATGACACCTAATTCCAGCATTTTATGTACCTCAGCCTTTATACAGTCCCTGACGTGGTCAGGTTGTCTGTAAAGCTTGTTCTTTACAGGCAGACTGTCACCAGTGTCCACAACATGGGTACACCAGTCAGTTTGACTAGGTATCAAGGAAAACATATGTGAAAATGATTGTAGAACCTGTCTACATTCAGTCTGCTGATGGGCAGTGAGGTTGCCTCCAAGGGTCACTCCTTCAACTGAGCCATCTTCAGGGTTCTGAGACAACAGGTCTGGGAGAGGGTCACTCTCTTCCTCCTGTCCCTCATCTGTAGCCATGAGCAAGCCCATGTCTGCCCTGTCAACATATGCTTTAAGCCTGTTAACATGCTGACCAGCTAGAGCCCTGAGGCGGAAGCCGGGGCTACTAGACTGCAACGAAATCTCTATTGTGTTTTAAAATTGCTTACTTGCACAATCTCAAACTGCTTTTAAAAATCGATCTTCTCTCCTTGTGTAACACAGCTAGCGTCGCTGTATCACGTGACACGAGGCCACGCCCCCTTCGCTAGCCACGCCCACTCCAGGAAGCTCTTAAGCGCTGTGCCTGCCAGAAGCCAGTGCTGACCAGCTAGAGCCCTGAGGCGGAAGCCGGGGCTACTAGACTGCAACGAAATCTCTATTGTGTTTTAAAATTGCTTACTTGCACAATCTCAAACTGCTTTTAAAAATCGATCTTCTCTCCTTGTGTAACACAGCTAGCGTCGCTGTATCACGTGACACGAGGCCACGCCCCCTTCGCTAGCCACGCCCACTCCAGGAAGCTCTTAAGCGCTGTGCCTGCCAGAAGCCAGTGCTGACCAGCTAGAGCCCTGAGGCGGAAGCCGGGGCTACTAGACTGCAACGAAATCTCTATTGTGTTTTAAAATTGCTTACTTGCACAATCTCAAACTGCTTTTAAAAATCGATCTTCTCTCCTTGTGTAACACAGCTAGCGTCGCTGTATCACGTGACACGAGGCCACGCCCCCTTCGCTAGCCACGCCCACTCCTCTCTCCTCCCATAACTATGCTCACTATCCGACAGCGCAGCGGTCGAGCGCAGCGGGCACACCCTCAGCACGCCGAAGACACGCCAAAGACTAGCCCGTCTGTGCCCGTCCGTGCCAGGACGAGGCACGAGGCCGAGGCTCTCCCCCCAACTGCACCACCCAGATTGGTAAGAACGTCCTCCGCTCTGAGAGCACTGCGCCCTACCCCTAAACCGAACTGCTCTCTACCCAACCTACACATAGTCGGAACCCATGTTTGCTCGGAGTGTAAACTATCCACTGACGTCCATAAACCTTACTCCGACCCACCTAGGAGAAGCAGGAAATGTAAAATCCTACGTTATAATGTACAGCCAACATACGTATTTTACAGTACTAACTGCAGATCACTGCCCAAGCACAAGCATGACATTTTTAATCTCCTCACTGAAGAAAGCCCCAGTGCTATCTTCCTAACCGAGACCTGGCTACATGACAGCGCTGGCCCAGATGTTGCTATTGCCCTCCCTGACAATTACGCCATTGTCAGACTCGACAGGGAAAAACAGGTTGGGGGTGGGATTGCCATCATTTTCAACAGAGAATACAAATGCACCCTGGAATCCGTTCTAATTCCAGATTGTGAAGCGGGTCTTTTTAAAATAACCTTAAACCCCAATTTCACTATGTCAGGCCTTCTAATCTATCGTCCACCAGGTAACCCCTCTCAATGGGTATCAAACTTCGCTAATCATATTACCCCCTATTATATGTCATCTAGCAATTTCTCTCTGCTAGGTGATCTTAACCTACACCTGGAAGATCCCACCATCCCATCATGCTATAATTTTCTGGAAGATCTAGCTGTAATGAACTTATCTATTATCAACTCCGGCCCTACCCATATTGCTGGCCACCTGTTGGACCCCATAATAACGAACGTCAGTGAACTCACGTACATTGCCACCGTTCCTTCTGGATGGTCCGACCATCACCTCATCAACTTTAGCATCTCTTTTCCACCCCCCCCTAGAGTAAAACAAAATACTATTGCTACTAATAGAAGGAACTGGAAGTCAGTCGACATAGGTGCCTTAAACGCGGCACTCAAACAAAACCCTCCTAGCTTAAATCCCAACATGGACCACGCAGCAATTGAGACGCAAAATTGGCTTACAAATGCTGCCAACAGCTGTCTGCCTTCTATTCACACCAAAAGGAGTAGGCATCGTCCCCCGGCTCCATGGTTTAACGACAGCCTCAAAACTGAAAAGTCAAGATGCAAAGTATTAGAAAGAAAATGGCGTAAAAAGTACGACCCTTATGCAAAAAAATGCTACCATGAAGCCAGAAACAAATATCATACGGCGTGCACAAAGGCAAGAGCTGCCTTCGTCTCAAAAACAATCATCGAAGCAACTAATATGCCCAAAACCCTCTTCTCTACAGTTAAGGAATTGGCAGGCGCAAATACTGCAGCCGCTGCACCCCCTTTAAGCACTCAGCAATGTCAGGCATTAGCTTGCTTTTTTACTGAGAAAATTGACAAAATTATCTCAGACATCAACACCAAAATATCTAACGCTGACCCACCCCTTCCATCTAACCCCTGCCTACCTCACCCCACTGCTGCTGACAAAAACCTGCTGGAATCCTGGCCGAATCTCTCACTGGAGAATCTCAAAGGAATCCTTAAATCTGTCAAGTCTGGCTCCCCTAGGGACCCCATCCCTATTAAAATTATAAAACAATTGGATGACCAGTCCCTGAATATCATTGCCAACATTTTAAATTTGTCCTTCGACCTCGCCACTGTCCCGGCCTTATGGAAGCACGCTATGGTGACACCCCTCTTGAAAAAGCCTAATGCAAACCCAGAAATACTGGCCAATTATAGGCCTATATCTCTGCTCCCTGCTCTCTCTAAGTGCCTCGAGAGAAACGTACATTCCACGCTAGCCACTTTTGCAGAAGAAAACTGTTTACTCCACCCTTCGCAATCTGGTTTCAGGGCTGGTTTCTCGACGGAGACCGCCCTGTTAGGTGTCACCGAAAATATCCGACAACTCCTTGACCAAGGCCAAACGGTAGCACTTGTGCTATTGGATCTAAGTGCGGCGTTCGATACCATCTCCCACGAAACGCTCCTTAGAGAACTACACACAAATGGCATAAGAGGAAAGGCTCTGGAATGGATTAAATCCTTTCTGGCTAACAGAACCTTTCAGATCGCATCAGCACAGGCCGAGTCAGACTCTCTACCTGCAGCTCATGGAGTGCCACAGGGGTCTATCCTGAGCCCTCTGTTTTTTAATATTTATCTAAAACCATTAGTAGAACTTGTTGAGAAGCTAGGGCTAACGCTCATGAACTACGCCGATGACACCCAAATCATTTTTTCCCTGTCTAACTCTTGTCCCCACTCCCCGTCGCTACTCAAGGAAGGACTACTAAAAATACTGAACTGGATGACAGCAAACCAGTTAAAACTGAACGGGGACAAGACGGAAATTCTGATTTTGGGAAAAGACAACGAACTCTGGAACCCCGCGCATTGGCCAGAACAGATGGGCACCCTTCCTACCCCGGTGCCCCATGCTCGTAATCTGGGCTTTCTACTAGACAATGCCTTATCCATGGATAAGCAGGCCAGCAAAGTTACCGGATTGTGCCTCACCATAATCAGATGGCTGAGGAAAATCCTGTGGATGTTGCCTTCGTCAACACAGAAGACCGTAGTCAATGCCCTTATCACATCCAGGCTTGACTACGGCAACATCCTTTACTTAGGCGCAAATAAATCAGTCATTGGACGCCTGCAAGTGGCACAAAATGCCGCAGTCAGACTCCTATGCAAGATTCCCAGGAACGCTGGAGTCTCGAACCACCGCCGGGACCTCCATTGGCTCAGGATTGAGAACAGAGTTCGTTTCAAGGCTTTGAACTATATGTTCAAAATAAAAACTGGTGGAGCCCCAAAATACCTCCAATCCCTTGCCTGCCTCTACACACCAAAGAGAAACCTCCGGTCCCAGACAGCAGCATGGTTCTGTATACCTAGGTTCAAACGTGCAAGATCAGGGGGCAGATCCTTTGCCTATCTTGGACCGACCCTATGGAACTCTCTTCCTCCAAACATTCGGAAGGAAGATAACCACCTTAGCTTCAGAAAGCTTGTAAAGACCTGGCTATATGAACAGTAACCACTCAAAATCCCCCCTCCGTCTTTTGCCTTTTCTTTTCTAGCTGTGTCCAGGCGCCGGGAAACCCTTCTTGGGTAGCTGTCGCGCCCTACAAATTGACAAAATAAATAAATAAAAATAAATAACATGGAGTACCCTGTGGGGACTCCTGGGAGTTCCTAGGTCCACCAAGTAGGTGACCTCTCCCTTCTTTTCCAGGATTGTATGGGGTCCAGACCATTTGTCTTGGAGTGCTGCTGGGGCCACTGGCTCCAACACCCATACCTTCTGTCCTGGCTGATACTCAACCAAGACAGCCTTTTGGTCATGCCAAGCTTTCTGTAAGGCCTGGCTTGCCTCAAGGTTTTTGGATGCCTTCTCCATATACTCAGCCGTCCTGGAGCGGAGACCAAGTACATAGTCCACTATGTCTAGCTTAGGCTTTTTGAGAGGTAACTCCCATCCTTCCTTCACCAAACACAGTGGGCCTCTCACAGGGTGCCCAAACAACAATTCAAAGGGGCTGTAGCCAACTCCTTTTTGTGGGACCTCTCTGTAAGCAAACAGAAGGCAGGGTAGAAGGATGTCCCATCTTCGCCTGAGCTTTTCAGGTAATCCTTTGATCATACCCTTTAGGGTCTTGTTGAATCTCTCAACAAGCCCATTGCATTGTGGGTGATAAGGGGTGGTGAACTTGTAGTTGACACCACATTCCTTCCACATAGCTGTCAAGTATCCTGACATAAAGTTGGTACCTCTGTCAGATACTACCTCCTTAGGAAACCCCACTCTGGAGAATACTCCCAGCAGGGCCCTGGCCACAACAGGTGCTGTAGTGGTCCTAAGGGGAATTGCCTCTGGATACCTGGTGGCATGATCCACTACCACCAGTATAAATCTGTGCCCAGATGCAGTGGGAGGATCCATGGGACCCACTATGTCTATTCCCACTCTTTCAAAGGGGACCCCCACCACAGGTAGTGGTATTAGGGGGGCCTTTGTTGTGCCACCTGATTTGCCACTGGCTTGGCAGGTGACACAGGAGCGACAAAACTCCTTTGTATCTTCATTCATATGAGGCCAGTGAAAGTGAGGGACAAGCCTGTCCCAGGTCTTGTTCTGGCCTAAGTGTCCTGCTAAAGGAATGTCATGGGCCAAGGTAAGAAGGAAGCCCCTAAATTGCAGAGGTATGACCAACCTCCTGGTTGCACCAGGCTTGGGGTCTCTAGCCTCTGAATAAAGGAGCCCTTCATCCCAATACACTTTATGGGTACCTTGAGCATTCCCAGCAGCCTCAGCAGCAGCCAGCTGTCTGAGGGGTTCAAGAGAGGGACAGGATAACTGAGCCTGCCTCAAGTCAGCCCTTGAAGGTCCCCCTGTCCCCAGAAACTCAACCTGATCAGGTTCAAGCTCTTCAGGGACAGTTCCTTCAGGGTCCTCTAGATCAGCTTCCTGGGAAGGCTGATCATCACTCTGAGGCAGGGGGGAAGGCACAGCCTTGACCCTCCTGTTCTTCTTCTTGGTAGGTGCTTGGTCCATTGTTCCAGGATCCAAGACCTGAGGTTCAGTGAGGCACTTTTTGGCCTGTGACCTGGTCACAGCAAGGACATGTGATGATATACCTAACATCTCTGCATGAGTCCTGTACTCCACTTCTGACCATAGAGAACTCTCTAGGTCATTGCCCAACAAACATTCTACTGGGAGGTCTGCACTAACCACAACCCTTTTGAGGCCAGTTACCCCTCCCCATGAGAAGTTAACAACTGCCACACTATGTGAAGTAGTGGCATTGCTGGCATTGGTCACCAGGTAGTTCTCACCTGGTATGTACTGTCCAGGGTCCACAAAGCCTGGTGTCACCATAGTGACACTGGCACATGTGTCCCTGTAGGCTTGAGCCACTTTGTCATTAATTA
Source organism: Triturus cristatus (assembly GCF_964204655.1). NCBI lineage: Eukaryota > Metazoa > Chordata > Amphibia > Caudata > Salamandridae > Triturus > Triturus cristatus. Next base: position 890,143,312 of record NC_140579.1, read on the forward strand.
AAGGAGTCTGTCTGTACTTGCCCAGGTTACTGGGGCTCACAGTCAGGGACAAATCAATGTCCCCATCACAGATCAAGACTGCCTGTGTAAGGGTTCTGTCTAAGTCAGAATCTCCTTCAGTTCCCATAGTGATTCCCACTACACCCTTTGTCTGGGGACCAACACTGCTAACAGTAGTACTGGGAGCAGGTGCCTTAGGGGCAACAGTGTTGGGGGCTCCACCCTTTTTGCAATCACTATTCCAGTGAGTTGTATTTTTACAATGATTGCACCAGGGTTTCTTCTGACCTTCTTTCTTCTTCTTGGACTGTTGGGACCCACCCTCCTTAGCAGTAGTTTGGGGCCCTGTTGAAGACTTCTGGTCTTTAGGTTTCTGATCTCCACCCTTTTGGTCTGTTTTCTTCTGATCACCCCCTTGGCCCTGGTTCTGGTTCTTTTGCTTAACCCTGGTTCTGACCCATTTGTCTGCCTTCTTTCCCAATTCTTGGGGAGAGGTCAGATCAGAGTCAACCAAGTGTTGATGCAGTTGCTGGTTTTGACAGTTATTTAAAATCTGTTCTCTCATCATCAAATTATACAATCCTGTAAAATCAGATACCTTACTTCCCAGCAACCAACCCTCCAAAGCCTTAGTGGCACATTCAACATATTCAGACCAGTCCTGAGTCTGTGTCTTTTGGGTGTCTCTGAACATTAACCTGTACTGTTCAGTGGTTAAGCCTAACCCATCTACCAGAACACTCTTCAGGACTCTGTAGTTTCTGACATCCTCTTCTCTAACAGTGAGGAGTCTGTCTCTGCCTCTTCCTTCAAAGGAGAGCCAGAGGATTGCTGCCCACTGGTCTTCAGGAACCTGCTGTACTTTGCAGGCTCTCTCAAGAGCAGTTATCCACTTGTGGATGTCATCCCCACTTTTGTAGGGGGGCACAACCTTAGACAGGTTCCTATTGTCAAAGACCCTATCTTTGTCCTTAGGGACAATGCTGCCACCAGTGGGTATAGACCCACTCTCTCTAGGTTGCCTAGCCTTGTTCAGTTTTTCTTCCATCAGGGCTACTTCTAGCTCCTGCTTCCTGATCCTCAGCTGGGCTTCCTGCATTCTGGCCTCATGTTCCCTCCTCTGAGGGGTGGTCATCCTTTTCCTGGAGTGACCTTGAGAGCCTCTAGAGCCATGAGAAGCATTGGAGTCACCTGAGTGATTCCTTTGCCTCCCAAGCCCTGTGTTAAGTCCACTGGGGAGATCCAATGGGGTGAACCCATTGTCAGTCCCCAATAGCCTTAGTTTAGCTGGGCCAAGTATAATACTTGGCACTGGGCTAGTTCTCCCTTCATCATCACTACTTTCTGTATCCTCACCACTTTCCTCCCCTGTAGTATGGTTCTCATCTAAGGGATGGCTATTGGAACTGGGTACCTCTGTAGTATCTTCAGAAGGGGGGCCTCCTGTTCCTGACCCTAAGGGGGCTAACTGGGAAGCTTTCTTGAGTGCTCTCTGATTCTCATCATTCTGTAAGAGCTCTCTGAGCTCAGCAGAGTTTGGGTTCTTGGGCTGTTTAAGGCCTCTAAGAGTTGCCAAATGCCTGAGCTCATTCTGATTAAGGGTAGCAAAGCTGGATGGTGCCCTCTGGGGGTCACTCTCAACAGAGATGGGTACAGTGGACCCCTCTGCCCCGGCCATTGCTCTTAAGTGTGGGTGGATGTGTTGCAATCTACCTACACTTGTGTTTACCTACTAAACCTATCTAGTAGTTGTAGTCAGGGTGTGCTACTCCCTTTGCTCTACAACAACTAAGTTCAGTAGAACTTATGTATATCTAATCTTGTTTTATATGTACCTACAGGTACCTATGTGATCTTTCAATTGGTAACCAAGAGATTACAATGGTAAAACACAGCAAGCTCAAATCCAACCGCTGCTCACCAATGTGAGAAGTTGGCCTGGTATATGATGCTCACTAGTTAAAGTGATCACCTTGTACCATGCCAAGCAACCCTTATGGTGTGGTTGTAAGTCAACCTTTTCGGACTAGCTGCCCTAGTGGTAGCGTAGGCTAAGCAGTCTTTGAGGCTAAACTCGTGAAGCGTGTTAAGCCAGCTGTTTTACCAAATGCAACCCCCTTTTATACCAATGAAAGGACACCACACAGATATATATTCAAAATATATATGTATTTATTTCTCAAAGTAACCCCTAGTCTCTTTATGAGCACAGGAGCACAAATCGTCAAACAAGATTATCACAGAATACACAGAAGTTGCACGTTATATGGATAGGCCCTGGTGGCCACTCAAACCATATACTAAAATAGTGGTATAAGTACCACGAACAGAAAAGGGAAAAGGCCTAGGGCCTCTAGAATCGCTGGGCCTACAAGGAGCTAACGTCAGTTAGTGACCAGGAGGTCCACGGGTGGCGTGTGCAGAGCAAATAGTCACACGCGTGCTCCCATAGGTTTCAATGGGTGCGTAAAAAGTACAAAGTTACTGCAAAGAGGATCTTCCGGATGGACTAGGAACTCAAGATTTGGAACACAGGCACTAGAGATGTAATACTACACTTGGGCACAGGTGTGCCAGCTTTACCTCACCCACAGGAAGCGGGTGCATAGGCCTCGAAGTGCGTCGGGTTTCTTCTATCTGTTCCGTGGAGCTTGAAGACAAAGATGCTGCAGGCGGTCGGTCCGGGAGAGATGCAGTGGATCCAAGAGTGGATCGGAGATGTTGAAGACCTGTAAGCAGAGGGGACAGTGTTCACAGTCACTAGCCAGTGACCAGCGTGGCACCAGGTGGGTACCAGGCGATGTCGGGTGCAAACAGGTGATGAGGGGTAGCTTGTCTCCGCAGCCACGTGGTCCCTGGAGGTTGACGACGTCCAGGAGTCGGCTCACGAGCTGTCCCACGCAGGCTCTCGCTGTCGGCGGTGTCGGCGACTTGATCGAAGCAAACAAGCCTTGGCAAAAGCAATTGTAGGAGGATTCGGAAATCAGCTGTTGGTTCTGACCAGCAAGGTCAGAGGGATTGCTCCTTTGGAGTGGAGCAAGGGCCAGTCTGGAGCAACCAGACCAGCGGTGTTTGTCGTAGATTTCATCGCCAAGATGGCCACTAGCCAGCGGGCCAGCAACCGGTTAGGTGCGTCGAGTGGCAAAATGCAGAAGGGCCCCACGCAGATCCTGGAGATGCTGGAGGGCTCACCTTTGGTGCAGATGCTGCTCGAGGGTTGGGCTTCTCAGGACCCAAAGCACAACTTGGAGGGAGCCTCGGTTGTTGCACTGGTCAGCTTTTCGTAGTCGTTCCAAGATGGCTGGCTCCACGTGTCTCGGTGCCTCCACGGGTCTCTTCTTCTCAGGGACTGTGGATCGGGCGGTGAGAGGTCTGGAGGTCCAGGTCTTGTCAGTCTCAGGGCTCGGGCTCCGGCGGGAGGCGGCGGCAAAGCAGACGTTGATTCGCTGGATGGTGCTTGCGTTAGCAAGGTGGTCACTCCCTGACCACAGGGGAGATTTTCTTCAGTCTTCTGTGCAGCAGAATGTCGAAGTTCCCGTCTTCTTCTTAGTTTCAAGTTGATTCCAGGATGTCTGAAGTCTTAGGACACAGCTCCTACCTTTAAGCGGATTCTAGGGGCCGGACTACCTGCTAGGTCCCTCCCTAAGGGTGGGACCAGGAAGGGGGGTGGTTACACCCCCAATCCTTTGTCCAGCTCGCCCCAGGCCCGGGACTGGTGTGCCCCAGGACCGGTTTGAACTGGCATATGCACCGAGGCTCCTTGTGAGCCACAGGCATGTCTGGTTTCTTTCAAGCCCTACCTGACCAATACACAAAATCCTGTCTGGGGTGGTGCACGCACCTCCCCTGGCAGGAAACCCTTTGTCCACACCTCCCAAGCTGGAAGGACTCCCAGCAGCAGGAGGGCAGACTTGTGTCTGTGGTGGCAGCATCCATTTTGTGGAGCTGAGGCTATGTCTGATTTTACCCGGGTTTCAGGTACTGTACATGTCGTGTCCCTCTAGAAGGGTGGAATGCTAACCCCGTCGCCAGAATTGGCGAGGGGTTAGTATTCCAATTCGTATGACACCTTACTCGACATGTTTTGATAAAGCCAAACCAAAGATAGCATTTAACCGCGAGGTTCATAATGCACTTAAGAGTATATGGTATGACGATATCTGGAAACAGTAGAAGGAAGTTGTTCCGACCACTGCAGACAGGCTCAGCTCATGCCAGAGCACCATCTCACATGGAACCAAGCACTCTGCCTTCAGGATTGTTAAGGCCTGCCATAGGAGTGACTTATAGGTTACCAGGTGTCCCATTTAAGGTTAGGTATAGGTATACTACACCTAAGTAAGAGGTGATTACACCAACTTACCCCAGCTGAGTGATCAGCCAGTTGTGTCAGATTGTTAGGCCAAGCCTGGGGTGGCATAATACATGCTGCAGCCCTTGGCAGGCCTTGGGTACACCAATGCCCTGGGTACCTAGTGTACACTGGTACAGGGGCTGACAGGGTGATCCACTTCCAATTGGTTATGCACCTAGGGTGCATAGTTTTAATTTAGTAGAGAGAACAGCAGGCTGGGGGTCTGATTGGCAGGCCCACAGCCTCAATATGTCAAAAACCAGTGAAGCAAAAAGCAAAAATTTGGGGTGACCATAGGATAGCAGACCCTACTCTCCTACAGGTGGTGTTTGTGATTTGAAGGGGGTCCTGCTGGGGGTAGTGTTTTAGGGTGTAGGGTAGTGCAGCGGTGTTTGCGTCGTGTAGGGGGTCATTCTGGGGGCAGTGTTTTAGAGTTTAGGGTAGTGAAGTGGTGTTTGGGTAGGGTAGGGGGTCGTGCTGGGGTAGTGTTTTAGGGTTTAGGGTAGTGCAGTGAAGTTGGGGTAGTGTAGGTAGTTGTGCTGGGTGTAGTGTTTTAGGGTTTATGGTAGTGCAGTGGTGTCTGGGTAGTGTAGGGAGTCGTGCTGGGGGTAGTGGTTTAGGGTTTAGGGGAGTGCATTGGTGTTTGGGTTGTGTAGGGGGTACTGCTGTGGTAGTGTTATAGGGTTTAGGGTAGTGAAGTGGCGTTTGGGTAGTGTAGGGGGAACTGCTGGTGGTAGTGTTGAAGGGTTTAGGGTAGTGCAGTGGTGTTTGGGTAGTTTAGGGGGTCATGCTAGGGGTAGTGTTTTAGGGTTTAGGGTAGTGCCGTAGTGTTTGTGTATTGTAGGGGGTTGTGTTTTAGAGTTTAGGGTGGTGCAGTGGTGTTTGTGTATTGTAGTGGATCGTGCTTGGGGTAGTGTTTTAGGGTTTAGGTTAGTGCAGTGGTATTTGGATAGTGTAGGGTGTCATGCTGGGGGCAGTGTTTTAGGGTTTAGGGTAGTGCAGTGGTGTTTGGGTATGGTAGGGGGTCGTGCTGGGGTATTGTTTTAGGGTTTAGGGTAGTATAGTGGTGTTGGTGTAGTGTAGAGGGTCGTGCTGGAGGGTAGTGATTTAGGGTTTAGGGCAGTGCAGTTGTGTTCGTGCAGTGTAGGCGGTCTTGCTGGGGCTGGTGTTTCAGGGTTTCAGGCAGTGCAGTGGTGTTCGGGCAGTGTAGGGGGTCATGCTGGGGGTGGTGTTTCAAGGTGTAGGGCAGTGCAGTCGTGTTCGGGCAGTGAAGGGGTCATGCTGGGGTAGTGTTTCAGGGTTTAGGGCAGTGCAGTGGTGTTTGTGTAGTGTAGGGGTTCGTGTTCGGGGTAGATTTAGGGTTTAGGGTAGTGGAGTGGTGTTTGTGTAAAGTAGGGTGTCGTGCTGGGGGTAGTGTTTTAGGGTTTAGGGCAGTGCAGTAGTGTTTCGGTAGTGTAGAGGGTCATGCTGGGGGCATTGTTTTATGGTTTAGGGTAGTTCAGTGGCGTTTGGGTAGTGTAGGGGGATCTGCTGGGGGTAGGGTTGTAGGGTTTAGGGTAGTGCAGTGGTGTTTGGGTAGTTTAGGGGGATGTGCTGGGGGGAGTGTTTTAGGGTTTAGGATACTGCCTTAGTATTTGTGTAGTATAGGGGGTTGTGTTTTAGGGTTTAGGGTAGTGCGGTGGTGTTTGTGATTTGAAGGGGGTCCTGCTGGGGGTAGTGTTTTAGGGTGTAGGGTAGTGCAGCTGTGTTTGCATCGTGTAGGGGGTCATTCTGGGGGCAGTGTTTTAGAGTTTAGGGTAGTGAAGTGGTGTTTGGGTAGGGTAGGGGGTCGTGCTGGGGTAGTGTTTTAGGGTTTAGGGTAGTGCAGTGAAGTTGGGGTAGTGTAGGTAGTTGTGCTGGGTGTAGTGTTTTAGGGTTTAGGGTAGTGCAGTGGTGTCTGGGTAGTGTAGGGAGTCGTGCTGGGGGTAGTGGTTTAGGGTTTAGGGGAGTGCATTGGTGTTTGGGTTGTGTAGGGGTACTGCTGGGGTAGTGTTATAGGGTTTAGGGTAGTGAAGTGGCGTTTGGGTAGTGTAGGGGGAACTGCTGGTGGTAGTGTTGAAGGGTTTAGGGTAGTGCAGTGTTGTTTGGGTAGGTTAGGGGGTCGTGCTAGGGGTAGTGTTTTAGGGTTTAGGGTAGTGCCGTAGTGTTTGTGTAGAGTAGGGGGTTGTGTTTTAGACTTTAGGGTAGTGCAGGGGTGTTTGTGTATTGTAGTGGATCGTGCTTGGGGTAGCGTTTTAGAGTTTAGGGTAGTGCAGTGGTATTTGGATAGTGTAGGGTGTCATGCTGGGGGCAGTGTTTTAGGTTTTAGGGTAGTGCAGTGGTGTTTGGGTAGGGTAGGGGGTCGTGCTGGGGTATTGTTTTAGGGTTTAGGGTAGTGTAGTGGTGTTGGTGTAGTGTAGTGGGTCGTGCTGGGGGGTAGTGTTTTAAGGTTTAGGGTAGTGCAGTGGTGGTTGGGTAGTGTAGGGGGTCGTGGTGACGGTAGATTTAGGGTTTAGGGTTGTGCAGTGGTGTTTGTGTATTGTAGAGGAACGTGCTGGGGTAGTGTTTTAGGGTTTAGGGAAGTGCAGTGGTGTTTGGATAGTATAGGGGGTCATGCTGGGGGCAGTGTTTTAGGGTTTAGGGTAGTGCAGTGGTGTTTGGGTAGGGTAGGGGGTCATGCTTGGATAGTGTTTTAGGGTTTAGAGTAGTGCAGTGATGTTGGTGAAGTGTAGGGGTCATGCTGGGGGTATTGTTTTAGGGTTTATGTTAGTGCAGTGGTGTTTGAGTAGTATAGGGGGTACTGCTGGGGGTAGTGATTTAGGGTTTAGGGTAGTGCAGTGGTGTTTGGGTAGTGTAGGGGGTCATGCTTGGGGTAGTGTTTAAGGGTTTATGGCAGTGCAGTGGTGTTTATGTAGTGTAGGGGGTTGTGTTTTAGGGTTTAGGGTAGTGCAGTGGTGTTCGGACAGTGTAGGGGTTTGTGCTGGGGGTGGTGTTTCAGGGTTTAGGGCTGTGCAGTGGTGTTCGGGGAGTGTAGGGGGTCTTGTTGGGGGTGGTGTTTCAGGATTTAGGGCAGGGCAGTGGTGTTTGGGAAGTAAAGGGGGTCGTGCTGGGGGTGGTGTTTCAGGGTTTCAGGCAGTGAAGTGGTGTTCAGGCAGTGTAGGCGGTCGTGCTGGGGGTGGTGTTTCAAGGTTTAGGGTAGTGCAATGGTGTTCGGGCAGTGTAGGGGGTCATGCTGGGATAGTGTTTCAGGGTTTAGGGCAGGGCAGTGTTGTTTGCGTAGTGTAGAGGGTCATGCTGGGGGCATTTTTTTAGGGTTTAGGGTAGTGCAGTGGTGTTTGGGTAGTGTAGGGGGTTGTGCTGGGGTTAGATTTAGGGTTTAGGGTAGTGCAGTGGTGTTTGGGTAGTGTAGGGAGTCGTGCTGGGGGTAGTGGTTTAGGGTTTAGGGGAGTGCATTGGTATTTGGGTAGTACAGGGTGTACTGCTTGGGTATTGTTTTAGGGTTTAGGGTAGTGCAATGGTGTTTGGGTACTGTAGGGGGTACTGCTGGGGGTAGTGTTTTAGGGTTTAGGGTAGTGCAGTGGCGTTTGGGTCGTGTAGGGGGAACTGCTGGGTGTAGTGTTGTAGGGTTTAGTGTAGTGCAGTGGTGTTTGGGTAAATAGGGGGTCGTGCTGGGGGTAGTGTTTTAGGGTTTAGGGTAGTGCCGTAGTGTTTCTGTAGTGTAGGGGTTGTGTTTTAGGGTTTAGGGTAGTACAGTGGTGTTTGTGTGATATATGGGGTCCTGCTGGGGGTAGTGTTTTAGGGTTTAGGGTAGTGCAGCGGTGTTTGTGTAGTGTAGGGGGTCGTGTTTCAGAGTTTAGGGCAGTGCAGTGGTGTTCGGGCAGTGTAGTGGGTCGTTTTGGGGAAGTGTTTTAGGGTTTAGGGCAGTGCAGTGATGTTTGTGTAGTGTAGGGGGGCGTGCTTCGGGTAGATTTAGGGTTTAGGGTAGTGCAGTGGTCTTTGTGTAGTGTAGGTGGTCGTGCTGGGGGTAGTGTTTTAGGGTTTATGGTAGTGCAGGGGTCTTTGTGTAGTGTAGGTGGTCGTGCTGGGGGTAGTGTTTTAGGGTTTAGGGTAGTGCAGTGGTTGGTCTTTGGGTAGTGTAGGGGGTCGTGCAGGGGGTTAGTGTTTTAGGGTTTAGCATAGTGCAGTGGTGTTTTGCTAGTGTAGGGGGTCGTGCTGTGGGTGGTGTTTTAGGGTTTAGGGTAGTGGAGTGGTGTTTGTGTAGTGTAGGGGGTCGTGCTGGGGGTGGTGTTATAGGATTTAGTGCAGTGGTGTTTGGACAGTGTAGGGGTCATGCTGGGGATGATGTTTTAGGTTTAAGGGCAGTGCAGTGGAGTTTGGGCAGTGTAGGGGTCGTGCTGGGGTGGTGTTTTAGGGCTTAGGGCAGGGCAGTGGTGTATGGGCAGTGTAGGGGGTCGTACTGGCGGTAGTATTTTAGGGTTTAGAGCTGTGCAGTGGTGTTCATGCAGTGTAGGGGGTCGTGCATGGGGTGGTGTTTCAGGGTTTAGGGCAGTGCAGTGGTGTTCGGGCAGTTTAGGGGGTAGTGCTGAGGGTGGTGTTTCAGGGTTTAGGGCAGTGTAGTGGTGTTCGGGCAGTGTAGGTGGTTGTTCTGGGGGTGGTGTATCAGGGTTTAGAGCAGTGGTGTTCGGGCAGTGTAGGAGGTCGTGCTGGGGTTGGTGTTTCAGTGTTTAGGGCAGTGCAGTGGTGTTTGGGCAGTGTAGGGGTCATGCGGGGGTCATATTTCAGGGATTAGGGCAGTGCAGTGGTTTTCGGGCAGTGTAGGGGGTCTTGCTGGGGCTGGTGTTTCAGGGTTTAGGGCAGTGCAGTGGTGTTCGGGCAGTGTAATGGGTCATGTGGGGGTGGTGTTTCAGGGTTTAGGCAGTGCAGTGGCGTTCGGGCATTGTATGGGTTGTGCGGGGGTCGTGTTTCAGGGTTTAGGGCAGTGCAGTTTTGTGCGGGCAGTGTAGGTGGTCGTGCTGGGGGTGGTGTTTCAGGGTTTAGGGCAGTTCAGTGGTGTTCGGGCAGTGTAGGGGGTCTTCCCGGGGCTGGTGTTTCAGGGTTTAGGGCGGTGCAGTGGTGTTCGGGCAGTGTAGGGGGTCTTCCTGGGGCTGGTGTTTCAGGGTTTAGGATAGTGGTGTTTGGGCAGTGTAATGGGTCATGCAGGGGTGGTGTTTCAGGGTTTAGGGCAGTGCAGTGGTGTTTGGGCTTTGTGTGGGGTCGTGCGGGGGTGGTGTTTCAGGGTTTAGGGCAGTGCAGTTTGGTTCGGGCAGTGTAGGTGGTCGTGCTGGGGGTGGTGTTTCAGGGTTTAGGACAGAGCAGTTGTGTTCGGGCAGTGTAGGGGTCTTCCTGGGGCTGGTGTTTCAGGGCTTAGGGCAGTGCAGTGGTGTTCGGGCAGTGTAGGGGGTCTTCCTGGGGCTGGTGTTTCAGGGTTTAGGGTAGTGCAGTGGTGTTTGTGTAGTGTAGGGGGACCTGCTGGGAGTAGTGTTTTAGGGTTTAGGGTAGTGCAGTTGTGGTTGGGTAGTGTAGGGGGTCGTGCTGAGGGTAGATTTATGGTTTAGGGTAGTGCAGTGGTGTTTGGGTAGTGTAGGGAGTCGTGCTGGGGTAGTGGTTTAGGGTTTAGGGGTGTGCATTGGAGTTTGGGTGGTATAGGGGTACTGCTGGGGGTAGTGTTTTAGGGTTTAGGGTAGTGCAATGGTGTTTGGGTAGTGTAGGGGGTACTGCTGGGGGTAGTGTTTTAGGGTTTAGGGTAGTGCAGTGGTGTTTGGGTAGTGTAGGGGATACTGCTGGGGTTAGTGTTTTAGGGTTTAGGGTAGTGCAGTGGTGTTTGGATAGTGTATGGGGTCGTGCTGGGGTATTGTTTTAGGGTTTAGGGTAGGGCAGTGGCTTTTGTGTAGTGTAGGGGATTGTGTTTTAGTTTTTAGGGTAGTGCAGTGGTGTTTGTGTAGTGTAGGGGGTCGTGTTTCTGGGTTGAGGGCAGTGCAGTGGTGTTCAAGCAGTGTAGGGGTTTGTGCTGGGGGGATGTTTCAGGGTTTAGGTCAGTGCAGTGGTGTTCGGGCAGTATAGGGTGTCGTGCTGGGGGTGGTGTTTCAAGGTTTAGGGCAGTGCAGTGGTGTTTGGGCAGTATAGGGGGTCGTGCTGGGGGTGATGTTTCAGGGTTTAGGGCAGTGCAGTGGTGTTTGGGCAGCGTAGGGGGTTGTGCATGTGGTGGTGTGTCAAGGTTTAGGGCAGTGCAGTGGTGTTCGGGCAGTGTAGGGGGTCATGCTGGGGTAGTGTTTCAGGGTTTAGGGCAGTGCAGTGGTGTTCGTGCAGTGTAGGGGTCATGCGGGGGTTGTGATTTAGGGTTTAAGGGAGGGCATTGATGTTTGTGTAGTGTAGGGGGTCATGTTCGGGGTAGATTTAGGGTTTAGCTTAGTGCAGTTTTGTTCGGGCAGTGTAGGTGGTCGTGCTGGGGGTGGTGTTTCAGGGTTTAGGACAGCGCAGTGGTGTTCGGGCAGTGTAGGGGTCTTCCTGGGGCTGGTGTTTCAGGGCTTAGGGCAGTGCAGTGGTGTTCGGGCAGTGTAGGGGGTCTTCCTGGGGCTGGTGTTTCAGGGCTTAGGGTAGTGCAGTGGTGTTTGTGTAGTGTAGGGGGACCTGCTGGGAGTAGTGTTTTAGGGTTTAGGGTAGTGCAGTTGTGGTTGGGTAGTGTAGGGGGTCGTGCTGAGGGTAGATTTATGGTTTAGGGTAGTGCAGTGGTGTTTGGGTAGTGTAGGGGGTCGTACTGGGGATAGTTTTAGTGTTTAGGGTAGTGCAATGGAGTTTGGGTAGTGAAGGGAGTCGTGCTGGGGTAGTGGTTTAGGATTTAGGGGAGTGCATTGGAGTTTGGGTGGTATAGGGGTACTGCTGGGGGTAGTGTTTAAGGGTTTAGGGTAGTGCAATGGTGTTTGGGTAGTGTAGGGGGTACTGCTGGGGGTAGTGTTTTAGGGTTTAGGGTAGTGCAGTGGTGTTTGAGTAGTGTAGGGGATACTGCTGGGGTTAGTGTTTTAGGGTTTAGGGTAGTGCAGTGGTGTTTGGATAGTGTATGGGGTCGTTCTGGTGTATTGTTTTAGGGTTTAGGGTAGTGCAGTGGTGTTTGTGTAGTGTAGGGGATTGTGTTTTAGTTTTTAGGGTAGTGCAGTGGTGTTTGTGTAGTGTTGGGGGTCATGTTTCAGGGTTTAGGGCAGTGCAGTGGTGTTCGGGCAGTATAGGGGGTCGTGCTGGGGGTAGGGTTTCAGGGTTTAGGGCAGTGCAGTGGTGTTTGGGCAGTATAGGGGGTCATGCTGGGGGTGATGTTTCAGGGTTTGGGGCAGTGCAGTGGTGTTCGGGCAGCGTAGGGGGTCGTACATGTGGTGGTGTGTCAAGGTTTAGGGCAGTGCAGTGGTGTTCGGGCAGTGTAGGGGGTCATGCTGGGGTAGTGTTTCAGGGTTTAGGGCAGTGCAGTGGTGTTCGTGCAGTGTATGGGTCATGCTGGGGTTGTGATTTAGGGTTTAGGGCAGGGCAGTGATGTTTGTGTAGTGTAGGGGGTCATGTTCGGGGTAGATTTAGGGTTTAGCGTAGTGCAATGGTGTTTGTGTAGTGTAGGGGGTCGTGCTGGGGGTAGTGTTTTAGGGTTTAGGACAGTGCAGTGGTGTTTGTGTATTGTAGGGGGTCGTGCTGGTGGTAGTGTTTTAGGGTTTAGGGTAGTGCACTGGTGTTTGGATAGTGTAGCGGGTACTGCTGGGAGTAGTGTTTTAGGGTTGAGGGGAGTGCAGTGGTGTTTGGGTAGTGTAAGGGGTCATGCTGGGGTTAGTGTTTTATGGTTTAGGGTAGTGCAGTGGTGTTTGTGTAGTGTAGAGGGGGTTGTGTTTTAGGGTTTAGGGTAGTGCAGTGGTGTTTGTGTAGTATAGGGTGTCGTGCTGGGGGTAGTGTTTTAGGGTTTAGGGTAGTGCAGCGGTGTTTGTGTAGTGTAGGGGGTTGTGGTTCAGGGTTTATTGTAGTGCAGTGGTGTTTGGGCAGTGTAGCGGGTCGTGCTGGGGGTATTATTTCAGTGTTTAGGGCAGTGCAGTGGCGATCTTGCAGTGTAGGGGCTCATGCTGGGGTAGTGTTTCAGGGTTTAGGGCAGTGCAGTCGTGTTCGTGCAGTAGAGGGGGTCATGCTGGGGTTGTGATTTAGGGTTTAGGGCAGGGCAGTGAAGTTTGTGTAGTGTAGGGGATCATGTTCGAGGTAGATTTAGGGTTTAGCGTAGTGCAGTGGTGTTTGTGTAGTGTAGGGAGTCGTGCTGGGGTAGTCTTTTAGGGTTTAGGACAGTGCAGTGGTGTTTGTGTATTGTAAGGGGTCGTGCTGGGGGTAGTGTTTTAGGGTTTAGGGTAGTGCACTGGTGATTGGATAGTGTAGCGGGTACTGCTGGGGGTAGTGTTTTAGGGTTGAGGGGAGTGCAATGGTGTTTGGGTAGTGTAGGGGGTAGTGTTTTAGGGTTTAGGGTAGTGCAGTGGTGTTTGGGTAGTGTAGGGTATCCAGCTGGGGTTAGTGTTTTAGGGTTTAGGGTAGTGTAGTGGTGTTTGGATAGTGTAGGGGGTCATGCTGGGGTATTGTTTTAGGGTTTAGGGTAGTGCAGTGGTGTTTGTGTAGTGTAGGGGATTGTGTTTTAGTTTTTAGGGTAGTGCAGTGGTGTTTGTGTAGTGTAGGGGTCGTGTTTCAGGGTTTAGGGCAGTGCAGTGGTGTTGGAGCAGTATAGGGGGTCGTGCTGGGGGTGGTGTTTCAGGGTTTAGGGCAGTGCGGTGGTGTTCGGGCAGTATAGGGGGTCGGTCTGGGGGTGATGTTTCAGGGTTTAGGGCAGTGCAGTTGTGTTCGGGCAGCGTAGGGGGCCGTGCATGTGGTGGTGTGTCAAGGTTTAGGGCAGTGCAGTGGTGTTCGGGCAGTGTAGGGGGTCCTGCTGGGATAGTGTTTCAGGGTTTAGGGCAGTGCAGTGGTGTTCGTGCAGTGTAGGGGTCATGCTGGGGTTGTGATTTAGGGTTTAGGGCAGGGCAGTGATGTTTGTGTAGTGTAGGGGGTCATGTTCGGGGTAGATTTAGGGTTTAGCGTAGTGCAGTGGTGTTTGTGTAGTGTAGGGGGTCGTGCTGGGGGTAGTGTTTTAGGGTTTAGGACAGTGCAGTGGTGTTTGTGTATTGTAGGGGGTCGTGCTGGGGGTAGTGTTTTAGGGTTTAGGGTAGTGCACTGGTGTTTGGATAGTGTAGCGGGTACTGCTGGGGGTAGTGTTTTAGGGTTGAGAGGAGTGCAGTGGTGTTTGGGTAGTGTAAGGGGTCATGCTGGGGTTAGTGTTTTATGGTTTAGGGTAGTGCAGTGGTGTTTGTGTAGTGTAGGGGGTTGTGTTTTAGGGTTTAGGGTAGTGCAGTGGTGTTTGTGTGGTATAGGGTGTCGTGCTGGGGGTAGTGTTTTAGGGTTTAGGGTAGTGCAGCGGTGTTTGTGTAGTGTAGGGGGTTGTGGTTCAGGGTTTATTGTAGTGCAGTGGTGTTCGTGCAGTGTAGCGGGTCGTGCTGGGGGTATTATTTCAGTGTTTAGGGCAGTGCAGTGGTGATCGGGCAGTGTAGGGGCTCATGCTGGGGTAGTGTTTCAGGGTTTAGGGCAGTGCAGTTGTGTTCGTGCAGTAGAGGGGGTCATGCTGGGGTTGTGATTTAGGGTTTAGGGCAGGGCAGTGATGTTTGTGTAGTGTAGGGGATCATGTTCGAGGTAGAATTAGGGTTTAGCGTAGTGCAGTGGTGTTTGTGTTGTGTAGGGGGTCGTGCTGGGGTAGTGTTTTAGGGTTTAGGACAGTGCAGTGGTGTTTGTGTATTGTAGGGGGTCGTGCTGGGGGTAGTGTTTTAGGGTTTAGGGTAGTGCACTGGTGATTGGATAGTGTAGCGGGTACTGCTGGGGGTAGTGTTTTAGGGTTGAGGGGAGTGCAATGGTGTTTGTGTAGTATAGGGTGTCGTGCTGGGGTTAGTGTTTTAGGGTTTAGGGTAGTGCAGCGGTGTTTGTGTAGTGTAGGGGGTTGTGGTTCAGGGTTTATTGTAGTGCAGTGGTGTTCGGGCAGTGTAGCGGGTCGTGCTGGGGGTATTATTTCAGTGTTTAGGGCAGAGCAGTGGTGATCGGGCAGTGTAGGGGCTCATGCGGGGCGAGTGTTTCAGGGTTTAGGGCAGTGCAGTCGTGTTCGTGCAGTAGAGGGGGTCATGCTGGGGTTGTGATTTAGGGTTTAGGGCAGGGCAGTGAAGTTTGTGTAGTGTAGGGGATCATGTTCGAGGTAGATTTAGGGTTTAGCGTAGTGCAGTGGTGTTTGTGTAGTGTAGGGGGTCGTGCTGGGGTAGTCTTTTAGGGTTTAGGACAGTGCAGTGGTGTTTGTGTATTGTAGGGGGTCGTGCTGGGGGTAGTGTTTTAGGGTTTAGGGTAGTGCACTGGTGATTGGATAGTATAGCGCGTACTGCTGGGGGTAGTGTTTTAGGGTTGAGGGGAGTGCAATGGTGTTTGGGTAGTGTAGGGGGTAGTGTTTTAGGGTTTAGGGTAGTGCAGTGGTGTTTGGGTAGTGTAGGGTATCCAGCTGGGGTTAGTGTTTTAGGGTTTAGGGTAGTGTAGTGGTGTTTAGGTAGTGTAGGGGGTCATGCTGGGGTATTGTTTTAGGGTTTAGGGTAGTGCAGTGGTGTTTGTGTAGTGTAGGGGATTGTGTTTTAGTTTTTAGGGTAGTGCAGTGGTGTTTGTGTAGTGTAGGGGTCGTGTTTCAGGGTTTAGGGCAGTGCAGTGGTGTTGGAGCAGTGTAGGGGTTTGTGCGTGGGGGATTTTTCAGGGTTTAGGTCAGTGCAGTGGTGTTCGGGCAGTATAGGGGGTCGTGCTGGGGGTGGTGTTTCAGGGTTTAGGGCAGTGCGGTGGTGTTCGGGCAGTATAGGGGGTCGGGCTGGGGGTGATGTTTCAGGGTTTAGGGCAGTGCAGTTGTGTTCGGGCAGCGTAGGGGGTCGTGCATGTGGTGGTGTGTCAAGGTTTAGGGCAGTGCAGTGGTGTTCGGGCAGTGTAGGGGGTCCTACTGGGATAGTGTTTCAGGGTTTAGGGCAGTGCAGTGGTGTTCGTGCAGTGTAGGGGTCATGCTGGGGTTGTGATTTAGGGTTTAGGGCAGGGCAGTGATGTTTGTGTAGTGTAGGGGGTCATGTTCGGGGTAGATTTAGGGTTTAGCGTAGTGCAGTGGTGTTTGTGTAGTGTAGGGGGTCGTGCTGGGGGTAGTGTTTTAGGGTTTAGGACAGTGCAGTGGTGTTTGTGTATTGTAGGGGGTCGTGCTGGGGGTAGTGTTTTAGGGTTTAGGGTAGTGCACTGGTGTTTGGATAGTGTAGCGGGTACTGCTGGGGGTAGTGTTTTAGGGTTGAGAGGAGTGCAGTGGTGTTTGGGTAGTGGAAGGGGTCATGCTGGGGTTAGTGTTTTATGGTTTAGGGTAGTGCAGTGGTGTTTGTGTAGTGTAGGGGGTTGTGTTTTAGGGTTTAGGGTAGTGCAGTGGTGTTTGTGTAGTATAGGGTGTCGTGCTGGGGGTAGTGTTTTAGGGTTTAGGGTAGTGCAGCGGTGTTTGTGTAGTGTAGGGGGTTGTGGTTCAGGGTTTATTGTAGTGCAGTGGTGTTCGGGCAGTGTAGCGGGTCGTGCTGGGGGTATTATTTCAGTGTTTAGGGCAGTGCAGTGGTGATCGGGCAGTGTAGGGGCTCATGCTGGGGTAGTGTTTCAGGGTTTAGGGCAGTGCAGTGGTGTTCGTGCAGTAGAGGGGGTCATGCTGGGGTTGTGATTTAGGGTTTAGGGCAGGGCAGTGATGTTTGTGTAGTGTAGGGGATCATGTTCGAGGTAGAATTAGGGTTTAGCGTAGTGCAGTGGTGTTTGTGTTGTGTAGGGGGTCGTGCTGGGGTAGTGTTTTAGGGTTTAGGACAGTGCAGTGGTGTTTGTGTATTGTAGGGGGTCGTGCTGGGGGTAGTGTTTTAGGGTTTAGGGTAGTGCACTGGTGATTGGATAGTGTAGCGGGTACTGCTGGGGGTAGTGTTTTAGGGTTGAGGGGAGTGCAATGGTGTTTGTGTAGTATAGGGTGTCGTGCTGGGGGTAGTGTTTTAGGGTTTAGGGTAGTGCAGCGGTGTTTGTGTAGTGTAGGGGGTTGTGGTTCAGGGTTTATTGTAGTGCAGTGGTGTTCGGGCAGTGTAGCGGGTCGTGCTGGGGGTATTATTTCAGTGTTTAGGGCAGTGCAGTGGTGATCGGGCAGTGTAGGGGCTCATGCTGGGGTAGTGTTTCAGGGTTTAGGGCAGTGCAGTCGTGTTCGTGCAGTAGAGGGGGTCATGCTGGGGTTGTGATTTAGGGTTTAGGGCAGGGCAGTGAAGTTTGTGTAGTGTAGGGGATTATGTTCGAGGTAGATTTAGGGTTTAGCGTAGTGCAGTGGTGTTTGTGTAGTGTAGGGGGTCGTGCTGGGGTAGTCTTTTAGGGTTTAGGACAGTGCAGTGGTGTTTGTGTATTGTAGGGGGTCGTGCTGGGGGTAGTGTTTTAGGGTTTAGGGTAGTGCACTGGTGATTGGATAGTGTAGCGGGTACTGCTGGGGGTAGTGTTTTAGGGTTGAGGGGAGTGCAATGGTGTTTGGGTAGTGTAGGGGGTAGTGTTTTAGGGTTTAGGGTAGTGCAGTGGTGTTTGGGTAGTGTAGGGTATCCAGCTGGGGTTAGTGTTTTAGGGTTTAGGGTAGTGTAGTGGTGTTTAGGTAGTGTAGGGGGTCATGCTGGGGTATTGTTTTAGGGTTTAGGGTAGTGCAGTGGTGTTTGTGTAGTGTAGGGGATTGTGTTTTAGTTTTTAGGGTAGTGCAGTGGTGTTTGTGTAGTGTAGGGGTCGTGTTTCAGGGTTTAGGGCAGTGCAGTGGTGTTGGAGCAGTGTAGGGGTTTGTGCTGGGGGGATTTTTCAGGGTTTAGGTCAGTGCAGTGGTGTTCGGGCAGTATAGGGGGTCGTGCTGGGGGTGGTGTTTCAGGGTTTAGGGCAGTGCGGTGGTGTTCGGGCAGTATAGGGGGTCGGGCTGGGGGTGATGTTTCAGGGTTTAGGGCAGTGCAGTTGTGTTCGGGCAGCGTAGGGGGTCGTGCATGTGGTGGTGTGTCAAGGTTTAGGGCAGTGCAGTGGTGTTCGGGCAGTGTAGGGGGTCCTGCTGGGATAGTGTTTCAGGGTTTAGGGCAGTGCAGTGGTGTTCGTGCAGTGTAGGGGTCATGCTGGGGTTGTGATTTAGGGTTTAGGGCAGGGCAGTGATGTTTGTGTAGTGTAGGGGATCATGTTCGAGGTAGATTTAGGG
The DNA here is from genome assembly GCF_964204655.1 of Triturus cristatus. Lineage (NCBI taxonomy): Eukaryota > Metazoa > Chordata > Amphibia > Caudata > Salamandridae > Triturus > Triturus cristatus. The sequence goes on from NC_140579.1 coordinate 890,161,017, forward strand.
TTTAGCGTAGTGCAGTGGTGTTTGTGTAGTGTAGGGGGTCGTGCTGGGGTAGTCTTTTAGGGTTTAGGACAGTGCAGTGGTGTTTGTGTATTGTAGGGGGTCGTGCTGGGGGTAGTGTTTTAGGGTTTAGGGTAGTGCACTGGTGATTGGATAGTGTAGCGGGTACTGCTGGGGGTAGTGTTTTAGGGTTGAGGGGAGTGCAATGGTGTTTGGGTAGTGTAGGGGGTAGTGTTTTAGGGTTTAGGGTAGTGCAGTGGTGTTTGGGTAGTGTAGGGTATCCAGCTGGGGTTAGTGTTTTAGGGTTTAGGGTAGTGTAGTGGTGTTTAGGTAGTGTAGGGGGTCATGCTGGGGTATTGTTTTAGGGTTTAGGGTAGTGCAGTGGTGTTTGTGTAGTGTAGGGGATTGTGTTTTAGTTTTTAGGGTAGTGCAGTGGTGTTTGTGTAGTGTAGGGGTCGTGTTTCAGGGTTTAGGGCAGTGCAGTGGTGTTGGAGCAGTGTAGGGGTTTGTGCTGGGGGGATTTTTCAGGGTTTAGGTCAGTGCAGTGGTGTTCGGGCAGTATAGGGGGTCGTGCTGGGGGTGGTGTTTCAGGGATTAGGGCAGTGCGGTGGTGTTCGGGCAGTATAGGGGGTCGGGCTGGGGGTGATGTTTCAGGGTTTAGGGCAGTGCAGTTGTGTTCGGGCAGCGTAGGGGGTCGTGCATGTGGTGGTGTGTCAAGGTTTAGGGCAGTGCAGTGGTGTTCGGGCAGTGTAGGGGGTCCTGCTGGGATAGTGTTTCAGGGTTTAGGGCAGTGCAGTGGTGTTCGTGCAGTGTAGGGGTCATGCTGGGGTTGTGATTTAGGGTTTAGGGCAGGGCAGTGATGTTTGTGTAGTGTAGGGGGTCATGTTCGGGGTAGATTTAGGGTTTAGCGTAGTGCAGTGGTGTTTGTGTAGTGTAGGGGGTCGTGCTGGGGGTAGTGTTTTAGGGTTTAGGACAGTGCAGTGGTGTTTGTGTATTGTAGGGGGTCGTGCTGGGGGTAGTGTTTTAGGGTTTAGGGTAGTGCACTGGTGTTTGGATAGTGTAGCGGGTACTGCTGGGGGTAGTGTTTTAGGGTTGAGAGGAGTGCAGTGGTGTTTGGGTAGTGTAAGGGGTCATGCTGGGGTTAGTGTTTTATGGTTTAGGGTAGTGCAGTGGTGTTTGTGTAGTGTAGGGGGTTGTGTTTTAGGTTTTAGGATAGTGCAGTGGTGTTTGTGTAGTATAGGGTGTCGTGCTGGGGGTAGTGTTTTAGGGTTTAGGGTAGTGCAGTGGTGTTTGTGTAGTGTAGGGGGTTGTGGTTCAGGGTTTATTGTAGTGCAGTGGTGTTCGGGCAGTGTAGCGGGTCGTGCTGGGGGTATTATTTCAGTGTTTAGGGCAGTGCAGTGGTGATCGGGCAGTGTAGGGGCTCATGCTGGGGTAGTGTTTCAGGGTTTAGGGCAGTGCAGTGGTGTTCGTGCAGTAGAGGGGGTCATGCTGGGGTTGTGATTTAGGGTTTAGGGCAGGGCAGTGATGTTTGTGTAGTGTAGGGGATCATGTTCGAGGTAGAATTAGGGTTTAGCGTAGTGCAGTGGTGTTTGTGTTGTGTAGGGGGTCGTGCTGGGGTAGTGTTTTAGGGTTTAGGACAGTGCAGTGGTGTTTGTGTATTGTAGGGGGTCGTGCTGGGGGTAGTGTTTTAGGGTTTAGGGTAGTGCACTGGTGATTGGATAGTGTAGCGGGTACTGCTGGGGGTAGTGTTTTAGGGTTGAGGGGAGTGCAATGGTGTTTGGGTAGTGTAGGGGGTAGTGTTTTAGGGTTTAGGGTAGTGCAGTGGTGTTTGGGTAGTGTAGGGTATCCAGCTGGGGTTAGTGTTTTAGGGTTTAGGGTAGTGTAGTGGTGTTTGGATAGTGTAGGGGGTCATGCTGGGGTATTGTTTTAGGGTTTAGGGTAGTGCAGTGGTGTTTGTGTAGTGTAGGGGATTGTGTTTTAGTTTTTAGGGTAGTGCAGTGGTGTTTGTGTAGTGTAGGGGTCGTGTTTCAGGGTTTAGGGCAGTGCAGTGGTGTTAGAGCAGTGTAGGGGTTTGTGCTGGGGGGATTTTTCAGGGTTTAGGTCAGTGCAGTGGTGTTCGGGCAGTATAGGGGGTCGTGCTGGGGTTGGTGTTTCAGGGTTTAGGGCAGTGCGGTGGTGTTCGGGCAGTATAGGGGGTCGGGCTGGGGGTGATGTTTCAGGGTTTAGGGCAGTGCAGTTGTGTTCGGGCAGCGTAGGGGGTCATGCATGCGGTGGTGTGTCAAGGTTTAGGGCAGTGCAGTGGTGTTCGGGCAGTGTAGGGGGTCCTGCTGGGATAGTGTTTCAGGGTTTAGGGCAGTGCAGTGGTGTTCGTGCAGTGTAGGGGTCATGCTGGGGTTGTGATTTAGGGTTTAGGGCAGGGCAGTGATGTTTGTGTAGTGTAGGGGGTCATGTTCGGGGTAGATTCAGGGTTTAGCGTAGTGCAGTGGTGTTTGTGTAGTGTAGGGGGTCGTGCTGGGGGTAGTGTTTTAGGGTTTAGGACAGTGCAGTGGTGTTTGTGTAGTGTAGGGGGTCGTGCTGGGGGTAGTGTTTTAGGGTTTAGGACAGTGCAGTGGTGTTTGTGTAGTATAGGGTGTCGTGCTGGGGGTAGTGTTTTAGGGTTTAGGGTAGTTCAGCAGTGTTTGTGTAGTGTAGGGGGTTGTGTTTCAGGGTTTATTGTAGTGCAGTGGTGTTCGGGCAGTGTAGTGGGTCGTGCTGGGGGTATTATTTCAGTGTTTAGGTCAGTGCAGTGGTGATCGGGCAGTGTAGGGGCTCATGCTGGGGTAGTGTTTCAGGGTTTAGGGCAGTGCAGTGGTGTTCGTACAGTAGAGGGGGTCATGCTGGGGTAGTGTTTTAGGGTTTAGGGAAGTGCAGTGATGTTCGTGTAGGGCGGCGTGCTTGGGGTACATTTAGGGTTTAGGTAGTGTAGTGGTCTTTGGGTAGTGTAGGGGGTTGTGCTGGGGTAGTGTTTTAGTGTTTATAGTTGTGCAGTGGTCTTTGGGTAGTGTAGGGGGTCGTGCAGGGGGTTCTTTTTTTAGGGTTTAGGGTAGTGAAGTGGTGTTTGGGTAGTGTAGGGGGTCGTGCTGGGGGTGGTGCTTTAGGGTTTAGGGTATTGGAGTGGTGTTTGTGTAGTGTAGAGGGTTCGTGCAGGGTGTGGTGTTTCAGGGTTTAGGGCAGTGCAGTTTTGTTCGTGCAGTGTAGGGGGTTGTGCTGGGGGTGGTGTTTCAGGGTTTAGAGCAGTGCAGTGGTGTTCGGGCAGTGTAGGATGTCTTGCTGGGGCTGGTGTTTCAGGGTTTAGGGTCGTGCAGTGGTGTTCGGGCAGTGTAAGGGGTCTTCCTGGGTCTGGTGTTTCAGGGTTTAGGGTAGTGCAGTGGTGTTCGGGCAGTGTAGGGGGTCTTGCTGGGGCCTGGTGTTTCAGGGTTTAGGACAGTGCAGTGGTGTTTGGGCAGTGTAGGGGGTCGTGTGGGGGTGGTGTTTAATGGTTTAGTGCAGTGCAGTTATGTACGGGCAGTGTAAGGGGTCTTGCTGGGGCTAGTGTTTCAGGGTTTAGGGCAGTGCAGTGGTGTTCGGGCAGTGTTGGGGGTCTTGCTGGGGCTGGTGTTTTAGGGTTTAGGGCAGTGAAGTGGTGTTCGGGCAGTGTAGTGGGTCGTGCAGGGGGTGGTGTTTCAGGGTTTAGGGCAGTGCAATGGTGTTCGGGCAGTGTAGTGTTTCGTGCTTGGGCTGGTGTTTCAGGGTTTAGGGCAGTGAAGTGGTGATCGGGCAGTGTAGGGGTTCGTGCTGGGGCTGGTGTTTCAGGGTTTAGGGCAGTGCAGTGGTGTTCGGGCAGTGTAGGGGGTCATGCTGGGGGTGGTGTTTCAGGGTTTAGGGTAGTGCAGTGGTGTGTGGGAAGTGTAATGGGTCATGCAGGGGGTGGTGTTTCAGGGTTTAGGGCAGTGCAGTGGTGTTCGGGCATTGTAGGGGGTCATGCTGGGGGTGGTGTTTCAGGGTTTAGAGCAGTGCAGTGGTGTTCAGGCAGTGTAGGAGGTCTTGCTGGGGCTGGTGTTTCAGGGTTTAGGGCAGTGCAGTGGTGTTCGGGCAGTATAGGGGTCTTCCTGGGGCTGGTGTGTCAAGGTTTAGGGCAGTGCAGTGGTGTTCGGGCAGTGTAGGGGGTCCTGCTGGGATAGTGTTTCAGGGTTTAGGGCAGTGCAGTGGTGTTCGTGCAGTGTAGGGGTCATGCTGGGGTTGTGATTTAGGGTTTAGGGCAGGGCAGTGATGTTTGTGTAGTGTAGGGGGTCATGTTCGGGGTAGATTTAGGGTTTAGCGTAGTGCAGTGGTGTTTGTGTAGTGTAGGGGGTCGTGCTGGGGGTAGTGTTTTAGGGTTTAGGACAGTGCAGTGGTGTTTGTGTATTGTAGGGGGTCGTGCTGGGGGTAGTGTTTTAGGGTTTAGGGTAGTGCACTGGTGTTTGGATAGTGTAGCGGGTACTGCTGGGGGTAGTGTTTTAGGGTTGAGAGGAGTGCAGTGGTGTTTGGGTAGTGTAAGGGGTCATGCTGGGGTTAGTGTTTTATGGTTTAGGGTAGTGCAGTGGTGTTTGTGTAGTGTAGGGGGTTGTGTTTTAGGTTTTAGGATAGTGCAGTGGTGTTTGTGTAGTATAGGGTGTCGTGCTGGGGGTAGTGTTTTAGGGTTTAGGGTAGTGCAGTGGTGTTTGTGTAGTGTAGGGGGTTGTGGTTCAGGGTTTATTGTAGTGCAGTGGTGTTCGGGCAGTGTAGCGGGTCGTGCTGGGGGTATTATTTCAGTGTTTAGGGCAGTGCAGTGGTGATCGGGCAGTGTAGGGGCTCATGCTGGGGTAGTGTTTCAGGGTTTAGGGCAGTGTAGTGGTGTTCGTGCAGTAGAGGGGGTCATGCTGGGGTTGTGATTTAGGGTTTAGGGCAGGGCAGTGATGTTTGTGTAGTGTAGGGGATCATGTTCGAGGTAGAATTAGGGTTTAGCGTAGTGCAGTGGTGTTTGTGTTGTGTAGGGGGTCGTGCTGGGGTAGTGTTTTAGGGTTTAGGACAGTGCAGTGGTGTTTGTGTATTGTAGGGGGTCGTGCTGGGGGTAGTGTTTTAGGGTTTAGGGTAGTGCACTGGTGATTGGATAGTGTAGCGGGTACTGCTGGGGGTAGTGTTTTAGGGTTGAGGGGAGTGCAATGGTGTTTGGGTAGTGTAGGGGGTAGTGTTTTAGGGTTTAGGGTAGTGCAGTGGTGTTTGGGTAGTGTAGGGTATCCAGCTGGGGTTAGTGTTTTAGGGTTTAGGGTAGTGTAGTGGTGTTTGGATAGTGTAGGGGGTCATGCTGGGGTATTGTTTTAGGGTTTAGGGTAGTGCAGTGGTGTTTGTGTAGTGTAGGGGATTGTGTTTTAGTTTTTAGGGTAGTGCAGTGGTGTTTGTGTAGTGTAGGGGTCGTGTTTCAGGGTTTAGGGCAGTGCAGTGGTGTTAGAGCGGTGTAGGGGTTTGTGCTGGGGGGATTTTTCAGGGTTTAGGTCAGTGCAGTGGCGTTCGGGCAGTATAGGGGGTCGTGCTGGGGTTGGTGTTTCAGGGTTTAGGGCAGTGCGGTGGTGTTCGGGCAGTATAGGGGGTCGGGCTGGGGGTGATGTTTCAGGGTTTAGGGCAGTGCAGTTGTGTTCGGGCAGCGTAGGGGGTCATGCATGCGGTGGTGTGTCAAGGTTTAGGGCAGTGCAGTGGTGTTCGGGCAGTGTAGGGGGTCCTGCTGGGATAGTGTTTCAGGGTTTAGGGCAGTGCAGTGGTGTTCGTGCAGTGTAGGGGTCATGCTGGGGTTGTGATTTAGGGTTTAGGGCAGGGCAGTGATGTTTGTGTAGTGTAGGGGGTCATGTTCGGGGTAGATTCAGGGTTTAGCGTAGTGCAGTGGTGTTTGTGTAGTGTAGGGGGTCGTGCTGGGGGTAGTGTTTTAGGGTTTAGGACAGTGCAGTGGTGTTTGTGTAGTGTAGGGGGTCGTGCTGGGGGTAGTGTTTTAGGGTTTAGGACAGTGCAGTGGTGTTTGTGTAGTATAGGGTGTCGTACTGGGGGTAGTGTTTTAGGGTTTAGGGTAGTTCAGCAGTGTTTGTGTAGTGTAGGGGGTTGTGTTTCAGGGTTTATTGTAGTGCAGTGGTGTTCGGGCAGTGTAGTGGGTCGTGCTGGGGGTATTATTTCAGTGTTTAGGTCAGTGCAGTGGTGATCGGGCAGTGTAGGGGCTCATGCTGGGGTAGTGTTTCAGGGTTTAGGGCAGTGCAGTGGTGTTCGTACAGTAGAGGGGGTCATGCTGGGGTAGTGTTTTAGGGTTTAGGGCAGTGCAGTGATGTTCGTGTAGGGCGGCGTGCTTGGGGTACATTTAGGGTTTAGGTAGTGTAGTGGTCTTTGGGTAGTGTAGGGGGTTGTGCTGGGGTAGTGTTTTAGTGTTTATAGTTGTGCAGTGGTCTTTGGGTAGTGTAGGGGGTCGTGCAGGGGGTTCTTTTTTTAGGGTTTAGGGTAGTGAAGTGGTGTTTGGGTAGTGTAGGGGGTCGTGCTGGGGGTGGTGCTTTAGGGTTTAGGGTATTGGAGTGGTGTTTGTGTAGTGTAGAGGGTTCGTGCAGGGTGTGGTGTTTCAGGGTTTAGGGCAGTGCAGTTTTGTTCGTGCAGTGTAGGGGGTTGTGCTGGGGGTGGTGTTTCAGGGTTTAGAGCAGTGCAGTGGTGTTCGGGCAGTGTAGGATGTCTTGCTGGGGCTGGTGTTTCAGGGTTTAGGGTCGTGCAGTGGTGTTCGGGCAGTGTAAGGGGTCTTCCTGGGTCTGGTGTTTCAGGGTTTAGGGTAGTGCAGTGGTGTTCGGGCAGTGTAGGGGGTCTTGCTGGGGCCTGGTGTTTCAGGGTTTAGGACAGTGCAGTGGTGTTTGGGCAGTGTAGGGGGTCGTGTGGGGGTGGTGTTTCATGGTTTAGTGCAGTGCAGTTATGTACGGGCAGTGTAAGGGGTCTTGCTGGGGCTAGTGTTTCAGGGTTTAGGGCAGTGCAGTGGTGTTCGGGCAGTGTTGGGGGTCTTGCTGGGGCTGGTGTTTTAGGGTTTAGGGCAGTGAAGTGGTGTTCGGGCAGTGTAGTGGGTCGTGCAGGGGGTGGTGTTTCAGGGTTTAGGGCAGTGCAATGGTGCTCGGGCAGTGTAGTGTTTCGTGCTTGGGCTGGTGTTTCAGGGTTTAGGGCAGTGAAGTGGTGATCGGGCAGTGTAGGGGTTCGTGCTGGGGCTGGTGTTTCAGGGTTTAGGGCAGTGCAGTGGTGTTCGGGCAGTGTAGGGGGTCATGCTGGGGGTGGTGTTTCAGGGTTTAGGGTAGTGCAGTGGTGTGTGGGAAGTGTAATGGGTCATGCAGGGGGTGGTGTTTCAGGGTTTAGGGCAGTGCAGTGGTGTTCGGGCATTGTAGGGGGTCATGCTGGGGGTGGTGTTTCAGGGTTTAGAGCAGTGCAGTGGTGTTCAGGCAGTGTAGGAGGTCTTGCTGGGGCTGGTGTTTCAGGGTTTAGGGCAGTGCAGTGGTGTTCGGGCAGTATAGGGGTCTTCCTGGGGCTGGTGTTTCAGGGTTTAGGTTAGTGCAGTGGTGTTGGGGCAGTGTAGGGGGTCTTGCTGGGGCTGGTGTTTCACAGTTTATGACAGTGCAGTGGTGTTCATGCAGTGTAGGGGGTCATGAGGGGGTGGTGTTTCAGGGTTTAGGGCAGTGCAGTGGTGTTCAGGAAGTGTAGGGGGTTGTGCGGGGTGGTGTTTCAGGGTTTAGGTCAGTGCAGTGGTGTTCGGGCAGTGTAGGGGGTCATGCAGGGGGGGGGTGTTTCATGGTTTAGGGCAGTGCAGTGGTGTTCGGGCAGTGTAGGGGGTCGTGCTGGGGCTGTTGTTTCAGGGTTTAGGGCAGTGCAGTGGTGTTCAGGCAGTGTAGGGGGTCATGCGGGGGCTGTTGTTTCAGGGTTTTATGGCAGTGCAGTGGTGATCGGGCAGTGTAAGGAGTCCTGCTGGGGCTTGTGTTTCAGGGTTTAGGGCAGTGCAGAGGTGTTCGGGCAGTGTAGGGGGTCTTGCTGGTGCTGGTGTTTCAGGGTTTAGGGCAGTGCAGTGGTGTTCGGGCAGTGTAGGGGGTCGTGCTGGGGCTGGTGTTTCAGGGTTTGGGGCACTACAGGCTTGATCGGGCAGTGTAGGTGTTCGTGCTGGAGCTGGTGTTTCAGGGAGTAGAGCAGTGCAGTGGTGTTCAGGCAGTGTAGTGGGTCATGCTGGAGTTGGGTTTTCAGGGTTTAGGGCAGAGCAGTAGTGTTCGGGCAGTGTAGGTGTTCGTGGTGGGGCTGGTGTTTCAGGGTTTAGGGCAGTACAGTTGTGTTCGGGCAGTGTAGGGGGTCGTGGTGGGGCTGTTGTTTCAGGGATTTGGGCAGAGCAGTGGTGTTCAGGCAGTGTAGGGGGTCTTGCTGGGGTTGGTGTTTCAGGGTTTAGGGCTGTGTTGTTCGGGCAGTGAAGGGGGTCTTTCTGTGGGTGGTGTTTCAGGGTTTATGGTAGTCTAGTGGTATTCAGGCAGTGTAGAGGGTCGTGCTGGGGGTAGTGTTTCAGGGTTTATGGTAGTGCAGTGGTGTTCGGGCAGTGTAGGGGGTCGGGCTGGGGGTAGTGTTTTAGGGTTTAGGATAGTGCAGTGGTGCTTGGGTGGTGTAGGGGGTCATGCTGGGGGTGGTGCTTTTGGGTTTAGGGCAGTGCAATGGTGTTCAGGCAGTGTAGGGGGTCATGCTGGGGGTGATGTTTTTGGGTTTACGGCAGTGCAGTGGTGCTCTGCAGTGTAGGAGGTCATGGTGGGGCTGGTGTTTCAGTGTTTAGGGCAGTGCAGTGGTGTTTGGGCAGTGCAGGGGGTCTTGCTGGGACTGGTGTTTCAGGGTTTAGGGCAGTGCAGTGGTGTTCAGGCAGTGTAGGGGGTGTTGCTGGGGCTGGTGTTTCAGGGTTTAGGACAGTGCAGTGGTGTTTGGGTAGTGTAGGGGATCGTGCGGGGTTGATGTTTCAGAGTTTAGGGCAGTGCAGTGGTGTTCGAGCGTTGTAGGGGGTCGTGCGGGGGTGGTGTTTCAGAGTTTAGGGCAGTGCAGTTTTGTTAAGGCAGTGTAACGGGTCGTGCTGGGGGTGGTGTTTCAGGGTATAGGGCAGAGCAGTGGTGTTCCGGCAGTTTAAGGGGTCTTGCTGGGTCTAGTGTTTCAGGGTTTAGGGCAGTGCTGTGGTGTTCGGGCAGTGTGGAGGGTCTTGCTGGGGCTGGTGTTTCAGGGTTTAGGGCAGTGCAGTGGTGTTCGGGTAGTGTAGGGGGTCGTGCTGGGGCTGGTGTTTCAGAGTTTAAGGCAGTGCAATGGTGTTCGGGCAGTGTAGTGGTTCATGCTGGGCTGGTGTTTCAGGGTTTAGGGCAGTGAAGTGGGGATCGGGCAGTGTACAGGTTCGTGCTGGGCTGGTGTTTCAGGGTTTAGAGCAGTGCAGTGGTGTTCGGGCAGTGTATGGGGTCATGCTGGAGTTGGTTTTTCAGGGTATAGGGCAGTGCAGTAGTTTTGGGCAGTGTAGGGGTTTGTGGAGGGCCAGGTGTTTCAGGGTTTAGGGCAGTGCAGTGGTGTTCGGGCAGTGTAGGGGGTTGTGTTGGGGGGCTGGTGTTTCAGGGTTTATGGCAGTGCAGTGGTGTTCGGGCAGTGTAGGGGGTCTGGCTGGGGATAGTGTTTTATGGTTTAGGGTAGTACATTGGTGTTCGTGTAGTGAAGGGGGTTGGGCTGGGGGTAGTGTTTTAGGGTTTAGGGCAATGCAATGGTGTTTGTGTAGTGTAGGGGGTCATGCTGGGGGTACTGTTTTAGGGTTTAGGGCTGAGCAGTGGTGCTTGTGTAGTGTAGGGGGTCGTGCTGGGGGTTCTGTTTTAGTATTTAGGGCAGAGCAGTGGTGTTTGGGTAGTGTAGAGGATCATGCGGGGGTAGTGTTTTAGGGTTTATAGTAGTGTAGTGGTGTTTGCGTAGTGTAGGGGTTGTGCTCGGGGTAGTGTTTTAGGGTTTAGGGTACTGCCTTGGTGTTTGTGTAGTGAAGAGGGTCAGGCTCGGGATAGTGGTTTAGGGTTTAGGGCCACACAGTGGTGTTTGTGTAGTGTAGGGGGTCTTGCTGGGGGTACTGTTTTAGGGTTTAGGGCAGAGCAGTGGTGTTTGGGTAGTGTGCGGGGTCATGCTGGGGGTGGTGTTTTATGGTTTACGGCAGTGCAGTGGTGTTCAGCAGTGTAGGGGGTCTTGCTATGTTGGTGTTTTAGGGATTAGGGCAGTGCAGTGGTGTTCGGCAGTGTAGGGGGTTGGGCTGGGGGTGGAGTTTTAGGGTTTAGTGCAGTGCAGTGGTGTTCGGGCAGTGTAGTGTTTCGTGCTTGGGCTGGTGTTTCAGGGTTTAGGGCAGTGAAGTGGTGATCGGGCAGTGTAGGGGTTCGTGCTGGGGCTGGTGTTTCAGGGTTTAGGGCAGTGCAGTGGTGTTCGGGCAGTGTAGGGGGTCATGCTGGGGGTGGTGTTTCAGGGTTTAGGGTAGTGCAGTGGTGTGTGGGAAGTGTAGTGTTTCGTGCTTGGGCTGGTGTTTCAGGGTTTAGGGCAGTGAAGTGGTGATCGGGCAGTGTAGGGGCTCGTGCAGGGGGTGGTGTTTCAGGGTTTAGGGCAGTGCAGTGGTGTTCGGGCATTGTAGGGGGTCATGCTGGGGGTGGTGTTTCAGGGTTTAGAGCAGTGCAGTGGTGTTCAGGCAGTGTAGGAGGTCTTGCTGGGGCTGGTGTTTCAGGGTTTAGGGCAGTGCAGTGGTGTTCGGGCAGTATAGGGGTCTTCCTGGGGCTGGTGTTTCAGGGTTTAGGTTAGTGCAGTGGTGTTGGGGCAGTGTAGGGGGTCTTGCTGGGGCTGGTGTTTCACAGTTTATGACAGTGCAGTGGTGTTCATGCAGTGTAGGGGGTCATGAGGGGGTGGTGTTTCAGGGTTTAGGGCAGTGCAGTGGTGTTCAGGAAGTGTAGGGGGTTGTGCGGGGTGGTGTTTCAGGGTTTAGGTCAGTGCAGTGGTGTTCGGGCAGTGTAGGGGGTCATGGCGGGGGGGTGGGTGTTTCAGGGTTTAGGGCAGTGCAGTGGTGTTCGGGCAGTGTAGGGGGTCGTGCTGGGGCTGTTGTTTCAGGGTTTAGGGCAGTGCAGTGGTGTTCAGGCAGTGTAGGGGGTCATGCGGGGGCTGTTGTTTCAGGGTTTTATGGCAGTGCAGTGGTGATCGGGCAGTGTAAGGAGTCCTGCTGGGGCTTGTGTTTCAGGGTTTAGGGCAGTGCAGAGGTGTTCGGGCAGTGTAGGGGGTCTTGCTGGTGCTGGTGTTTCAGGGTTTAGGGCAGTGCAGTGGTGTTCGGGCAGTGTAGGGGGTCGTGCTGGGGCTGGTGTTTCAGGGTTTGGGGCACTACAGGCTTGATCGGGCAGTGTAGGTGTTCGTGCTGGAGCTGGTGTTTCAGGGAGTAGAGCAGTGCAGTGGTGTTCAGGCAGTGTAGTGGGTCATGCTGGAGTTGGGTTTTCAGGGTTTAGGGCAGAGCAGTAGTGTTCGGGCAGTGTAGGTGTTCGTGGTGGGGCTGGTGTTTCAGGGTTTAGGGCAGTACAGTTGTGTTCGGGCAGTGTAGGGGGTCGTGGTGGGGCTGTTGTTTCAGGGATTTGGGCAGAGCAGTGGTGTTCAGGCAGTGTAGGGGGTCTTGCTGGGGTTGGTGTTTCAGGGTTTAGGGCTGTGTTGTTCGGGCAGTGAAGGGGGTCTTTCTGTGGGTGGTGTTTCAGGGTTTATGGTAGTCTAGTGGTATTCAGGCAGTGTAGAGGGTCGTGCTGGGGGTAGTGTTTCAGGGTTTATGGTAGTGCAGTGGTGTTCGGGCAGTGTAGGGGGTCGGGCTGGGGGTAGTGTTTTAGGGTTTAGGATAGTGCATTGGTGTTTGTGCAGTGAAGGTGGTCGGGCTGGGGGTAGTGTTTTAGGGTTTAGGACAGTGCAGTGGTGTTTGTGTAGTGTAGGGGGTCATTCTGGGGGTACTGTTTTAGGGTTTAGGGCAGAGCAGTGGTGTTGGTGTAGTGTAGAGGGTCGTGCTAGGGGTACTGTTTTAGCATTTAGGGCAGAGCAGTGGTGCTTGGGTAGTGTAGGGTGTCGTGCGGGGGTAGTGTTTTAGTGTTTTTGGTAGTGCAGTGGTGTTTGCGTAGTGTTGGTGGTCATGTTGGGGGTAGTGTTTTAGGGTTAAGGTTACTGCCTTGGTGTATGTGTAGTGAAGGGGGTCGGGCTGGGTATAGTGTTTTAGGGTTTAGGGCCGTGCAGTGGTGTTTGTGTAGTGTAGGGGTTTGTGCTGGGGGTACTGTTTTAGGGTTTAGGGCAGAGCAGTGGTGTTTGGGTGGTGTAGGGGGTCATGCTGGGGGTGGTGCTTTTGGGTTCAGGGCAGTGCAATGGTGTGCAGGAAGTGTAGGTGGTCGTGCTGGGGGTGATGTTTTCGGGTTTACGGCAGTGCAGTGGTGCTCGGCAGTGTAGGGGGTTGTGCTGTGATGGTGTTTTAGGGTTTAGGGCAGTGCAGTGGTGTTTGGGCAGTGTAGTGGGTCATGCAGGGGCTTTTGTTTCAGGGTTTAGAGCAGTGCAGTGGTGTTCGGGAAGTGTAGGGGGTCGTGCTGGAGTTGGGTTTTCAGGGTTTAGGGCAGTGCAGTGGTGTTCGGGCAGTGTAGGAGGTCGTGGTGGGGCTGGTGTTTCAGTGTTTAGGGCAGTGCAGTGGTGTTCGGGCAGTGTAGGGGGTCATGCTGGGGCTGCTGTTTCAGGGTTTAGGGCAGTGGTGTTCGGGCAGTGTAGGGGGTCTTGCTGTGGGTGGTGTTTCAGGGTTTTTGGTAGTGCAGTGGTGTTTGAGCAGTATAGGGGGTCATGCTGGGGGTGGTGTTTCAGGGTTTATGGTAGTGCAGTGGTGCTCAGGCAGTGTAGGGGGTCGGGCTGGGGGTAGTATTTTATGGTTTAGGGTAGTGCATTGGTGTTCGTGTAGTGAAGGGGGTCGGGGTGGGGGTAGTGTTTTAGGGTTTAGGGCAGTGCAGTGGTGTTTGTGTAGTGTAAGGGGTCAGGCTGGGGGTACTGTTTTAGGGTTTAGGGCAGAGCAGTGGTGTTTGTTTAGTGTAGGGGTCGTGCTGGGGATACTGTTTTAGCATTTAGGGCAGATTAGTGTTGTTTGGGTAGTGTAGGGGGTCATGTGGGGGTAGTGTTTTAGGGTTTATGGTAGTGCAGTGGTGTTTGAGTAGTGTAGGGGGTTGTGCTTGGGGTTGTTTTTTAGGGTTTAGGACAGTGCAGTGGTGTTTGTGTAGTGTAGGGGGTCATGCTGGGGGTACTGTTTTAGGGTTTAGGGCAGAGCAGTGGTGTTGGTGTAGTGTAGGGGGTCGTGCTAGGGGTACTGTTTTAGCATTTAGGGCAGAGCAGTGGTGCTTGGGTAGTGAAGGGTGTCGTGCGGGGGTAAAGTTTTAGGGTTTATGGTAGTGCAGTGGTGTTTGTGTAGAGTAGGGGGTCGTGTTGGGGGTAGTGTTTTAGGGTTTAGGGTACTGCCTTGGTGTTTGTATAGTGAAGGGGGTTGGGCTGGAGGTACTGTTTTAGGGTTTAGGGCAGAGCAGTGGTGCTTGGGTGGTGTAGGGGGTCATGCTGGGGGTGGTGCTTTTGGGTTTAGGGCAGTGCAATGGTGTTCAGGCAGTATAGGGGGTCATGCTGGGGGTGATGTTTTTGGGTTTACGGCAGTGCAGTGGTGCTCTGCAGTGTAGGAGGTCATGGTGGGGCTGGTGTTTCAGTGTTTAGGGCAGTGCAGTGGTGTTTGGGCAGTGCAGGGGGTCTTGCTGGGACTGGTGTTTCAGGGTTTAGGGCAGTGCAGTGGTGTTCAGGCAGTGTAGGGGGTGTTGCTGGGGCTGGTGTTTCAGGGTTTAGGACAGTGCAGTGGTGTTTGGGTAGTGTAGGGGATCGTGCGGGGTTGATGTTTCAGAGTTTAGGGCAGTGCAGTGGTGTTCGAGCGTTGTAGGGGGTCGTGCGGGGGTGGTGTTTCAGAGTTTAGGGCAGTGCAGTTTTGTTAAGGCAGTGTAGCGGGTCGTGCTGGGGGTGGTGTTTCAGGGTATAGGGCAGAGCAGTGGTGTTCCGGCAGTTTAAGGGGTCTTGCTGGGTCTAGTGTTTCAGGGTTTAGGGCAGTGCTGTGGTGTTCGGGCAGTGTGGAGGGTCTTGCTGGGGCTGGTGTTTCAGGGTTTAGGGCAGTGCAGTGGTGTTCGGGTAGTGTAGGGGGTCGTGCTGGGGCTGGTGTTTCAGAGTTTAAGGCAGTGCAATGGTGTTCGGGCAGTGTAGTGGTTCATGCTGGGCTGGTGTTTCAGGGTTTAGGGCAGTGAAGTGGGGATCGGGCAGTGTACAGGTTCGTGCTGGGCTGGTGTTTCAGGGTTTAGAGCAGTGCAGTGGTGTTCGGGCAGTGTATGGGGTCATGCTGGAGTTGGTTTTTCAGGGTATAGGGCAGTGCAGTAGTTTTGGGCAGTGTAGGGGTTTGTGGAGGGCCAGGTGTTTCAGGGTTTAGGGCAGTGCAGTGGTGTTCGGGCAGTGTAGGGGGTTGTGTTGGGGGGCTGGTGTTTCAGGGTTTATGGCAGTGCAGTGGTGTTCGGGCAGTGTAGGGGGTCTGGCTGGGGATAGTGTTTTATGGTTTAGGGTAGTACATTGGTGTTCGTGTAGTGAAGGGGGTTGGGCTGGGGGTAGTGTTTTAGGGTTTAGGGCAATGCAATGGTGTTTGTGTAGTGTAGGGGGTCATGCTGGGGGTACTGTTTTAGGGTTTAGGGCAGAGCAGTGGTGCTTGTGTAGTGTAGGGGGTCGTGCTGGGGGTTCTGTTTTAGTATTTAGGGCAGAGCAGTGGTGTTTGGGTAGTGTAGAGGATCATGCGGGGGTAGTGTTTTAGGGTTTAAAGTAGTGTAGTGGTGTTTGCGTAGTGTAGGGGTTGTGCTCGGGGTAGTGTTTTAGGGTTTAGGGTACTGCCTTGGTGTTTGTGTAGTGAAGAGGGTCAGGCTCGGGATAGTGGTTTAGGGTTTAGGGCCACACAGTGGTGTTTGTGTAGTGTAGGGGGTCTTGCTGGGGGTACTGTTTTAGGGTTTAGGGCAGAGCAGTGGTGTTTGGGTAGTGTGCGGGGTCATGCTCGGGGTGGTGTTTTAGGGTTTACGGCAGTGCAGTGGTGTTCAGCAGTGTAGGGGGTCTTGCTGTGTTGGTGTCTTAGGGATTAGGGCAGTGCAGTGGTGTTCGGCAGTGTAGGGGGTTGGGCTGGGGGTGGAGTTTTAGGGTTTAGTGCAGTGCAGTGGTGTTCGGGCAGTGTAGGGGGTTGTGCTGTGGCTGGTGTTTCAGGGTTTACGGCAGTGCAGTGGGATTTGGGCACTGTAATGGGTCGTGCGGGTGGTGTTTCAGGGTTTAGGGCAGTGCAGTGGTGTTCGGGTTGTGTAAGGGTTCATGCTGGGGTTGGTGTTTCAGGGTTTAGGGCCGCACAGTGGTGTTTTTGTAGTGTAGGGGGTCGTGCTGGGGGTGGTGTTTTACGGTTTACGGCAGTGCAGTGGTGTTCAGCAGTGTAGTAGGTTGTGCGGCGGTCATGTTTCAGGGTTTTGGTCAGTGCAGTGGTTTTCGGGCAGTGTAGGGGGTCTTGCTGGGGCTGGTGTTTCAGTGTTTAGGGCAGTGCAGTGGTGTTCGGGCAGTGTAAGGGGTCGTGCGGGGGGTGGTGCTTCAGGGTATAGGGCAGTGCAGTGGTGTTCGGGTGTTGTATTGGGTCGTGCGGAGGGTTGTGTTTCAGGGTTTAGGGCAGTGCATTGGTGTTCGGGCAGTGTAGGAGGTCTTGCTGGGGCTGCGGTTTCACGGTTTAGGGCAGTGCAGTCGTGTTTGTGCAGTGTAGAGGGTCTTCCTGGGGCTGGTGTTTCAGGGTTTAGGTGAGTGCAGTGGTGTTCGGGCAGTGTAGGGGGTCTTGCTGGGGCTGGTGTTTCAGGGTTTAGGATAGTGCAGTGGTGTTCGGTCAGTGTAGGGGGTTGTGAGGGGGGTGGTGTTTCAGGGTTTAGGGCAGTGCAGTGGTGTTCGGGCAGTGTAGAAGGTCGTGCGGGGGGTGGTGTTTCAGGGTTTAGGAGAGTGCAGTGGTGTTCGGTCAGTATAGGGGGTTGTGATGGGGGTGGTGTTTCAGGGTTTAGGGCAGTGCAGTGGTGTTCGGGCAGTGTAGGGGGTCGTGAGGGTGTGGTGTTTCAGGGTTTAGGGCAGTGCAGTTTTGTTTGGGCAGTGTAGGGGGTCGTGCTGGGGGTGGTGTTTCAGGGTTTAGGGCAGTGCAGTGGTGTTCGGGCAGTGTATGAGTTCTTGCTGCGGCTGGTGTTTCAGGGTTTAGGGCAGTGCAGAGGTGTTCGGGCAGTGTAGGGGGTCGTGGTGGGGCTGGTGTTTCAGGGTTTAGGCCAGTGCAGTGGTGTTCGGGCAGTGTAGTGGGGTTGTGCTGGGGCTGCTGTTTTCAGAGTTTAGGGCAGTGCAGTGGTGTTCAGGCGTTGCAGTTTTGTTTGGGCAGTGTAGGGGGTCGTGCTGGGGGAGGTGTTTCAGGGTTTAGAGCAGTGCAGTGGTGTTCGGGCACTGTGGGGGTCATGCTGGAGTTGGGTTTTCAGGGTTTAGGGAAGTGCAGTCGTGTTCGGGCAGTGTAGGGGTTCGTGGTGGGGCTGGTGTTTCAGGGTTTAGGGCAGTACAGTGGTGTTCGGGCAATGTAGGGGGTTGTGGTGTGGCTGCTGTTTCAGGGTTTAGTGCAGTTCAGTGGTGTTCGGGCAGTGTAGGGGGTCGTGCTGGGGCTGCTGTTTCAGGGTTTTGGGAAGAGCAGTGGTGGTCGGGCAGTGCAGGGGGTCGTTCTGGGGGTGGTGTTTGAGGGTTTATGGTTGTGCCTTGGTGTTTGTGTAGTGAATGGGGTCAGGCTGGGGATAGTGTTTTAGGTTTTAGGGCCGTGCAGTGGTGTTTTTGTAGTGTAGGGGGTCGTGCTGGTGGTACTGTTTTAGGGTTTAGGGCAGAGCAGTGGTGTTTAGGTAGTGTAGGGGGTCAAGCTGGGGGTGCTGTTTTAGGGTTTACGGCAGTGCAGTGGTGTTCGACAGTGTAGGGGGTCGTGCTGTGGTGATGTTTTAGGGTTTAGGGCAGTGCAGTGGTGTTCGGCAGTGTAGGGGGTTGTGCTGGGGGTGGAGTTTTAGGGTTTAGAACAGTGCAGTGGTGTTCGGGGAGTATAGGGTGTCGTGCTGGGGGTAGTGTTTTAGGGTTTAATGCAGTGCAGTGGTGTTCGGGCAGAGTAGTGGGTCGTGCTGGGGTCATGTTTTAGGGTTTAGGGTAGTGCAGTGGTGTTTGGGTAGTGTAAGGGGTCATGCTGGGGGTAGTATTTTAGGGTTTAGGGTAGTGCATTGGTGTTTGTGTAGTGATGGGTGTCGTGCTGGGGGAAGTGTTTTAGGGTTTAGGGGAGTGCAGTGGTGTTTGTGTAGTGTAGGGGGTCATGCTGAGGGTGGTGTTTTAGGGTTTAGGGCAGTGCAGTGGTGTTCGGGCAGTGTAGGGGGTCATGCAGGGAATGTGTTTCAGGGTTTAGGCCAGTGCAGTGGTGTTCGGGCAGTGTAGGGGGTCTTGCTGGGACTGGTGTTTCAGTGTTTAGGGCAGTGCAGTGGTGTTCAGGCAGTGTAGGGGGTTGTGCTGGGACTGGTGTTTCAGTGTTTAGGGCAGTGCAGTGGTGTTCAGGCAGTGTAGGGGGTTGTGCTGGGGCTGGTGTTTCAGGGTTTAGGGCAGTGCAGTGATGGTTGTGTAGTGTAGCGGGTCATGCTGGGAGTACTGTTTGGGGTTTAGGGCAGAGCAGTGGTGTTTGTGTAGTGTAGGGGGTCGTGCTGGGGGTACTGTTTTTGCATTTAGGGCAGAGCAGTGCTATTTGGTTAGTGTAGGGGGTCGTACAGGGGTAGTGCTTTATGGTTTATGGTAGTGCAGTGGTGTTTGCGCAGTGTGGGGGGGTTGTGCTGGGGTAGTTTTTTAAAGTTTATGGTAGTGCAGTGGTGTTTGTGTAGTGTAGGGGGTCTTGCTGGGGCTGCGGTTTCACGGTTTAGGGCAGTGCAGTCGTGTTTGTGCAGTGTAGAGGGTCTTCCTGGGGCTGGTGTTTCAGGGTTTAGGTGAGTGCAGTGGTGTTCGGGCAGTGTAGGGGGTCTTGCTGGGGCTGGTGTTTCAGGGTTTAGGATAGTGCAGTGGTGTTCGGTCAGTGTAGGGGGTTGTGAGGGGGGTGGTGTTTCAGGGTTTAGGGCAGTGCAGTGGTGTTCGGGCAGTGTAGAAGGTCGTGCGGGGGGTGGTGTTTCAGGGTTTAGGAGAGTGCAGTGGTGTTCGGTCAGTATAGGGGGTTGTGATGGGGGTGGTGTTTCAGGGTTTAGGGCAGTGCAGTGGTGTTCGGGCAGTGTAGGGGGTCGTGAGGGTGTGGTGTTTCAGGGTTTAGGGCAGTGCAGTTTTGTTTGGGCAGTGTAGGGGGTCGTGCTGGGGGTGGTGTTTCAGGGTTTAGGGCAGTGCAGTGGTGTTCGGGCAGTGTATGAGTTCTTGCTGCGGCTGGTGTTTCAGGGTTTAGGGCAGTGCAGATGTGTTCGGGCAGTGTAGGGGGTCGTGGTGGGGCTGGTGTTTCAGGGTTTAGGCCAGTGCAGTGGTGTTCGGGCAGTGTAGTGGGGTTGTGCTGGGGCTGCTGTTTTCAGAGTTTAGGGCAGTGCAGTGGTGTTCGGGCAGTGTTGGGGGTCGTGGTGGGGCTGGTGTTTCAGGGTTTAGGCCAGTGCAGTGGTGTTCGGGCAGTGTAGTGGGGTTGTGCTGGGGCTGCTGTTTTCAGAGTTTAGGGCAGTGCAGTGGTGTTCAGGCGTTGCAGTTTTGTTTGGGCAGTGTAGGGGGTCGTGCTGGGGGAGGTGTTTCAGGGTTTAGAGCAGTGCAGTGGTGTTCGGGCACTGTGGGGGTCATGCTGGAGTTGGGTTTTCAGGGTTTAGGGAAGTGCAGTCGTGTTCGGGCAGTGTAGGGGTTCGTGGTGGGGCTGGTGTTTCAGGGTTTAGGGCAGTACAGTGGTGTTCGGGCAGTGTAGGGGGTTGTGGTGTGGCTGCTGTTTCAGGGTTTAGTGCAGTTCAGTGGTGTTCGGGCAGTGTAGGGGGTCGTGCTGGGGCTGCTGTTTCAGGCTTTTGGGAAGAGCAGTGGTGGTCGGGCAGTGCAGGGGGTCGTTCTGGGGGTGGTGTTTGAGGGTTTATGGTTGTGCCTTGGTGTTTGTGTAGTGAATGGGGTCAGGCTGGGGATAGTGTTTTAGGTTTTAGGGCTGTGCAGTGGTGTTTTTGTAGTGTAGGGGGTCGTGCTGGTGGTACTGTTTTAGGGTTTAGGCCAGTGCAGTGGTGTTCGGGCAGTGTAGGGGGTCTTGCTGGGACTGGTGTTTCAGTGTTTAGGGCAGTGCAGTGGTGTTCAGGCAGTGTAGGGGGTTGTGCTGGGGCTGGTGTTTCAGGGTTTAGGGCAGTGCAGTGATGGTTGTGTAGTGTAGCGGGTCATGCTGGGAGTACTGTTTGGGGTTTAGGGCAGAGCAGTGGTGTTTGTGTAGTGTAGGGGGTCGTGCTGGGGGTACTGTTTTTGCATTTAGGGCAGAGCAGTGCTATTTGGTTAGTGTAGGGGGTCGTACAGGGGTAGTGCTTTATGGTTTATGGTAGTGCAGTGGTGTTTGCACAGTGTGGGGGGGTTGTGCTGGGGTAGTTTTTTAAAGTTTATGGTAGTGCAGTGGTGTTTGTGTAGTGTAGGGGGTCTTGCTGGGGCTGCGGTTTCACGGTTTAGGGCAGTGCAGTCGTGTTTGTGCAGTGTAGAGGGTCTTCCTGGGGCTGGTGTTTCAGGGTTTAGGTGAGTGCAGTGGTGTTCGGGCAGTGTAGGGGGTCTTGCTGGGGCTGGTGTTTCAGGGTTTAGGATAGTGCAGTGGTGTTCGGTCAGTGTAGGGGGTTGTGAGGGGGGTGGTGTTTCAGGGTTTAGGGCAGTGCAGTGGTGTTCGGGCAGTGTAGAAGGTCGTGCGGGGGGTGGTGTTTCAGGGTTTAGGAGAGTGCAGTGGTGTTCGGTCAGTATAGGGGGTTGTGATGGGGGTGGTGTTTCAGGGTTTAGGGCAGTGCAGTGGTGTTCGGGCAGTGTAGGGGGTCGTGAGGGTGTGGTGTTTCAGGGTTTAGGGCAGTGCAGTTTTGTTTGGGCAGTGTAGGGGGTCGTGCTGGGGGTGGTGTTTCAGGGTTTAGGGCAGTGCAGTGGTGTTCGGGCAGTGTATGAGTTCTTGCTGCGGCTGGTGTTTCAGGGTTTAGGGCAGTGCAGAGGTGTTCGGGCAGTGTAGGGGGTCGTGGTGGGGCTGGTGTTTCAGGGTTTAGGCCAGGGCAGTGGTGTTCGGGCAGTGTAGTGGGGTTGTTCTGGGGCTGCTGTTTTCAGAGTTTAGGGCAGTGCAGTGGTGTTCGAGCAGTGTAGGGGGTTGTGGTGTGGCTGCTGTTTCAGGGTTTAGTGCAGTTCAGTGGTGTTCGGGCAGTGTAGGGGGTCGTGCTGGGGCTGCTGTTTCAGGGTTTTGGGAAGAGCAGTGGTGGTCGGGCAGTGCAGGGGGTCGTTCTGGGGGTGGTGTTTGAGGGTTTATGGTTGTGCCTTGGTGTTTGTGTAGTGAATGGGGTCAGGCTGGGGATAGTGTTTTAGGTTTTAGGGCCGTGCAGTGGTGTTTTTGTAGTGTAGGGGGTCGTGCTGGTGGTACTGTTTTAGGGTTTAGGGCAGAGCAGTGGTGTTTAGGTAGTGTAGGGGGTCAAGCTGGGGGTGCTGTTTTAGGGTTTACGGCAGTGCAGTGGTGTTCGACAGTGTAGGGGGTCGTGCTGTGGTGATGTTTTAGGGTTTAGGGCAGTGCAGTGGTGTTCGGCAGTGTAGGGGGTTGTGCTGGGGGTGGAGTTTTAGGGTTTAGAACAGTGCAGTGGTGTTCGGGGAGTATAGGGTGTCGTGCTGGGGGTAGTGTTTTAGGGTTTAATGCAGTGCAGTGGTGTTCGGGCAGAGTAGTGGGTCGTGCTGGGGTCATGTTTTAGGGTTTAGGGTAGTGCAGTGGTGTTTGGGTAGTGTAAGGGGTCATGCTGGGGGTAGTATTTTAGGGTTTAGGGTAGTGCATTGGTGTTTGTGTAGTGATGGGGTGATGCTGAGGGTAGTGTTTTAGGGTTTAGGGGAGTGCAGTGCTGTTTTTGTATTATAGGGGGTCGTGCTGAGGGTGGTGTTTAGGGGTTTAGGGCAGTGCAGTGGTGTTCGGGCAGTGTAGGGGGTCTTGCTGGGACTGGTGTTTCAGTGTTTAGGACAGTGCAGTGGTGTTCAGGCAGTGTAGGGGGTTGTGCTGGGGCTGGTGTTTCAGGGTTTAGGGCAGTGCAGTGATGGTTGTGTAGTGTAGCGGGTCATGCTGGGAGTACTGTTTGGGGTTTAGGGCAGAGCAGTGGTGTTTGTGTAGTGTAGGGGGTCGTGCTGGGGGTACTGTTTTTGCATTTAGGGCAGAGCAGTGCTATTTGGTTAGTGTAGGGGGTCGTACAGGGGTAGTGCTTTATGGTTTATGGTAGTGCAGTGGTATTTGCGCAGTGTAGGGGGTTGTGCTGGGGTAGTTTTTTAAA
This sequence comes from Triturus cristatus, assembly GCF_964204655.1. Classification (NCBI taxonomy): domain Eukaryota; kingdom Metazoa; phylum Chordata; class Amphibia; order Caudata; family Salamandridae; genus Triturus; species Triturus cristatus. Next base: position 890,182,616 of record NC_140579.1, read on the forward strand.
GTTTATGGTAGTGCAGTGGTGTTTGGGTAGTGTAGGGGGTCGTGCTGGGGTAGTGTTTTAGGGTTTAGGGTTCTGCCTTGGTGTTTGTGTAGTGAATGGGGTCAGGCTGGGGATAGTGTTTTAGGTTTTAGGGCCGTCCAGTGGTGTTTGTGTAGTGTAGGGGGTCTTGCTGGTGGTTCTGTTTTAGGGTTTAGGGCAGAGCAGTGGTGTTTGGGTAGTGTAGGGGGTCAAGCTGGGGGTGCTGTTTTAGGGTTTACGGCAGTGCAGTGGTGTTCGACAGTGTAGGGGGTCGTACTGTGGTGATGTTTTAGGGTTTAGGGCAGTGCAGTGGTGTTCGGCAGTGTAGGGGGTTGTGCTGGGGGTGGAGTTTTAGGGTTTAGAGCAGTGCAGTGGTGTTCGGGGAGTATAGGGTGTCAGGCTGGGGTTAGTGTTTTAGGGTTTAAGGCAGTGCAGTGGTGTTCGGGCAGAGTAGTGGGTCGTGCTGGGGTCATGTTTTAGGGTTTAGGGTAGTGCAGTGGTGTTTGGGTAGTGTAGGGGGTCGTGCTGGGGGTAGTATTTTAGGGTTTAAGGTAGTGCATTGGTGTTTGGGTAGTGATGGGGTGATGCTAGGGGTAGTGTTTTAGGGTTTAGGGGAGTGCAGTGCTCTTTTTGTATTGTAGGGGGTCGTGCTTAGGGTGGTGTTTTAGGGTTTAGGGCAGTGCAGTGGTGTTCGGGCAGTTTAGGGGGTCATGCGGGGGTTTGTGTTTCAGGGTTTAGTGCAGTGCTGTGGATGTTAGGCAGTGTAGGGGGTCCGGCAGTGGAGTGGTGTTTCAGGGTTTAAGGCAGTGCAGTGGTGTTCGGGGAGTGTAGGGGGTCGTGCAGTGGGGAGGTGTTTCAGGCTTTAGGGTAGTGCATTGGTGTTCGGGCACCGTAGGGGGTCGTGCAGGGGGGTGGTGTTTCACGGTTTAGGGCAGTGCAGTGGTGTTCAGGCAGTGTAGGGAGTCGTGGTGGGGCTGGTGTTTCAGGGTTTAGGGCAGTGCAGTGGTGTTCGGGCAGTATAGGGGTCATGCTGAGGTTAGTGTTTCTGGGTTTTGGGCAGAGCAGTGGTGGTGGGGTCAGTGTAGGGGTTTGTGCTGGGGCTGGTGTTTCAGGGTTTAGGGCAGTGCATTGGTGTTCGGTCAGTGTAGGGGGTTGTGAGGGGGTGGTGTTTCAGGGTTTAGGGCAGTGCAGTGGTGTTCGGGCAGTATAGGGGGCCGTGAGGGGGGTGGTGTTTCAGGGTTTAGGGCAGTGCAATTTTGTTTGGGTAGTGTAGGGGGGTCGTGCTGGGGGTGGTGTTTCAGGGTTTAGGGCAGTGCAGTGGTGTTCGGGAAGTGTAGGAGTTCTTGCTGCAGCTGGTGTTACATGGTTTAGCGCAGGGCAGTGGTGTTCGGGCAGTGTAGGGGGTCTTCCAGGGGCTGGTGTTTCAGGGTTTAGGGTAGTGCATTGGTGTTCTGGCAGTGTAGAGGGTCATGCTGGGGCTGGTGTTTCAGGGTTTAGGGCCACACAGTGGTGTTTGTGTAGTGTAGGGGGTCTTGCTGGGGGTACTGTTTTAGGGTTTAGGGCAGAGCAGTGGTGTTTGGGTAGTGTACGGGGTCATGCTGGGGATGGTGTTTTAGGGTTTACGGCAGTGCAGTGGTGTTCAGCAGTGTAGGGGGTTGTGAGGGGGTGGTGTTTCAGGGTTTAGGGCAGTGCAGTGGTGTTCGGGCAGTGTAGGAGGTCATGCGGGGGTGGTGTTTCAGGGTTTAGGACAGTGCAGTGGTGTTCGGTCAGTATAGGGGGTTGTGATGGGGTGGTGTTTCAGGGTTTAGGGCAGTGCAGTGGTGTTCGGGCAGTGTAGGGGGTCGTGAGGGTGTGGTGTTTCAGGGTTTAGGGCAGTGCAGTGGTGTTCGGGCAGTGTAGGGGGTCGTGAGGGTGTGGTGTTTCAGGGTTTAGGGCAGTGCAGTTTTGTTTGGGCAGCGTAGGGGGTCATGCTGGGGGTGGTGTTTCAGGGTTTAGGGCAGTGCAGTGGTGTTCAGGCAGTGTATGAGTTCTTGCTGCGGCTGGTGTTTCAGGGTTTAGGGCAGTGCAGTGGTGTTCGGGCAGTGTAGGGGGTCATGCCTGGGCTGGAGTTTCAGGGTTTAGGGCAGTGCAATGGTGTTTTGGCACTGTGATGGGTCATGCGGGTGGTGTTTCATGGTTTAGGGCAGTGAAGTGGTTTTCATGGGGACGTGCGGGGGTGGTGTTTCAGGATTTAGGGCAGTGCAGTTTTGTTCGGGCAGTGTGGGGGTCATGCTGGAGTTGGGTTTTCAGGGTTTAAGGCAGTGCAGTAGTGTTCGGGCAGTGTTGGGGTTCGTGGTGGGGATGGTGTTTCAGGGTTTAGGGCAGTGCAGTGGTGTTCGGGCAGTGTAGGGGGCTTGTGGTGGGGATGGTGTTTCAGGGTTTAGGCCAGTGCAGTGGTGTTCGGGCAGTGTAGGGGGTTGTGCTGCATCTGCTGTTTCAGGGTTTAGGGCAGTGCAGTGGTGTTCAGGTGTTGCAGTTTTGTTTGGGCAGTGTAGGGGGTCGTGCTGGGGGAGGTGTTTCAGGGTTTAGAGCAGTGCAGTGGTGTTCGGGCACTGTGGGGGTCATGCTGGAATTGGGTTTTCAGGGTTTAGGGAAGTGCAGTCATGTTCGGGCAGTGTAGGGGTTCGTGGGGGGGCTGGTGTTTCAGGGTTTAGGGCAGTACAGTGGTGTTCGGGCAGTGTAGGGGGTCGTGGTGTGGCTGGTGTTTCAGGGTTTAGTGCAGTTCAGTGGTGTTCGGGCAGTGTAGGGGGTCGTGCTGGGTCTGCTGTTTCAGGGTTTTTGGAAGTGCAGTGGTGGTCGAGCAGTGTAGGGGGTCGTTCTGAGGGTGGTGTTTCAGGGTTTATGGTAGTGCAGTGGTGTTCGGGCAGTGTACGGGGTCGTGCTGGGGGTACTGTTTTTGCATTTAGGGCAGAGCATTGGTGTTTGGTTAGTGTAGGGGGTCGTGCGGGAGAAGTGTTTTAGGGTTTATGGTAGTGCAGTGTTGTTTGCGTAGTGTAGGGGGTTGTGCTGGGGTAGTTTTTTAGGGTTTAGGGTAGTGCAGTGGTGTTTGAGTAGTGTAGGGGTTCGTGCTGGGGGTAGTGTTTTAGGGTTTAGGGTACTACCTTGTTGTTTGTGTAGTGAAGGGTGTCAGGCTGGGGATAGTGTTTTAGGGTTTAGGGCCGTACAGTGGTGCTTGTGTGGTGTAGGGGGTCGTGCTGAGGGTACTGTTTTAGGGTTTAGGGCAGAGCAGTGGTGTTTGGGTAGTATACGGGGTCATGCTGGGGGTGGTGTTTTAGGGTTTACGGCAGTGCAGTGATGTTCAGCAGTGTAGGGGGTCATGCTGTGTTGGTGTTTTAGGGATTAGGGCAGTGCAGTGGTGTTCGGTAGTGTAGGGGGTTTTGCTGGGGGAGGAGTTTTAGGGTTTAGGGCAGTGCAGTGGTGTTCGGGCAGTGTAGGGGGTTGTGCTGGGGCTGGTGTTTCAGGGTTTACAGCAGTGCAGTGGTGTTTGGGCACTGTAATGGGTCGTGCGGGGGTGGAGTTTCAGGGTTTAGGGCAGTGCAGTGCAGTGGTGTTCGCACAGTGTAGGGGTTCATGCTGGGGTTTGTGTTTCATGGTTTAGGGCAGTGCAGTGGTGTTTGGGCAGTGTAGTATGTTGTGCGGGGTCATGTTTCAGGGTTTGGGGCAGTGCAGTGGTGTTTGGGCAGTGTAGGGGGTCTTGCTGGGGCTGGTGTTTCAGGGTTTAGGGCAGTGCAGTGGTGTTCGGGTGTTGTATGGGGTCGTGCGGGGTATTGTGTTTCAGGGATTAGGGCAGTGCAGTGGTGTTCGGGCAGTGTAGGAGGTCTTGCTGGGGCTGGGGTTTCAGGGTTTAGGGCAGTGCAGTGGTGTTTGTGCAGTGTAGAGTGTCTTCCTGGGGCGGGTTTTTCAGGGTTTAGGTTAGTGCAGTGGTGTTCGGGCAGTGTAGGGGTTGTTGCTGGGGCTAGTGTTTCAGGGTTTAGGGCAGTGCAGTGGTGTTGCGGCAGTGTAGGGGGTCATGCAGGGGTGGTGTTTCAGGGTTTAGGGCAGTGCAGCGGAGTTCGGACAGTGTAGTGGGTCGTGGTGGGGATGGTGTTTCAGGGTTTAGGGCAGTGCAGTGGTGTTTGGGCACGGTAGGGGGTCATGCTGGGCCTGGAGTTTTGGGGTTTTGGGCAGAGCAGTGGTGTTCGGGCAGTGTAGGGGGTTGTGCTGGGGCTGGTGTTTAAGGGTTTAGGGCAGTGCAGTGGTGTTTTGGCACTGTAACGGGTCATGCGGGGTGGTGTTTCAGGGTTTAGGGCAGTGGAGTGGTTTTCAGGTGTTGTATGGGGACGTGCGGGGGTGGTGTTGCAGTGTAGGGGGTCGTGCTGGGGGAGGTGTTTCAGGGTTTAGAGCAGTGCAGTGGTGTTCGGGCACTGTAGGGGGTCATGCTGGAGTTGGGTTTTCAGGGTTTAAGGCAGTGCAGTAGTGTTCGGGCAGTGTAGGGGGTCGTGCTGGGGTAGTGTTTTATGGTTTAGGGTACTGCCTTGGTGTTTGTGTAGTGAATGGGGTCAGGCTGGGGATAGTGTTTTATGTTTTAGGGCCATGCAGTGGTGTTTGTGTGGTGTAGGGGGTCATGCTGGTGATACTGTTTTAGGGTTTAGGGCAGAGCAGTGTTTTTTGGGTAGTGTAGGGGGTCAAGCTGGGGGTGCTGTTATAGGGTTTACGGCAGTGCAGTGGTGTTCGACAGTGTAGGGGGTCGTGCTGTGGTGATGTTTTAGGGTTTAGGGCAGTGCAGTGGTGTTTGGCAGTGTAGGGGGTTGTGCTGGGGGTGGAGTTTTAGGGTTTAGAGCAGTGCAGTGGTGTTCGGGGAGTATAGGGTGTCGTGCTGGGGGTAGTGTTTTAGGGTTTAAGGCAGTGCAGTGGTGGGGGACGCTAGGTGGCGCACTAGCGAATGGTCGCCTTAGTGTAAGGCGCCCGCAGTCCGGCGACATTTATCCGTACTACCATCCTTAATTGGCGACTTGGAGGGCTGCAATTACTTACAGTGACTGCTAGCGAGGTTCGGCGCTGGCTGTCCGAGTTGCGGCATTGGAGACGCGACGCTGAGGAAGCTACGAGCTCCGACAGCCCTGGCGGTGTGAACGGCTGGAGGACTCGTGACGGCTTGCTGGGGACGCATCCTAGGAGAGGCCGAGGCTGCAATAACGGCCGTGGGCCACTGGCATGCGAAGGGCGCGAAGCGGACCCCGAGGACCGGAGCTGGCGTGGTGACCGGCGTGAGCCCCCCAAGGGGAGAGGTATCGCTGGCAGGACGGGTGGAGAGCTTTACCCCCCCCCACCCATCGGAAGTGTTGAAGTGGCTGCGCTGCTGGGGTGTGCGGCTGGGGGCACCCCGGCTACCTGGCTGGTGCTAAGACCTGCATGCTGCGGGGGGGCGGCGGACTTCTGCTGGAGGGCCAGGTGGGTTGCGACAGAGCTCCCCTCCACCTAATCACTCGGCCAGACCTGGGACGACGCGCGAGGCCCCAGAGTGGATTAGCGCGCTGCCCCAGGGTGCTGCGGGACCCAGCGGGTGCACGAGAACACGGCGGAGGACAGGGCTGACACCCATATTGCTGCCTATCGCTGCCGGGGCTGTGCTGGATGAACGTGTATTGCCTCTGCCCCAGACTGTGCTGTGGGTTACTGTGAGTCGCTCGTTGCGGTGGGTGCGCTGTGGGTCAGTGGGAGATGCCAGCACGGCCTTTCCCGCTGGCCGGTCTTTCTGCCCGACGGTGCTGGGAGGTGGCGTTACGAGGCACCATCATGGAGGACTGGAAGGCATGCCTTTGGCGCGGAAATAGCGCCACATACGGGGTCGCTGGTGGTGGCCTTCGACTGTACAGGCCCGGGCATTGGAGCTGCTGCCGAAACAGGAGCGCTGAGGCCTGAACGCGGAGACGCATCGGGAAGTTGTGTCCGGCACTGGTGAGGTGCCCTTGTCTCCCCCTTGCACCCGCCTGCTGATTACTGTGGGCCTGATACTGCTGAAGGGGAATTTCAGAGCGTTCCGGCTCACGGTGCAAAGCCTTGTCCTGCCAGCGGATCGAGATGGGCAAGACGGACACGAGGCAGCCTAAGTTGTCGTTCGAGTCCGGCAAGAAGGGGACTAAACCTCTGGAGGCGCCGCAGGTCCTTGATGGAGCGAATGGAGCTGCGGGGGACTCCTCGGTTGCGACGACGAACCTGCAGGAGGTGCTGCGTGAGATGCGCCAAGGGTTTGCGACGATTGCGGACAAAGTGGATAGGATATCGTCGAGAATGGATGCAGTGGTGCATAAATTGGATGCGCACGAGGAACGACTGAAGGGTGCAGAACAACGGATATCGGATACAGAGGACACAGTTTCGTAGCACACCTCGCAGCTCACCAGAATGGATAATCTGCTGCGCATTATCGCGTCTAAGAACGAGGATTTGGAGGCGAGAAGCAGGCGCAACAATGTCCGCATAATAGGAATTCCGGAGACGACCAATGTGGGCAAAATGGAGGAGTATGTGGAAAAGATGTTGCTCACAGCGATTGGTTCGGAGGCGTTTTCTCCCCACTTTATCGTGGAGAGAGCACACCGTGCCCTGGGCCCTCGACCAAAACCGGGAGCGACTCCCAGGCCCATCATTGCCCGGTTATTGAATTACCGAGATCGTGACGCGGCCCTGAGAGCAGCGAGGGGCACACGGTCCCTATCTTATGAGGGGAACTCATTTACGCTGTTTCCGGATTTCACACCAATAGTCCAGGAGGAGCTCAGGAAATTCATGGCGGTGAAGGCCAAGCTACGAACATTACAACTGGGCTATGCGCTCCTCTATCCAGCACGACTGCGGGTCACATACCAGGACAGGCAGCGTTTTTTCACTTTCCACAGCAGGTGGAGGACTTCCTCAAGCACTACAAACGTACCCACAAACCTGGTGCGGAGGTGGCCGATGAGCAGGTACCACTGCCCGGGGAGAGGATGGATGGCGAGCAGTGAGTAGGGTAGACAATCTTTGTACACTGTCTTCTGGGGGCGAGTAAGTACTCTGTGTGGGCACTGCGATTGGGGAATCAATTGATGTAGACATTGCACTGAACTGGATATTCTGCGCATCTATTCGGGTCTGAAGGGATGGGAGACATGGGTGGGACAGTCTGAGGTTTGCAGAATTGCACGAGATGTTTGTAGATGATGTAAATGAGTATCCTCCATAGGTTGCGAATAACATTGTGGCTGAATGCGTACTCTAAAGTTGCCAATGATTATACCGCCGGACACCCCCCTCTGGGTCATCGAGTCCGACTACCGAACTGGTGGGAGTCTGGAGTAGATGAGGGGGAATTAGTGGTGCCACCTAGACAAACTCCCCGGAGGGAAATACCCGAGAGTTCATGGGGAGCTATGGAAACTGTTTTCGCCCTTGTTCGGGGGGCAATTGGGGGAGGGATGGGGAGGGGACATGGCTGGCAGGTTGGGGTTTGCTTCAGTGGGAGGGGGGAGGGTGCGGGGGGGGCAATGCGGAGGGGGGTGTTCAGAGTTTGAGGTTGGGGGAGGGGGGCCTGGGGGCAGGGGGGGAGTTTTGTTCACGGAGAGTAATTGGGATGGAACGGTCGGGGAAAGCTGAGCTGCTTATTCCTAGAAGATTGTTGCTGGTGCTGATGTGGGGTGCATGGCTGTATACACAGATGCAAGTGAAGGGGTGGTACTGGATGCTGGGTTGCTGCCGGGAGTGTGGGTATCGGCTGAAAGATGACTGAGATGGCAAGGAGGGAGAGGGTCACGGTTCTATCATGGAACGTCCGTGGTTTAAATGATGTTAGAAAATGCAGAAAGTTGATGGCTTATATAGAACAGCACCAGGTACAGATCGCATTGTTGCAAGAGACACACCTTAGCCCCCGATCGCACTATGCTCTGGCTGGCAGGTGGGCGGCTGTCCGCAGTTTTTCGTCCTATTCAGGGTATGCTAGGGGGGTGGCGATCTGGATCAAGAAAACAGTGCCCTTTGTGAAGCTTGGTGAGCGCGTGGATGCAGACGGAAGATTTGTGGCATTGTGGGGCAGGCTGGGTACTGACACGATCACGATCATAAACTGTTATGGTCCTAATGTGGACTCGCCGACCTTTTTCACACAGCTATGGGGACAGATACTTAACATTGGCTCCACGCATATTTTATGGGGTGGCGATTTTAATGTGGCGCTGGCCCCGGGATTGGACAGGTCGGATGGCAGCCATCACTACAACAAGAAAGCGCGAGATGCGCTGGCAGGTATCTTGGAGGAAGGGAACTTAATAGATAGCTGGCGGTTTGAGCATGCTGGGCTGCGGGAGGGCACACACTTTACAACATTCACTAACACATGGGCTAGACTGGATTACTGTTTTTTGTCCCGGGGCATAGCGGTGGATTTGGGGTAGGTTCAGCACCTGCCGCGGACATACTCGGACCATTGCCCGGTCCTTGTCCAGGTGGCACTCCCGGGTTATGGGGGAGCAGCCATGCGTTGGCGTATGCAGCCCATGGCCCTCCTGGACCCTCTGTTTCAAGCAGAGCTGGGGGAGGAGATTGCAGAGTTTTTTCCTCGCAATAAAGATTCGGTAGACAGTGTGGAAACCATCTGGGAGGCATTTAAAGTGACGGTCAGGGGCTACTATATTGCGAAGAGCTTTGGGGTCTTGAAAGACATACGAAGAACGCTTGCAAAATTGGAAGGGGAACTTAAAGGGCTGGAGACTAGGATGAACCGGGAGCCGATGGGTCCCCTCCATGGGGAATTCAGAGAACGGCTTACACAGTATGAAAAGGAGGCGGATAGGGAGGCTCGATTCTGTGGCAAATATTGGCAGGCTCGCAGATTCTGCGAGGGGGAAAGACCAGGTCGCGCCCTAGCGGAAGTTACTCGGCAGCCGCGTTACAATACACACATATTGGAGGTATATACGTCGGAAGGGGTTCCATGTCGCGATACCAAAGGTATCTTGGGGCAATTCACTGCACATTATAAAGAACTTTACACGGCACGCAGCGCTGGCGAGGTGGATTTTGGGGGTTTTCTAGATGATGTCGCGCTGTGTTGGCTCAGTGATGACCACAGACAGTTTCTTGGTGCACCGTTTGCATTGGATGAAGTCCGGGAAGCTATTATGTCTCTTAGCAACGGTAAGGCGACGGGCTTGGATGGGCTGCCGGCGGAATTTTATAAATGCTATATTGATATTATGGCCCCAGTCCTCAAGGAGGTCTACGAGGAGTCTCTGGAAGTGGGAGTGTTGCCTGGGTCCATGAGAGAGGTGTTGATCACCTCGTTGTTGAAGCCGGGCAAGGACCCTACTGACTGCGATGCGTATAGGCCGCTCTCCTTGATAAACTGCGACGCTAAAGTTTTGGCGAAGTTGCTAGCCAATAGATTGTCGTTATTCCCGGGTTTATCCCGGGGAGATCCACGGCCCACAACTTGCGTACCCTTTTCTCCCTGATGCATACAATAGCGCCGGAACTACCTGTGGCTGCTATATTTCTTGATGCTACCAAAGCATTTGATTCTGTTGAGTGGAACTATCTATTTGCTATTTTGTACAGGATGGGGTTTCCGAAAATATTTGTTGCCTGGGTGCGATTGCTGTATACTGACCCGAAGGCGAGAGTCTTAATCAATGGGGAAATGTCGGGCCCGATTTCATTGACCAGAGGTACCAGACAGGGGTGCCCGTTGTCCCCGTTGTTATTTGCTATTGCGATTGAGCCGTTAGCATGCCGTATTCGGCAACTGCATAAGCAAAGCGCTTTTAAATGCGTCCAACGGCAGATAGACGTGTCACTGTATGCAGATGACTTGACGTTATATGTGGTAGATCCACTGGTGAATCTCAATCCATTGCTCCGAGAGTTCTTGGTCTTTGGCCGGATATCCGGTGTACAAATTAATTGGAAGAAGTCACAGTTTTTTCCCCTGACTCCGGCGGTGTGCCGCTTTTCACTGGATTATCCACTCGAATGGTGTGACTCGGATTTGCGTTACTTGGGGATACAGATATCGAAGCACAAGGAGGAGACCGTGCGCTTAAATTACGGTACTGCCATCGCTAAACTAACTGAGGATGTGACGCGATAGATTTCTATAACTTTCACCATGGCTGGGAGGGCCTCACTTATTGAAATGGTGGTGTTGCCTCGGTTTTTATATTTGTTCCAAAATGTCCCTTATTATCCAGGTGTTGTTTTTTTCCGTACGCTACGCACGGAACTGCTACGATTATTCTGGGCCGGAAAGCAGCCTCGATTGGCGTGGTCAATTATTACCCAGCCCTATGATAGAGGGGGATTTGATGTCCCTGATTTTTTGACCTACTACCTCAGCGCTCAGGCCCATTTCGCGTACCACTGGTTTGCGCCTACGCCATTTATGCCACAGCTAGCTGTTGAGGACTGGATAGTTCGGCCGCTGCCACTGAGAGGTATTATTCAGGGCTCACCTAGTGTGCTAGACACACCGGCCGCAACGGTGACATGCACGATGGACGCATGGCGGCGGATCCTCCGCAAAGTTGCGCTTCTGTTCTTATATGCACCAAAATTGCCACTAGCTTACCACCCGGAGCTATCCTTGTTGCAGGAAACGGGGTTCCGGGAGATGTGCGCTGGACTGGGGGTCCGCTGCTGGGGAGATCTCTTCCTGAATGGTCGGTTTAAGACGAAAGAGCAGTGGTTCCATGGGGCTCAGCACACACCGTTAGATGTCTTTTATTATATTCGGTTGAGACAGGGACTGAAGGCCGTCATACCGCACTTCCCGGAGGAACCTGCGGTGGTAATGCCGCTACAAGTTGTGCTTACGTCGGAGGATGGCAGGCATCTAGTCTCGCACTTGTACCGGAGTATTCGGGAACATAGTGGTGGAGGGGAAAGCAGAGCGCTCAGACAGTGGAGTGAGGATCTAGGGAGGGATATAACGGAAGCGCAGTGGGCGTACTGTTGCGGGTTAACCTCACAGATATCGGCTAGCTGCAGATTACGAATTATTCACTATAAGTTCCTGCAGCGAATGTACTACACGCCTGCGAGGAAGTTGCGATTTCGCTTAGCGGATAATGACAGGTGTGAGCGCTGTCGTATGGAGGGGGCTGGTTTTTTACACTTGGCATGGCTGTGTCCGGCGGTGGCTGAATATTGGACGCAGGTCCACAAGGCGCTGACGGTTATGATAGGGGACACGATTGACTGTGATCCGCTAATGATGTTGTTGGGCTACACTATGGGGATACCTAAGACATATCGGAAATTTGGAGATATTGCAATGTTGATGGCGAAAAGGAGAGTGGCTTGTAGGTGGGGGAGGGGCCGTGCACCGAAATTTAAGGAGTGGATAGCCGATTTACTATACTGTCAGGAACAGAATCTAATATACGCAGAAACGCAGCCAGCGAGTAGTAGGGCCAAGGACATTTGGGACCCATTCAGAGCGTATTTAGCGGCTGAGGTCACTTCAGGGAGGGACGGAACTCTGGAGGCAGGCGGGGCTGGCCCTGAGACTGATGCGCAAGGTGTGGGATAGTGTGATCGGGATCTGCTGGGATGATATGCTTGGCTGGAGGACGACTGCTGACAGGATGGGCTGTGTTTCTAGCGGGAGACATTGCAGATACGAGGGGAAGAGTAATGATGCGGAGTTGGATGGCTGCGCTGACCAGTATGGAACTCTCTAGGAGTAGAGGAGTGAAGGTGTTCATACGTGGCTGTGGTAGGAGGAACGGTAGCATGTAGTTCCTGGATGTGAAGGGAAATGGATGGGTGGTGGAGCTTATGGAAGGGCATCAGGGAGGTTAGCCCATCACTGCGGATTATTCCCGAGGTGGCTGTGGCGGGAGCTGCGGCAGTGTGTGACTGCCGCGTGAAGTGGTCACCCGGGCTATGGTGGGGGCATTGCTGTGTATCAGACATTATTACGACGGCGTTGCCTTCTATTTCGAATTAGATTATTGGACGCTTCTCCTTCAAACGGACTCTGCCGCTCCCGCACAAGGTAGACTTGCGAATATAAGCTAAGTGCACCAGTATGACCCTGAGATTAGTAAGCACCGATTTGCACTGATAAGTGGGATGTGTTGCAGCTTCTCGCCACCGGGCCTCTGGGCTGTCGGACAAATGGCTGTGTAACTTACAGAGGATGGCAAGAGATGTGGTGGATTGTAGCCGGCCCGAGGGGTTGTAGGCGTGAAGCTGTACAGTTGATGTACTTTGTTAATAAAGGTTTTGGAAACAAAAAAAACAAAACAAAAAAAAAGGCAGTGCAGTGGTGTTCGGGCAGAGTAGTGGGTCGTGATGGGGTCATGTTTTAGGGTTTAGGGTAGTGCAGTGGTGTTTGGGTAGTGTAGGGGGTCGCGCTGGGGGTAGTATTTTAGGGTTTAGGGTAGTGCATTGGTGTTTGTGTAGTGATGGGGTGATGCTAGGGGTAGTGTTTTAGGGTTTAGGGGAGTGCAGTGCTCTTTTTGTATTGTAGTGGGTCGTGCTGAGGGTGGTGTTTTAGGGTTTAGGGCAGTGCAGTGGTGTTCAGGCAGTGTAGGGAGTCGTGGTGGGGCTGGTGTTTCAGGGTTTAGGGCAGTGCAGTGGTGTTCAGGCAGTGTAGGGGTCATGCTGGGGCTGGTGCTTCTGGGTTTTGGGCAGAGCAGTGGTGGTGGGGTCAGTGTAGTGGTTTGTGCTGGGGCTGGTGTTTCAGGGTTTGGGGCAGTGCAGTGGTGTTCGGTCAGTGTAGGGGGTTGTGAGGGGGTGGTGTTTCAGGGTTTAGGGCAGTGCAGTTTTGTTTGGGTAGTGTAGGGGGTCATGCTGTGGGTGGTGTTTCAGGGTTTAGGGCAGTGCAGTGGTGTTCGGGAAGTGTAGGAGTTCTTGCTGCAGCTGGTGTTACATGGTTTAGGGCAGGGCAATGGTGTTCGGGCAGTGTAGGGGTCATGCTGGGGATGGTGTTTCTGGGTTTTGGGCAGAGCAGTGGTGTTGGGGTCAGTGTAGGGGTTTGTGCTGGGGCTGGTGTTTCAGGGTTTAGAGCAGTGCAGTGGTGTTTGGGCACTGAAATGGGTCATGCGGGGGTGGTGTTTCAGGGATTAGGGCAGTGTAGTGGTGATCGGGCATTGTATGGGGACGTGCGGGGTGGTGTTTTAGGATTCAGGGTAGTGCAGTTTTGTTTGGGCAGTGTAGGGGGTCGTGCTGGGGGTGGTGTTTCAGGGTTTAGGGCAGTGCAGTGGGGTTCGGGCAGTGTAGGGGGTCTTGCTGGGACTGGTGTTTCAGTGTTTAGGGCAGTGCAGTGGTGTTAGGGCAGTGTAGGGGGTCTTCCTGGGGCGGTGTTTCAGGGTTTAGGGCAGTGCAGTGGTGTTCGGGCAGTGTAGGTGGTCTTCCTGGAGCTAGTGTTTCAGGGTTTAGGACAGTGCAGTGGTGTTTTCGGGCAGTGTAGGGGTTCATGCGGGGGTGGTATTTCAGGGTTTAGGGTAGAGCAGTGGTGTTTGGGTAGTGTAGGGGGTCGTGCAGGGGTAGTGTTTTAGGGTTTATGTTAGTGCAGTGGTGTTTGCGTAGTGTAGGGGGTTGTGCTGGTGGTAGTTTTTTAGGGTTTAGGGTAGTGCAGTGGTGTTTGGGGAGTATAGGGTGTCGTGCTGGGCGTAGTGTTTTAGGGTTTAGGGCAGTGCAGTGGTGTTCGGGCAGTGTAGTGGGTCATGCTGGGGTAGTGTTTTAGGGTTTAGGTTAGTGCAGTGGTGTTTTGGTAGTGTAGAGGGTCATGCTGGGGGTAGTATTTTAGGGTTTAGGGTAGTGCATTGGTGTTTGTGTAGTGATGGGGGTGGTGCTGGGGGTAGTGTTTTAGGGTTTAGGGTAGTGCATTGGTGTTTGTGTAGTGATGGGGTGATGCTAGGGGTAGTGTTTTAGGGTTTAGGGGAGTGCAGTGCTCTTTTTGTATTGTAGTGGGTCGTGCTGAGGGTGGTGTTTTAGGGTTTAGGGCAGTGCAGTGGTGTTCGGGCAGTTTAGGGGGTCATGCGGGGGTTTGTGTTTCAGGGTTTAGGGCAGTGCCGTGGATGTTAGGCAGTGTAGGGGGTCGGGCAGTGGAGTGGTGTTTCAGGGTTTAAGGCAGTGCATTGGTTTTCGGGCAGCATAGGGGGTTGTGCAGGGGGGTGGTGTTTCAGGGTTTAGGGCAGTGCAGTGGTGTTCAGGCAGTGTAGGGAGTCGTGGTGGGGCTGGTGTTTCATGGTTTAGGGCAGTGCAGTGGTGTTCGGGCAGTGTAGGAGTCATGCTGGGGCTGGTGTTTCTGGGTTTTGGGCAGAGCAGTGGTGGTGGGGTCAGTGTAGGGGTTTGTGCTGGGGCTGGTGTTTCAGGGTTTGGGGCAGTGCAGTGGTGTTCGGGCAGTATAGGGGGTCGTGAGGGGGGTGGTGTTTCAGGGTTTAGGGTAGTGCAGTTTTGTTTGGGTAGTGTAGGGGGTCATGCTGTGGGTGGTGTTTCAGGGTTTAGGGCAGTGCAGTGGTGTTCGGGAAGTGTAGGAGTTCTTGCTACAGCTGGTGTTACATGGTTTAGGGCAGGGCAGTGGTGTTCGGGCAGTGTAGGGGGTCTTCCAGAGGCTGGTGTTTCAGGGTTTAGGGCAGTGTAGTGGTGTTAGGGCAGTGTAGGGGTCATGCTGGGGCTGGTGTTTCTGGGTTTTGGGCAGAGCAGTGGTGTTGGGGTCAGTGTAGGGGTTTGTGCTGGGGCTGGTGTTTCAGGGTTTAGTGCAGTGCAGTGGTGTTTGGGCACTGAAATGGGTCATGCCGGGGTGGTGTTTCAGGGATTAGGGCAGTGTAGAGGTGATCGGGCATTGTATGGGGACGTGCGGGATGGTGTTTTAGGATTCAGGGTAGTGCAGTTTTGTTTGGGCAGTGTAGGGGGTCGTGCTGGGGGTGGTGTTTCAGGGTTTAGGGCAGTGCAGTGGTGTTCGGGCAGTGTAGGGGGTCTTGCTGGGACTGGTGTTTCAGTGTTTATGGCAGTGCAGTGGTGTTCGGGCAGTGTAGGGGGTCTTCCTGGGGCGGTGTTTCAGGGTTTAGGGCAGTGCAGTGGTGTTCGGGCAGTGTAGGTAGTCTTCCTGGAGCTGGTGTTTCAGGGTTTAGGACAGTGCAGTGGTGTTTTCGGGCAGTGTAGGGGTTCATGCGGGGGTGGTGTTTCAGGGTTTAGGGCAGAGCAGAGGTGTTTGGGTAGTGTAGGGGGTCGTGCAGGGGTAGTGTTTTAGGGTTTATATTAGTGCAGTGGTGTTTGCGTAGTGTAGGGGGTTGTGCTGGGGGTAGTGTTTTAGGTTTTAGGGTAGTGCAGTGGTGTTTGGGTAGTGTAGGGGGTCGCGCTGGGGGGAGTGTGTTAGGGTTTAGGTTACTGCCTTGGTATTTGTGTAATGAAGGGGTTCGGGCTGGGGATAGTGTTTTAGGTTTAAGGGCCGTGCAGTTGTGTTTGTGTAGTGTAGGGGGTCATGCTGGTGGTGATGTTTTAGGGTTTACGGCAGTGCAGTGGTGTTAGGCAGTGTAGGGGGTCGTGCTGTGGTGGTGTTTGAAGGTTTAGGGCTGTGCAGTGGTGTTCAACAGTGTAGGGGGTTCTGCTGGTGGTGGAGTTTTCGGGTTTAGGGCAGTGCAGTGGTGTTCGGGGTGTATAGGGTGTCGTGCTGGGCGTAGTGTTTTAGGGTTTAGGGCAGTGCAGTGGTGTTCGGGCAGTGTAGTGGGTCGTGCTGGGGTAGTGTTTTAGGGTTTAGGGTAGTGCAGTGGTGTTTTGGTAGTGTAGAGGGTCATGCTGGGGGTAGTATTTTAGGGTTTAGGGTAGTACATTGGTGTTTGTGTAGTGATGGGGGTGGTGCTGGGGGTAGTGTTTTAGGGTTTAGGGGAGTGCAGTGGTGTTTTTGTAGTGTAGGAGGTCGTGCTGAGGGTGGTGTTTTAGGGTTTAGGGCAGTGCAGTGATGTTTGGGCAGTGTAGGGGGTCATGCGGGGGTTTGTGTTTCAGGGTTTAGGGCAGTGCAGTGGTGTTCGGGCAGTGTAGGGGGTCGTGGTGTGGCTGGTGTTTCAGGGTTTAGTGCAGTTCAGTGGTGTTCGGGCAGTGTAGGGGGTCGTGCTGGGGCTGCTGTTTCAGGGTTTTGGGAAGTGCAGTGGTGGTCGGGCAGTGTAGGGGGTCGTTCTGGGGGTGGTGTTTCAGGGTTTATGGTAGTGCAGTGGTGTTCGGGCAGTGTACGGGGTCGTGCTGGGGGTGGTGTTTCAGAGTTTATGGTAGTGCAGTGGTGTTCGGGCAGTGTAGGGGGTCGGGCCGGGGGTAGTGTTTTAGGGTTTAGAGTAGTGCATTAGTGTTCATGTAGTGAAGGGGTTTGGGCTGGGGGTAGTGTTTTAGGGTTTAGGGCAGTGCAGTGATGGTTGTGTAGTGTAGCGGGTCATGCTGGGAGTACTGTTTGGGGTTTAGGGCAGAGCAGTGGTGTTTGTGTAGTGTAGGGGGGTGGTGCTGGGGGTACTGTTTTTGCATTTAGGGCAGAGCAGTGCTATTTGGTTAGTGTAGGGGGTCGTACAGGGGTAGTGCTTTATGGTTTATGGTAGTGCAGTGGTGTTTGCGCAGTGTAGGGGGTTGTGCTGGGGTAGTTTTTTAAAGTTTATGGTAGTGCAGTGGTGTTTGGGTAGTGTAGGGGGTCGTGCTGGGGTAGTGTTTTAGGGTTTAGGATTCTGCCTTGGTGTTTGTGTAGTGAATGGGGTCAGGCTGGGGATAGTGTTTTAGGTTTTAGGGCCGTCCAGTGGTGTTTGTGTAGTGTAGGGGGTTGTGCTGGTGGTACTGTTTTAGGGTTTAGGGCAGAGCAGTGGTGTTTGGGTAGTGTAGGGGGTCAAGCTGGGGGTGCTGTTTTAGGGTTTACGGCAGTGCAGTGGTGTTCGACAGTGTAGGGGGTCGTGCTGTGGTGATGTTTTAGGGTTTAGGGCAGTGCAGTGGTGTTCGGCAGTGTAGGGGGTTGTGCTGGGGGTGGAGTTTTAGGGTTTAGAGCAGTGCAGTGGTGTTCGGGGAGTATAGGTTGTCAGGCTGGGGTTAGTGTTTTAGGGTTTAAGGCAGTGCAGTGGTGTTCGGGCAGAGTAGTGGGTCGTTCTGGGGTCATGTTTTAGGGTTTAGGGTAGTGCAGTGGTGTTTGGGTAGTGTAGGGGGTCGTGCTGGGGGTAGTATTTTAGGGTTTAAGGTAGTGCATTGGTGTTTGTGTAGTGATGGGGTGATGCTAGGGGTAGTGTTTTAGGGTTTAGGGGAGTGCAGTGCTCTTTTTGTATTGTAGGGGGTCGTGCTGAGGGTGGTGTTTTAGGGTTTAGGGCAGTGCAGTGGTGTTCGGGCAGTTTAGGGGGTCATGCGGGGGTTTGTGTTTCAGGGTTTAGGGCAGTGCTGTGGATGTTAGGCAGTGTAGGGGGTCGGGCAGTGGAGTGGTGTTTCAGGGTTTAAGGCAGTGCAGTGGTGTTCGGGGAGTGTAGGGGGTCGTGCAGTGGGGAGGTGTTTCAGGCTTTAGGGTAGTACATTGGTGTTCGGGCACCGTAGGGGGTCGTGCAGGGGGGTGGTGTTTCAGGGTTTAGGGCAGTGCAGTGGTGTTCAGGCAGTGTAGGGAGTCGTGGTGGGGCTGGTGTTTCAGGGTTTAGGGCAGTGCAGTGGTGTTCGGGCAGTGTAGGGGTCATGCTGAGGTTAGTGTTTCTGGGTTTTGGGCAGAGCAGTGGTGGTGGGGTCAGTGTAGGGGTTTGTGCTGGGGCTGGTGTTTCAGGGTTTAGGGCAGTGCATTGGTGTTCGGTCAGTGTAGGGGGTTGTGAGGGGGTGGTGTTTCAGGGTTTAGGGCAGTGCAGTGGTGTTCGGGCAGTATAGGGGGCCGTGAGGGGGGTGGTGTTTCAGGGTTTAGGGTAGTGCAGTTTTGTTTGGGTAGTGTAGGGGGTCATGCTGTGGGTGGTGTTTCAGGGTTTAGGGAAGTGCAGTGGTGTTCGGGAAGTGTAGGAGTTCTTGCTACAGCTGGTGTTACATGGTTTAGGGCAGGGCAGTGGTGTTCGGGCAGTGTAGGGGGTCTTCCAGAGGCTGGTGTTTCAGGGTTTAGGGCAGTGTAGTGGTGTTAGGGCAGTGTAGGGGTCATGCTGGGGCTGGTGTTTCTGGGTTTTGGGCAGAGCAGTGGTGTTGGGGTCAGTGTAGGGGTTTGTGCTGGGGCTGGTGTTTCAGGGTTTAGTGCAGTGCAGTGGTGTTTGGGCACTGAAATGGGTCATGCCGGGGTGGTGTTTCAGGGATTAGGGCAGTGTAGAGGTGATCGGGCATTGTATGGGGACGTGCGGGATGGTGTTTTAGGATTCAGGGTAGTGCAGTTTTGTTTGGGCAGTGTAGGGGGTCGTGCTGGGGGTGGTGTTTCAGGGTTTAGGGCAGTGCAGTGGTGTTCGGGCAGTGTAGGGGGTCTTGCTGGGACTGGTGTTTCAGTGTTTATGGCAGTGCAGTGGTGTTCGGGCAGTGTAGGGGGTCTTCCTGGGGGGGTGTTTCAGGGTTTAGGGCAGTGCAGTGGTGTTCGGGCAATGTAGGTAGTCTTCCTGGAGCTGGTGTTTCAGGGTTTAGGACAGTGCAGTGGTGTTTTCGGGCAGTGTAGGGGTTCATGCGGGGGTGGTGTTTCAGGGTTTAGGGCAGAGCAGTGGTGTTTGGGTAGTGTAGGGGGTCGTGCAGGGGTAGTGTTTTAGGGTTTATATTAGTGCAGTGGTGTTTGCGTAGTGTAGGGGGTTGTGCTGGGGGTAGTTTTTTAGGTTTTAGGGTAGTGCAGTGGTGTTTGGGTAGTGTAGGGGGTCGCGCTGGGGGGAGTGTGTTAGGGTTTAGGTTACTGCCTTGGTATTTGTGTAATGAAGGGGTTCGGGCTGGGGATAGTGTTTTAGGTTTAAGGGCCGTGCAGTTGTGTTTGTGTAGTGTAGGGGGTCATGCTGGTGGTGGTGTTTTAGGGTTTACGGCAGTGCAGTGGTGTTAGGCAGTGTAGGGGGTCGTGCTGTGGTGGTGTTTGAAGGTTTAGGGCTGTGCAGTGGTGTTCAACAGTGTAGGGGGTTCTGCTGGTGGTGGAGTTTTCGGGTTTAGGGCAGTGCAGTGGTGTTCGGGGTGTATAGGGTGTCGTGCTGGGCGTAGTGTTTTAGGGTTTAGGGCAGTGCAGTGGTGTTCGGGCAGTGTAGTGGGTCGTGCTGGGGTAGTGTTTTAGGGTTTAGGGTAGTGCAGTGGTGTTTTGGTAGTGTAGAGGGTCATGCTGGGGGTAGTATTTTAGGGTTTAGGGTAGTACATTGGTGTTTGTGTAGTGATGGGGGTGGTGCTGGGGGTAGTGTTTTAGGGTTTAGGGGAGTGCAGTGGTGTTTTTGTAGTGTAGGAGGTCGTGCTGAGGGTGGTGTTTTAGGGTTTAGGGCAGTGCAGTGATGTTTGGGCAGTGTAGGGGGTCATGCGGGGGTTTGTGTTTCAGGGTTTAGGGCAGTGCAGTGATGTTCGGGCAGTGTAGGGGGTCGTGGTGTGGCTGGTGTTTCAGGGTTTAGTGCAGTTCAGTGGTGTTCGGGCAGTGTAGGGGGTCGTGCTGGGGCTGCTGTTTCAGGGTTTTGGGAAGTGCAGTGGTGGTCGGGCAGTGTAGGGGGTCGTTCTGGGGGTGGTGTTTCAGGGTTTATGGTAGTGCAGTGGTGTTCGGGCAGTGTACGGGGTCGTGCTGGGGGTGGTGTTTCAGAGTTTATGGTAGTGCAGTGGTGTTCGGGCAGTGTAGGGGGTCGGGCCGGGGGTAGTGTTTTAGGGTTTAGAGTAGTGCATTAGTGTTCATGTAGTGAAGGGGTTTGGGCTGGGGGTAGTGTTTTAGGGTTTAGGGCAGTGCAGTGATGGTTGTGTAGTGTAGCGGGTCATGCTGGGAGTACTGTTTGGGGTTTAGGGCAGAGCAGTGGTGTTTGTGTAGTGTAGGGGGTCGTGCTGGGGGTACTGTTTTTGCATTTAGGGCAGAGCAGTGCTATTTGGTTAGTGTAGGGGGTCGTACAGGGGTAGTGCTTTATGGTTTATGGTAGTGCAGTGGTGTTTGCGCAGTGTAGGGGGTTGTGCTGGGGTAGTTTTTTAAAGTTTATGGTAGTGCAGTGGTGTTTGGGTAGTGTAGGGGGTCGTGCTGGGGTAGTGTTTTAGGGTTTAGGGTTCTGCCTTGGTGTTTGTGTAGTGAATGGGGTCAGGCTGGGGATAGTGTTTTAGGTTTTAGGGCCGTCCAGTGGTGTTTGTGTAGTGTAGGGGGTTGTGCTGGTGGTACTGTTTTAGGGTTTAGGGCAGAGCAGTGGTGTTTGGGTAGTGTAGGGGGTCAAGCTGGGGGTGCTGTTTTAGGGTTTACGGCAGTGCAGTGGTGTTTGACAGTGTAGGGGGTCGTGCTGTGGTGATGTTTTAGGGTTTAGGGCAGTGCAGTGGTGTTCGGCAGTGTAGGGGGTTGTGCTGGGGGTGGAGTTTTAGGGTTTAGAGCAGTGCAGTGGTGTTCGGGGAGTATAGGGTGTCAGGCTGGGGTTAGTGTTTTAGGGTTTAAGGCAGTGCAGTGGTGTTCAGGCAGAGTAGTGGGTCGTGCTGGGGTCATGTTTTAGGGTTTAGGGTAGTGCAGTGGTGTTTGGGTAGTGTAGGGGGTCGTGCTGGGGGTAGTATTTTAGGGTTTAAGGTAGTGCATTGGTGTTTGTGTAGTGATGGGGTGATGCTAGGGGTAGTGTTTTAGGGTTTTATGGGAGTGCAGTGCTCTTTTTGTATTGTAGGGGGTCGTGCTGAAGGTGTTTTAGGGTTTAGGGCAGTGCAGTGGTGTTCGGGCAGTTTAGGGGGTCATGCGGGGGTTTGTGTTTCAGGGTTTATGGCAGTGCTGTGGATGTTAGGCAGTGTAGGGGGTCGGGCAGTGGAGTGGTGTTTCAGGGTTTAAGGCAGTGCAGTGGTGTTCGGGGAGTGTAGGGGGTCGTGCAGTGGGGAGGTGTTTCAGGCTTTAGGGTAGTACATTGGTGTTCGGGCACCGTAGGGGGTTGTGCAGGGGGGTGGTGTTTCAGGGTTTAGGGCAGTGCAGTGGTGTTCAGGCAGTGTAGGGAGTCGTGGTGGGGCTGGTGTTTCAGGGTTTAGGGCAGTGCAATTTTGTTTGGGTAGTGTAGGGGGTCGTGCTGGGGGTGGTGTTTCAGGGTTTAGGGCAGTGCAGTGGTGTTCGGGAAGTGTAGGAGTTCTTGCTGCAGCTGGTGTTACATGGTTTAGCGCAGGGCAGTGGTGTTCGGGCAGTGTAGGGGGTCTTCCAGGGGCTGGTGTTTCAGGGTTTAGGGTAGTGCATTGGTGTTCTGGCAGTGTAGAGGGTCATGCTGGGGCTGGTGTTTCAGGGTTTAGGGCAGTGCAGTGGTGTTCGGGCAGTGTAGGGGTAGTGTTTTAGGGTTTAGGGTACTGCCTTGGTGTTTGTGTAGTGAAGAGGGTCAGGCTGGGGATAGTGGTTTAGGGTTTAGGGCCACACAGTGGTGTTTGTGTAGTGTAGGGGGTCTTGCTGGGGGTACTGTTTTAGGGTTTAGGGCAGAGCAGTGGTGTTTGGGTAGTGTACGGGGTCATGCTGGGGATGGTGTTTTAGGGTTTACGGCAGTGCAGTGTGTTCAGCAGTGTAGGGGGTTGTGAGGGGGGTGGTGTTTCAGGGTTTAGGGCAGTGCAGTGGTGTTCGGGCAGTGTAGGAGGTCATGCGGGGGTGGTGTTTCAGGGTTTAGGACAGTGCAGTGGTGTTCGGTCAGTATAGGGGGTTGTGATGGGGTGGTGTTTCAGGGTTTAGGGCAGTGCAGTGGTGTTCGGGCAGTGTAGGGGGTCGTGAGGGTGTGGTGTTTCAGGGTTTAGGGCAGTGCAGTGGTGTTCGGGCAGTGTAGGGGGTCGTGAGGGTGTGGTGTTTCAGGGTTTAGGGCAGTGCAGTTTTGTTTGGGCAGCGTAGGGGGTCGTGCTGGGGGTGGTGTTTCAGGGTTAAGGGCAGTGCAGTGGTGTTCAGGCAGTGTATGAGTTCTTGCTGCGGCTGGTGTTTCAGGGTTTAGGGCAGTGCAGTGGTGTTCGGGCAGTGTAGGGGGTCATGCCTGGGCTGGAGTTTCGGGGTTTTGGGCAGAGCAGTGGTGTTCGGGCAGTGTAGGGGGTTGTGCTGGGGCTGGTGTTTCAGGGTTTAGGGCAGTGGAGTGGTGTTTTGGCACTGTAATGGGTCATGCGGGTGGTGTTTCAGGGTTTAGGGCAGTGAAGTGGTTTTCAGGCGTTGTATGGGGACGTGCGGGGGTGGTGTTTCAGGATTTAGGGCAGTGCAGTTTTGTTCGGGCAGTGTGGGGGTCATGCTGGAGTTGGGTTTTCAGGGTTTAAGGCAGTGCAGTAGTGTTCGGGCAGTGTAGGGGGTCGTGGTGGGGATGGTGTTTCAGGGTTTAGGCCAGTGCAGTGGTGTTCGGGCAGTGTAGGGGGTTGTGCTGCGTCTGCTGTTTCAGGGTTTAGGGCAGTGCAGTGGTGTTCAGGTGTTGCAGTTTTGTTTGGGCAGTGTAGGGGGTCGTGCTGGGGGAGGTGTTTCAGGGTTTAGAGCAGTGCAGTGGTGTTCGGGCACTGTGGGGGTCATGCTGGAGTTGGGTTTTCAGGGTTTAGGGAAGTGCAGTCATGTTTGGGCAGTGTAGGGGTTCGTGGGGGGGCTGGTGTTTCAGGGTTTAGGGCAGTACAGTGGTGTTCGGGCAGTGTAGGGGGTCGTGGTGTGGCTGGTGTTTCAGGGTTTAGTGCAGTTCAGTGGTGTTCGGGCAGTGTAGGGGGTCGTGCTGGGTCTGCTTTTTCAGGGTTTTGGGAAGTGCAGTGGTGGTCGAGCAGTGTAGGGGGTCGTTCTGAGGGTGGTGTTTCAGGGTTTATGGTAGTGCAGTGGTGTTCGGGCAGTGTACGGGGTCGTGCTGGGGGTACTGTTTTTGCATTTAGGGCAGAGCATTGGTGTTTGGTTAGTGTAGGGGGTCGTGCGGGAGAAGTGTTTTAGGGTTTATGGTAGTGCAGTGTTGTTTGCGTAGTGTAGGGGGTTGTGCTGGGGTAGTTTTTTAGGGTTTAGGGTAGTGCAGTGGTGTTTGAGTAGTGTAGGGGTTCGTGCTGGGGGTAGTGTTTTAGGGTTTAGGGTACTACCTTGTTGTTTGTGTAGTGAAGGGTGTCAGGCTGGGGATAGTGTTTTAGGGTTTAGGGCCGTACAGTGGTGCTTGTGTGGTGTAGGGGGTCGTGCTGAGGGTACTGTTTTAGGGTTTAGGGCAGAGCAGTGGTGTTTGGGTAGTGTACGGGGTCATGCTGGGGGTGGTGTTTTAGGGTTTACGACAGTGCAGTGATGTTCAGCAGTGTAGGGGGTCATGCTGTGTTGGTGTTTTAGGGATTAGGGCAGTGCAGTGGTGTTCGGTAGTGTAGGGGGTTTTGCTGGGGGAGGAGTTTTAGGGTTTAGGGCAGTGCAGTGGTGTTCGGGCAGTGTAGGGGGTTGTGCTGGGGCTGGTGTTTCAGGGTTTACAGCAGTGCAGTGCTGTTTGGGCACTGTAATGGGTCGTGCGGGGGTGGAGTTTCAGGGTTTAGGGCAGTGCAGTGGTGTTCGCACAGTGTAGGGGTTCATGCTGGGGTTTGTGTTTCATGGTTTAGGGCAGTGCAGTGGTGTTTGGGCAGTGTAGTATGTTGTGCGGGGTCATGTTTCAGGGTTTGGGGCAGTGCAGTGGTGTTTGGGCAGTGTAGGGGGTCTTGCTGGGGCTGGTGTTTCAGGGTTTAGGGCAGTGCAGTGGTGTTCGGGTGTTGTATGGGGTTGTGCGGGGGATTGTGTTTCAGGGATTAGGGCAGTGCAGTGGTGTTCGGGCAGTGTAGGAGGTCTTGCTGGGGCTGGGGTTTCAGGGTTTAGGGCAGTGCAGTGGTGTTTGTGCAGTGTAGAGTGTCTTCCTGGGGCGGGTTTTTCAGGGTTTAGGTTAGTGCAGTGGTGTTCGGGCAGTGTAGGGGGTCTTGCTGGGGCTGGTGTTTCAGGGTTTAGGGCAGTGCAGTGGTGTTCCGGCAGTGTAGGGGGTCATGCAGGGGTGGTGTTTCAGGGTTTAGGGCAGTGCAGCGGAGTTCGGACAGTGTAGTGGGTCGTGGTGGGGTTGGTGTTTCAGGGTTTAGGGCAGTGCAGTGGTGTTCGGGCACGGTAGGGGGTCATGCTGGGGCTGGAGTTTTGGGGTTTTGGGCAGAGCAGTGGTGTTCGGGCAGTGTAGGGGGTTGTGCTGGGGCTGGTGTTTAAGGGTTTAGGGCAGTGCAGTGGTGTTTTGGCACTGTAACGGGTCATGCGGGGTGGTGTTTCAGGGTTTAGGGCAGTGGAGTGGTTTTCAGGCGTTGTATGGGGACGTGCGGGGGTGGTGTTGCAGTGTAGGGGGTCGTGCTGGGGGAGGTGTTTCAGGGTTTAGAGCAGTGCAGTGGTGTTCGGGCACTGTAGGGGGTCATGCTGGAGTTGGGTTTTCAGGGTTTAAGGCAGTGCAGTAGTGTTCGGGCAGTGTAGGGGGTCGTGCTGGGGTAGTGTTTTAGGGTTTAGGGTACTGCCTTGGTGTTTGTGTAGTGAATGCGGTCAGGCTAGGGATAGTGTTTTATGTTTTAGGGCCGTCCAGTGGTGTTTGGGTAGTGTAGGGGGTCATGCTGGTGGTACTGTTTTAGGGTTTCGGGCAGAGCAGTGGTTTTTGGGTAGTGTAGGGGGTCAAGCTGGGGGTGCTGTTTTAGGGTTTACGGCAGTGCAGTGGTGTTCGACAGTGTAGGGGGTCGTGCTGTGGTGATGTTTTAGGGTTTAGGGCAGTGCAGTGGTGTTCGGCAGTGTAGGGGGTTGTGCTGGGGGTGGAGTTTTAGGGTTTAGAGCAGTGCAGTGGTGTTCGGGGAGTATAGGGTGTCGTGCTGGGGGTAGTGTTTTAGGGTTTAAGGCAGTGCAGTGGTGGGGGACGCTAGGTGGCGCACTAGCGAATGGTCGCCTTAGTGTAAGGCGCCCGCAGTCCGTCGACATTTATCCGTACTACCATCCTTAATTGGCGACTTGGAGGGCTGCAATTACTTACAGTGACTGCTAGCGAGGTTCGGCGCTGGCTGTCCGAGTTGCGGCATTGGAGACGCGACGCTGAGGAAGCTACGAGCTCCGACAGCCCTGGCGGTGTGAACGTCTGGAGGACTCGTGACGGCTTGCTGGGGATGCATCCTAGGAGAGGCCGAGGCTGCAATAACGACCGTGGGCCACTGGCATGCGAAGGGCGCGAAGCGGACCCCGAGGACCGGAGCTGGCGTGGTGACCGGCGTGAGCCCCCCAAGGGGAGAGGTATCGCTGGCAGGACGGGTGGAGAGCTTTACCCCCCCCCATCGGAAGTGTTGAAGTGGCTGCGCTGCTGGGGTGTGCGGCTGGGGGCACCCCGGCTACCTGGCTGGTGCTAAGACCTGCATGCTGCGGGGGGCGGCGGACTTCTGCTGGAGGGCCAGGTGGGTTGCGACAGAGCTCCCCTCCACCTAATCACTCGGCCAGACCTGGGACGACGCGCGAGGCCCCAGAGTGGATTAGCGCGCTGCCCCAGGGTGCTGCGGGACCCAGCGGGTGCACGAGAACATGGCGGAGGACAGGGCTGACACCCATATTGCTGCCTATCGCTGCCGGGGCTGTGCTGGATGAACGTGTATTGCCTCTGCCCCAGACTGTGCTGTGGGTTACTGTGAGCCGCTCGTTGCGGTGGGTGCGCTGTGGGTCAGTGGGAGCTGCCAGCACGGCCTTTCCCGCTGGCCGGTCTTTCTGCCCGACGGTGCTGGGAGGTGGCGTTACGAGGCACCATCGTGGAGGACTGGAAGGCATGCCTTTGGCGCGGAGATAGCGCCACATACGGGGTCGCTGGTGGTGGCCTTCGACTGTACAGGCCCGGGCATTGGAGCTGCTGCCGAAACAGGAGCGCTGAGGCCTGAACGCGG
Source organism: Triturus cristatus (assembly GCF_964204655.1). Lineage (NCBI taxonomy): Eukaryota > Metazoa > Chordata > Amphibia > Caudata > Salamandridae > Triturus > Triturus cristatus. Next base: position 890,208,542 of record NC_140579.1, read on the forward strand.
AGACGCATCGGGAAGTTGTGTCCGGCACTGGTGAGGTGCCCTTGTCTCCCCCTTGCACCCGCCTGCTGATTACTGTGGGCCTGATACTGCTGAAGGGGGATTTCAGAGCGTTCCGGCTCACGGTGCGAAGCCTTGTCCTGCCAGCGGATCGAGATGGGCAAGACGGACACGAGGCAGCCTAAGTTGTCGTTCGAGTCCGGCAAGAAGGGGACTAAACCTCTGGAGGCGCCGCAGGTCCTTGATGGAGCGAATGGAGCTGCGGGGGACTCCTCGGTTGCGACGACGAACCTGCAGGAGGTGCTGCGTGAGATGCACCAAGGGTTTGCGACGATTGCGGACAAAGTGGATAGGATATCGTCGAGAATGGATGCAGTGGTGCATAAATTGGATGCGCACGAGGAACGACTGAAGGGTGCAGAACAACGGATATCGGATACAGAGGACACAGTTTCGCAGCACACCTCGCAGCTCACCAGAATGGATAATCTGCTGCGCATTATCGCGTCCAAGAACGAGGATTTGGAGGCGAGAAGCAGGCGCAACAATGCCCGCATAATAGGAATTCCGGAGACGACCAATGTGGGCAAAATGGAGGAGTATGTGGAAAAGATGTTGCTCACAGCGATTGGTTCGGAGGCGTTTTCTCCCCACTTTATCGTGGAGAGAGCACACCGTGCCCTGGGCCCTCAACCAAAACTGGGAGCGACTCCCAGGCCCATCATTGCCCGGTTATTGAATTACCGAGATCGTGACGCGGCCCTGAGAGCAGCGAGGGGCACACGGTCCCTATCTTATGAGGGGAACTCATTTACGCTGTTTCCGGATTTCACACCAATAGTCCAGGAGGAGCGCAGGAAATTCATGGCGGTGAAGGCCAAGCTACGAACATTACAACTGGGCTATGCGCTCCTCTATCCAGCACGACTGCGGGTCACATACCAGGGCAGGCAGCGTTTTTTCACGACTCCACAGCAGGTGGAGGACTTCCTCAAGCACTACAAATGTACCCACAAACCTGGTGCGGAGGTGGCCGATGAGCAGGTACCACTGCCCGGGGAGAGGATGGATGGCGAGCAGTGAGTAGGGTAGACAATCTTTGTACACTGTCTTCTGGGGGCGAGTAAGTACTCTGTGTGGGCACTGCGATTGGGGAATCAATTGATGTAGACATTGCACTGAACTGGATATTCTGCGCATCTATTCGGGTCTGAAGGGATGGGAGACATGGGTGGGACAGTCGGAGGTTTGCAGAATTGCACGAGATGTTTGTAGATGATGTAAATGAGTATCCTCCATAGGTTGCGAATAACATTGTGGCTGAATGCGTACTCTAAAGTTGCCAATGATTATACCGCCGGACACCCCCCTCTGGGTCATCGAGTCCGACTACCGAACTGGTGGGAGTCTGGAGTAGATGAGGGGGAATTAGTGGTGCCACCTAGACAAACTCCCCGGAGGGAAATACCCGAGAGTTCATGGGGAGCTATGGAAACTGTTTTCGCCCTTGTTCGGGGGGCAATTGGGGGAGGGATGTTTTGGCACTGTAATGGGTCATGCGGGTGGTGTTTCAGGGTTTAGGGCAGTGAAGTGGTTTTCAGGCGTTGTATGGGGACGTGCGGGGGTGGTGTTTCAGGATTTAGGGCAGTGCAGTTTTGTTCGGGCAGTGTGGGGGTCATGCGGTCATGCTGGAGTTGGGTTTTCAGGGTTTAAGGCAGTGCAGTAGTGTTCGGGCAGTGTAGGGGGTCGTGGTGGGGATGGTGTTTCAGGGTTTAGGCCAGTGCAGTGGTGTTCGGGCAGTGTAGGGGGTTGTGCTGCGTCTGCTGTTTCAGGGTTTAGGGCAGTGCAGTGGTGTTCAGGTGTTGCAGTTTTGTTTGGGCAGTGTAGGGGGTCGTGCTGGGGGAGGTGTTTCAGGGTTTAGAGCAGTGCAGTGGTGTTCGGGCACTGTGGGGGTCATGCTGGAGTTGGGTTTTCAGGGTTTAGGGAAGTGCAGTCATGTTTGGGCAGTGTAGGGGTTCGTGGGGGGGCTGGTGTTTCAGGGTTTAGGGCAGTACAGTGGTGTTCGGGCAGTGTAGGGGGTCGTGGTGTGGCTGGTGTTTCAGGGTTTAGTGCAGTTCAGTGGTGTTCGGGCAGTGTAGGGGGTCGTGCTGGGTCTGCTTTTTCAGGGTTTTGGGAAGTGCAGTGGTGGTCGAGCAGTGTAGGGGGTCGTTCTGAGGGTGGTGTTTCAGGGTTTATGGTAGTGCAGTGGTGTTCGGGCAGTGTACGGGGTCGTGCTGGGGGTACTGTTTTTGCATTTAGGGCAGAGCATTGGTGTTTGGTTAGTGTAGGGGGTCGTGCGGGAGAAGTGTTTTAGGGTTTATGGTAGTGCAGTGTTGTTTGCGTAGTGTAGGGGGTTGTGCTGGGGTAGTTTTTTAGGGTTTAGGGTAGTGCAGTGGTGTTTGAGTAGTGTAGGGGTTCGTGCTGGGGGTAGTGTTTTAGGGTTTAGGGTACTACCTTGTTGTTTGTGTAGTGAAGGGTGTCAGGCTGGGGATAGTGTTTTAGGGTTTAGGGCCGTACAGTGGTGCTTGTGTGGTGTAGGGGGTCGTGCTGAGGGTACTGTTTTAGGGTTTAGGGCAGAGCAGTGGTGTTTGGGTAGTGTACGGGGTCATGCTGGGGGTGGTGTTTTAGGGTTTACGACAGTGCAGTGATGTTCAGCAGTGTAGGGGGTCATGCTGTGTTGGTGTTTTAGGGATTAGGGCAGTGCAGTGGTGTTCGGTAGTGTAGGGGGTTTTGCTGGGGGAGGAGTTTTAGGGTTTAGGGCAGTGCAGTGGTGTTCGGGCAGTGTAGGGGGTTGTGCTGGGGCTGGTGTTTCAGGGTTTACAGCAGTGCAGTGCTGTTTGGGCACTGTAATGGGTCGTGCGGGGGTGGAGTTTCAGGGTTTAGGGCAGTGCAGTGGTGTTCGCACAGTGTAGGGGTTCATGCTGGGGTTTGTGTTTCATGGTTTAGGGCAGTGCAGTGGTGTTTGGGCAGTGTAGTATGTTGTGCGGGGTCATGTTTCAGGGTTTGGGGCAGTGCAGTGGTGTTTGGGCAGTGTAGGGGGTCTTGCTGGGGCTGGTGTTTCAGGGTTTAGGGCAGTGCAGTGGTGTTCGGGTGTTGTATGGGGTTGTGCGGGGGATTGTGTTTCAGGGATTAGGGCAGTGCAGTGGTGTTCGGGCAGTGTAGGAGGTCTTGCTGGGGCTGGGGTTTCAGGGTTTAGGGCAGTGCAGTGGTGTTTGTGCAGTGTAGAGTGTCTTCCTGGGGCGGGTTTTTCAGGGTTTAGGTTAGTGCAGTGGTGTTCGGGCAGTGTAGGGGGTCTTGCTGGGGCTGGTGTTTCAGGGTTTAGGGCAGTGCAGTGGTGTTCCGGCAGTGTAGGGGGTCATGCAGGGGTGGTGTTTCAGGGTTTAGGGCAGTGCAGCGGAGTTCGGACAGTGTAGTGGGTCGTGGTGGGGTTGGTGTTTCAGGGTTTAGGGCAGTGCAGTGGTGTTCGGGCACGGTAGGGGGTCATGCTGGGGCTGGAGTTTTGGGGTTTTGGGCAGAGCAGTGGTGTTCGGGCAGTGTAGGGGGTTGTGCTGGGGCTGGTGTTTAAGGGTTTAGGGCAGTGCAGTGGTGTTTTGGCACTGTAACGGGTCATGCGGGGTGGTGTTTCAGGGTTTAGGGCAGTGGAGTGGTTTTCAGGCGTTGTATGGGGACGTGCGGGGGTGGTGTTGCAGTGTAGGGGGTCGTGCTGGGGGAGGTGTTTCAGGGTTTAGAGCAGTGCAGTGGTGTTCGGGCACTGTAGGGGGTCATGCTGGAGTTGGGTTTTCAGGGTTTAAGGCAGTGCAGTAGTGTTCGGGCAGTGTAGGGGGTCGTGCTGGGGTAGTGTTTTAGGGTTTAGGGTACTGCCTTGGTGTTTGTGTAGTGAATGCGGTCAGGCTAGGGATAGTGTTTTATGTTTTAGGGCCGTCCAGTGGTGTTTGGGTAGTGTAGGGGGTCATGCTGGTGGTACTGTTTTAGGGTTTCGGGCAGAGCAGTGGTTTTTGGGTAGTGTAGGGGGTCAAGCTGGGGGTGCTGTTTTAGGGTTTACGGCAGTGCAGTGGTGTTCGACAGTGTAGGGGGTCGTGCTGTGGTGATGTTTTAGGGTTTAGGGCAGTGCAGTGGTGTTCGGCAGTGTAGGGGGTTGTGCTGGGGGTGGAGTTTTAGGGTTTAGAGCAGTGCAGTGGTGTTCGGGGAGTATAGGGTGTCGTGCTGGGGGTAGTGTTTTAGGGTTTAAGGCAGTGCAGTGGTGGGGGACGCTAGGTGGCGCACTAGCGAATGGTCGCCTTAGTGTAAGGCGCCCGCAGTCCGTCGACATTTATCCGTACTACCATCCTTAATTGGCGACTTGGAGGGCTGCAATTACTTACAGTGACTGCTAGCGAGGTTCGGCGCTGGCTGTCCGAGTTGCGGCATTGGAGACGCGACGCTGAGGAAGCTACGAGCTCCGACAGCCCTGGCGGTGTGAACGTCTGGAGGACTCGTGACGGCTTGCTGGGGATGCATCCTAGGAGAGGCCGAGGCTGCAATAACGACCGTGGGCCACTGGCATGCGAAGGGCGCGAAGCGGACCCCGAGGACCGGAGCTGGCGTGGTGACCGGCGTGAGCCCCCCAAGGGGAGAGGTATCGCTGGCAGGACGGGTGGAGAGCTTTACCCCCCCCCATCGGAAGTGTTGAAGTGGCTGCGCTGCTGGGGTGTGCGGCTGGGGGCACCCCGGCTACCTGGCTGGTGCTAAGACCTGCATGCTGCGGGGGGCGGCGGACTTCTGCTGGAGGGCCAGGTGGGTTGCGACAGAGCTCCCCTCCACCTAATCACTCGGCCAGACCTGGGACGACGCGCGAGGCCCCAGAGTGGATTAGCGCGCTGCCCCAGGGTGCTGCGGGACCCAGCGGGTGCACGAGAACATGGCGGAGGACAGGGCTGACACCCATATTGCTGCCTATCGCTGCCGGGGCTGTGCTGGATGAACGTGTATTGCCTCTGCCCCAGACTGTGCTGTGGGTTACTGTGAGCCGCTCGTTGCGGTGGGTGCGCTGTGGGTCAGTGGGAGCTGCCAGCACGGCCTTTCCCGCTGGCCGGTCTTTCTGCCCGACGGTGCTGGGAGGTGGCGTTACGAGGCACCATCGTGGAGGACTGGAAGGCATGCCTTTGGCGCGGAGATAGCGCCACATACGGGGTCGCTGGTGGTGGCCTTCGACTGTACAGGCCCGGGCATTGGAGCTGCTGCCGAAACAGGAGCGCTGAGGCCTGAACGCGGAGACGCATCGGGAAGTTGTGTCCGGCACTGGTGAGGTGCCCTTGTCTCCCCCTTGCACCCGCCTGCTGATTACTGTGGGCCTGATACTGCTGAAGGGGGATTTCAGAGCGTTCCGGCTCACGGTGCGAAGCCTTGTCCTGCCAGCGGATCGAGATGGGCAAGACGGACACGAGGCAGCCTAAGTTGTCGTTCGAGTCCGGCAAGAAGGGGACTAAACCTCTGGAGGCGCCGCAGGTCCTTGATGGAGCGAATGGAGCTGCGGGGGACTCCTCGGTTGCGACGACGAACCTGCAGGAGGTGCTGCGTGAGATGCACCAAGGGTTTGCGACGATTGCGGACAAAGTGGATAGGATATCGTCGAGAATGGATGCAGTGGTGCATAAATTGGATGCGCACGAGGAACGACTGAAGGGTGCAGAACAACGGATATCGGATACAGAGGACACAGTTTCGCAGCACACCTCGCAGCTCACCAGAATGGATAATCTGCTGCGCATTATCGCGTCCAAGAACGAGGATTTGGAGGCGAGAAGCAGGCGCAACAATGCCCGCATAATAGGAATTCCGGAGACGACCAATGTGGGCAAAATGGAGGAGTATGTGGAAAAGATGTTGCTCACAGCGATTGGTTCGGAGGCGTTTTCTCCCCACTTTATCGTGGAGAGAGCACACCGTGCCCTGGGCCCTCAACCAAAACTGGGAGCGACTCCCAGGCCCATCATTGCCCGGTTATTGAATTACCGAGATCGTGACGCGGCCCTGAGAGCAGCGAGGGGCACACGGTCCCTATCTTATGAGGGGAACTCATTTACGCTGTTTCCGGATTTCACACCAATAGTCCAGGAGGAGCGCAGGAAATTCATGGCGGTGAAGGCCAAGCTACGAACATTACAACTGGGCTATGCGCTCCTCTATCCAGCACGACTGCGGGTCACATACCAGGGCAGGCAGCGTTTTTTCACGACTCCACAGCAGGTGGAGGACTTCCTCAAGCACTACAAATGTACCCACAAACCTGGTGCGGAGGTGGCCGATGAGCAGGTACCACTGCCCGGGGAGAGGATGGATGGCGAGCAGTGAGTAGGGTAGACAATCTTTGTACACTGTCTTCTGGGGGCGAGTAAGTACTCTGTGTGGGCACTGCGATTGGGGAATCAATTGATGTAGACATTGCACTGAACTGGATATTCTGCGCATCTATTCGGGTCTGAAGGGATGGGAGACATGGGTGGGACAGTCGGAGGTTTGCAGAATTGCACGAGATGTTTGTAGATGATGTAAATGAGTATCCTCCATAGGTTGCGAATAACATTGTGGCTGAATGCGTACTCTAAAGTTGCCAATGATTATACCGCCGGACACCCCCCTCTGGGTCATCGAGTCCGACTACCGAACTGGTGGGAGTCTGGAGTAGATGAGGGGGAATTAGTGGTGCCACCTAGACAAACTCCCCGGAGGGAAATACCCGAGAGTTCATGGGGAGCTATGGAAACTGTTTTCGCCCTTGTTCGGGGGGCAATTGGGGGAGGGATGGGGAGGGGACATGGCTGGCAGGTTGGGGTTTGCTTCAGTGGGAGGGGGGAGGGTGCGGGGGGGGAGTTTTGTTCACGGAGAGTAATTGGGATGGAACGGTCGGGGAAAGCTGAGCTGCTTATTCCTAGAAGATTGTTGCTGGTGCTGATGTGGGGTGCATGGCTGTATACACAGATGCAAGTGAAGGGGTGGTACTGGATGCCGGGTTGCTGCCGGGAGTGTGGGTATCGGCTGAAAGATGACTGAGATGGCAAGGAGGGAGAGGGTCACGGTTCTATCATGGAACGTCCGTGGATTAAATGTTGCTAGAAAATGCAGAAAGTTGATGGCTTATATAGAACAGCACCAGGTACAGATCGCATTGTTGCAAGAGACACACCTTAGCCCCCGATCGCACTATGCTCTGGCTGGCAGGTGGGCGGCTGTCCGCAGTTTTTCGTCCTATTCAGGGTATGCTAGGGGGGTGGCGATCTGGATCAAGAAAACAGTGCCCTTTGTGAAGCTTGGTGAGCGCGTGGATGCAGACGGAAGATTTGTGGTATTGTGGGGCAGGCTGGGTACTGACACGATCATAAACTGTTATGGTCCTAATGTGGACTCGCCGACCTTTTTCACACAGCTATGGGGACAGATACTTAACATTGGCTCCACGCATATTTTATGGGGTGGCGATTTTAATGTGGCGCTGGCCCCGGGATTGGACAGGTCGGATGGCAGCCATCACTACAACAAGAAAGCGCGAGATGCGCTGGCAGGTATCTTGGAGGAAGGGAACTTAATAGATAGCTGGCGGTTTGAGCATGCTGGGCTGCGGGAGGGCACACACTTTACAACATTCACTAACACATGGGCTAGACTGGATTACTGTTTTTTGTCCCGGGGCATAGCGGTGGATTTGGGGAAGGTTCAGCACCTGCCGCGGACATACTCGGACCATTGCCCGGTCCTTGTCCAGGTGGCACTCCCGGGTTATGGGGGAGCGGCCATGCGTTGGCGTATGCAGCCCATGGCCCTCCTGGACCCTCTGTTTCAAGCAGAGCTGGGGGAGGAGATTGCAGAGTTTTTTCCTCGCAATAAAGATTCGGTAGACAGTGTGGAAACCATCTGGGAGGCATTTAAAGTGACGGTCAGGGGCTACTATATTGCGAAGAGCTTTGGGGTCTTGAAAGACATACGAAGAACGCTTGCAAAATTGGAAGGGGAACTTAAAGGGCTGGAGACTAGGATGAACCGGGAGCCGATGGGTCCCCTCCATGGGGAATTCAGAGAACGGCTTACACAGTATGAAAAGGAGGCGGATAGGGAGGCTCGATTCTGTGGCAAATATTGGCAGGCTCGCAGATTCTGCGAGGGGGAAAGACCAGGTCGCGCCCTAGCGGAAGTTACTCGGCAGCCGCGTTACAATACACACATATTGGAGGTATATACGTCGGAAGGGGTTCCATGTCGCGATACCAAAGGTATCTTGGGGCAATTCACTGCACATTATAAAGAACTTTACACGGCACGCAGCGCTGGCGAGGTGGATTTTGGGGGTTTTCCAGATGATGTCGCGCTGTGTTGGCTCAGTGATGACCACAGACAGTTTCTTGGTGCACCGTTTGCATTGGATGAAATCCGGGAAGCTATTATGTCTCTTAGCAACGGTAAGGCGACGGGCTTGGATGGGCTGCCGGCGGAATTTTATAAATGCTATATTGATATTATGGCCCCAGTCCTCAAGGAGGTCTACAAGGAGTCTCTGGAAGTGGGAGTGTTGCCTGGGTCCATGAGAGAGGTGTTGATCACCTCGTTGTTGAAGCCGGGCAAGGACCCTACTGACTGCGATGCGTATAGGCCGCTCTCCTTGATAAACTGCGACGCTAAAGTTTTGGCGAAGTTGCTAGCCAATAGATTGTCGTTATTGACGCCTAAAATAGCCCTCCCAGACCAGTCCGGGTTTATCCCGGGGAGATCCACGGCCCACAACTTGCGTACCCTTTTCTCCCTGATGCATACAATAGCGCCGGAACTACCTGTGGCTGCTATATTTCTTGATGCTACCAAAGCATTTGATTCTGTTGAGTGGAACTATCTATTTGCTATTTTGTACAGGATGGGGTTTCCGAAAATATTTGTTGCCTGGGTGCGATTGCTGTATACTGACCCGAAGGCGAGAGTCTTAATCAATGGGGAAATGTCGGGCCCGATTTCATTGACCAGAGGTACCAGACAGGGGTGCCCGTTGTCCCCGTTGTTATTTGCTATTGCGATTAAGCCGTTAGCATGCCGTATTCGGCAACTGCATAAGCAAAACGCTTTTAAATGCGTCCAACGGCAGATAGACGTGTCACTGTATGCAGATGACTTGACGTTATATGTGGTAGATCCACTGGTGAATCTCAATCCATTGCTCCGAGAGTTCTTGGTCTTTGGCCGGATATCCGGTGTACAAATTAATTGGAAGAAGTCACAGTTTTTTCCCCTGACTCCGACGGTGTGCCGCTTTTCACTGGATTATCCACTCGAATGGTGTGACTCGGATTTGCGTTACTTGGGGATACAGATATCGAAGCACAAGGAGGAGACCGTGCGCTTAAATTACGGTACTGCCATCGCTAAACTAACTGAGGATGTGACGCGATGGATTTCTCTGCCTTTCACCATGGCTGGGAGGGCCTCACTTATTAAAATGGTGGTGTTGCCTCGGTTTTTATATTTGTTCCAAAATGTCCCTTATTATCCGGGTGTTTTTTTTTTCCGTATGCTACGCACGGAACTGCTACGATTATTCTGGGCCGGAAAGCAGCCTCGATTGGCGTGGTCAATTATTACCCAGCCCTATGATAGAGGGGGATTTGATGTCCCTGATTTTTTGACCTACTACCTCAGCGCTCAGGCCCATTTCGCGTACCACTGGTTTGCGCCTACGCCATTTATGCCACAGCTAGCTGTTGAGGACTGGATTGTTCGGCCGCTGCCACTGAGAGGTATTATTCAGGGCTCACCTAGTGTGCTAGACACACCGGCCGCAACGGTGACATGCACGATGGACGCATGGCGGCGGATCCTCCGCAAAGTTGCGCTTCTGTTCTTATATGCACCAAAATTGCCACTAGCTTACCACCCGGAGCTATCCTTGTTGCAGGAAACGGGGTTCCGGGAGATGTGCGCTGGACTGGGGGTCCGCTGCTGGGGAGATCTCTTCCTGAATGGTCGGTTTAAGACGAAAGAGCAGTGGTTCCATGGGGCTCAGCACACACCGTTAGATGTCTTTTATTATATTCGGTTGAGACAGGGACTGAAGGCCGTCATACCGCACTTCCCGGAGGAACCTGCGGGGGTAATGCCGCTACAAGTTGTGCTTACGTCGGAGGATGGCAGGCATCTAGTCTCGCACTTGTACCGAAGTATTCGGGAACATAGTGGTGGAGGGGAAAGCAGAGAGCTCAGACAGTGGAGTGAGGATCTAGGGAGGGATATAACGGAAGCGCAGTGGGCGTACTGTTGCGGGTTAACCTCACAGATATCGGCTAGCTGCAGATTACGAATTATTCACTTTAAGTTCCTGCAGCGAATGTACTACACGCCTGCGAGGAAGTTGCGATTTCGCTTAGCGGATAATGACAGGTGTGAGCGCTGTCGTATGGAGGGGGCTGGTTTTTTACACTTGGCATGGCTGTGTCCGGCGGTGGCTGAATATTGGACGCAGGTCCATAAGGCGCTGACGGTTATGATAGGGGACACGATTGACTGTGATCCGCTAATGATGTTGTTGGGCTACACTATGGGGATACCTAAGACATATCGGAAATTTGGAGATATTGCAATGTTGATGGCGAAAAGGAGAGTGGCTTGTAGGTGGGGGAGGGGCCGTGCACCGAAATTTAAGGAGTGGATAGCCGATTTACTATACTGTCAGGAACAGAATCTAATATACGCAGAAACGCAGCCAGCGAGTAGTAGGGCCAAGGACATTTGGGACCCATTCAGAGCGTATTTAGCGGCTGAGGTCACTTCAGGGAGGGACGGAACTCTGGAGGCAGGCGGGGCTGGCCCTGAGACTGATGCGCAAGGTGTGGGATAGTGTGATCGGGATCTGCTGGGATGATATGCTTGGCTGGAGGACGACTGCTGACAGGATGGGCTGTGTTTCTAGCGGGAGACATTGCAGATACGAGGGGAAGAGTAATGATGCGGAGTTGGATGGCTGCGCTGACCAGTATGGAACTCTCTAGGAGTAGAGGAGTGGAGGTGTTCATACGTGGCTGTGGTAGGAGGAACGGTAGCATGTAGTTTCTGGATGTGAAGGGAAATGGATGGGTGGTGGCGCTTATGGAAGGGCATCAGGGAGGTTAGCCCATCACTGCGGATTATTCCCGAGGTGGCTGTGGCGGGAGCTGCGGCAGTGTGTGACTGCCGCGTGACGTGGTCACCCGGGCTATGGTGGGGGCATTGCTGTGTATCAGACATTATTACGACGGCGTTGCCTTCTATTTCGAATTAGATTATTGGACGCTTCTCCTTCAAACGGACTCTGCCGCTCCCGCACAAGGTAGACTTGCGAATATAAGCTAAGTGCACCAGTATGACACTGAGATTAGTAAGCACCGATTTGCACTGATAAGTGGGATGTGTTGCAGCTTCTCGCCACCGGGCCTCTGGGCTGTCGGACAAATGGCTGTGTAACTTAAAGAGGATGGCAAGAGATGTGGTGGATTGTAGCCGGCCCGAGGGGTTGTAGGCGTGAAGCTGTACAGTTGATGTACTTTGTTAATAAAGATTTTGGAAACAGAAAAAACAAAACAAAAAAAAAGGCAGTGCAGTGGTGTTCGGGCAGAGTAGTGGGTCATGATGGGGTCATGTTTTAGGGTTTAGGGTAGTGCAGTGGTGTTTGGGTAGTGTAGGGGGTCGTGCTGGGGGTAGTATTTTAGGGTTTAGGGTAGTGCATTGGTGTTTGTGTAGTGATGGGGTGATGCTAGGGGTAGTGTTTTAGGGTTTAGGGGAGTGCAGTGCTCTTTTTGTATTGTAGTGGGTCGTGCTGAGGGTGGTGTTTTAGGGTTTAGGGCAGTGCAGTGGTGTTCGGGCAGTTTAGGGGGTCATGCGGGGGTATGTGTTTCAGGGTTTAGGGCAGTGCCGTGGATGTTAGGCAGTGTAGAGGGTTGGGCAGTGGAGTGGTGTTCCAGGGTTTAAGGCAGTGCAGTGGTGTTCGGTCAGTGTAGGGGGTTGTGAGGGGGTGGTGTTTCAGGGTTTAGGGCAGTGCAGTTTTGTTTGGGCAGTGTAGGGGTCATGCTGGGGCTGGTGTTTCTGGGTTTTGGGCAGAGCAGTGGTGGTGGGGTCAGTGTAGTGGTTTGTGCTGGGGCTGGTGTTTCAGGGTTTGGGGCAGTGCAGTGGTGTTCGGTCAGTGTAGGGGGTTGTGAGGGGGTGGTGTTTCAGGGTTTAGGGCAGTGCAGTTTTGTTTGGGTAGTGTAGGGGGTCATGCTGTGGGTGGTGTTTCAGGGTTTAGGGCAGTGCAGTGGTGTTCGGGAAGTGTAGGAGTTCTTGCTGCAGCTGGTGTTACATGGTTTAGGGCAGGGCAATGGTGTTCGGGCAGTGTAGAGGGTCTTCCAGGGGCTGGTGTTTCAGGGTTTAGGGCAGTGTAGTGGTGTTCGGGCAGTGTAGGGGTCATGCTGGGGATGGTGTTTCTGGGTTTTGGGCAGAGCAGTGGTGTTGGGGTCAGTGTAGGGGTTTGTGCTGGGGCTGGTGTTTCAGGGTTTAGAGCAGTGCAGTGGTGTTTGGGCACTGAAATGGGTCATGCGGGGGTGGTGTTTCAGGGATTAGGGCAGTGTAGTGGTGATCGGGCATTGTATGGGGACGTGCGGGGTGGTGTTTTAGGATTCAGGGTAGTGCAGTTTTGTTTGGGCAGTGTAGGGGGTCGTGCTGGGGGTGGTGTTTCAGGGTTTAGGGCAGTGCAGTGGGGTTCGGGCAGTGTAGGGGGTCTTGCTGGGACTGGTGTTTCAGTGTTTAGGGCAGTGCAGTGGTGTTCGGGCAGTGTAGGGGGTCTTCCTGGGGCGGTGTTTCAGGGTTTAGGGCAGTGCAGTGGTGTTCGGGCAGTGTAGGTGGTCTTCCTGGAGCTAGTGTTTCAGGGTTTAGGACAGTGCAGTGGTGTTTTCGGGCAGTGTAGGGGTTCATGCGGGGGTGGTATTTCAGGGTTTAGGGCAGAGCAGTGGTGTTTGGGTAGTGTAGGGGGTCGTGCAGGGGTAGTGTTTTAGGGTTTATGTTAGTGCAGTGGTGTTTGCGTAGTGTAGGGGGTTGTGCTGGGGGTAGTTTTTTAGCGTTTAGGGTAGTGCAGTGGTGTTTGGGGAGTATAGGGTGTCGTGCTGGGCGTAGTGTATTAGGGTTCAGGGCAGTGCAGTGGTGTTCGGGCAGTGTAGTGGGTCATGCTGGGGTAGTGTTTTAGGGTTTAGGTTAGTGCAGTGGTGTTTTGGTAGTGTAGAGGGTCATGCTGGGGGTAGTATTTTAGGGTTTAGGGTAGTGCATTGGTGTTTGTGTAGTGATGGGGGTGGTGCTGGGGGTAGTGTTTTAGGGTTTAGGGTAGTGCATTGGTGTTTGTGTAGTGATGGTGTGATGCTAGGGGTAGTGTTTTAGGGTTTAGGGGAGTGCAGTGCTCTTTTTGTATTGTAGTGGGTCGTGCTGAGGGTGGTGTTTTAGGGTTTAGGGCAGTGCAGTGGTGTTCGGGCAGTTTAGAGGGTCATGCGGGGGTTTGTGTTTCAGGGTTTAGGGCAGTGCCATGGATGTTAGGCAGTGTAGGGGGTCGGGCAGTGGAGTGGTGTTTCAGGGTTTAAGGCAGTGCATTGGTGTTCGGGCAGCATAGGGGGTCGTGCAGGGGGGTGGTGTTTCAGGGTTTAGGGCAGTGCAGTGGTGTTCAGGCAGTGTAGGGAGTCGTGGTGGGGCTGGTGTTTCAGGGTTTAGGGCAGTGCAGTGGTGTTCGGGCAGTGTAGGGGTCATGCTGGGGCTGGTGTTTCTGGGTTTTGGGCAGAGCAGTGGTGGTGGGGTCAGTGTAGGGGTTTGTGCTGGGGCTGGTGTTTCAGGGTTTGGGGCAGTGCAGTGGTGTTCGGTCAGTATAGGGGGTTGTGAGGGGGGTGGTGTTTCAGGGTTTAGGGCAGTGCAGTGGTGTTTGGGCAGTATAGGGGGTAGTGAGGGGGGTGGTGTTTCAGGGTTTAGGGTAGTGCAGTTTTGTTTGGGTAGTGTAGGGGGTCATGCTGTGGGTGGTGTTTCAGGGTTTAGGGCAGTGCAGTGGTGTTCGGGAAGTGTAGGAGTTCTTGCTGCAGCTGGTGTTACATGGTTTAGGGCAGGGCAGTGGTGTTCGGGCAGTGTAGGGGGTCTTCCAGAGGCTGGTGTTTCAGGGTTTAGGGCAGTGTAGTGGTGTTCGGGCAGTGTAGGGGTCATGCTGGGGCTGGTGTTTCTGGGTTTTGGGCAGAGCAGTGGTGTAGGGGTCAGTGTAGGGGTTTGTGCTGGGGCTGGTGTTTCAGGGTTTAGGGCAGTGCAGTGGTGTTTGGGCACTGAAATGGGTCATGCCGGGGTGGTGTTTCAGGGATTAGGGCAGTGTAGAGGTGATCGGGCATTGTATGGGGACGTGCGGGGTGGTGTTTTAGGATTCAGGGTAGTGCAGTTTTGTTTGGGCAGTGTAGGGGGTCGTGCTGGGGGTGGTGTTTCAGGGTTTAGGGCAGTGCAGTGGTGTTCGGGCAGTGTAGGGGGTCTTGCTGGGACTGGTGTTTCAGTGTTTATGGCAGTGCAGTGGTGTTCGGGCAGTGTAGGGGGTCTTCCTGGGGCGGTGTTTCAGGGTTTAGGGCAGTGCAGTGCTGTTCGGGCAGTGTAGGTAGTCTTCCTGGAGTTGGTGTTTCAGGGTTTAGGACAGTACAGTGGTGTTTTCGGGCAGTGTAGGGGTTCATGCGGGGGTGGTGTTTCAGGGTTTAGGGCAGAGCAGTGGTGTTTGGGTAGTGTAGGGGGTCGTGCAGGGGTAGTGTTTTAGGGTTTACATTAGTGCAGTGGTGTTTGCGTAGTGTAGGGGGTTGTGCTGGGGGTAGTTTTTTAGGTTTTAGGGTACTGCAGTGGTGTTTGGGTAGTGTAGGGGGTCGCGCTGGGGGGAGTGTTTTAGGGTTTAGGTTACTGCCTTGGTATTTGTGTAATGAAGGGGTTCGGGCTGGGGATAGTGTTTTAGGTTTAAGGGCCGTGCAGTTGTGTTTGTGTAGTGTAGGGGGTCATGCTGGTGGTGATGTTTTAGGGTTTACGGCAGAGCAGTGGTGTTAGGCAGTGTAGGGGGTCGTGCTGTGGTGGTGTTTGAAGGTTTAGGGCTGTGCAGTGGTGTTTAACAGTGTAGGGGGTTCTGCTGGTGGTGGAGTTTTTGGGTTTAGGGCAGTGCAGTGGTGTTCGGGGTGTATAGGGTGTCGTGCTGGGCGTAGTGTTTTAGGGTTTAGGGCAGTGCAGTGGTGTTCGGGCAGTGTAGTGGGTCGTGCTGGGGTAGTGTTTTAGGGTTTAGGGTAGTGCAGTGGTGTTTTGGTAGTGTAGAGGGTCATGCTGGGGGTAGTATTTTAGGGTTTAGGGTAGTGCATTGGTGTTTGTGTAGTGATGGGGTGGTGCTGGGGGTAGTGTTTTAGGGTTTAGGGGAGTGCAGTGGTGTTTTTGTAGTGTAGGAGGTCGTGCTGAGGGTGGTGTTTTAGGGTTTAGGGCAGTGCAGTGATGTTTGGGCAGTGTAGGGGGTCATGCGGGGGTTTGTGTTTCAGGGTTTAGGGCAGTGCAGTGGTGTTCGGGCAGGTTAGGGGGTCAGCCAGAGGGGTGGTGTTTCAGGGTTTAGGGTAGTGCAGTGGTTTTTAGGCAGTGTAGGGGGTAGTGCAGGGGTGTGGAGTTTCAGGGTTTAGGGCAGTGCAGTGGTGTTCGGGCAGTGTAGGGGGTCGTGCAGGGAGGTGGTGTTTCAGGGTTAAGGGCAGTGCAGTGGTGTTCGGGCAGTGTAGGGTGTCGTGGTGGGGCTGGTGTTTCAGGGTTTAGGGCAGTGCAGTGGTGTTAGGGCAGTGTAGGGGGTCATGCTGGGGCTGGTGTTTCAGGGTTTTGGGCAGAGCATTGGTGTTTGGGCAGTGTAGGGGGTTGTGCTGGGGCTGGTGTTTCAGGGTTTTGGGCAGTGCTGTGGTGTTCGGGCACTGTAATGGATCGTGCGGGGGTGGTGTTTCAGGGTTTAGGGCAGTGCAGTGGTGTTCGAGCATTGTAGGGGGACATGCGGGGGTGGTGTTTCAGGATTTAGGGCAGTGCAGTTTTGTTCGGGGAGTGCAGGGGGTCGTGCTGGGGGTGGTGTTTCAGGGTTTAGGGCAGTGCAGTGGTGTTCGGTCAGTGTAGGGGTCTTGCTGGGACTGGTGTTTCAGGGTTTAGGGCAGTGCAGTGGTGTTCGGGCAGGTTAGGGGGTCAGCCAGAGGGGTGGTGTTTCAGGGTTTAGGGCAGTGCAGTGGTTTTTAGGCAGTGTAGGGGGTAGTTCAGGGGTGTGGTGTTTCAGGGTTTAAGGCAGTGCAGTGGTGTTCGGGCAGTGTAGGGGGTCGTGCAGGGAGGTGATGTTTCAGGGTTAAGGGCAGTGCAGTGGTGTTCGGGCAGTGTAGGGTGTCGTGGTGGGGCTGGTGTTTCAGGGTTTAGGGCAGTGCAGTGGTGTTTGGGCAGTGTAGGGGGTCATGCTGGGGCTGGTGTTTCAGGGTTTTGGGCAGAGCAGTGGTGTTTGGGCAGTGTAGGGGGTTGTGCTGGGGCTGGTGTTTCAGGGTTTTGGGCAGTGCTGTGGTGTTCGGGCACTGTAATGGATCGTGCGGGGTGGTGTTTCAGGGTTTAGGGCAGTGCAGTGGTGTTCGAGCGTTGTAGGGGGACATGCGGGGGTGGTGTTTCAGGATTTAGGGCAGTGCAGTTTTGTTCGGGGAGTGTAGGGGGTCCAGCTGGGGGTGGTGTTTCAGGGTTTAGGGCAGTGCAGTGGTGTTCGGTCAGTGTAGGGGGTCTTGCTGGGACTGGTGTTTCAGGGTTTAGGGCAGTGCAGTGGTGTCCGGGCAGTGTAGGGTGTCTTCCTGGGGCAGTGTTTCAGGGTTTAGGGCAGTGCAGTGGTGTTCGGGCAGTGTAGGCGGTCTTCCTGTGGCTGGTGTTTCAGGGTTTAATACAGTGCAGTGGTGTTCGGCAAGTGTAGGGGGTCATGCGGGGGGTGGTGTTCAGGGTTTAGGGCAGTGGTTTTCGGGCAGTGTATGGGGTCTTGCTGGGCTTGGTGTTTCAGGGTTTAGAGCAGTGCAGTGGTGTTCGGGCAGTGTAGGGGGTCGTGCTGGGGAGGTGTTTCAGGGTTTATGGTAGTGCAGTTATGTTCGATGTTAGACGGACCGGGAGGGTCGGCCGAGGACAAGGGGAGAGGTCTCCGGGGAGAGCCGTCTCCAGCGATCGTACAGACGAGTAACTTCCCCCCCACAGATGTACACCACACAAAGATAAGGTTTAACGTTCTTTATAAGCAATCTTTAGGTACGATAGAGTGGTACAAGGAGGTCAGGACTCAGGGGTCCCCTCGATTCTAGTCGCTTGGTTGGGAAAGGGGGTAGCGGGACAGTCTTGTTACCAATCTGGTAGATGCGATGATATGATGGATAGCTCACAATCCTCGAGCTCGGAGTTCTAGCTGGACGGGCCGCGGCAGCGCCAGCAGGCCCGGTGAAGGTGGTCGTTACACGGTCCGCGGCAGCGCCAGCAGGTCCCGATGAAGGTGGTGGTTACAACGGTCCGCGGCAGCGCCAGCAGGTCCCAACGAAGGTGGCAGTTACAACGGTCCGCGGCAGCGCCAGCAGGTCCCAATGAAGGTGGTAGTTACAACGGTCCGCGGCAGCTCCAGCAGGTCCCAATGAAGGTGGTAGTTACAACGGTCCGCGGCAGCGCCAGCAGGTCCCGACAAGGATGGAGGATGCAGAAGGCCGTGGCAGCGCCAGCAGGCAGGATGATAGTTCACAAGGCAGGGCTATGGCAGCGCCGGTAGTCCGTCAAGGATGAGTTCTTCTCGGTGTCTCTCGACTCCAGGATACAACTGCCTTCCTGCTCTGGAGCTGCCCCAGTTATAGGTCTGGCGCCCTTTGATGTCCGGACCCTCGCACTTGGAGGTCGGGAGGTCCGGGATGAGGGAGTCCAGACACCCAGCAGGGGGGTGGAGCCAGCGCCCGGGGGAGCTGGGGGGCGATCGGCACCTGGCGGGGGAGAGCCATCGACACTTCTTTCTCCCATCGACCTGCCAAGTGGTCCGTTCACCTCCTGGGTGGATGGTGGTGCCGGGATGTCGGGGCCTGGCCAGGCCCAGGGTTAGGGTCGAGCTGAGGCCACGCGGCCTCGTGGTGCAGTGTCCAAGATGGCGGCCGGGCCGGGTGAGGGAGCCGGTAGTGGTTCGGCCCCATGATACAGAGATGTCCGGGGGCAGGAGTCCCGTCTGGGGACGGGGTGCGGGTTGTTTCTGTGGGTAACACCTGGAGGGCCGGGGCTCGGGCCCTGTCATGCGGGGAGGGAGCAAGCCCTTCATGTGGCCTGTCCAACATTCGAGAAGTGTAGGGGGTCGGGCTGGGGGTAGTGTTTTAGGGTTTAGGATAGTGCATTGGTGTTCGGGCAGTGTAGGGGGTCTTGCTGGGGCAGGTGTTTCAGGGTTTAGGGCAGTGCAGTGGTGTTCGGGCAGAGTAGGGGGTCATGCTGGGCCTGGTGTTTCAGGGTTTCAGGCAGTGCAGTGGTGTTCGGGCAGTGTAGGGTGTCGTGCTGGGGGTGGTGTTTCAAGGTTTAGGGCAGTGCAGTGGTGTTCGGGCAGTGTAGGGGGTCATGCTGGGGTAGTGTTTCAGGGTTTAGGGCAGTGCAGTGGTGTTCGTGCAGAGTAGCGGTTCATGCTGGGGTTGTGTTTTAGGGTTTAGGGCAGTGCAGTGATGTTTGTGTAGTGTAGGGGTTTGTGTTCGGGGTAGATTTAGGGTTTAGGGTAGTGGAGTGGTGTTTGTCTAGTACAGGGTGTCGTGCTGGGGGTAGTGTTTTAGGGTTTAGGGCAGTGCAGTGGTGTTTGTGTAGTGTAGGGGGTTGTGCTGGGGTACTGTTTTAGGGTTTAGGGCAGAGCAGTGGTGTTTGTGTAGTGTAGGGGGTCATGCTGGGGTTAGTTTTTTAGGGTTTATGGTAGTGCAGTGGTGTTTGGGTAGTGTAGGAGTTTGTGCTGGGGGTAGTGTTTTAGGGTTTAGGTACTGCATTGGTGTTTGTGTAGTGAAGGGGGTCGGGTGGGGGTTGTGTTTTAGGGTTTAGGGCAGTGCAGTGGTATTTGTGTAGTGTAGGGGGTCGTGCTGGGGGTACTGTTTTAGGGTTTATGGCAGAGCAGTGGTGTTTGGGTAGTGTAGGGGGTCGTGCTGGGGGTGGTGCTTTAGGGTATTGGGCAGTCCAGTGGTTTTTGGGCAGTGTAGGGGGTCGTGCTGGGGTGGTGTTTTAGCGTGTAGGACAGTGCAGTGGTGTTCGGCAGTGTAGGGGATCTTGCTGGGTGTGGTGTTTTAGGGCCCGATTCACGGAACTAACTTAAGACAAAATCCTAAACTTACTACTTTTGGTATTCACAGAAGTTAGGATTTTGTCTTAAGTTTGTCTTAAGACAAACTTAAGACAGACTTAAGACAAACTTAAGACAGACGTAAGACAGACTTAAGACAGACTTAAGACAGACTTAAGACAAGCTTAAGACAGACTTAAGACAGACTTAAGTTAGGATTTTGTCTTAAGTTTGTCTTAAGTCTGTCTTAAGTCTGTCTTAAGTCTGTCTTAAGTTTGTCTTAAGACAAACTTAAGACAAAATCCTAACTTCTGTGAATACCAAAAGTAGTAAGTTTAGGATTTTGTCTTAAGTTAGTTCTGTGAATCGGCCCCCTAGGGTTTAGGGCAGTGCAGTGGTGTTCGGGCAGTATAGGATGTCGTGCTGGGTGTAGTGATTTAGGGTTTTGGGCAGTGCAGTGGTGTTCGGGCTGTGTAGGGGGTCGTGCTGGGGTAGTGTTTTAGGGTTTAGGGTAGTGCAGTGGTGTTTGGGCAGTGTGAGAAGTTGGCATATGCTATCCACTAGTTATAGGGGTCACCTTGCACCAGTCCAATTCAACTCTTAAGGTGATAGTTTAAAAGACAACCTTTAAAGAAAGCTATCCTAGTGGTAGCTGTGGAGAGCAGCCTTCACGCTAAGTCTTGAAGGAGTATTAAGCTTATTGTTTTACCATGGATAACCTCTTGAATGACCAAATGAAAGAGTAGTCCACACAGGTATATGTTAGAATTGGGAATCTCTGGTTGGCACAAGTATGCACTTGTGACAAGCAGGGACTCTTACTTCTAAGTCAGAGTAAGGGGATCACCCTTTCAAATAACCCCTGCTCACCCTTTAGGTAGTGTGGCGCAAGCAGCCAAGACTCTTCTCAGGGCGTCATAGGTTAAGCATTTGTGAACACATACAGTAATACAATGACACACCACAAATGGACACCAGTCAAGGTTGTATCAAAAATAGTTCTCTTTATATAAGGCTTAGCACAACACCAGAATAACGAATAAAATGACCACAGTATTATTTTAAAGTTCAATGTTCTTGTAAAAAGGCTTAAAATACAAAAATAGGCTTCTTTTAGTCAATTCTGCTTCTTTTCAGGCTTTGTACGGTTCATACCTGGATGTGCGACTCGTTGGCATTAAAAACAAGGAAAGTAAGAGTCAAACAATCGTTGCGGACTCCGGGGTCCGTGACGTGCACGCTGCGGTGCGAACAGAAAAAAGTACCTTGGTTTTGTGGGGTCCGCGACGGACAGTGCGGGACAAGTTGATGGGTCCGGGTCGTAGTTCGGCAGCGTATTCGGATGCTGGTCGGGTCGCGGCGTCGGGACGCGGCGTTGGTACGGGACCTTCAGGGATACGTGCGGATGGCCCGGATCAGCTTGCAGAGTTCGTGGCGTTCGGCGTTCAAACCGTACCTTCGGTGCGGATAGGCGGTGACACTTCTCGGCAGCGTACGGGGAGGATCAGCGTGATGCGGCTTCTCGGCTCTGAGTACGGCACGGTGCAGTACGTTAGCAGCGTACGGACCGTACCTGCGAGACAATGAAGCTTGGGTCCGGCTTACAGGGTTCGGCAGCCAGGGCTGTACGACTCGAATCGGCAGGGAAGGTTAGGTGCGATGCGGCTGGGAGGTGATACGGTGCGTACTAACGCTTTTGGATCAGCGTAGACACACGGTGCCGGGCGGCAAAGACACGGCTTCGCGGAGGATGGAGTACGAGTCGTACTGGGGCCAAATCCAGCGGGAAACAAGCAAGAATTGTCCAGGCAACTCAGTTTTGGAAGGCAGATGAGTCCAATGGTCCTGGGACTCAGTTCAGGGGGCCAGCTCTTCTTCCAAGCCCTTGGAGATTGTTGAAACAAAGTGCAAAGTCTCTTCCAGTCGTTTCCTCTCCTTTCTCAGCAAGGCACCACTGCAGGCCAATCCCCCAGGTTAGGGAAAGTTACTCCTCCTTCAGCTTCTTCCAGGTCCTTCTAGTCAGGCAGAGTTTCTTCGTGGTTCAATCAGGATCTGCTTTCTTAGGAGCAAGGCTCCTACATTTATACCAAGTTTCTTTTGTCTTTACAGGCAAGGGGGGCCTTTGCATAATCCCAGTTCAGTTGTTTTCAGTGAGGAGCACTTTGTTGTTGCGACTCTGGCTTTTTCTTTCAGCAGGCAGGGCAGAGACATCAGACGCTCCCCAGGGGGTGGAGCCAGCATTGTGGTGGCAGAGCACTGCCCTATTCAGAGTCAAGGTGCACTCCTCCCACCCATCCTGGTGTAATCTCTCTATTCACCACCTGGCAGCCCCAGCCTGTCTCCTGGAACTTCCCAGCCCTGTCACTCAAGCTACACACAAAGAAGATAGCCCTCCCCTCCAGAGGCGGACTGAAATGGTTAGGCACGCAAATGCTAACTTTCTAAAAGTAGCATTTGCAAACCCAGGATATTAAAATAACCTTTACTAAAAGATGCATTTTATTATTCTGAGTTCAGGCATTACTAAACATGAATTTCTACCATGCTTCCTGAGCCTGCTAGGATTATAGAGTGTTATAATCTAGCAGCCCATTCTGGCCTATGGAGAGCAGGTAGCCTTACAATAGTGAAAAACGAAAATGGCTGTAATTCCCTATTAGGACATGCCACACATTTCAGGGCATGTCCTACCTTATCCTTGCAATGCACCCTGCCCTAGGGCCTACCATAGGGGTGACTAACATGAAGGTAAGGGAAGGTTTAGGGACTGGCAAGTGGGGACACTTGCCCAGTCAGCATGACAGTACCAGACTGCATGCAGGTTCTGCAATGGTAGACCTTAGACACATTTTACCAGGCTGCTTCTGTGGGTGGCACAACCAGTGCTGCAAGCCCACTAGCAGCATTTGGGATATACAAGCCCTTGGCACCCCTGGTGCACTTTACTAGGGACTGGTAGTAAACCAAATAAGCCAAACATGGAAGTCAATTCACATAATACATTTTTCCATAGGGAGCACTTGCCCTGTGGCACTGGATGGCAGTGGTACAGGGCCCTGAGCAGCTAACACCAGCACAAAAATACATTGAGGCACAGACAAAAATGGAAGGGTGACCCATGCCAATGGTACCAGGTCTAACAGTATATATTCAAAATATATGTATTTATTCTAAGAACAAATCCCACTAGTCTCTTGTGAGGCTGGAGGTAAAGATACAATTCAATAAAGCATTTATAATAACAATAAATAGCACTGGAATCACAGGGCCCCGGGGGGAGCAAACCATATATTAAAAAATGGTATAAGAACCACGACAGTTCTGCAGACAGTGCCTAGGGCACTTAGGATCGCTGGCCCCTTACGAAACCACCCAAGGTAGTGAGTAAGGGGACCCACGGGAAGCGTGTGCAGTGTTTAAACTACAGTTGGGATCCCTTTTAAACCCTATGGGAAATGTCGGAGTTGGAAATTGGAAGAAACTGGACACTTCTAGCAGGAGTTCAAGTTCAGGTGTTTAGAGTTAAGCTCTTGGAGGGCCCACACCCACGACAGTACCGAGGTACCACTGTTACCTGCCCCAGGGAAGCCGGGTGCATAGGTCGTTTTCGGTGTCGGGTCGATGTCTCGTTTTCAATGGAAAAACGTGAAGAACTGCTGCTGGCGTGAAGCGTTGTCGATGTCGTACAGATTGAAGAAGTAGATCTTGAAGGTAAGGACCTGAAAGCAGAGGGGACAGAGTCTGGGTCCCTAGCCAGTGGCCAGGGGCCTTTGGAGAAAGAGCCCTTCAATGTCGGGTGTTTTCAGGTGGAAGACGGGTAGCTTGGATCAGCAGCCACGGAGTCCAGGAGGCTTCAAGGAAGGCCAGCTTCTGGAGGGCGACTGTCCCACAAAGGATGAAGGCCGCTGCGGTGTTAGCGCCCAGATTGGATCCACTAATCCTTGGCATCCGCAACCCACACAAGAATCAGAAAACAGCTACGGTGCAGACCCATGAGGTCTGAGCGAGGTCTCCAGCTAGGAGACTGTAGAGCAGGCCTGGAGCAACCAGGGGAGCTCTTTAAAGTAAAGATTGACCTCTGCTAGGGCCCACCAGTTGAAAGACAAGGGAGCAATTTGGAGTGCGTAAAGATGAGCCCACGGGTCTCCGGAGCAAGCTGGAGCATCGTCCTTTGGCACAGTAATGCTGAGAGGTTAGCTCAATGATGGGCCGAAGCACAACTTCCCCACTGGTCGGGTTTGTGTGCTGTGCAAGAGGTGGCCGGTGTCCTGGGGTATTGGTTATCTCGGCACCCACGGTGTCCACGGTGCTAAGCTTTGCTGTGCACACTCACTGGCCTCTGGGATGCTTGGGAACCCACCTCAGGGTAGGCAGAAGTCTTCGTTGTCTGTAGGAGCAGTGGAGTTCCAACCGGGTCACTTGCAGTGTTTCAGGTGCCTGCCAAGCAGGGGGGTAACTCCTTTACCCCAAGGGAGATTTCATCATTCAGTTGAGCGGCAGCTCATCGAAGGTTCAAGTCTTTGAAGCAAAGTTCTCTTCCAAGATTAATATGAGGCTCAGGGGACCCTGCACCCACCTTTATCCAGGGATTAGGAGAGTGTCTAAATCAGAGCCCACCAATGGGAGTTCAGGCAGGAAAGGGTGGCTACACCCTCTCCCCTTTGTGTGTTTCCTGCCTGGGCAGGGGACAGGATGCCCCTGAACCGGTTTGAGGCGGTGTATGCAGAAGTAGGCACAGGAGAAGCCTACATGCAAGTTTGAAAGACATCCTAAGGTGTACCCACCCAGTTCCAATCCACATAGTCTGTCTGGGGAGGTGGAGACACCTCCCTGCAACAAGATCCCTATTGTCCAGCTGCCGTGGCTGGAGTTCTGCCCAGCAACAGGCAGCAAGAATCATGTGGGTGGCGGGTAGCATCCATTCTGTACTACATGTGCTCTTTTAAATTGGTGTCTAAAATCTGCCGCTTTTACCATATCACCCCTCTAGCAGGGAGGAATCATGCCCTCATTCCCATGGCTGGATTGGGGGTATGATTCCACGATGTTTGACACCAAACATGACCTGGTTCTGTGCAGCCACTCTCAAGTTATCACGCTATCGCGATTACTTATAATGCGGTTAAGAGTATATGGTATGGCTGCACTACAAACAACCTCGCAATAGTTTTAACCAAGGTTGCAGAGGAGCCCTACTCAGGTAGGGGTTCCCCCTCACACATATCTCAGCACCCTGCCTTGTAGGAATAGCAAGGCCTGCCTATGAGGATCTATGTGTTGTATTTAAGTGGGATACAGGATACCTATATCCCTGTAAGTGGTGCAAGCACCCTCTTACCCAGACTACAGTAGTGGTCTGGTGGTGTCAGTTTGTATGGCTGTCCCCGGGGTGGCACAATAAGTGCAGCAGCCCCTGGTAGGCCTCTGAGGAACCCATGCCCTGGGTAACTAGTGTACCATCTACAAGGGCTCACAGGGTGACCTCAGTATCCAATTGGTATGTACCTAAAGTACTCACATCAGTTTAGAGAGGAAGCAGATAGGCTGGGGTCCTGGATAGCAGGGCCACAGCCTGGCTAGAGTCAAAAAACAGTCAAAACATCAGGAAAAAGTTGGGGGCAACTATGCAGTCGATGCCACTCTCCTACAGGTAGCGGAGAGAGGTGTGCTGGGAGTTGTATTTTAGGGTTTAGGATAGTGCATTGGTGTTTGTGTAGTGATGGGGGTCATGCTGGGGGTGGTGTTTTAGGGTTTAGGGCAGTGCAGTGGTGTTCGGGCAGTGTAGGGGGTCATGCAGAGATTTATGTTTCAGGGTTTAGGGCAAAGCAGTGGTGTTCGGGCAGTGTAGGGGGTCATCCAGAGGGGTGGTGTTTCAGGGTTTAGGGCAGTGCAGTGGTGTTTAGGCAGTGTAGGGGGTCGTGCAGGGGTGTGGTGTTTCAGGGTTTAAGGCAGTGCAGTGGTGTTCGGGCAGTGTAGGGGGTCGTGCAGTCGGGAGATGTTTCAGGGTTTAGGGCAGTGCAGTGGTGTTCGGGCAGTGTAGGGGGTTGTGGTGGGGCTGGTGTTTCAGGGTTTAGGGCAGTGTAGTGGTGTTCGGGCAGTGTAGGGGGTCATGCTTGGGCTGGTGTTTCAGGGTTTTGGGCAGAGCAGTGGTGTTCGGGCAGTGTAGGGGGTTGTGCTGGGACTGGTGTTTCAGGGTTTAGGGCAGTGCAGTGGTGTTCGGGGACTGTAATGGGTTGTGCGGGGGTGGTGTTTCAGGATTTAGGACACTGCAGTGGTGTTTGGGCATTGTATGGGGACGTGCGGGGGGTGGTGTTTCAGGATTTAGGGCAATGCAGTTTTGTTCGGGCAGTGTAGGGGGTCGTGCAGGGGGTGGTGTTTCAGGGTTTAGGGCAGAGCAGTGGTGTTCGGGCAGTGTAGGGGGTCTTGCTGGGACTGGTGTTTCAGGGTTTAGGGCAGTGCAGTGGTGTTCGGGCAGTGTAGGGGGTCTTCCTGGGGTGGTGTTTCAGGGTTTAGGGCAGGGGTGTTCGGGCAGTGTAGGTGGTCTTCCTGGGGCTGGTGTTTCAGGGTTTAGGACAGTGCAGTGGTGTTCGGGCAGTGTAGGGGGTCATGCGGGGGTGGTGTTTCAAGGTTTAGGGCAGTGCAGTGGTGTTCGGGCAGTGTAGGGGGTTGTGCGGGGGGTGGTGTTTCAGGGTTTAGGACAGTGCAGTGGTGTTAGGGCAGTGTAGGGGGTCTTGCTGTGGCCGATGTTTCGGGGTTTAGGGCAGTGGTGTTCGGGCAGTGTAGGAGGTCTTGCTGGGGCTGGTGTTTCAGGGTTTAGGGCAGCGCAGGGGTGTTCGGGCACTGTAGGGGGTCGTGGTGGGGCTGGTGTTTCAGGTTTTAGGACAGTGCAGTGGTGTTCGGGCAGTGTAGTGGGTCTTGCTGGGGCTGGTGTTTCAGGGTTTTGGGCAGAGCAGTGGTGTTCGGGCAGTGTAGGCGGTCTTCCTGGGGCTGGTGTTTCAGGGTTTAGGACAGTGCAGTGGTGTTCGGGCAGTGTAGGGGGTCATGTGGGGGTGGTGTTTCAGGGTTTAGGGCAGTGAAGAGGTGTTCGGGCAGGGTAGGGGGTCGTGCGGGGGTGGTGTTTCAGGGTTTAGAGCAGTGCAGTGGTGTTCGGGCAGTGTAGGGGGTCTTGCTGTGGCCGATGTTTTGGGGTTTAGGGCAGTGGTGTTCGGGCAGTGTAGGAGGTCTTGCTGGGGCTGGTGTTTCAGGGTTTAGGGCAGTGCAGTGGTGTTCGGGCAGTGTAGGGGGTCTTTCGGGGGATGGTGTTTCAGGGTTTAGGACAGTGCAGTGGTGTTTGGGCAGTGTAGGGGGTCGTGCTGGAGTTGGGTTTTCAGGGTTTAGGACATGGCAGTAGTGTTCAGGCAGTGTCGGGGTTCGTGGTGGAGCTGGTGTTTCAGGATTTAGGGCAGTGCAGTGGTTTTCGGGCACTTTAGGGGGTCGTGGTGGGGCTGGTGTTTCAGGTTTTAGGACAGAGCAGTGGTGTTCGGGCAGTGTAGGGGGTCTTCCTGGGGCTGGTGTTTCAGGGTTTAGGACAGTGCAGTGGTGTTCGGGCAGTGTAGGGGGTCATGTGGGGGTGGTGTTTCAAGGTTTAGGGCAGTGAAGAGGAGTTCGGGCAGGGTAGGCGGTCATGCGGGGGTGGTGTTTCAGGGTTTAGGGCAGTGCAGTGGTGTTCGGGCAGTGTAGGGGGTCTTGCTGTGGCCGATGTTTCGGGGTTTAGGGCAGTGGTGTTCGGGCAGTGTAGGAGGTCTTGCTGGGGCTGGTGTTTCGGGGTTTATGGCAGTGCAGTGGTGTTCGGGCAGTGTAGGGGGTCTTTCGGGGGCTGGTGTTTCAGGGTTTAGGACAGTGCAGTGGTGTTTGGGCAGTGTAGTGGGTCGTGCTGGAGTTGGGTTTTCAGGGTTTAGGACATGGCAGTAGTGTTCGGGCAGTGTAGGGGTTCGTGGTGGGGCTGGTGTTTCAGGATTTAGGGCAGTGCAGTGGTTTTCGGGCACTGTAGGGGGTCGTTGTGGGGCTGGTGATTCAGGTTTTAGGACAGTGCAGTGGTGTTCGGGCAGTGTAGGGGGTCTTGCTGTGGCCGATGTTTCGGGGTTTAGGGCAGTGGTGTTCGGGCAGTGTAGGAGGTCTTGCTGGGGCTGGTGTTTCAGGGATTAGGGCAGTGCAGTGGTGTTCGGGCAGTGTAGGGGGTCTTTCGGGGGCTGGTGTTTCAGGGTTTAGGACAGTGCAGTGGTGTTCGGGCAGTGTAGGGGGTCGTGCTGGAGTTGGGTTTTCAGGGTTTAGGACATGGCAGTAGTTTTCGGACAGCGTAGGGGTTCGTGGTGGAGCTGGTGTTTCAGGATTTAGGGCAGTGCAGTGGTTTTCGGGCACTTTAGGGGGTCGTGGTGGGGCTGTTGTTTCAGGTTTTAGGACAGTGCAGTGGTGTTCGGGCAGTGTAGGGTTCGTGCTGGGGCTGGTGTTTCAGGGTTTTGGGCCGAGCAGTGGTGTTCGGGCAGTGTAGGCGGTCTTCCTGGGGCTGGTGTTTCAGGGTTTACGACAGTGCAGTGGTGTTCGGGCAGTGTAGGGGGTCATGCGGGGGGTGGTGTTTCAGGGTTTAGGGCAGTGAAGAGGTGTTCGGGCAGTGTAGGGGGTCATGCGGGGGTGGTGTTTCAGGGTTTAGGGCAGTGCAGTGGTGTTCGGGACTGTAATGGGTTGTGCGGGGGTGGTGTTTCAGGAGTTAGGGCACTGCAGTGGTGTTTGGGCATTGTATGGGGAAGTGCGGGGGTGGTGTTTCAGGATTTAGGGCAATGCAGTTTTGTTCGGGCAGTGTAGGGGGTCGTGCAGAGGGTGGTGTTTCAGGGTTTAGGGAAGAGCAGTGGTGTTCGGGCAGTGTAGGGGGTCTTGCTGGGACTGGTGTTTCAGGGTTTAGGGCAGTGCAGTGGTGTTCGGGCAGCATAGGGGGTCTTCCTGGGGTGGTGTTTCAGGGTTTAGGGCAGGGCAGTGGTGTTCGGGCAGTGTAGGCGGTCTTCCTGGGGCTGGTGTTTCAGGGTTTAGGACAGTGCAGTGGTGTTCGGGCAGTGAAGGGGGTCATGCGGGGGGTGGTGTTTCAATGTTTAGGGCAGTGCAGTGGTGTTCGGGCAGTGTAGGGGGTCTTGCTGGGACTGGTGTTTCAGGGTTTAGGGCAGTGCAGTGGTGTTCGGGCAGTGTAGGGGGTCTTGCTGTGGCCATTGTTTCGGGGTTTAGGGCAGTGGTGTTCGGGCAGTGTAGGAGGTCTTGCTGGGGCTGGTGTTTCGGGGTTTAGGGCAGTGCAGTGGTGTTCGGGCAGTGTATGGGGTCTTTCGGGGGCTGGTGTTTCAGGGTTTAGGACAGTGCAGTGGTGTTTGGGCAGTGTAGTGGGTCGTGCTGGAGTTGGGTTTTCAGGGTTTAGGACATGGCAGTAGTGTTCGGGCAGTGTAGGGGTTCGTGGTGGGGCTTGTGTTTCAGGATTTAGGGCAGTGCAGTGGTTTTCGGGCACTGTAGGGGGTCGTGGTGGGGCTGGTGTTTCAGGTTTTAGGACAGTGCAGTGGTGTTCGGGCAGTGTAGGGGGTCGTGCTGGGGCTGGTGTTTCAGGGTTTTGGGCAGAGCAGTGGTGTTCGGGCAGTGTAGGCGGTCTTCCTGGGGCTGGTGTTTCAAGGTTTATTACAGTGCAGTGGTGTGCGGGCAGTGTAGGGGGTCATGTGGGGGGTGGTGTTTCAGGGTTTAGGGCAGTGAAGAGGTGTTCGGGCAGGTTAGGGGGTCATGCGGTGGTGGTGTGTCAGGATGTAGGGCAGTGCAGTGGTTTTCGGGCACTTTAGTGGGTCGTGGTAGGGCTGGTGTTTCAGGTTTTAGGACAGTGCAGTGGTGTTCGGGCAGTGTAGGGGGTCGTGCTGGGGCTGGTGTTTCAGGGTTTAGGACAGTGCAGTGGTGTTCGGGCAGTGTAGGGGGTCATGCGGGGGTGGTGTTTCAGGGTGTAGGGCAGTGAAGAGGTGTTCGGGCAGTGTAGGAGGTCATGCGGGGGTGGTGTTTCAGGGTTTAGGGCAGTGCAGTGGTGTTCGGGCAGTGTAGGGGGTCTTGCTGTGGCCGATGTTTCGGGGTTTAGGGCAGTGGTGTTCGGGCAGTGTAGGAGGTCTTGCTGGGGCTGGTGTTTCGGGGTTTAGGGCAGTGCAGTGGTTTTCGGGCAGTGTAGGGGGTCTTTCGGGGGCTGGTGTTTCAGGGTTTAGGACAGTGCAGTGGTGTTCGGGCAATGTAGGTGGTCGTGCTGGAGTTGGCTTTTCAGGGTTCAGGAAATGGCAGTAGTGTTCGGGCAGTGTAGGGGTTCGTGGTGGGGCTGGTGTTTCAGGATTTAGGGCAGTGCAGTGGTTTTCGGGCACTGTAGGGGGTTGTCGTGGGGCTGGTGTTTCAGGTTTTAGGACAGTGCAGTGGTGTTCGGGCAGTGTAGGGGGTCGTGCTGGGGCTGGTGTTTCAGGGTTTTGGGCAGAGCAGTGGTGTTCGGGCAGTGTAGGGGGTCGTGCTGGGGCTGGTGTTTCAGGGTTTAGGGCAGTGCAGTGGTGTTTGGGCAGTGTAGGGGGTCTTGCTGGGGGTGGTTTTTCAGGGATTAGGGCAGTGATGTTCGGGCAGTGTAGTGGGTCTTGCTGGGGGTGGTGTTTCAGGGTTTAGAGCAGTGCAGTGGTGTTCGGGCAGTGTCGGGGGTCATGCTGGGGGTGGTGTTTCAGGGTTTATGGTAGTTCAGTTGTGTTCGGGCAGTGTCAGGGGTCGGGCTGGGGGTAGTGTTTTAGGGTTTAGGATAGTGCATTGGTGTTTGTGTAGTGATGGGGGTCGTGCTGGGGGTGGTGTTTTAGGGTTTAGGGCAGTGCAGTGGTGTTCGGGCAGTTTAGGGGGTCATGCGGGGGTTTATGTTTCAGGGTTTGGGGCAGTGCAATGGTGTTCAGGCAGTGCAGGGGGTCATCCAGAGGGGTGGTGTTTCAGGGTTTAGGGCAGTGCAGTGGTGTTTAGGCAGTGTAGGAGGTCGTGCAGGGGTGTGGTGTTTCAGGGTTTAAGGCAGTGCAGTGGTGTTCGGGCAGTGTAGGGGGTCGTTCAGTCGGGAGGTGTTTCAGGGTTTAGGGCAGTGCAGTGGTGTTCGGGCAGTGTAGGGGGTTGTGCAGGGGGTGGTGTTTCAGGGTTTAGGGCAGTGCAGTGGTGTTCGGGCAGTGTAGGGGGTCACGCTGGAGTTGGGTTTTCAGGGTTTAGGACATGGCAGTAGTGTTCGGGCAGTGTAGGGGTTCGTGGTGGGGCTGGTGTTTCAGGATTTAGGGCAGTGCAGTGGTTTTCACGCACTGTAGGGGATCGTTGTGGGGCTGGTGTTTCAGGTTTTAGGACAGTGCAGTGGTGTTTGGGCAGTGTAGAGGGTCGTGCTGGGGCTGGTGTTTCAGGGTTTTGGGCAGAGCAGTGGTGTTCGGGCAGTGTAGGGGGTCGTGCTGGGGTTGGTGTTTCAGGGTTTAGGGCAGTGCAGTGGTGTTTCAGCAGTGTAGGGGGGTCTTGCTGGGGGTGGTTTTTCAGGGATTAGGGCAGTGGTGTTCAGGCAGTTTAGTGGGTCTTGCTGGGGGTGGTGTTTCAGGGTTTAGAGCAGTGCAGAGGTGTTCAGGAAGTGTTGGGGGTCGTGCTGGGGGTGGTGTTTCAGGGTTTATGGTAGTTCAGTTGTGTTCGGGCAGTGTAAGGGGTCGGGCTGGGGGTAGTGTTTTAGGGTTTAGGATAGTGCATTGGTGTTTGTGTAGTGATGGGGGTCATGCTGGGGGTGGTGTTGTAGGGTTTAGGGCAGTGCAGTGGTGTTCGGGCAGTGTAGGGGGTCGTGCGGGGGTTTATGTTTCAGGGTTTGGGGCAGTGCAGTGGTGTTCGGGCAGTGCAGGGGGTCATCCAGAGGGGTGGTGTTTCAGGGTTTAGGGCAGTGCAGTGGTGTTTAGGCAGTGTAGGGGGTAGTGCATGGGTGTGGTGTTTCAGGGTTTAAGGCAGTGCAGTGGTGTTCAGGCAGTGTAGGGGGTCGTGCAGAAGGGAGGTGTTTCAGGGTTTAGGGCAGTGCAGTGGTGTTCGGGCAGTGTAGGGGGTTGTGGTGGGGCTGGTGTTTCAGGGTTTAGGGCAGTGTAGTGGTGTTCGGGCAGTGTAGAGTGTCGTGCTGGGGCTGGTGTTTCAGGGTTTTGGGCAGAGCAGTGGTGTTCGGGCAGTGTAGGGGGTTGTGCTGGGGCTGGTGTTTCAGGGTTTAGGGCAGTGCAGTGGTGTTCGGGCACTGTAATGGGTTGTGCGGGGGTGGTGTTTCAGGATTTAGGCCACTGCAGTGGTGTTTGGGCGTTGTATGGGGACGTGCGGGGGGTGGTGTTTCAGGATTTAGGGCAATGCAGTTTTGTTCGGGCAGTGTAGGGGGTCATGCAGGGAGTGGTGTTTCAGGGTTTAGGGCAGTGCAGTGGTGTTCGGGCAGTGTAGGAGGTCTTGCTGGGTCTGGTGTTTCAGGGTTTAGGGCAGTGCAGTGGTGTTCGGGCAGTGTAGGGGGTCTTCTTGGGGTGGTGTTTCAGGGTTTAGGGCAGGGCAGTGGTGTTCGGGCAGTGTATGCGGTCTTCCTGGAGCTGGTGTTTCAGGGTTTAGGACAGTGCAGTGGTGTTCGGGCAGTGTAGGGGGTCATGCGGGGTGATGTTTCAGGGTTTAGGGCAGTGCAGTGGTATTCGGGCAGTGTAGGGGGTCATGCGGGGGTGGTGGTTCAGGGTTTAGGGCAGTGCAGTGGTGTTCGGGCAGTGTAGGGGGTCTTGCTGTGGCCGAATTTTCATGGTTTAGGGCAGTGGTGTTCGGGCAGTGTAGGAGGTCTTGCTGGGGCTGGTGTTTCAGGGTTTAGGGCAGTGCAGTGCTGTTCGGGTAGTGTAGGGGGTCTTTCGGGGCCTGGTGTTTCAGGGTTTAGGACAATGCAGTGGTGTTCGGGCAGTGTAGGGGGTTGTGCTGGAGTTGGGTTTTCAGGGTTTAGGACATGGCAGTAGTGTTCGGGCAGTGTAGGGGTTTGTGGTGGGCCTGGTGTTTCAGGATTTAGGGCAGTGCAGTGGTTTTCGGGCATTGTAGGGGGTCATGGTGGGGCTGGTGTTTCAGGTTTTAGGACAGTGCAGTGGTGTTCGGGCAGTGTAGGGGGTCGTGCTGGGGCTGGTGTTTCAGGGTTTTAGGCAGAGCAGTGGTGTTCAGGCAGTGTAGGGGGTCGTGCTGGGGCTGGTGTTTCAGGGTTTAGGGCAGTGCAGTGGTGTTTGGGCAGTGTACGGGGTCTTGCTGGGGGTGGTTTTTCAGGGATTAGGGCATTGGTGTTCGGGCAGTGTAGTGGGTCTTGCTGGGGGTGGTGTTTCAGGGTTTAGAGCAGTGCAGTGGTGTTCGGGCAGTGTAGGGGGTCGTGCTGGGGTGGTGTTTCAGGGTTTTTGGTAGTTCAGTTGTGTTCAGGCAGTGTAAGGGGTCAGGCTGGGGGTAGTGTTTTAGGGTTTAGGATGGTGTATTGGTGTTCCTGTAGTGAAGGGGGTCGGGCTGGGGGTAGTGTTTTAGGGTTTAGGGCAGTGCAGTGGTGTTTGTGTAGTGTAGGGGTTTGTGCTGGGGGCACTGTTTTAGGGTTTAGGGCAGGATAGTGGTGTTTGTGTAGTGTAGGGGGTCGTGCTGGGTTTATTGTTTTAGCATTTAGGTCAGAGCAGTGGTTTTTGGGTAGTGTAAAGGGTCATGCTGGGGGTGGAGTTTTAGGGTTTAGGGCAGTGCAGTGGTGTTCGGGCAGTATAGGGTGTTGTGCTGGGGGGAGTGTTTTAGGGTTTAGGGCAGTGCAGTGGTGTTCGGCAGTGTAGGGGGTCATGCTGGGGGTGGTGTTTTAGGGTTTAGGGCAGTGCAGTGGTGTTCGGGCAGTATAGCGTGTCGTGCTGCGGGGTTGTGTTTTAGGGTTTAGGGCAGTGCAGTGGTGTTCAGGCAGTGTAGGGGGTCATGCTGGGGTAGTGTTTTAGGGTTTAGGGTAGTGCAGTGGTGTTTGGGTAGTGTAGGGGATCGTGCTAGGGGTAGTATTTTAGGGTTTAGGGTAGTGCATTGGTGTTTGTGTAGTGACGGGGATTGTGCTGGGGTTAGTGTTTTAGGGTTTATCGGATTGCAGTGGTGTTTGTGTAGTGTAGGGGGTCGTGCTGAGGGTGGAGTTTTAGGGTTTAGTGCAGTGCAGTGGTGTTTGAGAGTGTAGGGGTCGTGCAGGGGGCTGGTGTTTCAGGGTTTAGGGCAGTGCAGTAGAATGAATGAATGAATGAATGGAAACTTGTAATCGCGCTACTTAGCCCGAAGGCATCAAGGCGCCTAAACAAAACAGTTCGAAAAAGAGGCAGATCGTGTCTAAGCGTAGGCCCTGGCAAAAAGCCAGGTCTTAAGGGCCTTCCTAAATGCCAGAGCCGAGGGAAGAGATCTTATCTCCAGAGGCAGGGAATTCCACTGCCTGGGAGCAAGAGTTGAGAAGGCTCTACCTCCCCACCTAGCCTTACGTATCCTGGGCACTGAAAGCAGAAGTTTATTTGACGACCGGAGGGTTCTGGGGGGAATGTATGGGACCAGCAAATCCTTCATACCCCCAGACCGATTAGTTGCCAAGGCTCTATAAATCAAAGTCAGGGATTTAAAGGATATCCTGGACTCAATAGGGAGCCAATGTAAGGTCCTTCTTGCTTGATGGGTCTTGGCCCGTTTAGGCAGGTCCAGGACCAGTCTAGCGGCAGCATTCTGCACCATCTGTAGACGAGACACCAGGCCCTTATTGATGCCCAAATAAAGAGCATTGCAGTAATCAAGTCTGGACCCAATCAATGCCAGGACAGTATGTTTCCTGGCCTGGAAAGACAGATAGTGCCTGATCCTCCTTAAGATGTTTATCAGTCCCCAACAGGTGGAGATGGTCCTGCTTACCTGTTGATCCATCCTCAAAAGGGGATGGATCAAAACACCCAGATTTTTGGCCAGGGTCGACGGAGTAGGGCACACCCCCATAGAGGGCGGCCACCAATCAGTTGACCAGAAATCCTCCTTTCCCCCGAACACCAGAAACTCTGTTTTATCCCCATTGAATTTCAATGAGTTACCCACCATCCATTGAGCGACTGCCTTCAAACAGTTTTTAAAATTGGAGGCAGCCAGGATAGTGGGTTGGGTAAAGGACAGCAGAATCTGTGTATCGTCAGCATAAGAGATTACCTCCATCCCAAAAGATCTAATAAGCCTGGCCAGTGGGGTAACATAGATGTTAAAAAGGGTCGGACTTAAAGCCGACCCCTGAGGGACCCCACAAAGCACAGGAAGGGATGGAGACAGAAAATCCCCCAGCTTTACCCTCTGTTCCCTCTGATTGAGAAAGGATGTCAGCAGACTAAGTGCTGTGCCCTTGACCCCGATCTCCCTCAGCCTTGATGTTAATACTGAGGGAGACAGGGTATCAAAAGCAGCCGAGAGATCCAAGAGGATGAGGAGAGTAGTCAGTCCCTTATCAACCCGAGTGCGAATGGTGTCAAGCACGATAGTAAGGGCAGACTCGGTACTGTGTTCTCTCCTAAAGCCGTGCTGCGAGTGGTCCAGCTTATCATGGGCTTCCAGAAAATCAACCAGATGCTTATTTAGATGGATTTCCAGCATCTTGGCAGGAGCTGGAAGCAACGAGATAGGGCGGAAGTTCTTAAGCACACCCGGGTCAAGAGAGGGTTTCTTTAAAAGAGGCTTGACCACCGCCTTCTTCCACTGAAGGGGGAAAGTCCCTTCCTTAATTGCCCCATTCATCACACCCAATAAGGGTGGAAGAAGACAGTCTTTACACTGTTTGAGAAGTTTGAGGGGGCAAGGGTCTAAGGGGGAACCCGACCTAACCTTGGTCAAGAGGCCCTCAAGATCCAGTAGGGAAAGAGAGGGAAAACTGGACAGACTTCCAGAGGGCACCTCCTCAGATGAAGATGGCGAGACACAGTCTAAGGGGATAGATAGAGTCACCCTTTGTTGCTCCAGAGCTGAATAAATATCCACAATCTTGGTGTTGAAAAATTGTGCAATATCATTGCACAGCTGTTGTGAGCTCACCACCGGGTCTGGCATCTTTAGTGAGGTAAGCGTGTCCACGATTTTAAAAAGATCTTTAGGTGAGGAAAGTGAGGCAGTAAGAGAGGTAAAATATTCTTGTTTGGTTTTTATAACCTCCTTCTTATATAACCTCAACATAGTTTTATGTCTGTCCCTCTCACACACGTACCCACTGGACCGCCAACGACGCTCCTGTCGCCGTAATCCCTGCCTAAGTAATCTGAGTGGTTCCGAGAACCAAGGGGCGGATGGAGTTCTTCTGGCCGAATAGCACAAGATGGCCGGTGCAAGTTCGTCCATGGCTATAGTAACCCCGTTCTCCAGCCTTTCCACCGCCGATGTTACCTCCTCCCCCGGGGCGATCAAGAGCCCTGCAAGCTTGGGAGCAAGTAGATTATTAGATAACTTTTTTAAGTTACGTCTTCGTTCAAACTTGGAAGGCATATTGCCCCTATTACTGGACAGAGAGGTAGTAAGGACCAGAGGAATTGCATAGTGGTCTGACCAGGAAAGGGGGATAGGCAATTCGGTGACCAACCGCATGTCGTTGGATGTGAGAAGTTGGCCTGGTATATGCTGTTCACTAGTTCTAGTGACCACCTTGTACCATGCCAAGCAACCCTTATGGTGTGGTTGTAAGTCAACCTTTTTGGACTAGCTGCCCTAGTGGTAGCGTAGGCTAAGCAGTCTTTGAGGCTAAACTCGTGATGCGTGTTAAGCAAGCTGTTTTACCAATAGTAACCCCCTTTTATACCAATGAAAGGACACCACACAGATATATATTCAAAATATATATGTATTTATTTATCAAAGTAACCCCTAGTCTCTTTATGAGCACAGGAGCACAAATCGTCAAACAAGATTACAGTAGAATACACAGAAGTTGCACTTTATATGGATAGGCCCTGGTGGCCACTCAAACCATATACTAAAATAGTGGTATAAGTACCACGAACAGAAAAGGGAAAAGGCCTAGGGCCTCTAGAATCGCTGGGCCTACAAGGAGCTAACGTCAGTTAGTGACCAGGAGGTCCACGGGTGGCGTGTGCAGAGCAAATAGTCACACGCGTGCTCCCATAGGTTTCAATGGGTGCGTAAAAAGTACAAAGTTACTGCAAAAGGAATCTTCCGGATGACCTAGGAACTTAAGATTTGGAACACAGGCACTAGAGATGTATTACTACACATGGGCACCGGAGTACCAGCTTTACCTCACCCACAGGAAGCGGGTGCATAGGCCTCAAAGTGCGTCGGGTTTCTTCTATCTGTTCCGTTGAGCCTGGGACAAAGATGCTGCAGGCGGTCGGTCGGGAAGAGATGCAGTGGATCCAAGAGTGGATCGGAGATGTTGAAGACCTGTAAGCAGAGGGGACAGTGTTCACAGTCACTAGCCAGTGACCAGCGTGGCACCAGGTGGGTACCAGGCGATGTCGGGTGCAAACAGGTGATGAGGGGTAGCTTGTCTCCGCAGCCACGTGGTCCCTGAAGGTCGACGACGTCCAGGAGTCGGCTCACGAGCTGTCCCACGCAGGCTCTCGCTGTCGGCGGTGTCGGCGACTTGATCGAAGCAAACAAGCCTTGGCAAAAGCAATTGCAGGAGGATTCGGAAATCAGCTGTTGGTTCTGACCAGCAAGGTCAGAGGGATTGCTCCTTTGGAGGGGAGCAAGGGCCAGTCTGGAGCAACCAGACCAGCGGTGTTTGTCGTAGATTTCGTCGCCAAGATGGCCACTAGCCAGCGGGCCAGCAACCGGTTAGGCGCGTCGAGTGGCAAAATGCAGAAGGGCCCCACGCAGATCGTGGAGATGCTGGAGGGCTCACCTTTGGTGCAGATGCTGCTCGAGGGTTGGGCTTCTCAGGACCCAAAGCACAACTTGGAGGGAGCCTCGGTTGTTGCACTGGTCAGCTTGTCGTAGTCGTTCCAAGATGGCTGGCTCCACGTGTCTCGGTGCCTCCACGGGTCTCCTCTTTTCAGGGACTGTGGATCGGGCGGTGAGAGGTCTGGAGGTCCAGGTCTTGTCAGTCTCTGGGCTCGGGCTCCGGCGGGAGGCGGCGGCAAAGCAGACGGTGATTCGCTGGATGGTGCTTGCGTTAGCAAGGTGGTCACTCCCTGACCACAGGGGAGATTTTCTTCAGTCTTCTGTGCAGCAGAATGTCGAAGTTCCCGTCTTCTTCTTAGTTTCAAGTTGATTCCAGGATGTCTGAAGTCTTAGGACACAGCTCCTACCTTTATTCGGATTCTAGGGGCCGGACTACCTGCTAGGTCCCTCCCTATGGGTGGGACCAGGAAGGGGGGTGGTTACACCCCCAATCCTTTGTCCAGCTCGCCCCAGGCCCGGGACTGGTGTGCCCCAGGACCGGTTTGAACTGGCATATGCACCGAGGCTCCTTGTGAGCCACAGGCATGTCTGGTTTCTTTCAAGCCCTACCTGACCAATACACAAAATCCTGTCTGGGGTGGTGCATGCACCTCCCCTGGCAGGAAACCCTTTGTCCACACCTCCCAAGCTGGAAGGACTCCCAGCAGCAGGAGGGCAGACTTGTGTCTGTGGTGGCAGCATCCATTTTGTGGAGCTGAGGCTATGTCTGATTTTACCCGGGTTTCAGGTACTGTACATGTCGTGTCCCTCTAGAAGGGTGGAATGCTAACCCCGTCGCCAGAATTGGCGAGGGGTTAGTATTCCAATTCGTATGACACCTTACTCGACATGTTTTGATAAAGCCAAACCAAAGATAGCATTTAACCGCGAGGTTCATAATGCACTTAAGAGTATATGGTATGACGATATCTGGAAACAGTAGAAGGAAGTTGTTCCGACCACTGCAGACAGGCTCAGCTCATGCCAGAGCACCATCTCACATGGAACCAAGCACTCTGCCTTCAGGATTGTTAAGGCCTGCCATAGGAGTGACTCATAGGTTACCAGGTGTCCCATTTAAGGTTAGGTATAGGTATACTACACCTAAGTAAGAGGTGATTACACCAACTTACCCCAGCTGAGTGATCAGCCAGTTGTGTCAGATTGTTAGGCCAAGCCTGGGGTGGCATAATACATGCTGCAGCCCCTGGCAGGCCTTGGGTACACCAATGCCCTGGGTACCTAGTGTACACTGGTACAGGGGCTGACAGGGTGATCCACTTCCAATTGGTTATGCACCTAGGGTGCATAGTTTTAATTTAGTAGAGAGAACAGCAGGCTGGGGGTCTGATTGGCAGGCCCACAGCCTCAATATGTCAAAAACCAGTGAAGCAAAAAGCAAAAATTTGGGGTGACCATAGGATAGCAGACCCTACTCTCCTACACAACCCCCCCCCAAACGCTGGGACATTAAACTAGCCTTGACCAGTCTCGTCTTCATGTCCTAAGTGGAAGTACCTGGAGAGACCATCTGCATTCCCATGGTCAGTACCTGGCCGGTGCTCCACTGTAAAGTCCATCCCCTGTAGGGAAATGGACCACCTAAGCAGTTTGGGGTTTTCACCCTTCATCTGATTTAGCCACAAGAGGGGCTTATGGTCGGTCTGAATCTTGAAGTGAGTGCCAAACAAGTATGGCCTCAGCTTCTTCAGGGCCCACACCACAGCAAAGGCCTCCCTCTCAATAGCTGACCAATTCTTCTCTCTGGGGGTCAACCTTCTGCTAATAAAAGCAATGGGTTGGTCTTGACCATCTACATTAAGTTGTGACAGCACAGCTCCCACACCCAACTCAGAAGCATCTGTTTGGACAATAAACTCTTTGGAGTAGTCAGGACTTTTCAGGATAGGTGCAGAGCACATGGCCTCCTTCAGGTCATCAAATGCCTTTTGACAGCTTACTGTCCACTGAACCTTTTTGGGCATCTTCTTGGATGTCAGATCATTAAGAGGAGTCACAATGGACCCATAGTTCTTAACAAACTTCCTGTAATACCCAGTCAAGCCCAAGAAAGCTCGAACTTGAGTCTGGGTGGTTGGAGGGGACCAATCCTTGATGGACTGTATCTTACTCTCCAGTGGTTGAACTTGGCCCCCACCTACAAGGTGGCCCAAATACACAACCTTACTCTGCCCTATCTGGCACTTAGTAGCCTTGATAGTGAGGCCTGCCCTTTGCAGAGCCTCAAGAGCCTTCTTCAGGTGGATCAGGTGATCCTCCCAGGTGGAACTAAAGACAGCAATGTCATCAAGATATGCTGCGCAAAAGTCATCCAACCCAGTAAGGACTTGGTTCACCAGCCTTTGGAAGGTGGCAGGTGCATTCTTCAGACCAAAGGGCATCACCACAAACTGATAATGCCCACCTGGGGTTGAGAATGCTGTTTTGGCCTTAGACTCCTCAGCTAACCTGATTTGCCAATAGCCAGCTGTCAAGTCAAATGTGCTCAAAAACTTTGCAGAAGCTAGTTTGTCTATGAGCTCATCTGCCCTTGGAATAGGGTGTGCATCTGTCCTGGTGACAGCATTGAGTCCTCTGTAGTCCACACAGAACCTCATCTCTCTCTTGCCATCTTTGGTGTGAGGTTTGGGGACCAGAACCACTGGGCTAGCCCAGGGGCTCTCTGAGGGTTCAATGACACCTAATTCCAGCATTTTATGTACCTCAGCCTTTATACAGTCCCTGACGTGGTCAGGTTGTCTGTAAAGTTTGTTCTTTACAGGCAGACTGTCACCAGTGTCCACAACATGGGTACACCAGTCAGTTTGACTAGGTATCAAGGAAAACATATGTGAAAATGATTGTAGAACCTGTCTACATTCAGTCTGCTGATGGGCAGTGAGGTTGCCTCCAAGGGTCACTCCTTCAACTGAGCCATCTTCAGGGTTCTGAGACAACAGGTCTGGGAGAGGGTCACTCTCTTCCTCCTGTCCCTCATCTGTAGCCATGAGCAAGCCCATGTCTGCCCTGTCAACATATGCTTTAAGCCTGTTAACATGGAGTACCCTGTGGGGACTCCTGGGAGTTCCTAGGTCCACCAAGTAGGTGACCTCTCCCTTCTTTTCCAGGATTGTATGGGGTCCAGACCATTTGTCTTGGAGTGCTGCTGGGGCCACCGGCTCCAACACCCATACCTTCTGTCCTGGCTGATACTCAACCAAGACAGCCTTTTGGTCATGCCAAGCTTTCTGTAAGGCCTGGCTTGCCTCAAGGTTTTTAGATGCCTTCTCCATATACTCAGCCATCCTGGAGCGGAGACCAAGTACATAGTCCACTATGTCTAGCTTAGGCTTTTTGAGAGGTAACTCCCATCCTTCCTTCACCAAACACAGTGGGCCTCTCACAGGGTGCCCAAACAACAATTCAAAGGGGCTGTAGCCAACTCCTTTTTGTGGGACCTCTCTGTAAGCAAACAGAAGGCAGGGTAGAAGGATATCCCATCTTCGCCTGAGCTTTTCAGGTAATCCTTTGATCATACCCTTTAGGGTCTTGTTGAATCTCTCAACAAGCCCATTGCATTGTGGGTGATAAGGGGTGGTGAACTTGTAGTTGACACCACATTCCTTCCACATAGCTGTCAAGTATCCTGACATAAAGTTGGTACCTCTGTCAGATACTACCTCCTTAGGAAACCCCACTCTGGAGAATACTCCCAGCAGGGCCCTGGCCACAACAGGAGCTGTAGTGGTCCTAAGGGGAATTGCCTCTGGATACCTGGTGGCATGATCCACTACCACCAGTATAAATCTGTGCCCAGATGCAGTGGGAGGATCCATGGGACCCACTATGTCTATTCCCACTCTTTCAAAGGGAACCCCCACCACAGGTAGTGGTATCAGGGGGGCCTTTGTTGTGCCACCTGATTTGCCACTGGCTTGGCAGGTAACACAGGAGCGACAAAACTCCTTTGTATCTTCATTCATATGGGGCCAGTGAAAGTGAGGGACAAGCCTGTCCCAAGTCTTGTTCTGGCCTAAGTGTCCTGCTAAAGGAATGTCATGGGCCAAGGTAAGAAGGAAGCCCCTAAATTGCAGAGGTATGACCAACCTCCTGGTTGCACCAGGCTTGGGGTCTCTAGCCTCTGAATAAAGGAGCCCTTCATCCCAATACACTTTATGGGTACCTTGAGCATTCCCAGCAGCCTCAGCAGCAGCCAGCTGTCTGAGGGGTTCAAGAGAGGGACAGGATAACTGAGCCTGCCTCAAGTCAGCCCTTGAAGGTCCCCCTGTCCCCAGAAACTCAACCTGATCAGGTTCAAGCTCTTCAGGGACAGTTCCTTCAGGGTCCTCTAGATCAGCTTCCTGGGAAGGCTGATCATCACTCTGAGGCAGGGGGGAAGGCACAGCCTTGACCCTCCTGTTCTTCTTCTTGGTAGGT
Organism: Triturus cristatus; assembly: GCF_964204655.1. NCBI lineage: Eukaryota > Metazoa > Chordata > Amphibia > Caudata > Salamandridae > Triturus > Triturus cristatus. Next base: position 890,250,246 of record NC_140579.1, read on the forward strand.
GCTTGGTCCATTGTTCCAGGATCCAAGACCTGTGGTTCAGTGAGGCACTTTTTGGCCTGTGACCTGGTCACAGCAAGGACATGTGATGATATACCTAACATCTCTGCATGAGTCCTGTACTCCACTTCTGACCATAGAGAACTCTCTAGGTCATTGCCCAACAAACATTCTACTGGGAGGTCTGCACTAACCACAACCCTTTTGAGGCCAGTTACCCCTCCCCATGAGAAGTTAACAACTGCCACACTATGTGAAGTAGTGGCATTGCTGGCATTGGTCACCAGGTAGTTCTCACCTGGTATGTACTGTCCAGGATCCACAAAGCCTGGTGTCACCATAGTGACACTGGCACATGTGTCCCTGTAGGCTTGAGCCACTTTGTCATTAATTAAAGGAGTCTGTCTGTACTTGCCCAGGTTACTGGGGCTCACAGTCAGGGACAAATCAATGTCCCCATCACAGATCAAGACTGCCTGTGTAAGGGTTCTGTCTAAGTCAGAATCTCCTTCAGTTCCCATAGTGATTCCCACTACACCCTTTGTCTGGGGACCAACACTGCTAACAGTAGTACTGGGAGCAGGGGCCTTAGGGGCAACAGTGTTGGGGGCTCCACCCTTTTTGCAATCACTAGTCCAGTGAGTTGTATTTTTACAATGATTGCACCAGGGTTTCTTCTGACCTTCTTTCTTCTTCTTGGACTGTTGGGACCCACCCTCCTTAGCAGTAGTTTGGGGCCCTGTTGAAGACTTCTGGTCTTTAGGTTTCTGATCTCCACCCTTTTGGTCTGTTTTCTTCTGATCACCCCCTTGGCCCTGGTTCTGGTTCTTTTGCTTAACCCTGGTTCTGACCCATTTGTCTGCCTTCTTTCCCAATTCTTGGGGAGAGGTCAGATCAGAGTCAACCAAGTGTTGATGCAGTTGCTGGTTTTGACAGTTATTTAAAATCTGTTCTCTCATCATCAGATTATACAATCCTGTAAAATCAGATACCTTACTTCCCAGCAACCAACCCTCCAAAGCCTTAGTGGCACATTCAATGTATTCAGACCAGTCCTGAGTCTGTGTCTTTTGGGTGTCTCTGAACATTAACCTGTACTGCTCAGTGGTTAAGCCTAACCCATCAACTAGAACACTCTTCAGGACTCTGTAGTTTCTGACATCCTCTTCTCTAACAGTGAGGAGTCTGTCTCTGCCTCTTCCTTCAAAGGAGAGCCAGAGGATTGCTGCCCACTGGTCTTCAGGAACCTGCTGTACTTTGCAGGCTCTCTCAAGAGCAGTTATCCATTTGTGGATGTCATCCCCACTTTTGTAGGGGGGCACAACCTTAGACAGGTTCCTATTGTCAAAGACCCTATCTTTGTCCTTAGGGACAATGCTGCCACCAGTGGGTATAGACCCACTCTCTTTATGCTGTCTAGCCTTGCTAAGTTTCTCTTCCATCAGGGCTACTTCTAGCTCCTGCTTCCTGATCCTCAGCTGAGCCTCTTGCATCTTGGCCTCATGTTCCCTCCTCTGAGGGGTGGTCATCCTTCTCCTGGAGTGACCTTGAGAGCCTCTAGAGCCATGGGAAGCATTGGAGTCACCTGAGCGATTCCTTTGCCTTCCAAGCCCTGTGTTAAGTCCACTGGGGAGATCCAGTGGGTTCAACCCACTGTCAGTCCCCAATAGCCTTGGTTTAGCTGGGCCAAGTATAACACTTGGCACTGGGCTAGTTCTCCCTTCATCCTCACTACTGTCAGTATCCTTTTCACTCTCATCCTCTGTGGTAGGCATCCCATCTAAGGGGTGACTATTGGGAAGGGGTACTTCAGTGGCATCTTTAGAAGGGGGGCCTCCTGTTCCTGTCCCTAAGGGGGCTAACTGGGAAGCTTTCTTGAGTGCTCTCTGATTCTCATCATTCTGTAAGAGCTCTCTGAGCTCAGCAGAGTTTGGGTTCTTGGGCTGTTTAAGGCCTCTAAGAGTTGCCAAATGCCTGAGCTCATTCTGATTAAGGGTAGCAAAGCTGGATGGTGCCCTCTGGGGGTCACTCTCAACAGAGATGGGTACAGTGGACCCCTCTGCCCCGGCCATTGCTCTTAAGTGTGGGTGGATGTGTTGCAATCTACCTACACTTGGGTTTACCTACTAAACCTATCTAGTAGTTGTAGTCAGGGTGTGCTACTCCCTTTGCTCTACAACAACTAAGTTCAGTAGAACTTAAGTATATCTAATCTTGTTTTATATGTACCTACAGGTACCTATGTGATCTTTCAATTGGTAACCAAGAGATTACAATGGTAAAACACAGCAAGCTCAAATCCAACCGCTGCTCACCAATGTGAGAAGTTGGCCTGGTATATGCTGTTCACTAGTTCTAGTGACCACCTTGTACCATGCCAAGCAACCCTTATGGTGTGGTTGTAAGTCAACCTTTTTGGACTAGCTGCCCTAGTGGTAGCGTAGGCTAAGCAGTCTTTGAGGCTAAACTCGTGATGCGTGTTAAGCAAGCTGTTTTACCAATAGTAACCCCCTTTTATACCAATGAAAGGACACCACACAGATATATATTCAAAATATATATGTATTTATTTATCAAAGTAACCCCTAGTCTCTTTATGAGCACAGGAGCACAAATCGTCAAACAAGATTACAGTAGAATACACAGAAGTTGCACTTTATATGGATAGGCCCTGGTGGCCACTCAAACCATATACTAAAATAGTGGTATAAGTACCACGAACAGAAAAGGGAAAAGGCCTAGGGCCTCTAGAATCGCTGGGCCTACAAGGAGCTAACGTCAGTTAGTGACCAGGAGGTCCACGGGTGGCGTGTGCAGAGCAAATAGTCACACGCGTGCTCCCATAGGTTTCAATGGGTGCGTAAAAAGTACAAAGTTACTGCAAAAGGAATCTTCCGGATGACCTAGGAACTTAAGATTTGGAACACAGGCACTAGAGATGTATTACTACACATGGGCACCGGAGTACCAGCTTTACCTCACCCACAGGAAGCGGGTGCATAGGCCTCAAAGTGCGTCGGGTTTCTTCTATCTGTTCCGTTGAGCCTGGGACAAAGATGCTGCAGGCGGTCGGTCGGGAAGAGATGCAGTGGATCCAAGAGTGGATCGGAGATGTTGAAGACCTGTAAGCAGAGGGGACAGTGTTCACAGTCACTAGCCAGTGACCAGCGTGGCACCAGGTGGGTACCAGGCGATGTCGGGTGCAAACAGGTGATGAGGGGTAGCTTGTCTCCGCAGCCACGTGGTCCCTGAAGGTCGACGACGTCCAGGAGTCGGCTCACGAGCTGTCCCACGCAGGCTCTCGCTGTCGGCGGTGTCGGCGACTTGATCGAAGCAAACAAGCCTTGGCAAAAGCAATTGCAGGAGGATTCGGAAATCAGCTGTTGGTTCTGACCAGCAAGGTCAGAGGGATTGCTCCTTTGGAGGGGAGCAAGGGCCAGTCTGGAGCAACCAGACCAGCGGTGTTTGTCGTAGATTTCGTCGCCAAGATGGCCACTAGCCAGCGGGCCAGCAACCGGTTAGGCGCGTCGAGTGGCAAAATGCAGAAGGGCCCCACGCAGATCGTGGAGATGCTGGAGGGCTCACCTTTGGTGCAGATGCTGCTCGAGGGTTGGGCTTCTCAGGACCCAAAGCACAACTTGGAGGGAGCCTCGGTTGTTGCACTGGTCAGCTTGTCGTAGTCGTTCCAAGATGGCTGGCTCCACGTGTCTCGGTGCCTCCACGGGTCTCCTCTTTTCAGGGACTGTGGATCGGGCGGTGAGAGGTCTGGAGGTCCAGGTCTTGTCAGTCTCTGGGCTCGGGCTCCGGCGGGAGGCGGCGGCAAAGCAGACGGTGATTCGCTGGATGGTGCTTGCGTTAGCAAGGTGGTCACTCCCTGACCACAGGGGAGATTTTCTTCAGTCTTCTGTGCAGCAGAATGTCGAAGTTCCCGTCTTCTTCTTAGTTTCAAGTTGATTCCAGGATGTCTGAAGTCTTAGGACACAGCTCCTACCTTTATTCGGATTCTAGGGGCCGGACTACCTGCTAGGTCCCTCCCTATGGGTGGGACCAGGAAGGGGGGTGGTTACACCCCCAATCCTTTGTCCAGCTCGCCCCAGGCCCGGGACTGGTGTGCCCCAGGACCGGTTTGAACTGGCATATGCACCGAGGCTCCTTGTGAGCCACAGGCATGTCTGGTTTCTTTCAAGCCCTACCTGACCAATACACAAAATCCTGTCTGGGGTGGTGCATGCACCTCCCCTGGCAGGAAACCCTTTGTCCACACCTCCCAAGCTGGAAGGACTCCCAGCAGCAGGAGGGCAGACTTGTGTCTGTGGTGGCAGCATCCATTTTGTGGAGCTGAGGCTATGTCTGATTTTACCCGGGTTTCAGGTACTGTACATGTCGTGTCCCTCTAGAAGGGTGGAATGCTAACCCCGTCGCCAGAATTGGCGAGGGGTTAGTATTCCAATTCGTATGACACCTTACTCGACATGTTTTGATAAAGCCAAACCAAAGATAGCATTTAACCGCGAGGTTCATAATGCACTTAAGAGTATATGGTATGACGATATCTGGAAACAGTAGAAGGAAGTTGTTCCGACCACTGCAGACAGGCTCAGCTCATGCCAGAGCACCATCTCACATGGAACCAAGCACTCTGCCTTCAGGATTGTTAAGGCCTGCCATAGGAGTGACTCATAGGTTACCAGGTGTCCCATTTAAGGTTAGGTATAGGTATACTACACCTAAGTAAGAGGTGATTACACCAACTTACCCCAGCTGAGTGATCAGCCAGTTGTGTCAGATTGTTAGGCCAAGCCTGGGGTGGCATAATACATGCTGCAGCCCCTGGCAGGCCTTGGGTACACCAATGCCCTGGGTACCTAGTGTACACTGGTACAGGGGCTGACAGGGTGATCCACTTCCAATTGGTTATGCACCTAGGGTGCATAGTTTTAATTTAGTAGAGAGAACAGCAGGCTGGGGGTCTGATTGGCAGGCCCACAGCCTCAATATGTCAAAAACCAGTGAAGCAAAAAGCAAAAATTTGGGGTGACCATAGGATAGCAGACCCTACTCTCCTACATTGGAGAAAACCCCATCGAGCGTATGGCCAGCCGAATGTGTGGGGCCTCTGACTAGCTGTGTCAATCCGCACCCCGAGAAAGTATCCAAAAGAGACTGGGTTTTGGGCAGATCAACCTTCTCTAGATGAAAATTTACATCCCCCAGAACGGTGAGATGGTCACAACCGAAGTGTGGTTCTAGGACCTCCAGCATTTGACTACAGAAGTCTACTTTGCTCCCTGGGGGTCTGTAAATCAGGAGGCCCTTAAACGGCACTCCATAAGCCCCATTAATAGAAAATTGGAGAGCCTGAAAGGACTCCTGATGATCATCTAGGGGAATGATGTGACAGGACAGATGGTCCCTGTGCAAAATACCAATCCCTCCCCCCATCCGGCCCGTTCTATCCATTCTGACTAAAATATAGCCATCTGGAACCGCCTCCACGAGATCGGGACCTGAGGAATCCTTTGCCCAGGTCTCAGTTATGAAAACCCAGTCCGGGGCTCTGGACGACACGAAATCCTTAAAAGCTAGGTTGTTTTTGACCAAGGACCTCGCATTCAAAAGGAAACCCGTGTTAGTCCTAGCCCTAGAGTCGTAATTGGGCCTCAGGGCCTCAGCTGATGGAGATACTCGCAGAACAGGGGAACCAAAACAGGGACAGGATGGGGACCTCAAAAATCCCTCAGGAGCATACCTATGATGGCAGGGGAGTGTAGACGGTTTTAATGATGCAAGATCTTGCCTCGTATATACTGACCTCGATTTCACCCGCACGCAGTCATCTACTCCTCCACCGTCCAGCCCGTCCTCAGCGCGGACGGGCGCAGACGGGCTGGACTCTGGCGTGACTCCGGCGGGATTACGCCGAACACGCTGCGCGATCACGCTGCGCGTCAGCATGGCGGGAATATATAGGGCTATGCTCGGGAACCACCTGTGAACAGGAGCGCTGGGACGCCGAGATAAACTAGCAGCTTTCCCTATCCAAGATGGCGCCTGTTAAAAGAACACAATTCCGGGCGCCTAACGCGCTGGGGATAGCCCGCTAAGCAGCGGTGATGGAGCCAATTTATGGTGCAAGGAAGAGGGTAAATAAAAACAGGGAAAAGCGGCGCAAATTAGCAAAAAGAAAATCGAAAACAGGAAATATTAAAAATGTAGTCTAACACTACCCTTACACACGAGCAGCCTTAGGATGCCTGACCAACCTAGAGGGCCCCTTATAAAGGCTTCCTATGAGATTGCCTGTGCTCGGGAACCACCTGTGAACAGGAGCGCTGGGACGCCGAGATAAACTAGCAGCTTTCCCTATCCAAGATGGCGCCTGTTAAAAGAACACAATTCCGGGCGCCTAACGCGCTGGGGATAGCCCGCTAAGCAGCGGTGATGGAGCCAATTTATGGTGCAAGGAAGAGGGTAAATAAAAACAGGGAAAAGCGGCGCAAATTAGCAAAAAGAAAATCGAAAACAGGAAATATTAAAAATGTAGTCTAACACTAGTGTTTGGGCAGTTTAGGGGATCGTGCGGGGGTTGTGTTTCAGGGTTTAGGGCAGTGCAGTGGTGTTCGGGCATTGTAGGGTTTCGTGTGGGGGTGGTGTTTCAGGGTTTAGGGCAGTGCAGTGGTGTTCGGGCATTGTAGGGGGTCGTGCGGGGGTGGGGTTTCAGGGTTTAGGGCAGTGCAGTGGTGTTCGGGCAGTGTAGGAGGTCTTGCTGGGGCTGGTTTTTCGGGGTTTAGGGCAGTGCAGTGGTTTTCGGGCAGTGTGGGGGGTTTTGCGGGGCTGGTGTTTTAGGGTTTAGGACAGTGCAGTGGTGATCGGGCACTGTAGGGGGTCGTGCTGGAGTTGGGATTTCAGGGTTTAGGACATGGCAGTAGTCTTCGGGCAGTGCAGAGGTTCGTGGTGGTGCTAGTGTTTCAGGGTTTAGGGCAGTGCAGTGGTGTTCGGGCAGTGTAGGGGGTCGTGGTGGGTCTGGTGTTTCAGGGTTTAGGACAGTGCAGTGGTGTTCGGGCAGTGTAGGGGGTTGTGCTGGGGCTTGTGTTTCAGGGTTTTGGGCAGAGCAGTGGTGTTTGGGCAGTGTAGGGGGTCGTGCTGGGGCTGGTGTTTCAGGGTTTAGGGCAGTGCAGTGGTGTTTGGGCAGTGTAGGGGGTCTTCCTGGGGGTGGTGTTTCAGGGTTTAGGGCAGTGCAGTGGTGTTCGGGCATTGTAGGAGGTCAAGCGGGGGTGGTGTTTCAGGGTTTAGGGCAGTACAGTGGTGTTAGGGCAGTGTAGGGGCTCTTGCTGGGGCTGGTGTTTCAGGGTTAAGGTCAGTGCAGTGGTGTTCAGGCAGTGTAATGGGTCATCCGGGGGGGGTGTTTCAGGGTTTAGGGCAGTGCAGTGGTGTTCGGGCGTTGTATGGGGTCGTGCAGGGGTGGTGTTTCAGGGTTTATGGTAGTGCAATTTTGTTCGGGCAGTGTAGGGGGTCGTGCTGGGGGCAGTGTTTCAGGGTTTAGGGCAGTGCAGTGGTGTTCGGGCAGTGTAGGACGTCTTGCTGGGGTTAGCGTTTCAGGGTTTAGGGCAGTGCATTGGTGCTCGGGCAGTGTAGGGGGTCTTCCTGGGGCTGGTGTTTCAGGGTTTAGGTTAGTGCAGTGGTGTTTGGGCAGTGTAGGGGGTCTTGCTGGGGCACGTGTTTCAGGGTTTAGGGCAGCGCAGTGGTGTTCAGGCAGTGTAGGGGGTTGTGCGGGGGTGGTGTTTCAGTCTTTAGTGCAGTGCAGTGGTGTTTGTGCAGTGTAGGGGGTCGTGCGGGAGAGGTGTTTCAGGGTTTAGGGCAGTGCAGTGGTGTTCGGGCATTGTAGGAGGTTGTGCGGGGGGTGGTGTTTCAGGGTTTAGGGCAGGGCAGTTTTGTACGGGCAGTGTAGCGGGTCGTGCTGTGGCTGGTGTTTCAGGGTTTAGGGCAGTGCAGTGGTGTTCGGGCATTGTAGGGTGTCGTGCGGGGGTGATGTTTCAGGGTTTAGGGCAGTGCAGTGGTGTTCGGGCATTGTAGGGGGTCATGCGGGGGTGGTGTTTCAGGGTTTAGGGCAGTGCAGTGGTGTTCGGGCAGTGTAGGAGGTCTTGCTGGGGCTGGTGTTTCAGGGTTTAGGGCAGTGTAGTGGTGTTCGGGCAGTGTAATGGGTCATGAGGGGGGTGGTGTTTCAGGGTTTAGGGCAGTGCAGTGGTTGGGCGTTGTATGGGGTCGTGCAGGGGTGGTGTTTCAGGGTTTATGGTAGTGCAGTTTTGTTCGGGCAGTGTAGGGGCTCGTGCTGGGGGTGGTGTTTCAGGGTTTAGGGCAGTGCAGTTGTGTTCGGGCAGTGTAGGAGGTCTTGCTGGGGCTGGTGTTTCAGGGTTTAGAGTAGTGCAGTGGTGTTCGGGCAGTGTAGGGGGTCTTCCTGGGGCTGGTGTTTCAGGGTTTAGGTTAGTGCAGTGGTGTTTGGGCAGTGTAGGGGGTCTTGCTTGGGCTCGTGTTTCAGGGTTAAGGGCAGTGCAGTGGTGTTCAGGCAGTGTAGGGGGTTGTGTGGGGGTGGTGTTTCACGCTTTAGAGCAGTGCAGTGGTGTTCAGGCAGTGTAGGGGTTTGTGCAGGGGGTGGAGTTTCAGGGTTTAGGGCAGTGCAGTGGTGTTCGGGCAGTGTAGGGGGTCGGGCTTGGGCTGTAGTTTCAGGGTTCAGGGCAGTGCAGTGGTGTTCGGGCAGTGTAGGGGGTCCTGAAGGGACTGTTGTTTCAGGGTTTAGGGCAGTGCAGTGGTGTTCGGGCAGTGTAGGGGGCGTGCGGGGGTGGTGTTTCAGAGTTTAGGGCAGTGCAGTTTTGTTCGGGCAGTGTAGCGGGTCGTGCTAGGGGTGGTGTATCAGGGTTTAGGGCAGTACAGTGGTGTTCGGGCAGTGTAAGGGGTCTTGCCGGGGCAAGTGGTTCAGGGTTTAGGGCAGTGCAGTGGTGTTCGGGCAGTGTAGGGGGTCTTGCTGGGGCTGGTGTTTTAGGCTTTAAGGCAGTGCGGTGGTGTTCGGGCAGTGTAGGGTTTCATGCTGGGCCTGGTGTTTCAGGGTTTTGGGCAGTGCAGTGGTGATCGGGCAGTGTAGGGGTTCGTTCTGGGGCTGGTGTTTCAGGGATTAGAGAAGTGCAGTGGTGTTCGGGCAGTGTAGGGGGTCGTGCTGGAGTTGGGTTTTCAGGGTTTAGGGCAGTGCAGTACTGTTCGGGCAGTGTAGGGGTTTGTGGTGGGGCTGGTGTTTCAGGGTTTTGGGCAGTATAGTGGTGTTCTGGCAGTATTGGGGGTCGTGGTGGGGCTGATGTTTCAGGGTTTAGGGCAGTGCAGCGGTGTTCGGGCAGTGTAGGGGGTAATGCTGGGGCTGCTGTTTCAGGGTTTTGGGCAGAGCAGTGGTGTTCGGGCAGTGTAGGAGGTCTTGCTGGGGGTGGTGTTTCAGGCTTTAGGGCAGTGGTGTTCGGGCAGTGTAGAATGTCTTGCTGTGGGTGGTGTTTCAGGGTTTATGGTAGTGTAGTCGTGTTCGGGCAGTGTAGGGGGTCGGGCTGGGGGTAGTGTTTTAGGGTTTGGGGTAGTGCATTGGTGTTTGTGTAGTGTAGGGGTCATGCTGGGGGTACTGTTTTAGGGTTTAGGGCAGAGCAGTGGTGTTTGTGTAGTTTACGGGGTCGTGCTAGGGGTAGTGTTTTAGTATTTAGGGGAGAGCAGTGGTGTTTGGGTAGTGTAGGGGGTCATGCGGGGTAGTGATTTAGGGTTTATGGTGGTGCAGTGGTGTTTGCGTAGTGTAGGGGGTTGTGCTGGGGGTAGTTTTTTAGGGTTTAGGGTAGTGCAGTGGTGTTTGGGTGGTGTAGGGGGTCGTGATGGGGGTAGTGTTTTAGGGTTTAGGGTACTGCCTTAATGTTTGTGTAGTGAAGGGGGTCGGGCTGGGTATAGTGTTTTAGGGTTTAGGGCCGTGCAGTGGTGTTTGTGTAGTGTAGGGGGTAATGCTGGGGGTACTGTTTTAAGGTTTAGGGCAGAGCAGTGGTGTTTGGGTGGTGTAGGGGGTCATGCTGCGGGTGGAGCTTTTGGGTTTAGGGCAGTGCAGGCGTGTTCAGGCAGTGTAGGGGGTCGTGCTGGGGGTGATGTTTTAGGGTTTACAGCAGTGCAGTGGTGTTCGGCAATGTAGGGGGTTGTGCTGTGGTGGTGTTTTAGGTATTAGGGCAGTATAGTGGTGTTCGGGGAGTATAGGGTGTTGTGCTGGGGGTAGTGTTTTAGGGTTTAGGGCAGTGCAGTGGTGTTTGGGCAGTGTAGTGGGTCGTGCTGGGTCTTTTGTTTCAGGGTTTAGAGCAGTGCAGTGATGTTCGGGCAGTGTAGGGGGTCGTGCTGGAGTTGGGTTTTTAAGGTTTAGGGCAGTGCAGTAGTGTTCGGGCAGTGTAGGGGTTCGTGGTGGGGCTGCTGTTTCAGGGTTTAGGGCAGTGCTGTGGTGTTCGGGCAGTGTAGGAGATCGTGGTGGGGCTGCTGTTTCAGGGTTTTGGGCAGAGCAGTGGTGTTTGGGCAGTGTAGTGGGTCTTTCTGGGGGTGGTGTTTCAGGGTTTAGGGCAGTGGTGTTCGGGCAGTGTAGAAGCTCTTGCTGTAGGTGGTGTTTCAGGGTTTTTGATAGTGCAGTGGTGTTCGGGCAGTGTAGGGGGTCATGCTGGGGGTGGTGTTTCAGAGCTTATGTCAGTAGTGTTCGGGAGGTGTAGGGGGTTAGGCTGGCGGTAGTGTTTTGGGGTTTAGGGTAGTGCATTGGTGTTCGTGTAGTGAAGGGGGTCGGGCTGGGTGTAGTGTTTTAGGGTTTAGAGCAGTGCAGTGGTGTTTGTGTAGTGTAAGGGGTCGTGCTGGGGGTACAGTGTTAGCATTTAGGGCAGATTAGTGGTGTTTGGGTAGTGTAGGGGGTCATGCTGAGGTAGTGTTTTAGGGTTTATGGTAGTGCAGTAGTGTTTGCGTAGTGTAGGGGGTTGTGCTGGGGGTAGTTTTTTAGGGTTTAGGGTAGTGCAGTGGTGTTTGGGTAGTGTAGGGGGTTGTGCTGGGGGCAGTGTTTTAGGGTTTAGGGTACTGCCTTGGTGTTTGTGTAGTGAAGGGGTTCGGGCTGGGGATAGTGTTTTAGGGTTTAGGGCCGTGAAGTGGTGTTTGTGTAGTGTAGGGGGTTGTGCTGGGGGTGGTGCTTTTGGGTTTAGGGCATTGCAGTGGTGTTCAGGCAGTGTAGGGGGTCGTGCAGGGGGTGATGTTTTAGGGTTTACCGCAGTGCAGTCATGTTCGACAGTGTAGGCGGTCATGCTGTGGTGGTGTTTTTGGGTTTAGGGCAGTGCAGTGGTGTTCAGGGAGTATAGGGTGTCATGCTGGGGGTAGTGTTTTAGGGTTTAGGGCAGTGCAGTGGTGTTCGGGCAGTGTAGTGGGTCGTGCTGGGGTAGTGTTTTAGGGTTTAGGGTAGTGCAGTGGTGTTTGGGTAGTGTAGGGGGTCATGCTGGGGGTAGTATTTTAGGGTTTAGGGTAGTGCATTGGTGTTTGTGTAGTGATGGGTGTCGTGCTGGGGGAAGTGTTTTTGGGTTTAGGGGAGTGCAGTGGTGTTTGTGTAGGGTAGGGGGTCATGCTGAGGGTGGTGTTTTAGGGTTTAGGGCAGTGCAGTGGTGTTCGGGCAGTGTAGGGGGTCATGCAGGGAATGTGTTTCAGGGTTTAGGCCAGTGCAGTGGTATTTGGGCACTGTAGGGGGTCATCCAGAGGGGTGGGGTTTCAGGGTTTCGGGCAGTGCAGTGGTGTTTAGGCAGTGTAGGGGGTCGTGCAGGGGTGTGGTGTTTCAGGGTTTAAGGCAGTGCAGTGGTGTTCGGGCAGTGTGGGGGGTCGTGCAGTGGGGAGGTGTTTCAGGGTTTAGGGCAGTGCAGTGTTATTCGGGCAGTGTAGGGGGTCGTGCAGGGGGGTGGTGTTTCAGGATTTCGGGCAGTGCAGTGGTGTTCGGGCAGTGTAGGGAGTCGTGGTGGGGCTGGTGTTTCAGTGTTTTGGGCAGAGCAGTGGTGTTCGGGCAGTGTAGGGGATTGTGCTGGGACTGGTGTTTCAGTGTTTAGGGCAGTGCAGTGGTGTTCGGGCACTGTAATGTGTCGAGCGGGGGTGGTGTTTCAGGGTTTAGGGCAGTGCAGTGGTGTTCGGGAGTTGTATGGGAACGTGCAGGGGGTGGTGTTTCAGGATTTAGGGCAGTGCAGTGGTATTCGGGCAGTGCAGGGGGTCTTGCTGGGACTGGTGTTTCAGGGTTTAGGGCAACGCAGGGGTGTTCGGGCAGTGTAGGGGGTCTTCCTGGGGCGGTGTTTCAGGGCTTAGTGCAGTGCAGTGGTGTTCGGGGTCTTCCTGGGGCTGGTGTTACAGGGTTTAGGACAGTGCAGTGGTGTTCGGGCAGTGTAGGGGATCATCCAGAGGGGTGGGGTTTCAGGGTTTAGGGCAGTGCAGGGGTGCTTAGGCAGTGTAGGGGGTTGTGCATGGGTGTGGTGTTTCAGGGTTTAAGGCAGTGCAGTGGTGTTCGGGCAGTGTAGGGGGTTGTGCAGTGGGGAGGTGTTTCAGGGTTTAGGGCAGTGCAGTGGTTTTCGGGCAGTGTATGGGGTCATGCAGGGGGGTGGTGTTTCAGGGTTTAGGGCAGTGCAGTGGTGTTCTCGCAGTGTAGGGAGTCGTGGTGGGGCTGGTGTTTCAAGGTTTAGGGCAGTGCAGTGGTTTTCGGGCAGTATAGGGGGTCGTGCTGGGGCTGGTGTTTCAGGGTTTTGGGCAGAGCAGTGGTGTTCGGGCAGTGTAGGGGTTTGTGCTGGGACTGGTGTTTCAGTGGTTAGGGCAGTGCAGTGGTGTTCAGACACTGTAATGTGTCATGCAGGGGTGGTGTTTCAGGGTTTAGGGCAGTGCAGTGGTATTCGGGCATTGTATGGGGACGTGCAGGGGGTGGTGTTTCAGGATTTAGGGCAGTGCAGCGGTATTCGGGCAGTGCAGGGGGTCTTGCTGGGACTGGTGTTTCAGGGTTTAGGGCAACGCAGGGGTGTTCGGGCAGTGTAGGGGGTCTTCCTGGGGCGGTGTTTCAGGGCTTAGTGCAGTGCAGTGGTGTTCGGAGTCTTCCTGGGGCTGGTGTTTCAGGGTTTAGGACAGTGCAGTGGTGTTTGGGCAGTGTAGGGGATCATCCAGAGGGGTGGGGTTTCAGGGTTTAGGGCAGTGCAGGGGTGTTTAGGCAGTGTAGGGGGTCGTGCATGGGTGTGGTGTTTCAGGATTTAAGGCAGTGCAGTGGTGTTCGGGCAGTGTAGGGGGTTGTGCAGTGGGGAGGTGTTTCAGGGTTTAGGGTAGTGCAGTGGTGTTCGGGCAGTGTAGGGGGTCATGCAGGGGGTTGGTGTTTCAGGGTTTAGGACAGTGCAGTGGTGTTCTCGCAGTGTAGGGAGTCGTGGTGGGGCTGGTGTTTCAGGGTTTAGGGCAGTGCAGTGGTGTTCGGGCAGTATAGGGGGTTGTGCTGGGACTGGTGTTTCAGTGGTTAGGGCAGTGCAGTGGTGTTCAGACACTGTAATGTGTCATGCAGGGGTGGTGTTTCAGGGTTTAGGGCAGTGCAGTGGTATTCGGGCATTGTATGGGGATGTGCAGGTGGTGGTGTTTCAGGATTTAGGGCAGTGCGTTGGGGTTCGGGCAGTGCAGGGGGTCTTGCTGGGACTGGTGTTTCAGGGTTTAGGGCAGTGCAGTGGTGTTTGGGCAGTGTAGGGGGTCTTCCTGGGGCAGTGTTTCAGGGTTTATTTCAGTGCAGTGGTGTTTGGGAAGTGTAGGGGGTCTTCCTGGGGCTGGTGTTTCAGGGTTTAGGACTGTGTAGTGGTGTTAGGGCAGTGTAGGGGTCGTGTGGGGGAGGTGTTTCAGGGTTTAGGGCAGTGCAGTGGTTTTCGTGCAGTGTAGGGGTCGTGCGGGGGTAGTGTTTCAGGGTTTAGGGCAGTGCAGTGGTGTTCAGGCAGTGTAGGAGTCATGCTGGGTTTGGTGTTTCAGGGTTTAGGGCAGTGCAGTGGTGTTCGGGCAGTGTAGGGGGTCTTGCTGGGGCCGATGTTTCGGGGTTTAGGGCAGTACAGTGGTGTTCGGGCAGTTTAAGAGGTCTTGCTGGGGCAGATGTTTCGGGGTTTAGGGCAGGGCAGTGGTGTTCGGGCACTGTCATGTGTCGTGCGGGGGGTGGTGTTTCAGGGTTTAGGGCAGTGCAGTGGTGTTCGGCATTGTATGGGGTAGTGCGGGGTGCCGTGTTTCAGGGTTTAGGGCAGTGCAGTTTTGTTCAGGCAGTGTACGGGGACATGTTGGGGGTAGTGTTTCTGGGTTTAGGGCAGTAAAGTGGTGTTCGGGCAGTGTAGGAGGTCTTGCTGGGATTGGTGTTTCAGGGATTAGGGCAGTGCAATAGTGTTCGGGCAGTGTAGGGGGTCTTCCCGGGGCTGGTGTTTCAGGGTTTAGGATAGTGCAGTGGTGTTTGGGCAGTGTAGGGGGTCTTGCTGGGGCTGGTGTTTCAGGGTTTAGGACAGTGCAATGGTATTCAGGCAGTGTAGGGGATTGTGAGGGGGGTGGTGTTTCAGGGTTTAGGGCAGTGCAGTAGTGTTCGGGCAGTGTAGGGGGTCATGCGGGGGTGGTGTTTCAGGGTTTAGGGCAGGGAAGTGGTGTTCGGGCAGTGTAGGGTGTCGTGCGGGGGTGGTGTTTCAGGGTTTAGGGCAGTGCAGTGGTGTTCGGTCTGTGTAGGGGGTCATGCGGGGGTGGTGTTTCAGGGTTTAGGGCAGTGTAGTGGTGTTCGGGCAGTGTAGGTGGTCATGCTGGTGGTGGTGTTTCAGGGTTTAGGGCAGTGCAGTGGTGTTCGGGCAGTGTAGAGTGTCTTCCTGGGGCTGGTGTTTCAGGGTTTAGGACAGTGCAGTGGTGTTTGGGTAGTGTAGAGTGTCGAGTGGGGGAGGTGTTTCAGGGTTTAGGGCAGTGCAGTGGTGTTCGGGCAGTGTAGGGGTTGTGCGGGGGTAGTGTTTCAGGGTTTGGGGCAGTGCAGTGGTGTTCAGGCAGTGTAGGGGGTCATGCTGGGTTTGGTGTTTCAGGGTTTAGAGTAGTGCAGTGGTGTTCGGGCAGTGTAGGGGGTCTTCCTGGGGTTGGTGTTTCAGGGTTTAGGTTAGTGCAGTGGTGTTTGGGCAGTGTAGGGGGTCTTGCTTGGGCTCGTGTTTCAGGGTTTAGGGCAGTGCAGTGGTGTTCAGGCAGTGTAGGGGGTTGTGCGGGGGTGGTGTTTCACGCTTTAGAGCAGTGCAGTGGTGTTCAGGCAGTGTAGGGGGTTGTGCGGGGGTGGTGTTTCAGGGTTTAGGGCAGTGCAGTGGTGTTCGGGCAGTGTAGGGGGTCGGGCTTGGGCTGTTGTTTCAGGGTTCAGGGCAGTGCAGTGGTGTTCGGGCAGTGTGGGGGGTCCTGTAGGGACTGTTGTTTCAGGGTTTAGGGCAGTGCAGTGGTGTTCGGGCAGTGTAGGGGGTCGTGCGGGGGTGGTGTTTCAGGGTTTAGGGCAGTGCAGTTTTGTTCGGGCAGTGTAGCGGGTCGTGCTAGGGGTGGTGTATCAGGGTTTAGGGCAGTGCAGTGGTGTTCGGGCAGTGTAAGGGGTCTTGCCGGGGCAAGTGGTTCAGGGTTTAGGGCAGTGCAGTGGTGTTCGGGCAGTGTAGGGGGTCTTGCTGGGGCTGGTGTTTTAGGCTTTAGGGCAGTGCGGTGGTGTTCGGGCAGTGTAGGGGTTCATGCTGGGCCTGGTGTTTCAGGGTTTAGGGCAGTGCAGTGGTGATCGGGCAGTGTAGGGGTTCGTTCTGGGGCTGGTGTTTCAGGGATTAGAGAAGTGCAGTGGTGTTCGGGCAGTGTAGGGGGTCGTGCTGGAGTTGGGTTTTCAGGGTTTAGGGCAGTGCAGTACTGTTCGGGCAGTGTAGGGGTTTGTGGTGGGGCTGGTGTTTCAGGGTTTTGGGCAGTATAGTGGTGTTCTGGCAGTATTGGGGGTCGTGGTGGGGCTGATGTTTCAGGGT
Organism: Triturus cristatus; assembly: GCF_964204655.1. Taxonomy (NCBI): domain Eukaryota; kingdom Metazoa; phylum Chordata; class Amphibia; order Caudata; family Salamandridae; genus Triturus; species Triturus cristatus. The sequence continues at coordinate 890,266,283 of NC_140579.1, forward strand.
TTAGGGCAGTGCAGCGGTGTTCGGGCAGTGTAGGGGGTCATGCTGGGGCTGCTGTTTTAGGGTTTTGGGCAGAGCAGTGGTGTTCGGGCAGTGTAGGAGGTCTTGCTGGGGGTGGTGTTTCAGGCTTTAGGGCAGTGGTGTTCGGGCAGTGTAGAATGTCTTGCTGTGGGTGGTGTTTCAGGGTTTATGGTAGTGTAGTCGTGTTCGGGCAGTGTAGGGGGTCGGGCTGGGGGTAGTGTTTTAGGGTTTAGGGTAGTGCATTGGTGTTTGTGTAGTGTAGGGGTCATGCTGGGGGTACTGTTTTAGGGTTTAGGGCAGAGCAGTGGTGTTTGTGTAGTGTACGGGGTCATGCTAAGGGTGGTGTTTTAGTATTTAGGGGAGAGCAGTGGTGTTTGGGTAGTGTAGGGGGTCATGCGGGGTAGTGATTTAGGGTTTATGGTGGTGCAGTGGTGTTTGCGTAGTGTAGGGGGTTGTGCTGGGGGTAGTTTTTTAGGGTTTAGGGTAGTGCAGTGGTGTTTGGGTGGTGTAGGGCGTCGTGATGGGGTAGTGTTTTAGGGTTTAGGGTACTGCCTTAATGTTTGTGTAGTGAAGGGGGTCGGGCTGGGTATAGTGTTTTAGGGTTTAGGGCCGTGCAGTGGTGTTTGTGTAGTGTAGGGGGTCATGCTGGGGATACTGTTTTAGGGTTTAGGGCAGGGCAGTGGTGTTTGGGTGGTGTAGGGGGTCATGCTGCGGGTGGAGCTTTTGGGTTTAGGGCAGTGCAGGCGTGTTCAGGCAGTGTAGGGGGTCGTGCTGGGGGTGATGTTTTAGGGTTTACAGCAGTGAAGTGGTGTTCGGCATTGTAGGGGGTTGTGCTGTGGTGGTGTTTTAGGTATTAGGGCAGTATAGTGGTGTTCGGGGAGTATAGGGTGTTGTGCTGGGGGTAGTGTTTTAGGGTTTAGGGCAGTGCAGTGGTGTTCGGGCAGTGTAGTGGGTCGTGCTGGGTGTTTTATTTCAGGGTTTAGAGCAGTGCAGTGATGTTCGGGCAGTGTAGGGGGTCGTGCTGGAGTTGGGTTTTTAAGGTTTAGGGCAGTGCAGTAGTGTTCGGGCAGTGTAGGGGTTCGTGGTGGGGCTGCTGTTTCAGGGTTTAGGGCAGTGCAGTGGTGTTCGGGCAGTGTAGGAGATCGTGGTGGGGCTGCTGTTTCAGGGTTTTGGGCAGAGCAGTGGTGTTTGGGCAGTGTAGTGGGTCTTTCTGGGGGTGGTGTTTCAGGGTTTAGGGCAGTGGTGTTCGGGCAGTGTAGAAGCTCTTGCTGTGGGTGGTGTTTCAGGGTTTTTGATAGTGCAGTGGTGTTCGGGCAGTGTAGGGGGTCATGCTGGGGGTGGTGTTTCAGAGCTTATGTCAGTAGTGTTCGGGAGGTGTAGGGGGTTAGGCTGGCGGTAGTGTTTTGGGGTTTAGGGTAGTGCATTGGTGTTCGTGTAGTGAAGGGGGTCGGGCTGGGTGTAGTGTTTTAGGGTTTAGGGCAGTGCAGAGGTGTTTGTGTAGTGTAAGGGGTCGTGCTGGGGGTACTGTTTTAGGGTTTAGAGCAGAGCAGTGGTGTTTGTTTAGTGTAGGGGGTCGTGCTGGGGGTACAGTGTTAGCATTTAGGGCAGATTAGTGGTGTTTGGGTAGTGTAGGGGGCCATGCTGAGGTAGTGTTTTAGGGTTTATGGTAGTGCAGTAGTGTTTGCGTAGTGTAGGGGGTTGTGCTGGGGGTAGTTTTTTAGGGTTTAGGGTAGTGCAGTGGTGTTTGGGTAGTGTAGGGGGTTGTGCTGGGGGCAGTGTTTTAGGGTTTAGGGTACTGCCTTGGTGTTTGTGTAGTGAAGGGGTTCGGGCTAGGGATAGTGTTTTAGGGTTTAGGGCCGTGAAGTGGTGTTTGTGTAGTGTAGGGGGTTGTGCTGGGGGTGGTGCTTTTGGGTTTAGGGCTTTGCAGTGGTGTTCAGGCAGTGTAGGGGGTCATGCAGGGAGTGATGTTTTAGGGTTTACCGCAGTGCAGTCATGTTCGACAGTGTAGGCGGTCATGCTGTGGTGGTGTTTTTGGGTTTAGGGCAGTGCAGTGGTGTTCAGGGAGTATAGGGTGTCATGCTGGGGGTAGTGTTTTAGGGTTTAGGGCAGTGCAGTGGTGTTCGGGCAGTGTAGTGGGTCATGCTGGGGTAGTGTTTTAGGGTTTAGGGTAGTGCAGTGGTGTTTGGGTAGTGTAGGGGGTCATGCTGGGGGTAGTATTTTAGGGTTTAGGGTAGTGCATTGGTGTTTGTGTAGTGATGGGTGTCGTGCTGGGGGAAGTGTTTTAGGGTTTAGGGGAGTGCAGTGGTGTTTGTGTAGTGTAGGGGGTCATGCTGAGGGTGGTGTTTTAGGGTTTAGGGCAGTGCAGTGGTGTTCGGGCAGTGTAGGGGGTCATGCAGGGAATGTGTTTCAGGGTTTAGGCCAGTGCAGTGGTATTTGGGCACTGTAGGGGGTCATCCAGAGGGGTGGGGTTTCAGGGTTTCGGGCAGTGCAGTGGTGTTTAGGCAGTGTAGGGGGTCGTGCAGGGGTGTGGTGTTTCAGGGTTTAAGGCAGTGCAGTGGTGTTCAGGCAGTGTAGGGGGTCGTGCAGTGGGGAGGTGTTTCAGGGTTTAGGGCAGTGCAGTGTTATTCGGGCAGTGTAGGGGGTCGTGCAGGGGGGTGGTGTTTCAGGATTTCGGGCAGTGCAGTGGTGTTCGGGCAGTGTAGGGAGTCGTGGTGGGGCTGGTGTTTCAGTGTTTTGGGCAGAGCAGTGGTGTTCGGGCAGTGTAGGGGATTGTGCTGGGACTGGTGTTTCAGTGTTTAGGGCAGTGCAGTGGTGTTCGGGCACTGTAATGTGTCGAGCGGGGGTGGTGTTTCAGGGTTTAGGGCAGTGCAGTGGTGTTCGGGAGTTGTATGGGAACGTGCAGGGGGTGGTGTTTCAGGATTTAGGGCAGTGCAGTGGTATTCGGGCAGTGCAGGGGGTCTTGCTGGGACTGGTGTTTCAGGGTTTAGGGCAACGCAGGGGTGTTCGGGCAGTGTAGGGGGTCTTCCTGGGGCGGTGTTTCAGGGCTTAGTGCAGTGCAGTGGTGTTCGGGGTCTTCCTGGGCTGGTGTTACAGGGTTTAGGACAGTGCAGTGGTGTTCAGGCAGTGTAGGGGATCATCCAGAGGGGTGGGGTTTCAGGGTTTAGGGCAGTGCAGGGGTGCTTAGGCAGTGTAGGGGGTTGTGCATGGGTGTGGTGTTTCAGGGTTTAAGGCAGTGCAGTGGTGTTCGGGCAGTGTAGGGGGTTGTGCAGTGGGGAGGTGTTTCAGGGTTTAGGGCAGTGCAGTGGTTTTCGGGCAGTGTATGGGGTCATGCAGGGGGGTGGTGTTTCAGGGTTTAGGGCAGTGCAGTGGTGTTCTCGCAGTGTAGGGAGTCGTGGTGGGGCTGGTGTTTCAGGGTTTAGGGCAGTGCAGTGGTTTTCGGGCAGTATAGGGGGTCGTGCTGGGGCTGGTGTTTCAGGGTTTTGGGCAGAGCAGTGGTGTTCGGGCAGTGTAGGGGTTTGTGCTGGGACTGGTGTTTCAGTGGTTAGGGCAGTGCAGTGGTGTTCAGACACTGTAATGTGTCATGCAGGGGTGGTGTTTCAGGGTTTAGGGCAGTGCAGTGGTATTCGGGCATTGTATGGGGACGTGCAGGGGGTGGTGTTTCAGGATTTAGGTCAGTGCAGTGGTATTCGGGCAGTGCAGGGGGTCTTGCTGAGACTGGTGTTTCAGGGTTTAGGGCAACGCAGGGGTGTTCGGGCAGTGTAGGGGGTCTTCCTGGTGCGGTGTTTCAGGGCTTAGTGCAGTGCAGTGGTGTTCGGAGTCTTCCTGGGGCTGGTGTTTCAGGGTTTAGGACAGTGCAGTGGTGTTCGGGCAGTGTAGGGGATCATCCAGAGGGGTGGGGTTTCAGGGTTTAGGGCAGTGCAGGGGTGTTTAGGCAGTGTAGGGGGTCGTTCATGGGTGTGGTGTTTCAGGATTTAAGGCAGTGCAGTGGTGTTCGGGCAGTGTAGGGGGTTGTGCAGTGGGGAGGTGTTTCAGGGTTTAGGGCAGTGCAGTGGTGTTCGGGCAGTGTAGGGGGTCATGCAGGGGGTTGGTGTTTCAGGGTTTAGGACAGTGCAGTGGTGTTCTCGCAGTGTAGGGAGTCGTGGTGGGGCTGGTGTTTCAGGGTTTAGGGCAGTGCAGTGGTGTTCGGGCAGTATAGGGGGTTGTGCTGGGGCTGGTGTTTCAGGGTTTTGGGCAGAGCAGTGGTGTTCGGGCAGTGTAGGGGGTTGTGCTGGGACTGGTGTTTCAGTGGTTAGGGCAGTGCAGTGGTGTTCAGACACTGTAATGTGTCATGCAGGGGTGGTGTTTCAGGGTTTAGGGCAGTGCAGTGGTATTCGGGCATTGTATGGGGACGTGCAGGTGGTGGTGTTTCAGGATTTAGGGCAGTGCATTGGGGTTCGGGCAGTGCAGGGGGTCTTGCTGGGACTGGTGTTTCAGGGTTTAGGGCAGTGCAGTGGTGTTTGGGCAGTGTAGGGGGTCTTCCTGGGGCGGTGTTTCAGGGTTTATTTCAGTGCAGTGGTGTTTGGGAAGTGTAGGGGGTCTTCCTGGGGCTGGTGTTTCAGGGTTTAGGACTGTGTAGTGGTGTTAGGGCAGTGTAGGGGTCGTGTGGGGGAGGTGTTTCAGGGTTTAGGACAGTGCAGTGGTTTTCGTGCAGTGTAGGGGTCGTGCGGGGGTAGTGTTTCAGGGTTTAGGGCAGTGCAGTGGTGTTCAGGCAGTGTAGGAGTCATGCTGGGTTTGGTGTTTCAGGGTTTAGGGCAGTGCAGTGGTGTTCGGGCAGTGTAGGGGGTCTTGCTGGGGCCGATGTTTCGGGGTTTAGGGCAGTACAGTGGTGTTCGGGCAGTTTAAGAGGTCTTGCTGGGGCAGGTGTTTCGGGGTTTAGGGCAGGGCAGTGGTGTTCGGGCACTGTAATGTGTCGTGCGGGGGGTGGTGTTTCAGGGTTTAGGGCAGTGCAGTGGTGTTCGGCATTGTATGGGGTAGTGCGGGGTGCCGTGTTTCAGGGTTTAGGGCAGTGCAATTTTGTTCAGGCAGTGTACGGGGACGTGTTGGGGGTAGTGTTTCTGGGTTTAGGGCAGTAAAGTTGTGTTCGGGCAGTGTAGGAGGTCTTGCTGGGATTGGTGTTTCAGGGATTAGGGCAGTGCAGTAGTGTTCGGGCAGTGTAGGGGGTCTTCCTGGGGCTGGTGTTTCAGGGTTTAGGATAGTGCAGTGGTGTTTGGGCAGTGTAGGGGGTTTTGCTGGGGCTGGTGTTTCAGGGTTTAGGACAGTGCAGTGGTATTCAGGCAGTGTAGGGGATTGTGAGGGGGGTGGTGTTTCAGGGTTTAGGGCAGTGCAGTAGTGTTCGGGCAGTGTAGGGGGTCATGCGGGGCTGGTGTTTCAGGGTTTAGGGCAGGGAAGTGGTGTTCGGGCAGTGTAGGGGGTCGTGCGGGGGTGGTGTTTCAGGGTTTAGGGCAGTGCAGTGGTGTTCGGTCTGTGTAGGGGGTCATGCGGGGTGTGTTGTTTCAGGGTTTAGGGCAGTGTAGTGGTGTTCGGGCAGTGTAGGTGGTCATGCTGGTGGTGGTGTTTCAGGGTTTAGGGCAGTGCAGTGGTGTTCGGGCAGTGTAGAGTGTCTTCCTGGGGCTGGTGTTTCAGGGTTTAGGACAGTGCAGTGGTGTTTGGGTAGTGTAGAGTGTCGAGTGGGGGAGGTATTTCAGGATTTAGGGCAGTGCAGTGGTGTTCGGGCAGTGTAGGGGTTGTGCGGGGGTACTGTTTCAGGGTTTGGGGCAGTGCAGTGGTGTTTAGGCAGTGTAGGGGGTCATGCTGGGTTTGGTGTTTCAGGGTTTAGAGTAGTGCAGTGGTGTTCGGGCAGTGTAGGGGGCCTTCCTGGGGCTGGTGTTTCAGGGTTTAGGTTAGTGCAGTGGTGTTTGGGCAGTGTAGGGGGTCTTGCTTGGGCTCGTGTTTCAGGGTTTAGGGCAGTGCAGTGGTGTTCAGGCAGTGTAGGGGGTTGTGCGGGGGTGGTGTTTCACGCTTTAGAGCAGTGCAGTGGTGTTCAGGCAGTGTAGGGGTTTGTGCAGGGGGTGGAGTTTCAGGGTTTAGGGCAGTGCAGTGGTGTTCGGGCAGTGTAGGGGGTCGGGCTTGGGCTGTTGTTTCAGGGTTCAGGGCAGTGCAGTGGTGTTCGGGCAGTGTGGGGGGTCCTGTAGGGACTGTTGTTTCAGGGTTTAGGGCAGTGCAGTGGTGTTCGGGCAGTGTAGGGGGTCGTGCGGGGGTGGTGTTTCAGGGTTTAGGGCAGTGCAGTTTTGTTCGGGCAGTGTAGCGGGTCGTGCTAGGGGTGGTGTATCAGGGTTTAGGGCAGTGCAGTGGTGTTCGGGCAGTGTAAGGGGTCTTGCCGGGGCAAGTGGTTCAGGGTTTAGGGCAGTGCAGTGGTGTTCGGGCAGTGTAGGGGGTCTTGCTGGGGCTGGTATTTTAGGCTTTAGGGCAGTGCGGTGGTGTTCAGGCAGTGTAGGGGTTCATGCTGGGCCTGGTGTTTCAGGGTTTAGGGCAGTGCAGTGGTGATCGGGCAGTGTAGGGGTTCGTTCTGGGGCTGGTGTTTCAGGGATTAGAGAAGTGCAGTGGTGTTCGGGCAGTGTAGGGGGTCGTGCTGGAGTTGGGTTTTCAGGGTTTAGGGCAGTGCAGTACTGTTCGGGCAGTGTAGGGGTTTGTGGTGGGGCTGGTGTTTCAGGGTTTTGGGCAGTATAGTGGTGTTCTGGCAGTGTAGGGGGTTGTGCGGGGGTGGTGTTTCACGCTTTAGAGCAGTGCAGTGGTGTTCAGGCAGTGTAGGGGTTTGTGCAGGGGGTGGAGTTTCAGGGTTTAGGGCAGTGCAGTGGTGTTCGGGCAGTGTAGGGGGTCGGGCTTGGGCTGTTGTTTCAGGGTTCAGGGCAGTGCAGTGGTGTTCGGGCAGTGTGGGGGGTCCTGTAGGGACTGTTGTTTCAGGGTTTAGGGCAGTGCAGTGGTGTTCGGGCAGTGTAGGGGGTCGTGCGGGGGTGGTGTTTCAGGGTTTAGGGCAGTGCAGTTTTGTTCGGGCAGTGTAGCGGGTCGTGCTAGGGGTGGTGTATCAGGGTTTAGGGCAGTGCAGTGGTGTTCGGGCAGTGTAAGGGGTCTTGCCGGGGCAAGTGGTTCAGGGTTTAGGGCAGTGCAGTGGTGTTCGGGCAGTGTAGGGGGTCTTGCTGGGGCTGGTATTTTAGGCTTTAGGGCAGTGTGGTGGTGTTCAGGCAGTGTAGGGGTTCATGCTGGGCCTGGTGTTTCAGGGTTTAGGGCAGTGCAGTGGTGATCGGGCAGTGTAGGGGTTCGTTCTGGGGCTGGTGTTTCAGGGATTAGAGAAGTGCAGTGGTGTTCGGGCAGTGTAGGGGGTCGTGCTGGAGTTGGGTTTTCAGGGTTTAGGGCAGTGCAGTACTGTTCGGGCAGTGTAGGGGTTTGTGGTGGGGCTGGTGTTTCAGGGTTTTGGGCAGTATAGTGGTGTTCTGGCAGTATTGGGGGTCGTGGTGGGGCTGATGTTTCAGGGTTTAGGGCAGTGCAGCGGTGTTCGGGCAGTGTAGGGGGTCATGCTGGGGCTGCTGTTTCAGGGTTTTGGGCAGAGCAGTGGTGTTCGGGCAGTGTAGGAGGTCTTGCTGGGGGTGGTGTTTCAGGCTTTAGGGCAGTGGTGTTCGGGCAGTGTAGAATGTCTTGCTGTGGGTGGTGTTTCAGGGTTTATGGTAGTGTAGTCGTGTTCGGGCAGTGTAGGGGGTCGGGCTGGGGGTAGTGTTTTAGGGTTTAGGGTAGTGCATTGGTGTTTGTGTAGTGTAGGGGTCATGCTGGGGGTACTGTTTTAGGGTTTAGGGCAGAGCAGTGGTGTTTGTGTGGTGTACGGGGTCATGCTAGGGGTGGTGTTTTAGTATTTAGGGGAGAGCAGTGGTGTTTGGGTAGTGTAGGGGGTCATGCGGGGTAGTGATTTAGGGTTTATGGTGGTGCAGTGGTGTTTGCGTAGTGTAGGGGGTTGTGCTGGGGGTAGTTTTTTAGGGTTTAGGGTAGTGCAGTGGTGTTTGGGTGGTGTAGGGGGTCGTGATGGGGGTAGTGTTTTAGGGTTTAGGGTACTGCCTTAATGTTTGTGTAGTGAAGGGGGTCGGGCTGGGTATAGTGTTTTAGGGTTTAGGGCTGTGCAGTGGTGTTTGTGTAGTGTAGGGGGTCATGCTGGGGATACTGTTTTAGGGTTTAGGGCAGTGCAGTGGTGTTTGGGTGGTGTAGGGGGTCATGCTGGGGGCGGAGCTTTTGGGTTTAGAGCAGTGCAGGCGTGTTCAGGCAGTGTAGTGGGTCGTGCTGGGGCTTTTGTTTCAGGGTTTAGAGCAGTGCAGTGGTGTTCGGGCAGTGTAGGGGTTGTGCTGGAGTTGGGTTTTCAAGGTTTAGGGCAGTGTAGCAGTGTTCGGGCAGTGTAGGGGTTCATGGTGGGGCTGGTGTTTCAGGGTTTAGGGCAGTGCAGTGGTGTTCGGGCAGTGTAGGATGTCTTGGTGGGGCTGGTATTTCAGTGTTTAGGGCAGTGCAGTGGTGTTCGGGCAGTGTAGGGGTTGTGCTGGAGTTGGGTTTTCAAGGTTTAGGGCAGTGTAGCTGTGTTCGGGCAGTGTAGGGGTTCGTGGTGGGGCTGGTGTTTCAGGGTTTAGGGCAGTGCAGTGGTGTTCGGGCAGTGTAGTGGGTCTTTCTGGGGGTGGTGTTTCAGGGTTTAGGGCAGTGGTGTTTGGGCAGTGTAGAAGTTCTTGCTGTGGGTGGTGTTTCAGGGTTTTTGGTAGTGCAGTGGTATTCGGGCAGTGTAAGAGGTCATGCTGGGGTTGGTGTTTCAGGGTTTATGTCAGTGGTGTTCGGGCAGTGTAGGGGGTCAGGCTGGGGGTAGTGTTTTAGGGTTTAGGGTAGTGCATTAGTGTTCGTGTGGTGAAGGGGGTCGGGCTGGGTGTAGTGGTTTAGGGCAGTGCAGTGGTGTTTGTGTAGTGTAAGGGGTCATGCTGGGGCTACTGTTTTAGGGTTTAGGGCAGAGCAGTGGTGTTTGTTTAGTGTAGGGGTCATGCTGGGGGTACAGTTTTAGCATATAGGGCAGACTAATGGTGTTTGCATAGTGTAGGGGGTTGTGCTGGGGGCAGTGTTTTAGGGTTTAGGGTACTGCCTTGGTGTTTGTGTAGTGAAGGGGTTCGGGCTGGGGATAGTGTTTTAGGGTTTAGGGCCGTGAAGTGGTGTTTGTGTAGTGTAGGGGGTTGTGCTGGGGGTGGTGCTTTTGGGTTTAGGGCAGTGCAGTGCAGTGTAAGGGGTCTTGCCGGGGCAAGTGGTTCAGGGTTTAGGGCAGTGCAGTGGTGTTCGGGCAGTGTAGGGGGTCTTGCTGTGGCTGGTGTTTTAGGCTTTAGGGCAGTGCGGTGGTGTTCGGGCAGTGTAGGGCTTCATGCTGGGCCTGGTGTTTCAGGGTTTAGGGCAGTGCAGTGGTGATCGGGCAGTGTAGGGGTTCATTCTGGGGCTGGTGTTTCAGGGATTAGAGAAGTGCAGTGGTGTTCGGGCAGTGTAGGGGGTCGTGCTGGAGTTGGGTTTTCAGGGTTTAGGGCAGTGCAGTACTGTTCGGGCAGTGTAGGGGTTTGTGGTGGGGCTGGTGTTTCAGGGTTTTGGGCAGTATAGTGGTGTTCTGGCAGTATTGGGGGTCGTGGTGGGGCTGATGTTTCATGGTTTAGGGCAGTGCAGCGGTGTTCGGGCAGTGTAGGGGGTCATGCTGGGGCTGCTGTTTCAGGGTTTTGGGCAGAGCAGTGGTGTTCGGGCAGTGTAGGAGGTCTTGCTGGGGGTGGTGTTTCAGGCTTTAGGGCAGTGGTGTTCGGGCAGTGTAGAATGTCTTGCTGTGGGTGGTGTTTCAGGGTTTATGGTAGTGTAGTCGTGTTCGGGCAGTGTAGGGGGTGGGGCTGGGGGTAGTGTTTTAGGGTTTAGGGTAGTGCATTGGTGTTTGTGTAGTGTAGGGGTCATGCTGGGGGTACTGTTTTAGGGTTTAGGGCAGAGCAGTGGTGTTTGTGTAGTGTACGGGGTCATGCTAGGGGTGGTGTTTTAGTATTTAGGGGAGAGCAGTGGTGTTTGGGTAGTGTAGGGGGTCATGCGGGGTAGTGATTTAGGGTTTATGGTGGTGCAGTGGTGTTTGCGTAGTGTAGGGGGTTGTGCTGGGGGTAGTTTTTTAGGGTTTAGGGTAGTGCAGTGGTGTTTGGGTGGTGTAGGGGGTCGTGATGGGGGTAGTGTTTTAGGGTTTAGGGTACTGCCTTAATGTTTGTGTAGTGAAGGGGGTCGGGCTGGGTATAGTGTTTTAGGGTTTAGGGCCGTGCAGTGGTGTTTGTGTAGTGTAGGGGGTAATGCTGGGGGTACTGTTTTAAGGTTTAGGGCAGAGCAGTGGTGTTTGGGTGGTGTAGGGGGTCATGCTGCGGGTGGAGCTTTTGGGTTTAGGGCAGTGCAGGCGTGTTCAGGCAGTGTAGGGGGTCATGCTGGGGGTGATGTTTTAGGGTTTACAGCAGTGCAGTGGTGTTCGGCATTGTAGGGGGTTGTGCTGTGGTGGTGTTTTAGGTATTAGGGCAGTATAGTGGTGTTCGGGGAGTATAGGGTGTTGTGCTGGGGGTAGTGTTTTAGGGTTTAGGGCAGTGCAGTGGTGTTCGGGCAGTGTAGTGGGTCGTGCTGGGTCTTTTGTTTCAGGGTTTAGAGCAGTGCAGTGATGTTCGGGCAGTGTAGGGGGTCGTGCTGGAGTTGGGTTTTTAAGGTTTAGGGCAGTGCAGTAGTGTTCGGGCAGTGTAGGGGTTCGTGGTGGGGCTGCTGTTTCAGGGTTTAGGGCAGTGCAGTGGTGTTCGGGCAGTGTAGGAGATCGTGGTGGGGCTGCTGTTTCAGGGTTTTGGGCAGAGCAGTGGTGTTTGGGCAGTGTAGTGGGTCTTTCTGGAGGTGGTGTTTCAGGGTTTAGTGCAGTGGTGTTCGGGCAGTGTAGAAGCTCTTGCTGTGGGTGGTGTTTCAGGGTTTTTGATAGTGCAGTGGTGTTCGGGCAGTGTAGGGGGTCATGCTGGGGGTGGTGTTTCAGAGCCTATGTCAGTAGTGTTCGGGAGGTGTAGGGGGTTAGGCTGGCGGTAATGTTTTGGGGTTTAGGGTAGTGCATTGGTGTTCGTGTAGTGAAGGGGGTCGGGCTGGGTGTAGTGTTTTAGGGTTTAGGGCAGTGCAGTGGTGTTTGTGTAGTGTAAGGGGTCGTGCTGGGGGTACTGTTTTAGGGTTTAGAGCAGAGCAGTGGTGTTTGTTTAGTGTAGGGGGTCATGCTGGGGGTACAGTGTTAGCATTTAGGGCAGATTAGTGGTGTTTAGGTAGTGTAGGGGGTCATGCTGAGGTAGTGTTTTAGGGTTTATGGTAGTGCAGTAGTGTTTGCGTAGTGTAGGGGGTTGTGCTGGGGGTAGTTTTTTAGGGTAGTGCAGTGGTGTTTGGGTAGTGTAGGGGGTTGTGCTGGGGGCAGTGTTTTAGGGTTTAGGGTACTGCCTTGGTGTTTGTGTAGTGAAGGGGTTCGGGCTGGGGATAGTGTTTTAGGGTTTAGGGCCGTGAAGTGGTGTTTGTGTAGTGTAGGGGGTTGTGCTGGGGGTGGTGCTTTTGGGTTTAGGGCATTGCAGTGGTGTTCAGGCAGTGTAGGGGGTCGTGCAGGGGGTGATGTTTTAGGGTTTACCACAGTGCAGTCATGTTCGACAGTGTAGGCGGTCATGCTGTGGTGGTGTTTTTGGGTTTAGGGCAGTGCAGTGGTGTTCAGGGAGTATAGGGTGTCATGCTGGGGGTAGTGTTTTAGGGTTTAGGGCAGTGCAGTGGTGTTCGGGCAGTGTAGTGGGTCGTGCTGGGGTAGTGTTTTAGGGTTTAGGGTAGTGCAGTGGTGTTTGGGTAGTGTAGGGGGTCATGCAGGGGGTAGTATTTTAGGGTTTAGGGTAGTGCATTGGTGTTTGTGTAGTGATGGGTGTCGTGCTGGGGGAAGTGTTTTAGGGTTTAGGGGAGTGCAGTGGTGTTTGTGTAGTGTAGGGGGTCATGCTGAGGGTGGTGTTTTAGGGTTTAGGGCAGTGCAGTGGTGTTCGGGCAGTGTAGGGGGTCATGCAGGGAATGTGTTTCAGGGTTTAGGCCAGCGCAGTGGTATTTGGGCACTGTAGGGGGTCATCCAGAGGGGTGGGGTTTCAGGGTTTCGGGCAGTGCAGTGGTGTTTAGGCAGTGTAGGGGGTCGTGCAGGGGTGTGGTGTTTCAGGGTTTAAGGCAGTGCAGTGGTGTTCGGGCAGTGTGGGGGGTCGTGCAGTGGGGAGGTGTTTCAGGGTTTAGGGCAGTGCAGTGTTATTCGGGCAGTGTAGGGGGTTGTGCAGGGGGGTGGTGTTTCAGGATTTCGGGCAGCGCAGTGGTGTTCGGGCAGTGTAGGGAGTCGTGGTGGGGCTGGTGTTTCAGTGTTTTGGGCAGAGCAGTGGTGTTCGGGCAGTGTAGGGGATTGTGCTGGGACTGGTGTTTCAGTGTTTAGGGCAGTGCAGTGGTGTTCGAGCACTGTAACGTGTCGAGCGGGGGTGGTGTTTCAGGGTTTAGGGCAGTGCAGTGGTGTTCGGGAGTTGTATGGGAACGTGCAGGGGGTGGTGTTTCAGGATTTAGGGCAGTGCAGTGGTATTCGGGCAGTGCAGGGGGTCTTGCTTGGACTGGTGTTTCAGGGTTTAGGGTAACGCAGGGGTGTTCGGGCGGTGTAGGGGGTCTTCCTGGGGCGGTGTTTCAGGGCTTAGTGCAGTGCAGTGGTGTTCGGGGTGTTCCTGGGGCTGGTGTTACAGGGTTTAGGACAGTGCAGTGGTGTTCGGGCAGTGTAGGGGATCATCCAGAGGGGTGGGGTTTCAGGGTTTAGGGCAGTGCAGGGGTGCTAAGGCAGTGTAGGGGGTTGTGCATGGGTGTGGTGTTTCAGGGTTTAAGGCAGTGCAGTGGTGTTCGGGCAGTGTAGGGGGTTGTGCAGTGAGGAGGTGTTTCAGGGTTTAGGGCAGTGCAGTGGTTTTCGGGCAGTGTATGGGGTCATGCAGGGGGGTGGTGTTTCAGGGTTTAGGGCAGTGCAGTGGTGTTCTCGCAGTGTAGGGAGTCGTGGTGGGGCTGGTGTTTCAGGGTTTAGGGCAGTGCAGTGGTTTTCGGGCAGTATAGGGGGTCGTGCTGGGGCTGGTGTTTCAGGGTTTTGGGCAGAGCAGTGGTGTTCGGGCAGTGTAGGGGTTTGTGCTGGGACTGGTGTTTCAGTGGTTAGGGCAGTGCAGTGGTGTTCAGACACTGTAATGTGTCATGCAGGGGTGGTGTTTCAGGGTTTAGGGCAGTGCAGTGGTATTCGGGCATTGTATGGGGACGTGCAGGGGGTGGTGTTTCAGGATTTAGGGCAGTGCAGTGGTATTCGGGCAGTGCAGGGGGTCTTGCTGGGACTGGTGTTTCAGGGTTTAGGGCAACGCAGGGGTGTTCGGGCAGTGTAGGGGGTCTTCCTGGGGCGGTGTTTCAGGGCTTAGTGCAGTGCAGTGGTGTTCGGAGTCTTCCTGGGGCTGGTGTTTCAGGGTTTAGGACAGTGCAGTGGTGTTCGGGCAGTGTAGGGGATCATCCAGAGGGGTGGGGTTTCAGGGTTTAGGGCAGTGCAGGGGTGTTTAGGCAGTGTAGGGGGTCGTGCACGGGTGTGGTGTTTCAGGATTTAAGGCAGTGCAGTGGTGTTCGGGCAGTGTAGGGGGTTGTGCAGTGGGGAGGTGTTTCAGGGTTTAGGGCAGTGCAGTGGTGTTCGGGCAGTGTAGGGGGTCATGCAGGGGGTTGGTGTTTCAGGGTTTAGGACAGTGCAGTGGTGTTCTCGCAGTGTAGGGAGTCGTGGTGGGGCTGGTGTTTCAGGGTTTAGGGCAGTGCAGTGGTGTTCGGGCAGTATAGGGGGTTGTGCTGGGGCTGGTGTTTCAGGGTTTTGGGCAGAGCAGTGGTGTTTGGGCAGTGACGGGGGTCTTGCTGGGACTGGTGTTTCAGGGTTTAGGGCAACGCAGGGGTGTTCGGGCAGTGTAGGGGGTCTTCCTGGGGCGGTGTTTCAGGGCTTAGTGTAGTGCAGTGGTGTTCGGAGTCTTCCTGGGGCTGGTGTTTCAGGGTTTAGGACAGTGCAGTGGTGTTCGGGCAGTGTAGGGGATCATCCAGAGGGGTGGGGTTTCAGGGTTTAGGGCAGTGCAGGGGTGTTTAGGCAGTGTAGGGGGTCGTGCATGCGTGTGGTGTTTCAGGATTTAAGGCAGTGCAGTGGTGTTCGGGCAGTGTAGGGGGTTGTGCAGTGGGGAGGTGTTTCAGGGTTTAGGGCAGTGCAGTGGTGTTCGGGCAGTGTAGGGGTTCATGGAGGGGGTTGGTGTTTCAGGGTTTAGGACAGTGCAGTGGTGTTCTCGCAGTGTAGGGAGTCGTGGTGGGGCTGGTGTTTCAGGGTTTAGGGCAGTGCAGTGGTGTTCGGGCAGTATAGGGGGTTGTGCTGGGGCTGGTGTTTCAGGGTTTTGGGCAGAGCAGTGGTGTTCGGGCAGTGTAGGGGGTTGTGCTGGGACTGGTGTTTCAGTGGTTAGGGCAGTGCAGTGGTGTTCAGACACTGTAATGTGTCATGCAGGGGTGGTGTTTCAGGGTTTAGGGCAGTGCAGTGGTATTCGGGCATTGTATGGGGACGTGCAGGTGGTGGTGTTTCAGGATTTAGGGCAGTGCGTTGGGGTTCGGGCAGTGCAGGGGTTCTTGCTGGGACTGGTGTTTCAGGGTTTAGGGCAGTGCAGTGGTGTTTGGGCAGTGTAGGGGGTCTTCCTGGGGCGGTGTTTCAGGGTTTATTTCAGTGCAGTGGTGTTTGGGAAGTGTAGGGGGTCTTCCTCGGGCTGGTGTTTCAGGGTTTAGGACTGTGTAGTGGTGTTAGGGCAGTGTAGGGGTCGTGTGGGGGAGGTGTTTCAGGGTTTAGGGCAGTGCAGTGGTTTTCGTGCAGTGTAGGGGTCGTGCAGGGGTAGTGTTTCAGGGTTTAGGGCAGTGCAGTGGTGTTCGGGCAGTGTAGGAGTCATGCTGGGTTTGGTGTTTCAGGGTTTAGGGCAGTGCAGTGGTGTTCGGGCAGTGTAGGGGGTCTTGCTGGGGCAGGTGTTTCGGGGTTTAGGGCAGGGCAGTGGTGTTCGGGCACTGTAATGTGTCATGCGGGGGTGGTGTTTCAGGGTTTAGGGCAGTGCAGTGGTGTTCGGCATTGTATGGGGTAGTGCGGGGTGCCGTGTTTCAGGGTTTAGGGCAGTGCAGTTTTGTTCAGGCAGTGTACGGGGACGTGTTGGGGGTAGTGTTTCTGGGTTTAGGGCAGTAAAGTGGTGTTCGGGCAGTGTAGGAGGTCTTGCTGGGATTGGTGTTTCAGGGATTAGGGCAGTGCAGTAGTGTTCGGGCAGTGTAGGGGGTCTTCCTGGGGCTGGTGTTTCAGGGTTTAGGATAGTGCAGTGGTGTTTGGGCAGTGTAGGGGGTCTTGCTGGGGCTGGTGTTTCAGGGTTTAGGACAGTGCAGTGGTATTCAGGCAGTGTAGGGGATTGTGAGGGGGGTGGTGTTTCAGGGTTTAGGGCAGTGCAGTAGTGTTCGGGCAGTGTAGGGGGTCATGCGGGGGTGGTGTTTCAGGGTTTAGGGCAGGGAAGTGGTGTTCGGGCAGTGTAGGGGGTCGTGCGGGGGTGGTGTTTCAGGGTTTAGGGCAGTGCAGTGGTGTTCGGTCTGTGTAGGGGGTCATGCGGGGGGTGGTGTTTCAGGGTTTAGGGCAGTGTAGTGGTGTTCGGGCAGTGTAGGTGGTCATGCTGGTGGTGGTGTTTCAGGTTTTAGGGCAGTGCAGTGGTGTTCGGGCAGTGTAGAGTGTCTTCCTGGGGCTGGTGTTTCAGGGTTTAGGACAGTGCAGTGGTGTTTGGTGGGTAGTGTAGAGTGTCGAGTGGGGGAGGTGTTTCAGGGTTTAGGGCAGTGCAGTGGTGTTCGGGCAGTGTAGGGGTTGTGCGGTGGTAGTGTTTCAGGGTTTGGGGCAGTGCAGTGGTGTTCAAGCAATGTAGGGGGTCATGCTGGGTTTGGTGTTTCAGGGTTTAGGGCAGTGCAGTGGTGTTCGGGCAGTGTAGGGGGTCTTGCTGGGGCTGATGTTTCGGGGTTTAGGGCAGTACAGTGGTGTTCGGGCAGTTTAGGAGGTCTTGTTGGGGCTGGTGTTTCAGGGTTTAGGGCAGTGCAGTGGTGTTCGGGAACTGTAATGGGTCATTCAGGGGGTGGTTTTTCAGGGTTAAGGGCAGTGCAGTGGTGTTCGGCATTGTATGGGGTCATGCGGGGGGTGGTGATTCAGGGTTAAGGGCAGTGCAGTTTTGTTCGGGCAGTGTAGGGGGATGTGCTGGGGGTAGTGTTTCAGGGTTTGGAGTAGTGCAGTGGTGATCGGGCAGTGTAGGAGGTCTTGCTGGGGCTGGTGTTTCAGGGTTTAGGGCAGTGCAGTGGTGTTCGGGCAGTGTAGGGGGTCTTCCTGGGGCTAGTGTTTCAGGGTTCAGGATAGTGCAGTGGTGCTTGGCAGTGTAGGGGGTCTTGCTGGGGCTGGTGTTTCAGGGTTTAGGACAGTGCAGTGGTGTTCGGGCAGTGTAGGGGATCGTGAGGGGGTGGTGTTTCAGGGTTTAGGGCAGTGCAGTGGTGTTCGGGCAGTGTAGGGGGTCATGCGGGGGTGGTGTTTCAGGGTTGAGGACAGTGCAGTGGTGTTTGGGCAGTGTAGGGGGTCATGCGGGGGTGGTGTTTCAGGGTTTAGGGCCGGGAAGTGGTGTTTGGGCAGTGTAGGGGGTCATGCGGGGGTGGTGTTTCAGGGTTTAGGGCAGTGCAGTGGTGTTCGGTCTGTGTAGGGGGTCATGCGGGGGGTGGTGTTTCAGGGTTTAGGGCAGTGTAGTGGTGTTCGGGCAGTGTAGGTGGTCATGTTGGGGGTGGTGTTTCAGGGTTTAGGGCAGTGCAGTGGTGTTCGGGCAGTGTAGGGGGTCTTCCTGGGGCTGGTGTTTCAGGGTTTAGGACAGTGCAGTGGTGTTTGGGTAGTGTAGAGTGTCGAGTGGGGGAGGTGTTTCAGGGTTTAGGGCAGTGCAGTGGTGTTCGGGCAGTGTAGGGGTTGTGCGGGGGTAGTGTTTCAGGGTTTAGGGCAGTGCAGTGGTGTTCAGGCAGTGTAGGGGGTTATGCTGGGTTTGGTGTTTCAGGGTTTAGGGCAGTGCAGTGGTGTTCAGGCAGTGTAGGGGGTCTTGCTGGGGCTGATGTTTCGGGGTTTAGGGCAGTACAGTGGTGTTCGGGCAGTTTAGGAGGTCTTGTTGGGGCTGGTGTTTCAGGGTTTAGGGCAGTGGAGTGGTGTTCGGGAACTGTAATGGGTCATTCGGGGGGTGGTTTTTCAGGGTTAAGGGCAGTGCAGTGGTGTTCGGCATTGTATGGGGTCATGCGGGGGGTGGTGTTTCAGGGTTTAGGGCAGTGCAGTTTTGTTCGGGTAGTGTATGGGGGATGTGCTGGGGGTGGTGTTTCAGGGTTTGGAGTAGTGCAGTGGTGTTCGGGCAGTGTAGGAGGTCTTGCTGGGGCTGGTGTTTCAGGGTTTAGGGCAGTGCAGTGGTGTTCGGGCAGTGTAGGGGGTCTTCCTGGGGCTGGTGTTTCAGGGTTTAGGATAGTGAAGTGGTGATCGGCAGTGTAGGCGGTCTTGCTGGGGCTGGTGTTTCAGGGTTTAACCAGTGAGTGGTGTTCGGGCAGTGTAGGGGGTCGTGTGGGGGAGGTGTTTCAGGGTTTAGGGCAGTGCAGTGGTTTTCGTGCAGTGTAGGGGTTGTGCGGGGGTAGTGTTTCAGGGTTTAGGGCAGTGCAGTTGTGTTCGGGCAATGTAGGGGTCGTGCTGGGGCTAGTGTTTTAGGGTTTAGGGCAGTGCCGTGGTGTTCGGGCAGTATTGGGGGTCTTGGTGAAGCTGGTGTTTTAGGGTTTAGGGCAGTGCAGTGGTGTTCGGGCACTGTAGGAGGTCGTGCTGGGGCAGTTGTTTCAGGGTTTAGGGCAGTGCAATGGTGTTTGGGCAGTGTAGGGGGTCTTCCTGGGGCTGGTGTTTCAGGGTTTAGGACAGTGCAGTGGTGTTCGGGCAGTGTAGGGGGTCATGTGGGGGAGGTGTTTCAGGGTTTAGGGCAGTGCAGTGGTTTTCAGGCAGTGTAGGGTCATGCGGGGGTAGTGTTTCAGGGTTTAGGGCAGTGCAGTGGTGTTCGGGCAGTATTGGGGGTCTTGGTGGAGCTGGTGTTTTAGGGTTTAGGGCAGTGCAGTGGTGTTCGGGCACTGTAGTGGTTCGTGTTGGGGCTGGTGTTTCGGGGTTTAGGGCAGTGCAGTGGTGATCGGGCAGTGTAGGGGTTTGTGCTGGGGCTGGTGTTTCAGGGTTTAGGGCAGTGCAGTGGTGTTTGGGCAGTGTAGGGGGTTGTGCGGGGGTCATATTTCAGTGTTTTGGGCAGTGCAGTGTTTTTTGGGCAGTGTAGGGGGTCTTGCTGGGGCTGGTGTTTCAGGGTTTAGGGCAGTGCAGTGGTGTTCGGGCAGTGTAATGGGTCGTGCGGGGATGGTGTTTCAGGGTTTAGGGCAGTGCAGTTTGGTTCGGGCACTGTAGGGGGTCGTGCTTGGGGTAGTGTTTCAGGGTTTAGGGCAGTGCAGTGGTGTTTGGGCAGTGTAGGAGGTCTTGCTGGGGCTGGTGTTTCAAGGTTTAGGCCAGTGCAGTGGTGTTCGGGCAGTGTAGGGGGTCATCCAGAGGGGTGGGGTTTCAGGGTTTTGGGCAGTGCAGTGGTGTTTAGGCAGTGTAGGGGGTCATGCAGGGGTGTGGTGTTTCAGGGTTTAAGGCAGTGCAGTGGTGTTCGGGCAGTCTAGGGGTTCGTGCAGTGGGGAGGTGTTTCAGGGTTTAGGGCAGTGCAGTGGTGTTCGGGCAGTGTAGGGGGTCGTGCAGGGGGGTGGTGTTTCAGGGTTTAGGGCAGTGCAGTGGTGTTCGGGCAGTGTAGGGGGTTGTGCTGGGACTGGTATTTGTGTTTAGGCCAGTGCAGTGGTGTTCGGGAGTTGTATGGGAATGTGCAGGGGGTGGTGTTTCAGGATTTAGGGCAGTGCAGTGGTATTCGGGCAGTGCAGGGGGTCTTGCTGGGACTGGTGTTTCAGGGTTTAGGGCAATGCAGTGGTGTTTGAGCAGTGTAGGGGGTCTTCCTGAGGCGGTGTTTCAGGGCTTAGTGCAGTGCAGTGGTGTTCGGGCAGTGTAGGGGGTCGTGTGGGAGAGGTGTTTCAGGGTTTAGACCAGTGCAGTGGTGTTCAGGCAGTGTAGGGTGTCGTGTGGGGGAGGTGTGTCAGGGTTTAGACCAGTGCAGTGGTGTTCGGGCAGTGTAGGGGGTCATCCAGAGGGGTGGGGTTTCAGGGTTTAGGGCAGTGCAGTGGTGTTTAGGCAGTGTAGGGTGTCGTGCATGGGTGTGGTATTTCAGGGTTTAAGGCAGTGCAGTGGTGTTCGGGCAGTGTAGGGGGTCGTGCAGTGGGGAGGTGTTTCATGGTGTAGGGCAGTGCAGTGGTGTTCGGGTAGTGTAGGGAGTCGTGGTGGTGCTGGTGTTTCAGGGTTTAGGGCAGTGCAGTGGTGTTCGGGCAGTGTAGGGGGTCGTACTGGGGCTGGTGTTTCAGGGTTTTGGGCAGAGCAGTGGTGTTCGGGCAGTGTAGGGGGTTGTGCTGGGACTGGTGTTTCAGTGTTTAGGGCAGTGCAGTGGTGTTCGGACACTGTAATGTGTCATGCGGGGTGGTGTTTCAGGGTTTAGGGCAGTGCAGTGGTATTCGGGCGTTGTGTGGGGACGTGCAGGTGGTGGTGTTTCAGGATTTAGTGCAGTGCAGTGGGGTTCGGGCAGTGCAGGGGGTCTTGCTGGGACTGGTGTTTCAGGGTTTAGGGCAGTGCAGTGGTGTTCGGGCAGTGTAGGGGGTCTTCCTGGGGTGGTGTTTCAGGGTTTATTTCAGTGCAGTGGTGTTCGGGAAGTGTAGGGGGTCTTCCCGGGGCTGGTGTTTCAGGGTTTAGGACAGTGCAGTGGTGTTTGGGCAGTGTAGGGGGTCGTGTGGGGGTGGTGTTTCAGGGTGTAGGGCAGTGCAGTGGTTTTTGGGCAGTGTAGGGGTTGTGCGGGGGTAGTGTTTCAGGGTTTAGGGCAGTGCAGTAATGTTCGGGCATTGTAGGGGTCGTGCTGGGTTTGGTGTTTCAGGGTTTAGGGCAGTGCAGTGGTGTTCGGGCAGTGTAGGGGGTCTTGCTGGTGCCGATGTTTCGGGGTTTAGGGCAGTACAGTGGTGTTCGGGCAGTTTAGGAGGTCCTGCTGGGGCAGGTGTTTTGGGGTTTAGGGCAGTGCAGTGGTGTTCGGGCACTGTAAGGCGTCGTGCGGGGGCTGGTGTTTCAGGGTTTAGGGCAGTGCAGTGGTGTTCGGCATTTTATGGGGTAGTGCGGGGTGTGGTGTTTCAGGGTTTAGGGCAGTGCAATTTTGTTTGGGCAGTGTAGGGGGACGTGCTGGGGGTAGTGTTTCAGGGTTTAGGACAGTACAGTGGTGTTCGGGCAGTGTAGGAGGTCTTGCTAGGGCTGGTGTTTCAGGGATTAGGGCAGTGCAGTGGTGTTCGGGCAGTGTAGGGGGTCTTCCTGGGTCTGGTGTTTCAGGGTTTAGGTTAGTGCAGTGGTGTTTGGGCAGTGTTGGGGGTCTTGCTGGGGCTGGTGTTTCAGGGTTTAGGGCAGTGCAGTGGTGTTCAGGCATTGTAGGAGGTCATGTGGGGGGTGGTGTTTCAGGGTTTAGGGCAGTGCAGTTTTGTTCGGGAAGTGTAGCGGGTCGTGCTGAGGCTGGTGTTTCAGGGTTTAGGGCAGTGCAGTGGTGTTTGGGCATTGTAGGGGGTCGTGCGGGGGTGGTGTTTCAGGGTTTACGGCACTGCAGTGGTGTTCGGGCAGTGTAATGGGTCATGCGGGGGTGGTGCTTCAGGGTTTAGGGCAGTGCAGTGGTGTTCGGGCATTGTATGGGGTCGTGCAGGGGTGGTGTTTCAGGGTTTATGGTAGTGCAGTTTTGTGCGGGCAGTGTAGGGGCTCATGCTGGGGGTGGTGTTTCAGGGTTTAGGGCAGTGCAGTGGTGTTCGGGCAGTGTAGGAGGTCTTGCTGGGGCTGGTGTTTCAGTGTTTAGAGCAGTGCAGTGGTGTTCGGGCAGTGTAGGGGGTCTTCCTGGGGCTGGTGTGTCAGGGTTTAGGGCAGTACAGTGGTGTTCAGGCAGTGTAGGGGGTTGTGCGGGGGTGGTGTTTCAGGCTTTAGGGCAGTGCAGTGGTGTTCGGGCAGTGTAGGGGGTTGTGCGGGGGGTGGTGTTTCAGGGTTTAGGGCAGTGCAGAGGTGTTCGGGCAGTGTAGGGGGTCATGCTTGGGCTGTTGTTTCAGGGTTTAGGGCAATGCAGTGGTGTTCGGGCAGTGTAGGGGTCCTGCAGGGACTGTTGTTTCAGGGTTTAGGGCAGTGCAGCGGTGTACGGGCATTGTAGGAGGTCGTGCGGGGGGTGGTGTTTCAGGGTTTAGGGCAGTGCAGTTTTGTTCGGGCAGTGTAGCGGGTCATGCTACTGGTGGTGTTTCAGGGTTTAGGGCAGTGGTGTTCGGGCAGTGTAAGAGGTCTTGCTGGGGCAAGTGGTTCAGGGTTTAGGGCAGTGCATTGGTGTTCGGGCAGTGTAGGGGGTCTTGCTGGGGCTAGTGTTTCAGGGTTTAGTGCAGTGTGGTGGTGTTCGGGCAGTGTAGGGGTTCATGCTGGGGCTGGTGTTTCAGGGTTTAGGGCAGTGCAGTGGTGATCAGGCAGTGTAGGGGTTCATTCTGGGGCTGGTGTTTCAGGGATTAGAGAAGTGCAGTGGTGTTCGGGCAGTGTAGGGGGTTGTGCTGAAGTTGGGTTTTCAGGGTTTAGGGCAGTGCAGTACTGTTCGGGCAGTGTAGGGGTTTGTGGTGGGGCTGGTGTTTCAGGGTTTTGGGCAGTATAGTGGTGTTCTGGCAGTGTAGGGGGTCGTGATGGGGCTGGTGTTTCAGGGTTTGGGGAAGTGCAGCGGTGTTCAGGCATTGTAGGGTGTCTTGCGGGGGTGATGTTTCAGGTTTTAGGGCAGTGCAGTGGTGTTGGGGCATTGTAGGGGGTCGTGCGGGGGTGGTGTTTCAGGGTTTAGGGCAGTGCAGTGGTGTTCGGGCAGTGTAGGGGGTCTTACTGGGGCTGGTGTTTCAAGGTTTAGGGCAGTGCAGTGGTGTTCGGGCAGTGTAATGGGTCATGCGGGGGGTGGTGTTTCAGGGTTTAGGGCAGTGCAGTGGTGTTCTGGCAGTGTAGGGGGTCGTGGTGGGGCTGGTGTTTCAGGGTTTAGGGAAGTGCAGCAGTGTTCAGGCATTGTAGGGTGTCGTGCGGGGGTGATGTTTCAGGGTTTAGGGCAGTGCAGTGGTGTTCGGGCATTGTAGGGGGTCGTGCGGGGGTGGTGTTTCAGGGATTAGAGAAGTGCAGTGGTGTTCGGGCAGTGTAGGGAGTCGTGCTGGAGTTGGG
The DNA here is from genome assembly GCF_964204655.1 of Triturus cristatus. Lineage (NCBI taxonomy): Eukaryota > Metazoa > Chordata > Amphibia > Caudata > Salamandridae > Triturus > Triturus cristatus. Next base: position 890,288,814 of record NC_140579.1, read on the forward strand.
TTTTCAGGGTTTAGGGCAGTGCAGTACTGTTCTGGCAGTGTAGGGGTTCGTGGTGGGGCTGGTGTTTCAGGGTTTAGGGCAGTGTAGTGGTGTTCTGGCAGTGTAGGGGGTCGTGGTGGGGCTGGTGTTTCAGGGTTTGGGCAGTGCAGCGGTGTTCGGGCAATGTAGGGGGTCGTGCTGGGGTTTGCTGTTTCAGGGTTTTGGGCAGAGAAGTGGTGTTCGGGCTGTGTAGGAGGTCTTGCTGGGGGTGGTGTTTCAGGGTTTAGGGCAGTGGTGTTTGGGCAGTGAAGGGGGTCTTGCTGTGGGTGGTGTTTCAGGCTTTATGGTAGTGTAGTGGTGTTCGGCCAGTGTAGTGGGTCGTGCTGGGGTGGTGTTTCAGGGTTTATTGTAGTGCAGTGGTGTTCGGCAGTGTAGGGGGTCGGGCTGGGGGCAGTGTTTTAGGGTTTAAGGTAGTGCATTGGTGTTTGTGTAGTGTAGGGGTCATGCTGGGGGTACTGTTTTAGGGTTTAGGGCAGAGCAGTGGTGTTCGGGCATTGTAGGAGGTTGTGCGGGGGTGATGTTTCAGGGTTTAGGGCAGTGCAGTTTTGTTCGGGCAGTGTAGCGGGTCATGCTAGGGGTGGTGTTTCAGGGTTTAGGGCAGTGCATTGGTGTTCGGGCAGTGTAAGGGGTCTTGCTGGGGCAAGTGGTTCAGGGTTTTGGGCAGTGCAGTGGTGTTCGGGCAGTGTAGGGGTCTTGCTGGGGCTGGTGTTTCAGGGTTTAGTGCAGTGCAGTGGTGTTCAGGCAGTGTAGGGGTTCATACTGGGGCTGGTGTTTCAGGGTTTAGGGCAGTGCAGTGGTGATCAGGCAGTGTAGGGGTTCGTTCTGGAGCTGGTGTTTCAGGGATTAGAGAAGTGCAGTGGTGTTCGGGCAGTGTAGGGGTTCGTGCTGGAGTTGGGTTTTCAGGGTTTAGGACAGTGTAGTACTGTTCGGGCAGTGTAGGGGTTTGTGGTGTGGCTGGTGTTTCAGGGTTTTGGGCAGTATAGTGGTGTTCTGGCAGTGTAGGGGGTCGTGGTGGGGCTGGTGTTTCAGGGTTTAGGGCAGTGCAGCGGTGTTCAGGCAGTGTAGGGGGTCATGCTGGGGCTGCTGTTTCAGGGTTTTGGGCAGAGCAGTGGTGTTCGGGCAGTGGAGGAGGTCTTGCTGGGGGTGGTGTTTCAGGGTTTAGGGCAGTGGTGTTCGGGCAGTGTAGGGGGTCTTGCTGTGAGTGCTGTTCCAGGGTTTATGGTAGTGTGGTGGTGTTCGGGCAGTGTAGGGGGTCGGGCTGGGGGTAGTGTTTTAGGGTTTAGGTTACTGCATTGGTGTTTGTGTTGTGTAGGGGTCATGCTGGGGTACTGTTTTAGGGTTTAGGACAGAGCAGTGGTGTTTGTGTAGTGTAGAGGGTCGTGCTAGGGGTACTGTTTTAGCATTTAGGGGAGAGCAGTGGTGTTTGGGTAGTGTAGGAGGTCGTGCGGGGTAGTGTTTTAGGGTTTATGGTAGTGCAGTGGTGTTTGCGTAGTGTAGGGGGTTGTGCTGGGGGTCGTTTTTTAGGGTTTAGGGTAGTGCAGTGGTGTTTGGGTGGTGTAGGGGGTCGTGCTGGGGGTAGTGTTTTAGGATTTAGGGTACTGCCTTAGTGTTTGTGTAGTGAAGGAGGTCAGGCAGGGTGTAGTGTTTTAGGGTTTAGGGCCGTGCAGTGGTGTTTGTGTAGTGTAGCGGGTCATGCTAGGGGTGGTGTTTCAGGGTTTAGGGCAGTGCATTGGTGTTCGGGCAGTGTAAGGGGTCTTGCTGGGGCAAGTGGTTCAGGGTTTTGGGCAGTGCAGTGGTGTTCGGGCAGTGTAGGGGTCTTGCTGGGGCTGGTGTTTCAGGGTTTAGTGCAGTGCAGTGGTGTTCAGGCAGTGTAGGGGTTCATACTGGGGCTGGTGTTTCAGGGTTTAGGGCAGTGCAGTGGTGATCAGGCAGTGTAGGGGTTCGTTCTGGAGCTGGTGTTTCAGGGATTAGAGAAGTGCAGTGGTGTTCGGGCAGTGTAGGGGTTCGTGCTGGAGTTGGGTTTTCAGGGTTTAGGACAGTGTAGTACTGTTCGGGCAGTGTAGGGGTTTGTGGTGTGGCTGGTGTTTCAGGGTTTTGGGCAGTATAGTGGTGTTCTGGCAGTGTAGGGGGTCGTGGTGGGGCTGGTGTTTCAGGGTTTAGGGAAGTGCAGCAGTGTTCAGGCATTGTAGGGTGTCGTGCGGGGGTGATGTTTCAGGGTTTAGGGCAGTGCAGTGGTGTTCGGGCATTGTAGGGGGTCGTGCGGGGGTGGTGTTTCAGGGATTAGAGAAGTGCAGTGGTGTTCGGGCAGTGTAGGGAGTCGTGCTGGAGTTGGGTTTTCAGGGTTTAGGGCAGTGCAGTACTGTTCTGGCAGTGTAGGGGTTCGTGGTGGGGCTGGTGTTTCAGGGTTTAGGGCAGTGTAGTGGTGTTCTGGCAGTGTAGGGGGTCGTGGTGGGGCTGGTGTTTCAGGGTTTGGGCAGTGCAGCGGTGTTCGGGCAATGTAGGGGGTCGTGCTGGGGTTTGCTGTTTCAGGGTTTTGGGCAGAGAAGTGGTGTTCGGGCTGTGTAGGAGGTCTTGCTGGGGGTGGTGTTTCAGGGTTTAGGGCAGTGGTGTTTGGGCAGTGTAGGGGGTCTTGCTGTGGGTGGTGTTTCAGGCTTTATGGTAGTGTAGTGGTGTTCGGCCAGTGTAGTGGGTCGTGCTGGGGTGGTGTTTCAGGGTTTATTGTAGTGCAGTGGTGTTCGGCAGTGTAGGGGGTCGGGCTGGGGGCAGTGTTTTAGGGTTTAAGGTAGTGCATTGGTGTTTGTGTAGTGTAGGGGTCATGCTGGGGGTACTGTTTTAGGGTTTAGGGCAGAGCAGTGGTGTTCGGGCATTGTAGGAGGTTGTGCGGGGTTGATGTTTCAGGGTTTAGGGCAGTGCAGTTTTGTTCGGGCAGTGTAGCGGGTCATGCTAGGGGTGGTGTTTCAGGGTTTAGGGCAGTGCATTGGTGTTCGGGCAGTGTAAGGGGTCTTGCTGGGGCAAGTGGTTCAGGGTTTTGGGCAGTGCAGTGGTGTTCGGGCAGTGTAGGGGTCTTGCTGGGGCTGGTGTTTCAGGGTTTAGTGCAGTGCAGTGGTGTTCAGGCAGTGTAGGGGTTCATACTGGGGCTGGTGTTTCAGGGTTTAGGGCAGTGCAGTGGTGATCAGGCAGTGTAGGGGTTCGTTCTGGAGCTGGTGTTTCAGGGATTAGAGAAGTGCAGTGGTGTTCGGGCAGTGTAGGGGTTCGTGCTGGAGTTGGGTTTTCAGGGTTTAGGACAGTGTAGTACTGTTCGGGCAGTGTAGGGGTTTGTGGTGTGGCTGGTGTTTCAGGGTTTTGGGCAGTATAGTGGTGTTCTGGCAGTGTAGGGGGTCGTGGTGGGGCTGGTGTTTCAGGGTTTAGGGCAGTGCAGCGGTGTTCAGGCAGTGTAGGGGGTCATGCTGGGGCTGCTGTTTCAGGGTTTTGGGCAGAGCAGTGGTGTTCGGGCAGTGGAGGAGGTCTTGCTGGGGGTGGTGTTTCAGGGTTTAGGGCAGTGGTGTTCGGGCAGTGTAGGGGGTCTTGCTGTGAGTGCTGTTCCAGGGTTTATGGTAGTGTGGTGGTGTTCGGGCAGTGTAGGGGGTCGGGCTGGGGGTAGTGTTTTAGGGTTTAGGTTACTGCATTGGTGTTTGTGTTGTGTAGGGGTCATGCTGGGGGTACTGTTTTAGGGTTTAGGACAGAGCAGTGGTGTTTGTGTAGTGTAGAGGGTCGTGCTAGGGGTACTGTTTTAGCATTTAGGGGAGAGCAGTGGTGTTTGGGTAGTGTAGGAGGTCGTGCGGGGTAGTGTTTTAGGGTTTATGGTAGTGCAGTGGTGTTTGCGTAGTGTAGGGGGTTGTGCTGGGGGTCGTTTTTTAGGGTTTAGGGTAGTGCAGTGGTGTTTGGGTGGTGTAGGGGGTCGTGCTGGGGGTAGTGTTTTAGGATTTAGGGTACTGCCTTAGTGTTTGTGTAGTGAAGGAGGTCAGGCAGGGTGTAGTGTTTTAGGGTTTAGGGCCGTGCAGTGGTGTTTGTGTAGTGTAGGGGGTCATGCTTGGGGTACTGTTTTAGGGTTTAGGGCAGTGCAGTGGTGTTCGGGCAGTGTAAGGGGTCTTGCTGGGGCAAGTGGTTCAGGGATTAGAGAAGTGCAGTGGTGTTCGGGCAGTGTAGGGAGTCGTGCTGGAGTTGGGTTTTCAGGGTTTAGGGCAGTGCAGTACTGTTCGGGCAGTGTAGGGGTTCGTGGTGGGGCTGGTGTTTCAGGGTTTAGGGCAGTGTAGTGGTGTTCTGGCAGTGTAGGGGGTCGTGGTGGGGCTGGTGTTTCAGGGTTTAGGGCAGTGCAGCGGTGTTCGGGCAATGTAGGGGGTCGTGCTGGGGCTGCTGTTTCAGTTTTTTGGGCAGAGCAGTGGTGTTCAGGCAGTGTAGGAGGTCTTGCTGGGGGTGGTGTTTCAGGGTTTAGGGCAGTGGTTTTCGGGCAGTGTAGGGGGTCTTGCTGTGGGTGGTGTTTCAGGCTTTATGGTAGTGTAGTGGTGTTCGGCAAGTTTAGTGGGTCATGCTGGGGTGGTGTTTCAGGGTTTATGGTAGTGCAGTGGTGTTCGGGCAGTGTAGGGGGTCGGGCTGGGGGCAGTGTTTTAGGGTTTAGGGTAGTGCATTGGTGTTTGTGTAGTGTAGGGGTCATGCTGGGGGTACTGTTTTAGGGTTTATGGCAGAGCAGTGGTGTTTGTGTAGTGTAGGGGGTCGTGCTAGGGGTACTGTTTTAGCATTTAGGGGAGAGCAGTGGTGTTTGGGTAGTGTAGGGGTCGTGCGGGGTAGTGTTTTAGGGTTTATGGTAGTGCAGTGGTGTTTGTGTAGTGTAGGGGGTTGTGCTGGGGGTCGTTTTTTAGGGTTTAGGGTAGTGCAGTGGTGTTTGGGTGGTGTAGGGGGTCGTGCTGGGGGTAGTGTTTTAGGGTTTAGGGTACTGCCTTAATGTTTGTGTAGTAAAGGGGGTCGGGCTGGGTATAGTGTTTTAGGGTTTAGGGCTGTGCAGTGGTGTTTGTGTAGTGTAGGGGGTCATGCTGGGGATACTGTTTTAGGGTTTAGGGCAGGGCAGTGGTGTTTGGGTGGTGTAGGGGGTCATGCTGGGGGTGGAGCTTTTGGGTTTAGGGCAGTGCAGGCGTGTTCAGGCAGTGTAGTGGGTCGTGCTGGGGCTTTTGTTTCAGGGTTTAGAGCAGTGCAGTGGTGTTCGGGCAGTGTAGGGGTTGTGCTGGAGTTGGGTTTTCAAGGTTTAGGGCAGTGTAGCAGTGTTCGGGCAGTGTAGGGGTTCGTGGTGGGGCTGGTGTTTCAGGGTTTAGGGCAGTGCAGTGGTGTTCGGGCAGTGTAGGAGGTCTTGGTGGGGCTGGTGTTTCAGTGTTTAGGGCAGTGCAGTGGTGTTCGGGCAGTGTAGGGGTTGTGCTGGAGTTGGGTTTTCAAGGTTTAGGGCAGTGTAGCAGTGTTCGGGCAGTGTAGGGGTTCGTGGTGGGGCTGGTGTTTCAGGGTTTAGGGCAGTGGTGTTCGGGCAGTGTAGAAGTTCTTGCTGTGGGTGGTGTTTCAGGGTTTTTGGTAGTGCAGTGGTATTCGGGCAGTGTAAGAGGTCATGCTGGGGTTGGTGTTTCAGGGTTTATGTCAGTGGTGTTCGGGCAGTGTAGGGGGTCAGGCTGGGGGTAGTGTTTTAGGGTTTAGGGTAGTGCATTAGTGTTCGTGTAGTGAAGGGGGTCGGGCTGAGTGTAGTGTTTTAGGGTTTAGGGCAGTGCAGTGGTGTTTGTGTAGTGTAAGGGGTCATGCTGGGGCTACTGTTTTAGGGTTTAGGGCAGAGCAGTGGTGTTTGTTTAGTGTAGGGGTCGTGCTGGGGGGTACAGTTTTAGCATATAGGGCAGACTAATGGTGTTTGGGTAGTGTAGGGGGTCATGCGGGGGTAGTCTTTTAGGGTTTATGGTAGTGCATTAGTGTTTGCATAGTGTAGGGGGTTGTGCTGGGGGCAGTGTTTTAGGGTTTAGGGTACTGCCTTGGTGTTTGTGTAGTGAAGGGGTTCGGGCTGGGGATAGTGTTTTAGGGTTTAGGGCCGTGAAGTGGTGTTTGTGTAGTGTAGGGGGTTGTGCTGGGGGTGGTGCTTTTGGGTTTAGGGCAGTGCAGTGGTGTTCAGGCAGTGTAGGGGGTCGTGCAGGGGGTGATGTTTTAGGGTTTACCGCAGTGCAGTCGTGTTTGACAGTGTAGGGGGTCATGCTGTGGTGGTGTTTTAGGGTTTAGGGCAGTGCAGCGGTGTTTGGGCAATGTAGGGGGTCGTGTTGGGGCTGCTGTTTCAGGGTTTTGGGCAGAGCAGTGGTGTTCGGGCAGTGTAGGAGGTCTTGCTGGGGGTGGTGTTTCAGGGTTTAGGGCAGTGGTTTTCGGGCAGTGTAGGGGGTCTTGCTGTGGGTGGTGTTTCAGGCTTTATGGTAGTGTAGTGGTTTTCGGCCAGTTTAGTGGGTCATGCTGGGGTGGTGTTTCAGGGTTTATGGTAGTGCAGTGGTGTTCGGGCAGTGTAGGGGGTCGGTCTGGGAGCAGTGTTTTAGGGTTGTGCATTGGTGTTTGTGTAGTGTACGGGTCATGCTGGGGGTACTGTTTTAGGGTTTATGGCAGAGCAGTGGTGTTTGTGTAGTGTAGGGGGTCATGCTAGGGGTACTGTTTTAGCATTTAGGGGAGAGCAGTGGTGTTTGAGTAGTGTAGGGGGTCGTGCGGGGTAGTGTTTTAGGGTTTATGGTAGTGCAGTGGTGTTTGTGTAGTGTAGGGGGTTGTGCTGGGGGTAAGTTTTTAGGGTTTAGGGTAGTGCACTGCTGTTTGGGTGGTGTAGGGGGTCATGCTGGGGGTAGTGTTTTAGGGTTTAGGGTACTGCCTTAATGTTTGTGTAGTGAAGGGGGTCGGGCTGGGTATAGTGTTTTAGGGTTTAGGGCCGTGCAGTGGTGTTTGTGTAGTGTAGGGGGTCGTGCGGGGGTGGTGTTTCAGGGTTTACGGCACTGCAGTGGTGTTCGGGCAGTGTAATGGGTCATGCGGGGGTGGTGCTTCAGGGTTTAGGGCAGTGCAGTGGTGTTCGGGCATTGTATGGGGTCGTGCAGGGGTGGTGTTTCAGGGTTTATGGTAGTGCAGTTTTGTTCGGGCAGTGTAGGGGCTCATGCTGGGGGTGGAGTTTCAGGGTTTAGGGCAGTGCAGTGGTGTTCGGGCAGTGTAGGAGGTCTTGCTGGGGCTGGTGTTTCAGTGTTTAGAGCAGTGCAGTGGTGTTCGGGCAGTGTAGGGGGTCTTCCTGGGGCTGGTGTGTCAGGGTTTAGGGCAGTACAGTGGTGTTCAGGCAGTGTAGGGGGTTGTGCGGGGGTGGTGTTTCAGGCTTTAGGGCAGTGCAGTGGTGTTCGGGCAGTGTAGGGGGTTGTGCGGGGGGTGGTGTTTCAGGGTTTAGGGCAGTGCAGAGGTGTTCGGGCAGTGTAGGGGGTCATGCTTGGGCTGTTGTTTCAGGGTTTAGGGCAATGCAGTGGTGTTCGGGCAGTGTAGGGGTCCTGCAGGGACTGTTGTTTCAGGGTTTAGGGCAGTGCAGCGGTGTACGGGCATTGTAGGAGGTCGTGCGGGGGGTGGTGTTTCAGGGTTTAGGGCAGTGCAGTTTTGTTCGGGCAGTGTAGCGGGTCATGCTACTGGTGGTGTTTCAGGGTTTAGGGCAGTGGTGTTCGGGCAGTGTAAGAGGTCTTGCTGGGGCAAGTGGTTCAGGGTTTAGGGCAGTGCATTGGTGTTCGGGCAGTGTAGGGGGTCTTGCTGGGGCTAGTGTTTCAGGGTTTAGTGCAGTGTGGTGGTGTTCGGGCAGTGTAGGGGTTCATGCTGGGGCTGGTGTTTCAGGGTTTAGGGCAGTGCAGTGGTGATCAGGCAGTGTAGGGGTTCATTCTGGGGCTGGTGTTTCAGGGATTAGAGAAGTGCAGTGGTGTTCGGGCAGTGTAGGGGGTTGTGCTGGAGTTGGGTTTTCAGGGTTTAGGGCAGTGCAGTACTGTTCGGGCAGTGTAGGGGTTTGTGGTGGGGCTGGTGTTTCAGGGTTTTGGGCAGTATAGTGGTGTTCTGGCAGTGTAGGGGGTCGTGATGGGGCTGGTGTTTCAGGGTTTGGGGAAGTGCAGCGGTGTTCAGGCATTGTAGGGTGTCTTGCGGGGGTGATGTTTCAGGTTTTAGGGCAGTGCAGTGGTGTTGGGGCATTGTAGGGGGTCGTGCGGGGGTGGTGTTTCAGGGTTTAGGGCAGTGCAGTGGTGTTCGGGCAGTGTAGGGGGTCTTACTGGGGCTGGTGTTTCAAGGTTTAGGGCAGTGCAGTGGTGTTCGGGCAGTGTAATGGGTCATGCGGGGGGTGGTGTTTCAGGGTTTAGGGCAGTGCAGTGGTGTTCTGGCAGTGTAGGGGGTCGTGGTGGGGCTGGTGTTTCAGGGTTTAGGGAAGTGCAGCAGTGTTCAGGCATTGTAGGGTGTCGTGCGGGGGTGATGTTTCAGGGTTTAGGGCAGTGCAGTGGTGTTCGGGCATTGTAGGGGGTCGTGCGGGGGTGGTGTTTCAGGGATTAGAGAAGTGCAGTGGTGTTCGGGCAGTGTAGGGAGTCGTGCTGGAGTTGGGTTTTCAGGGTTTAGGGCAGTGCAGTACTGTTCTGGCAGTGTAGGGGTTCGTGGTGGGGCTGGTGTTTCAGGGTTTAGGGCAGTGTAGTGGTGTTCTGGCAGTGTAGGGGGTCGTGGTGGGGCTGGTGTTTCAGGGTTTGGGCAGTGCAGCGGTGTTCGGGCAATGTAGGGGGTCGTGCTGGGGTTTGCTGTTTCAGGGTTTTGGGCAGAGAAGTGGTGTTCGGGCTGTGTAGGAGGTCTTGCTGGGGGTGGTGTTTCAGGGTTTAGGGCAGTGGTGTTTGGGCAGTGTAGGGGGTCTTGCTGTGGGTGGTGTTTCAGGCTTTATGGTAGTGTAGTGGTGTTCGGCCAGTGTAGTGGGTCGTGCTGGGGTGGTGTTTCAGGGTTTATTGTAGTGCAGTGGTGTTCGGCAGTGTAGGGGGTCGGGCTGGGGGCAGTGTTTTAGGGTTTAAGGTAGTGCATTGGTGTTTGTGTAGTGTAGGGGTCATGCTGGGGGTACTGTTTTAGGGTTTAGGGCAGAGCAGTGGTGTTCGGGCATTGTAGGAGGTTGTGCGGGGGTGATGTTTCAGGGTTTAGGGCAGTGCAGTTTTGTTCGGGCAGTGTAGCGGGTCATGCTAGGGGTGGTGTTTCAGGGTTTAGGGCAGTGCATTGGTGTTCGGGCAGTGTAAGGGGTCTTGCTGGGGCAAGTGGTTCAGGGTTTTGGGCAGTGCAGTGGTGTTCGGGCAGTGTAGGGGTCTTGCTGGGGCTGGTGTTTCAGGGTTTAGTGCAGTGCAGTGGTGTTCAGGCAGTGTAGGGGTTCATGCTGGGGCTGGTGTTTCAGGGTTTAGGGCAGTGCAGTGGTGATCAGGCAGTGTAGGGGTTCGTTCTGGAGCTGGTGTTTCAGGGATTAGAGAAGTGCAGTGGTGTTCGGGCAGTGTAGGGGTTCGTGCTGGAGTTGGGTTTTCAGGGTTTAGGACAGTGTAGTACTGTTCGGGCAGTGTAGGGGTTTGTGGTGTGGCTGGTGTTTCAGGGTTTTGGGCAGTATAGTGGTGTTCTGGCAGTGTAGGGGGTCGTGGTGGGGCTGGTGTTTCAGGGTTTAGGGCAGTGCAGCGGTGTTCAGGCAGTGTAGGGGGTCATGCTGGGGCTGCTGTTTCAGGGTTTTGGGCAGAGCAGTGGTGTTCGGGCAGTGGAGGAGGTCTTGCTGGGGGTGGTGTTTCAGGGTTTAGGGCAGTGGTGTTCGGGCAGTGTAGGGGGTCTTGCTGTGAGTGCTGTTCCAGGGTTTGTGGTAGTGTGGTGGTGTTCGGGCAGTGTAGGGGGTCGGGCTGGGGGTAGTGTTTTAGGGTTTAGGTTACTGCATTGGTGTTTGTGTTGTGTAGGGGTCATGCTGGGGGTACTGTTTTAGGGTTTAGGACAGAGCAGTGGTGTTTGTGTAGTGTAGAGGGTCGTGCTAGGGGTACTGTTTTAGCATTTAGGGGAGAGCAGTGGTGTTTGGGTAGTGTAGGAGGTCGTGCGGGGTAGTGTTTTAGGGTTTATGGTAGTGCAGTGGTGTTTGCGTAGTGTAGGGGGTTGTGCTGGGGGTCGTTTTTTAGGGTTTAGGGTAGTGCAGTGGTGTTTGGGTGGTGTAGGGGGTCGTGCTGGGGGTAGTGTTTTAGGATTTAGGGTACTGCCTTAGTGTTTGTGTAGTGAAGGGGGTCAGGCAGGGTGTAGTGTTTTAGGGTTTAGGGCCGTGCAGTGGTGTTTGTGTAGTGTAGGGGGTCATGCTTGGGGTACTGTTTTAGGGTTTAGGGCAGTGCAGTGGTGTTCGGGCAGTGTAAGGGGTCTTGCTGGGGCAAGTGGTTCAGGGATTAGAGAAGTGCAGTGGTGTTCGGGCAGTGTAGGGAGTCGTGCTGGAGTTGGGTTTTCAGGGTTTAGGGCAGTGCAGTACTGTTCGGGCAGTGTAGGGGTTCGTGGTGGGGCTGGTGTTTCAGGGTTTAGGGCAGTGTAGTGGTGTTCTGGCAGTGTAGGGGGTCGTGGTGGGGCTGGTGTTTCAGGGTTTAGGGCAGTGCAGCGGTGTTCGGGCAATGTAGGGGGTCGTGCTGGGGCTGCTGTTTCAGTTTTTTGGGCAGAGCAGTGGTGTTCAGGCAGTGTAGGAGGTCTTGCTGGGGGTGGTGTTTCAGGGTTTAGGGCAGTGGTTTTCGGGCAGTGTAGGGGGTCTTGCTGTGGGTGGTGTTTCAGGCTTTATGGTAGTGTAGTGGTGTTCGGCAAGTTTAGTGGGTCATGCTGGGGTGGTGTTTCAGGGTTTATGGTAGTGCAGTGGTGTTCGGGCAGTGTAGGGGGTCGGGCTGGGGGCAGTGTTTTAGGGTTTAGGGTAGTGCATTGGTGTTTGTGTAGTGTAGGGGTCATGCTGGGGGTACTGTTTTAGGGTTTATGGCAGAGCAGTGGTGTTTGTGTAGTGTAGGGAGTCGTGCTAGGGGTACTGTTTTAGCATTTAGGGGAGAGCAGTGGTGTTTGGGTAGTGTAGGGGTCGTGCGGGGTAGTGTTTTAGGGTTTATGGTATTGCAGTGGTGTTTGTGTAGTGTAGGGGGTTGTGCTGGGGGTCGTTTTTTAGGGTTTAGGGTAGTGCAGTGGTGTTTGGGTGGTGTAGGGGGTCGTGCTGGGGGTAGTGTTTTAGGGTTTAGGGTACTGCCTTAATGTTTGTGTAGTAAAGGGGGTCGGGCTGGGTATACTGTTTTAGGGTTTAGGGCTGTGCAGTGGTGTTTGTGTAGTGTAGGGGGTCATGCTGGGGATACTGTTTTAGGGTTTAGGGCAGGGCAGTGGTGTTTGGGTGGTGTAGGGGGTCATGCTGGGGGTGGAGCTTTTGGGTTTAGGGCAGTGCAGGCGTGTTCAGGCAGTGTAGTGGGTCGTGCTGGGGCTTTTGTTTCAGGGTTTAGAGCAGTGCAGTGGTGTTCGGGCAGTGTAGGGGTTGTGCTGGAGTTGGGTTTTCAAGGTTTAGGGCAGTGTAGCAGTGTTCGGGCAGTGTAGGGGTTCGTGGTGGGGCTGGTGTTTCAGGGTTTAGGGCAGTGCAGTGGTGTTCGGGCAGTGTAGGAGGTCTTGGTGGGGCTGGTGTTTCAGTGTTTAGGGCAGTGCAGTGGTGTTCGGGCAGTGTAGGGGTTGTGCTGGAGTTGGGTTTTCAAGGTTTAGGGCAGTGTAGCAGTGTTCGGGCAGTGTAGGGGTTCGTGGTGGGGCTGGTGTTTCAGGGTTTAGGGCAGTGGTGTTCGGGCAGTGTAGAAGTTCTTGCTGTGGGTGGTGTTTCAGGGTTTTTGGTAGTGCAGTGGTATTCGGGCAGTGTAAGAGGTCATGCTGGGGTTGGTGTTTCAGGGTTTATGTCAGTGGTGTTCGGGCAGTGTAGGGGGTCAGGCTGGGGGTAGTGTTTTAGGGTTTAGGGTAGTGCATTAGTGTTCGTGTAGTGAAGGGGGTCGGGCTGGGTGTAGTGTTTTAGGGTTTAGGGCAGTGCAGTGGTGTTTGTGTAGTGTAAGGGGTCATGCTGGGGCTACTGTTTTAGGGTTTAGGGCAGAGCAGTGGTGTTTGTTTAGTGTAGGGGTCGTGCTGGGGGGTACAGTTTTAGCATATAGGGCAGACTAATGGTGTTTGGGTAGTGTAGGGGGTCATGCGGGGGTAGTCTTTTAGGGTTTATGGTAGTGCATTAGTGTTTGCATAGTGTAGGGGGTTGTGCTGGGGGCAGTGTTTTAGGGTTTAGGGTACTGCCTTGGTGTTTGTGTAGTGAAGGGGTTCGGGCTGGGGATAGTGTTTTAGGGTTTAGGGCCGTGAAGTGGTGTTTGTGTAGTGTAGGGGGTTGTGCTGGGGGTGGTGCTTTTGGGTTTAGGGCAGTGCAGTGGTGTTCAGGCAGTGTAGGGGGTCGTGCAGGGGGTGATGTTTTAGGGTTTACCGCAGTGCAGTCGTGTTTGACAGTGTAGGGGGTCATGCTGTGGTGGTGTTTTAGGGTTTAGGGCAGTGCAGCGGTGTTTGGGCAATGTAGGGGGTCGTGTTGGGGCTGCTGTTTCAGGGTTTTGGGCAGAGCAGTGGTGTTCGGGCAGTGTAGGAGGTCTTGCTGGGGGTGGTGTTTCAGGGTTTAGGGCAGTGGTTTTCGGGCAGTGTAGGGGGTCTTGCTGTGGGTGGTGTTTCAGGCTTTATGGTAGTGTAGTGGTTTTCGGCCAGTTTAGTGGGTCATGCTGGGGTGGTGTTTCAGGGTTTATGGTAGTGCAGTGGTGTTCGGGCAGTGTAGGGGGTCGGTCTGGGAGCAGTGTTTTAGGGTTGTGCATTGGTGTTTGTGTAGTGTACGGGTCATGCTGGGGGTACTGTTTTAGGGTTTATTGCAGAGCAGTGGTGTTTGTGTAGTGTAGGGGGTCATGCTAGGGGTACTGTTTTAGCATTTAGGGGAGAGCAGTGGTGTTTGGGTAGTGTAGGGGGTCGTGCGGGGTAGTGTTTTAGGGTTTATGGTAGTGCAGTGGTGTTTGTGTAGTGTAGGGGGTTGTGCTGGGGGTACGTTTTTAGGGTTTAGGGTAGTGCACTGCTGTTTGGGTGGTGTAGGGGGTCATGCTGGGGGTAGTGTTTTAGGGTTTAGGGTACTGCCTTAATGTTTGTGTAGTGAAGGGGGTCGGGCTGGGTATAGTGTTTTAGGGTTTAGGGCCGTGCAGTGGTGTTTGTGTAGTGTAGGGGGTCATGCTGGGGATACTGTTTTAGGGTTTAGGGCAGAGCAGTGGTGTTTGGGTGGTGTAGGGGGTCATGCTGGGGCTGGAGCTTTTGGGTTTAGGGCAGTGCAGGCGTGTTCAGGCAGTGTACGGGGTCGTGCTGGGGGTGATGTTTTAGGGTTTAAAGCAGTGCAGTGGTGTTCGGCAGTGTAGGGGGTTGTGCTGTGGTGGTGTTTTAGGAATTAGGGCAGTGCAGTGGTGTTCGGGCAGTGTAGTGGGTCGTGCTGGGGATTTGTTTCAGGGTTTAGAGCAGTGCAGTGGTGTTCGGGCAGTGTAGGGGTTGTGCTGGAGTTGGGTTTTCAAGGTTTAGGGCAGTGTAGTAGTGTTCGGGCAGTGTAGGGGTTCGTGGTGGGGCTGGTGTTTCAAGGTTTAGGGCAGTGCAGTGGTGTTCGGGCAGTGTAGGAGGTCGTGGTGGGGCTGGTGTTTCAGTGTTTAGGGCAGTGCAGTGGTGTTCGGGCAGTGTAGGGGGTCGTGCTGGGGCTGCTGTTTCAGGGTTTAGGGCAGTGGTGTTCGGGCAGTGTAGAAGTTCTTGCTTTGGGTGGTGTTTCAGGGTTTTTGGTAGTGCAGTGGTATTCGGGCAGTGTAGGGGGTCATGCTGGGGTTGGAGTTTCAGGGTTTATGTCAGTGGTGTTCGGGCAGTGTAGGGGGTCAGGCTGGGGGTAGTGTTTTAGGGTTTAGGGTAGTGCATTGGTGTTCGTGTAGTGAAGGGGGTCGGGCTGGGTGTAGTGTTTTAGGGTTTAGGGCAGTGCAGTGGTGTTTGTGTAGTGTAAGGGGTCATGCTGGGGGTACTGTTTTAGGGTTTAGGGCAGAGCAGTGGTGTTTGTTTAGTGTAGGGGTCGTGCTGGGGGTACAGTTTTAGCATTTAGGGCAGACTAGTGGTGTTTGGGTAGTGTAGGGGGTCATGCGGGGGTAGTCTTTTAGGGTTTATGGTAGTGCAGTAGTGTTTGCATAGTGTAGGGGGTTGTGCTGGGGGCAGTGTTTTAGGGTTTAGGGTACTGCCTTGGTGTTTGTGTAGTGAAGGGGTTCGGGCTGGGGATAGTGTTTTAGGGTTTAGGGCAGTGAAGTGGTGTTTGTGTAGTGTAGGGGGTTGTGCTGGGGGTGGTGCTTTTGGGTTTAGGGCAGTGCAGTGGTGTTCAGGCAGTGTAGGGGGTTGTGCAGGGGGTGATGTTTTAGAGTTTACCGCAGTGCAGTCGTGTTTGACAGTGTAGGGGGTCATGCTGTGGTGGTGTTTTAGGGTTTAGGGCAGTGCAGTGGTGTTCGGGTAGTATAGGGTGTCATGCTGGGGGTAGTGATTTAGGGTTTAGGGCAGTGCAGTGGTGTTCGGGCATGGTAGTGGGTCGTGCTGGGGTAGTGTTTTAGGGTTTAGGGTAGTGCAGTGGTGATTGGGTAGTGTAGGAGGTCATGCTGGGGTTAGTATTTTAGGGTTTAGGGTAGTGCATTGGTGTTTGTGTAGTGATGGGTGTCGTGCTGGGCGTTTAGGGGAGTGCAGTGGTGTTTGTGTAGTGTAGGGGGTCATGCTGAGGGTGGTGTTTTAGGGTTTAGGGCAGTGCAGTGGTGTTCAGGCAGTGTAGTGGGTCATGCTGGGGCTTTTGTTTCAGGGTTTAGAGCAGTGCAGTGGTGTTCGGGCAGTGTAGGGGTTGTGCTGGAGTTGGGTTTTCAAGGTTTAGGGCAGTGTAGTAGTGTTCGGGCAGTGTAGGGGTTCGTGGTGGGGCTGGTGTTTCAGGGTTTAAGGCAGTGCAGTGGTGTTCGGGCAGTGTAGGAGGTCGTGGTGGGGCTGGTGTTTCAGTGTTTAGGGCAGTGCAGTGGTGTTCGGGAAGTGTAGGGTGTCGTTCTGGGGCTGCTGTTTCAGGGTTTTGGGCAGAGCAGTGGTGTTCGGGCAGTGTAGTGGGTCTTTCTGGGGGTGGTGTTTCAGGGTTTAGGGCAGTGGTGTTCGGGCAGTGTAGAAGTCCTTGCTGTGGGTGGTGTTTCAGGGTTTTTGGTAGTGCAGTGGTATTCGGGCAGTGTAGGGGGTCATGGTGGGGGTGGTGTTTCAGGGTTTATGTCAGTGGTGTTCGGGCAGTGTAGGGGGTCAGGCTGGGGGTAGTGTTTTAGGGTTTAGGGTAGTGCATTGGTGTTCGTGTAGTGAAGGGGGTCGGGCTGGGTGTAGTGTTTTAGGGTTTAGGGCAGTGCAGTGGTGTTTGTTTAGTGTAAGGGGTCATACTGGGGGGACTGTTTTAGGGTTTAGGGCAGAGCAGTGGTGTTTGTTTAATGTAGGGGGTCATCCTGGTGGTACAGTTTTAGCATTTAGGGCAGACTAGTGGTGTTTGGGTAGTGTAGGGGGTTATGCGGGGGTAGTGTTTTAGTGTTTATTGTAGTGCAGTAGTGTTTGCATAGTGTAGGGGGTTGTACTGGGGGCAGTGTTTTAGGGTTTAGGGTACTGCCTTGGTGTTTGTGTAGTGAAGGGGTTCGGGCTGGGGATAGTGTTTTAGGGTTTAGGGCCGTGAAGTGGTGTTTGTGTAGTGTAGGGGGTTGTGCTGGGGGTGGTGCTTTTGGGTTTAGGGCAGTGCAGTGGTGTTCAGGCAGTGTAGGGGGTCGTGCAGGGGGTGATGTTTCAGAGTTTACCGCAGTGCAGTCGTGTTTGACAGTGTAGGGGGTCATGCTGTGGTGGTGTTTTAGGGTTTAGGGCAGTGCAGTGGTGTTCGGGTAGTATAGGGTGTCATGCTGGGGGTAGTGATTTAGGGTTTAGGGCAGTGCAGTGGTGTTCGGGCATGGTAGTGGGTCATGCTGGGGTAGTGTTTTAGGGTTTAGGGTAGTGCAGTGGTGTTTGGGTAGTGTAGGGGGTCATGCTGGGGGTAGTATTTTAGGGTTTAGGGGAGTGCATTGGTGTTTTTGTAGTGATGGGTGTTGTGCTGGGCATTTAGGGGAGTGCAGTGGTGTTTGTGTAGTGTAGGGGGTCATGCTGAGGGTGGTGTTTTAGGGTTTAGGGCAGTGCAGTGGTGTTCGGGCAGTGTAGTGGGTCGTGCTGGGGTTTTTGTTTCAGGGTTTAGAGCAGTGCAGTGGTGTTCGGGCAGTGTAGGGGTTGTGCTGGAGTTGGGTTTTCAAGGTTTAGGGCAGTGTAGTAGTGTTCGGGCAGTGTAGGGGTTCGTGGTGGGGCTGGTGTTTCAGGGTTTAGGGCAGTGCAGTGGTGTTCGGGCAGTGTAGGAGGTCGTGGTGGGGCTGGTGTTTCAGTGTTTAGGGCAGTGCAGTGGTGTACGGGCAGTGTAGGGGGTCGTTCTGGGGCTGCTGTTTCAGGGTTTAGGGCAGTGGTGTTCGGGCAGTGTAGAAGTTCTTGCTGTGGGTGGTGTTTCAGGGTTTTTGGTAGTGCAGTGGTATTCGGGCAGTGTAGGGGGTCATGCTGGGGGTGGTGTTTCAGGGTTTATGTCAGTGGTGTTCGGGCAGTGTAGGGGGTCAGGCTGGGGGTAGTGTTTTAGGGTTTAGGGTAGTGCATTGGTGTTCGTGTAGTGAAGGGGGTCGGGCTGGGTGTAGTGTTTTAGGGTTTAGGGCAGTGCAGTGATGTTTGTTTAGTGTAAGGGGTCATGCTTGGGGTACTGTTTTAGGGTTTAGGGCAGAGCAGTGGTGTTTGTTTAGTGTAGGGGGTCGTGCAGGGGGTACAGTTTTAGCATTTAGGGCAGACTAGTGGTGTTTGGGTAGTGTAGGGGGTTATGCGGGGGTAGTGTTTTAGGGTTTATGGTAGTGCAGTAGTGTTTGCATAGTGTAGGGGGTTGTGCTGGGGGCAGTGTTTTAGGGTTTAGGGTACTGCCTTGGTGTTTGTGTAGTGAAGGGGTTCGGGCTGGGGATAGTGTTTTAGGGTTTAGGGCCGTGAAGTGGTGTTTGTGTAGTGTAGGGGGTTGTGCTGGGGGTGGTGCTTTTGGGTTTAGGGCAGTGCAGTGGTGTTCAGGCAGTGTAGGGGGTCATGCTGTGGTGGTGTTTTAGGGTTTAGGGCAGTGCAGTGGTGTTCGGGTAGTATAGGGTGTCATGCTGGGGGTAGTGATTTAGGGTTTAGGGCAGTGCAGTGGTGTTCGGACATGGTAGTGGGTCGTGCTGGGGTAGTGTTTTAGGGTTTAGGGTAGTGCAGTGGTGTTTGGGTAGTGTAGGGGGTCATGCTGGGGATAGTATTTTAGGGTTTAGGGTAGTGCATTGGTGTTTGTGTAGTGATGGGTGTTGTGCTGGGTGTTTAGGGGAGTGCAGTGGTGTTTGTGTAGTGTAGGGGGTCATGCTGAGGGTGGTGTTTTAGGGTTTAGGGCAGTGCAGTGGTGTTCGGGCAGTGTAGTGGGTCATGCTGGGGCTTTTGTTTCAGGGTTTAGAGCAGTGCAGTGGTGTTCGGGCAGTGTAGGGGTTGTGCTGGAGTTGGGTTTTCAAGGTTTAGGGCAGTGTAGTAGTGTTCGGGCAGTGTAGGGGTTCCTGGTGGGGCTGGTGTTTCAGGCTTTAAGGCAGTGCAGTGGTGTTCGGGCAGTGTAGGAGGTCGTGGTGGGGCTGGTGTTTCAGTGTTTAGGGCAGTGCAGTGGTGTTCGGGCAGTGTAGGGTGTCGTTCTGGGGCTGCTGTTTCAGGGTTTTGGGCAGAGCAGTGGTGTTCGGGCAGTGTAGTGGGTCTTTCTGGGGGTGGTGTTTCAGGGTTTAGGGCAGTGGTATTCGGGCAGTGTAGAAGTCCTTGCTGTGGGTGGTGTTTCAGGGTTTTTGGTAGTGCAGTGGTATTCGGGCAGTGTAGGGGGTCATGGTGGGGGTGGTGTTTCAGGGTTTATGTCAGTGGTGTTCGGGCAGTGTAGGGGGTCAGGCTGGGGGTAGTGTGTTAGGGTTTAGGGTAGTGCATTGGTGTTCGTGTAGTGAAGGGGGTCGGGCTGGGTGTAGTGTTTTAGGGTTTAGGGCAGTGCAGTGGTGTTTGTTTAGTGTAAGGGGTCATACTGGGGGGACTGTTTTAGGTTTTAGGGCAGAGCAGTGGTGTTTGTTTAGTGTAGGGGTCGTGCAGGGGGTACAGTTTTAGCATTTAGGGCAGACTAGTGGTGTTTGGGTAGTGTAGGGGGTTATGCGGGGGTAGTGTTTTAGGGTTTATGGTAGTGCAGTAGTGTTTGCATAGTGTAGGGGGTTGTGCTGGGGCAGTGTTTTAGGGTTTAGGGTACTGCCTTGGTGTTTGTGTAGTGAAGGGGTTCGGGCTGGGGATAGTGTTTTAGGGTTTAGGGCCGTGAAGTGGTGTTTGTGTAGTGTAGGGTGTTGTGCTGGGGGTGGTGCTTTTGGGTTTAGGGCAGTGCAGTGGTGTTCAGGCAGTGTAGGGGGTCGTGCAGGGGGTGATGTTTTAGAGTTTACCGCAGTGCAGTCGTGTTTGACAGTGTAGGGGGTCATGCTGTGGTGGTGTTTTAGGGTTTAGGGCAGTGCAGTGGTGTTCGGGTAGTATAGGGTGTCATGCTGGGGGTAGTGATTTAGGGTTTAGGGCAGTGCAGTGGTGTTCAGGCATGGTAGTGGGTCGTGCTGGGTAGTGTTTTAGGGTTTAGGGTAGTGCAGTGGTGTTTGGGTAGTGTAGGGGGTCATGCTGGGGGTAGTATTTTAGGGTTTAGGGGAGTGCATTGGTGTTTGTGTAGTGATGGGAGTTGTGCTGGGCGTTTAGGGGAGTGCAGTGGTGTTTGTGTAGTGTAGGGGGTCATGCTGAGGGTGGTGTTTTAGGGTTTAGGGCAGTGCAGTGGTGTTCGGGCAGTGTAGTGGGTTGTGCTGGGGTTTTTGTTTCAGGGTTTAGAGCAGTGCAGTGGTGTTCGGGCAGTGTAGGGGTTGTGCTGGAGTTGGGTTTTCAAGGTTTAGGGCAGTGTAGTAGTGTTCGGGCAGTGTAGGGGTTCGTGGTGGGGCTGGTGTTTCAGGGTTTAGGGCAGTGCAGTGGTGTTCGGGCAGTGTAGGAGGTCGTGGTGGGGCTGGTGTTTCAGTGTTTATGGCAGTGCAGTGGTGTACGGGCAGTGTAGGGGGTCGTTCTGGGGCTGCTGTTTCAGGGTTTAGGGCAGTGGTGTTCGGGCAGTGTAGAAGTTCTTGCTGTGGGTGGTGTTTCAGGGTTTTTGGTAGTGCAGTGGTATTCGGGCAGTGTAGGGGGTCATGCTGGGGGTGGTGTTTCAGGGTTTATGTCAGTGGTGTTCGGGCAGTGTAGGGGGTCAGGCTGGGGGTAGTGTTTTAGGGTTTAGGGTAGTGCATTGGTGTTCGTGTAGTGAAGGGGGTCGGGTTGGGTGTAGTGTTTTAGGGTTTAGGGCAGTGCAGTGATGTTTGTTTAGTGTAAGGGGTCATGCTGGGGGTACTGTTTTAGGGTTTAGGGCAGAGCAGTGGTGTTTGTTTAGTGTAGGGGGTCGTGCTGGGGGTACAGTTTTAGCATTTAGGGCAGACTAGTGGTGTTTGGGTAGTGTAGGGGGTTATGCGGGGGTAGTGTTTTAGGGTTTATGGTAGTGCAGTAGTGTTTGCATAGTGTAGGGGGTTGTGCTGGGGGCAGTGTTTTAGGGTTTAGGGTACTGCCTTGGTGTTTTTGTAGTGAAGGGGTTCGGGCTGGGGATAGTGTTTTAGGGTTTAGGGCCGTGAAGTGGTGTTTGTGTAGTGTAGGGGGTTGTGCTGGGGGTGGTGCTTTTGGGTTTAGGGCAGTGCAGTGGTGTTCAGGCAGTGTAGGGGGTCATGCAGGGGGTGATGTTTTAGGGTTTACCGCAGTGCAGTCGTGTTTGACAGTGTAGGGGGTCATGCTGTGGTGGTGTTTTAGGGTTTAGGGCAGAGCAGTGGTGTTCGGGTAGTATAGGGTGTCATGCTGGGGGTAGTGATTTAGGGTTTAGGGCAGTGCAGTGGTGTTCGGGCATGTTAGTGGGTCGTGCTGGGGTAGTGTTTTAGGGTTTAGGGTAGTGCAGTGGTGTATGGGTAGTGTAGGGGGTCATGCTGGGGATTGTATTTTAGGGTTTAGGGTAGTGCATTGGTGTTTGTGTAGTGATGGGTGTTGTGCTGGGTGTTTAGGGGAGTGCAGTGGTGTTTGTGTAGTGTAGGGGGTCATGCTGAGGGTGGTGTTTTAGGGTTTAGGGCAGTGCAGTGGTGTTCGGGCAGTGTAGTCGGTGGTGCTGGGGCTTTTGTTTCAGGGTTTAGGGCAGTGCAGTGGTGTTCGGGCAGTGTAGGGGTTGTGCTGGAGTTGGGTTTTCAAGGTTTAGGGCAGTGTAGTAGTGTTTGGGCAGTGTAGGGGTTTGTGGTGGGGCTGGTGTTTCAGGGTTTAGGGCAGTGCAGTGGTGTTCGGGCAGTGTAGGAGGTCGTGGTGGGGCTGGTGTTTCAGTGTTTAGGGCAGTGTAGTGGTGTTCGGGCAGTGTAGGGGGTCGTTCTGGGGCTGCTGTTTCAGGGTTTTGGGCAGAGCAGTGGTGTTCGGGCAGTGTAGTGGGTCTTTCTGGGGGTGGTGTTTCAGGGTTTAGGGCAGTGGTGTTCGGGCAGTGTAGAAGTCCTTGGTGTGGGTGGTGTTTCAGGGTTTTTGGTAGTGCAGTGGTATTCGGGCAGTGTAGGGGGTCATGCTGGGGGTGGTGTTTCAGGGTTTATGTCAGTGGTGTTCGGGCAGTGTAGGGGGTCAGGCTGGGGGTAGTGTTTTAGGGTTTAGGGTAGTGCATTGGTGTTCGTGTAGTGAAGGGGGTCGGGCTGGGTGTAGTGTTTTAGGGTTTAGGGCAGTGCAGTGGTGTTTGTTTAGTGTAAGGGGTCATGCTGGGGGTACAGTTTTAGGGTTTAGGGTTTAGGGCAGAGCAGTGGTGTTTGTTTAGTGTAGGGGGTCGTGCTTGGGGTACAGTTTTAGTATTTAGGGCAGACTAGTGGTGTTTGGGTAGTGTAGGGGGTTATGCGGGGGTAGTGTTTTAGGGTTTATGGTAGTGCAGTAGTGTTTGCATAGTGTAGGGGGTTGTGCTGGGGGCAGTGTTTTAGGGTTTAGGGTACTGCCTTAGTGTTTGTGTAGTGAAGGGGTTCGGGCTGGGGATAGTGTTTTAGGGTTTAGGGCAGTGAAGTGGTGTTTGTGTAGTGTAGGGGGTTGTGCTGGGGGTGGTGCTTTTGGGTTTAGGGCAATGCAGTGGTGTTCAGGCAGTGTAGGGGGTCGTGCAGGGGGTGATGTTTTAGAGTTTACCGCAGTGCAGTCGTGTTTGACAGTGTAGGGGGTCATGCTGTAGTGGTGTTTTAGGGTTTAGGGCAGTGCAGTGGTGTTCGGGTAGTATAGGGTGTCATGCTGGGGGTAGTGATTTATGGTTTAGGGCAGTGCAGTGGTGTTCGGGCATGGTAGTGGGTCGTGCTGGGGTAGTGTTTTAGGGTTTAGAGTAGTGCAGTGGTGTTTGGGTAGTGTAGGGGGTCATGCTGGGGGTAGTATTTTATGGTTTAGGGTAGTGCATTGGTGTTTGTGTAGTGATGGGTGTTGTGCTGGGCGTTTAGGGGAGTGCAGTGGTGTTTGTGTAGTGTAGGGGGTCATGCTGAGGGTGGTGTTTTAGGGTCTAGGGCAGTGCAGTGGTGTTCGGGCAGTGTAGTGGGTCGTGCTGGGGCTTTTGTTTCAGGGTTTAGAGCAGTGCAGTGGTGTTCGGGCAGTGTAGGGGTTGTGCTGGAGTTGGGTTTTCAAGGTTTAGGGCAGTGTAGTAGTGTTCGGGCAGTGTAGGGGTTCGTGGTGGGGCTGGTGTTTCAGGGTTTAGGGCAGTGCAGTGGTGTTCGGGCAGTGTAGGAGGTCGTGGTGCGACTGGTGTTTCAGTGTTTAGGGCAGTGCAGTGGTGTTCGGGCATTGTAGGGGGTCGTGCTGGGGCTGCTGTTTCAGGGTTTTGGGCAGAGCAGTGGTGTTCGGGCAGTGTAGTAGGTCTTTCTGGGGGTGGTGTTTCAGGGTTTAGGGCAGTGGTGTTCGGGCAGTGTAGAAGTTCTTGCTGTGGGTGGTGTTTCAGGGTTTTTGGTAGTGCAGTGGTATTCGGGCAGTGTAGGGGGTCATGCTGGGGGTGGTGTTTCAGGGTTTGTGTCAATGGTGTTCGGGCAGTGTAGGGGGTCAGGCTGGGGGTACTGTTTTAGGGTTTAGGGTAGTGCATTGGTGTTCATGTAGTGAAGGGGGTCGGGCTGGGTGTAGTGTTTTAGGGTTTAGGGCAGTGCAGTGGTGTTTGTGTAGTGTGAGGGGTCATGCTGGGGGTACTGTTTTAGGGTTTAGGGCAGAGCAGTGGTGTTTGTTTAGTGTAGGGGGTCGTGCTGGGGGTACAGTTTTAGCATTTAGGGCAGACTAGTGGTGTTTGGGTAGTGTAGGGGGTCATGCGGGGGTAGTGTTTTAGGGTTTATGGTAGTGCAGTAGTGTTTGCATAGTGTAGGGGGTTGTGCTGGGGGCAGTGTTTTAGGGTTTAGGGTACTGCCTTGGTGTTTGTGTAGTGAAGGGGTTCGGGCTGGGGATAGTGTTTTAGGGTTTAGGGCCGTGAAGTGGTGTTTGTGTAGTGTAGGGGATTGTGCTGGCGGTGGTGCTTTTGGGTTTAGGGCAGTGCAGTGGTGTTCGGGCATGGTAGTGGGTCGTGCTGGGGTAGTGTTTTATGGTTTAGGGTAGTGCAGTGGTGTTTGGGTAGTGTAGGGGGTCATGCTGGGGGTAGTATTTTAGGGTTTAGGGTAGTGCATTGGTGTTTGTGTAGTGATGGGTGTCGTGCTGGGCGTTTAGGGGAGTGCAGTGGTGTTTGTGTAGTGTAGGGGTCATGCTGAGGGTGGTGTTTTAGGGTTTAGGGCAGTGCAGTGGTGTTCGGGCAGTGCAGGGGGTCATGCGGGGAATGTGTTTCAGGGTTTAGGCCAGTGCAGTGGTGTTCGGTCAGTGTAGGGGGTCATCCAGAGGGGTGGGGTTTCAGGGTTTTGGGCAGTGCAGTGGTATTTAGGCAGTGTAGGGGGTCGTGCAGGGGTTGGTGTTTCAGGGTTTAAGGCAGT
The DNA here is from genome assembly GCF_964204655.1 of Triturus cristatus. Taxonomy (NCBI): domain Eukaryota; kingdom Metazoa; phylum Chordata; class Amphibia; order Caudata; family Salamandridae; genus Triturus; species Triturus cristatus. Next base: position 890,312,048 of record NC_140579.1, read on the forward strand.
GCAGTGGTTTTTGGGCAGTGTAGGGGGTCGTGCAGTGGGGAGATGCTTCAGGGTTTAGGGCAGTGCTGTGGTGTTCGGCCAGTGTAGGGGGTCGTGCAGGGGGGTGGTGTTTCAGGGTTTAGGGCAGTGCAGTGGTGTTCGGGCAGTGTAGGGAGTCATGGTGGGGCTGGTGTTTCAGGGTTTAGGGCAGTGCAGTGGTGTTCGGGCAGTGTAGGGGGTTGTGCTGTGGCTGGTGTTTCAGTGTTTTGGGCAGAGCAGTGGTGTTCGGGCAGTGTAGGGATTGTGCTGGGACTGATGTTTCAGTGTTTAGGGCAGTGCAGTGGTGTTCGGGAGTTGTATGGGAACGTGCAGGGGGTGGTGTTTCAGGATTTAGGGCAGTGCAGTGGTATTCGGGCAGTGCAGGAGGTCATGCTGGGACTGGTATTTCAGGGTTTAGGGCAACGCATTGGTGTTCGGGCACTGTAGGGGGTCTTCCTGGGGTCGGTGTTTCAGGGCTTAGTGCAGTGCAGTGGTGTTTGGGGTCTTCCTGGGGCTGGTGTTTCAGGGTTTAGGACAGTGCAGTGGTGTTCGGGCAGTGTAGGGGGTCGTGCAGTGGGGAGGTGTTTCAGGGTTTAGGGCAGTGCAGTGCTGTTTAGGCAGTGAAGGGGGTCGTGCATGGGTGTGGTGTTTTAGGGTTTAGGGCAGTGCTGTGGTGTTCGGGTAGTATAGGGTGTCATGCTGGGGGTAGTGATTTAGGGTTTAGGGCAGTGCAGTGGTGTTCGGGCATGGTAGTGGATCATGCTGGGGTAGTGTTTTAGGGTTTAGGGTAGTGCAGTGGTGTTTGGGTAGTGTAGGGGGTCATGCTGGGGGTAGAATTTTAGGGTTTAGGGTAGTGCATTGGTGTTTGTGTAGTGATGGGTGTCATGCTGGGTGTTTAGGGGAGTGCAGTGGTGTTTGTGTAGTGTAGGGGGTCATGCTGAGGGTGGTGTTTTAGGGTTTAGGGCAGTGCAGGGGGTCATGCGGGGAATGTGTTTCCGGGTTTAGGCCAGTGCAGTGGTGTTCGGTCAGTGTAGGGGGTCATCCAGAGGGGTGGGGTTTCAGGGTTTTGGGCAGTGCAGTGGTATTTAGGCAGTGTAGGGGGTCGTGCAGGGGTGTGGTGTTTCAGGGTTTAAGGCAGTGCAGTGGTGTTCGGGCAGTGTAGGGGGTCGTGCAGTGGGGAGATGTTTCAGGGTTTAGGGCAGTGCAGTGGTGTTCGGGCAGTGTAGGGGGTCGTGCAGGGGGGTGGTGTTTCAGGGTTTAGGGCAGTGCAGTGGTGTTCGGGCAGTGTAGGGAGTCATGGTGGGCTGGTGTTTCAGGGTTTAGGGCAGTGCAGTGGTGTTCGGGCAGTGTAGGTGGTTGTGCTGTGGCTTCAGGGTTTTGGGCAGAGCAGTGGTGTTCGGGAGTTGTATGGGAACGTGCAGGGGGTGGTGTTTCAGGATTTAGGGCAGTGCAGTGGTATTCGGGCAGTGCATGAGGTCATGCTGGGACTGGTGTTTCAGGGTTTAGGGCAACGCAGTGGTGTTCGGGCACTGTAGGGGGTCTTCCTGGGGCGGTGTTTCAGGGCTTAGTGCAGTGCAGTGGTGTTTGGGGTCTTCCTGGGGCTGTTGTTTCAGGGTTTAGGACAGTGCAGTGGTGTTCAGGCAGTGTAGGGGGTCATGCAGTGGGGAGGTGTTTCAGGGTTTAGGGCAGTGCAGTGCTGTTTAGGCAGTGTAGGGGGTCGTGCATGGGTGTGGTGTTTCAGGGTTTAAGGCTGTGCAGTGATGTTCGGGCAGTGTAGGGGGTCGTGCAGTGGGGAGGTGTTTCAGGGTTTAGGGCAGTGCAGTGGTGTTCGGGCAGTGTAGGGGATCATGCAGGGGGGTGGTGTTTCAGGGTTTAGGCAAGTGCAGTGGTGTTCGGTAAGTGTAGGGAGTCGTGGTGGGGCTGGTGTTTCAGGGTTTAGGGCAGTGTAGTGGTGTTCAGGCAGTGTAGGGGGTCGTGTTGGGGCTGGTGTTTCAGGGTTTTGGGCAGAGCAGTGGTGTTCAGGCAGTGTAGGGGGTTGTGCTGGGACTGGTGTTTCAGTGTTTAGGGCAGTGCAGTGATGTTCAGACACTGTAATGTGTCATGCAGGTGTGGTGTTTCAGGGTTTAGGGCAGTGCAGTGGTATTCGGGCATTGTATGGGGACGTGCAGGTGGTGGTGTTTCAGGATTTAGGGCAGTGCAGTGGGGTTCGGGCAGTGCAGGGGGTCTTGCTGGGGCTGGTGTTTCAGGGTTTAGGACTGTGTAGTGGTGTTCGGGCAGTGTAGGGGGTCGTGTGGGGGAGGTGTTTCAGGGTTTAGGGCAGTGCAGTGGTGTTCGGGCAGTGTAGGGGATCATGCAGGGGGGTGGTGTTTCAGGGTTTAGGCAAGTGCAGTGGTGTTCGGTAAGTGTAGGGAGTCGTGGTGGGGCTGGTGTTTCAGGGTTTAGGGCAGTGTAGTGGTGTTCGGGCAGTGTAGGGGGTCGTGCTGGGGCTGGTGTTTCAGGGTTTTGGGCAGAGCAGTGGTGTTCGGGCAGTGTAGGGGGTTGTGCTGGGACTGGTGTTTCAGTGTTTAGGGCAGTGCAGTGATGTTCAGACACTGTAATGTGTCATGCAGGTGTGGTGTTTCAGGGTTTAGGGCAGTGCAGTGGTGTTCGGGCAGTGTAGGGGTTGTGCTGGGTTTGGTGTTTCAGGGTTTAGGGAAGTGCAGTGGTGTTCGGGAAGTGTAGGGGGTCTTGCTGGGGCCGATGTTTCGGGGTTTAGGGCAGTACAGTGGTGTTCGGGCAGTTTAAGAGGTCTTGCTGGGGCAGGTGTTTCAGGGTTTAGGGCAGTGCAGTGGTGTTCGGCATTGTATGGGGTAGTGCAGGGTGTGGTGTTTCAGGGTTTAGGGCAGTGCAGTTTTGTTCGGGCAGTGTAGGAGGTCTTGCTGGGGCTGGTGTTTCAGGGATTATGGCAGTGCAGTGGTGTTCGGACAGTGTAGGGGGTCTTCCTGGGGCTGGTGTTTCAGGGTTTAGGACAGTGCAGTGGTATTCAGGCAGTTGAGGGGGTTGTGAGGGGGGTGGTGTTTCAGGGTTTAGGGCAGTGCAGTAGTGTTTGGGCAGTATAGGGGGTCATGCGGGGATGGTGTTTCAGGGTTTAGGGCAGGGAAGTGGTGTTCGGGCAGTGTAGGGGGTCGTGTGGGGTGGTGTTTCAGGGTTTTGGGCAGTGCAGTGGTGTTCGGGCAGTGTAGTGGGTCATGCAGGGGGTGGTGTTTCAGGGTTTAGGGCAGTGTAGTGGTGTTCGGGCAGTGTAGGTGGTTATGCTGGGGGTGGTGTTTCAGGGTTTAGGGCAGTGCAGTGGTGTTCGGGCAGTGTAGGGGGTCTTCCTGGGGCTGGTGTTTCAGGGTTTAGGACAGTGCAGTGGTGTTCGGGCAGTGTAGAGTGTCGAGTAGGGGAGGTGTTTCAGGGTTTAGGGCAGTGCAGTGGTATTCGGGCAGTGTAGGGGTTATGCGGGGTAGTGTTTCAGGGTTTAGGGCAGTGCAGTGGTGTTCGGGCAGTGTAGGGGGTCATGCTGGGTTTGGTGTTTCAGGGTTCAGGGCAGTGCAGTGGTGTTCGGGCAGTGTAGGGGGTCTTGCTGGTGCTGATGTTTCGGGGTTTAGGGCAGTACAGTGGTGTTCAGGTAGTTTAGGAGGTCTTGTTGGAGCTGGTGTTTCGGGGTTTAGGGCAGTGCAGTGGTGTTCGGGAACTGTAATGGGTCGTTCGGGGGTGGTTTTCCAGGGTTAAGGGCAGTGCAGTGGTGTTCGGCATTGTATGGGGTCATGCAGGGGGTGGTGTTTCAGAGTTTAGGGCAGTGCAGTTTTGTTCGGGCAGTGTAGGGGGACGTGCTGGGGGTGGTTTTTCAGGGCTTAGAGCAGTGCAGTGGTGTTCGGGCAGTGTAGGAGGTCTTGCTGGGGCTGGTGTTTCAGGGTTTAGGGCAGTGCAGTGGTGTTCGGGCAGTGTAGGGGGTCTTCCTGGGGCTTCTGTTTCAGGGTTTAGGGTAGTGCAGTGGTGCTCGGCAGTGTAGGGGGTCTTGCTGGGGCTGGAGTTTCAGGGTTTAGGACAGTGCAGTGGTGTTCGGGCAGTGTAGGGGTTCGTGAGGGGGGTGGTGTTTCAGGGTTTAGGGCAGTGCAGTGGTGTTCGGGCAGTGTAGGGGGTCATGCGGGGGTGGTGTTTCAGGGTTGAGGACAGTGCAGTGGTGTTCTGGCAGTGTAGGGGTTTGTGTGGGTGGTGTTTCAGGGTTTAGGGCAGTGCAGGAATGTTTGGGCAGTGTAGGGGGTCGTGCAGGGTGGTGTTTCAGGGTTTAGGGCAGTGTAGTGGTGTTCGAGCAGTGTAGTTGGTCATGCTGGGGGTTTTGTTTCAGGGTTTAGGGCAGTGCAGTGGTTTTCAGGCAATGTAGGGGGTCTTGCTGGGGCTGGTGTTAAAGGGTTTAGGGCAGTGCAGTGGGGTTCGGGCAGTGTAGGGGGTCGTGCTGGGGCTGTTGTTTCAGGGTTTAGGGCAGTGCAGTGGTGTTCGGGCAGTATAGGGGGTTTTGCGGGGATTGTGTTTCAGGGTTTAGGGCAGTGCAGTGGTGTTTGGGCGATGTAGGGGGTCGTGCGGGGGTGGCGTTTCAGGGTTTAGGTCAGTGTAGTTTTGTTCGGGCAGTGTAGCGGGTCGTGCTGGGGGTGGTGTTTCAGGGTTGAGGACAGTGCAGTGGTGTTCGGGCAGTGTAGGGGTTCGTGCGGGGTGGTCTTTCAGGGTTTAGGGCAGTGTAGTGGTGTTCGGGCAGTGTAAGGTGTCTTGCTGGGGCAAGTGTTTCAGGGTTTAGGGCAGTGCAGTGGTGTTCGGCCAGTATTGGGGGTCTTGGTGGAGCTGGTGTTGTAGGGTTTAGGGCAGTGCAGTGGTGTTCGGGCACTGTAGGAGGTCGTGCTGTGGCAGGTGTTTCAGGGTTTAGGGCAGTGCAATGGTGTTTGGGCAGTGTAGTGGTTCGTGCTGGGGCTGGTGTTTCAGGGTTTAGGGCAGTGCAGTGGTGATAGGGCAGTGTAGCGGTTTGTGCTGGGGCTGGTGTTTCAGGGTTTAGGGCAGTGCAGTGGTGTTTGGGAAGTGTAGGGGGTTGTGCGGGAGTCATGTTTCAGGGTTTTGGGCAGTGCAGTGGTTTTTAGGCTGTGTAGGGGGTCTTGCTGGGGCTGGTGTTTCAGGGTTTAGGGCAGTGCAGTGGTGTTTGGGGAGTGTAATGGGTCGTGTGGGGATGGTGTTTCAGGGTTTAGGGCAGTGCAGTTTTGGTCGGGTACTGTAGGGGGTCGTGCTTGGGGTAGTGTTTCAGGGTTTAGGGCAGTGCAGTGGTGTTCGGGCAGTGTAGGAGGTCTTGCTGGGGCTGGTGTTTCAGGGTGTAGACCAGTGCAGTGGTGTTCGGGCAGTGTAGGGGGTCATCCAGAGGGGTGGGTTTTCAGGGTTTGGGGCAGTGCAGTGGTGTTTAGGCACTGTAGGGGGTTGTGCAGAGGTGTGGTGTTTCAGGGTTTAAGGCAGTGCAGTGGTGTTCGGGCAGTGTAGGTGGTCGTGCAGTGGGGAGGTGTTCTAGGGTTTAGGGCAGTGCAGTGGTGTTCGGGCAGTGTAGGGGGGTCGTGCAGGGGGGTGGTGTTTCAGGGTTTAGGACACTGCAGTGGTGTTCGGGCATTGTAGGGAGTCGTGGTGGGGCTGGTGTTTCAGGGTTTAAGGCAGTGCAGTGGTGTTCGGGCAGTGTAGGGGGTTGTGCTGGGGCTGGTGTTTCAGTGTTTTGGGCAGAGCAGTGGTGTTCGGGCAGAGTAGGGGGTTGTGCTGGGACTGGTGTTTCAGTGTTTAAGGCAGTGCAGTGGTGTTCGGGCACTGTAATGTGTCGAGCGGGGTGGTGTTTCAGGGTTTAGGGCAGTGCAGTGGTGTTTGGGAAGTGTAGGGGTTGTGCGGGGGTCATGTTTCAGGGTTTTGGGCAGTGCAGTGGTGTTCGGGCAGTGTAGGGGGTCGAGTGGGGTAGGTGTTTCAGGGTTTAGACCAGTGCAGTGGTGTTCGGGCAGTGTAGGGGGGTCATCCAGAGGGGTGGGGTTTCAGGGTTTAGGGCAGTGCAGTGCTGTTTAGGCAGTGTAGGGGGTCGTGCATGGGTGTGGTGTTTCAGGGTTTAAGGCAGTGCAGTGGTGTTCGGGCAGTGTAGGGAGTCGTGGTGGGGCTGGTGTTTCAGGCTTTAGGGCAGTGCAGTGGTGTTCGGGAAGTGTAGGGGGTCGTGCTGGGGCTGGTGTTTCAGGGTTTTGGGCAGAGCAGTGGTTTTCGGGCAGTGTAGGGGGTTGTGCTGGGACTGGTGTTTCCGTGTTTAGGGCAGTGCAGTGATGTTCAGACACTGTAATGTGTAATGCAGGGGTGGTGTTTCAGGGTTTAGGGCAGTGCAGTGGTATTCGGGAATTGTATGAGGACGTGCAGGTGGTGGTGTTTCAGGATTTAGGGCAGTGCAGTGGGTTTCGGGCAGTGCAGGGGGTCTTGCTGGGACTGGTGTTTCAGGGTTTTGGGCAGTACAGTGGTGTTCGGGCAGTTTAGGAGGTCTTGCTGGGGCAGGTGTTTCGGGGTTTAGGGCAGTGCAGTGATGTTCAGACACTGTAATGTGTCATGCAGGGGTGGTGTTTCAGGGTTTAGGGCAGTACAGTGGTATTCGGGCATTGTATGAGGACGTACAGGTGGTGGTGTTTCAGGATTTATGGCAGTGCAGTTTGTTTCGGGCAGTGCAGGGGGTCTTGCTGGGACTGGTGTTTCAGGGTTTTGGGCAGAGCAGTGGTGTTCGGGCAGTGTAGGGGGTTGTGCTGGGACTGGTGTTTCAGTGTTTAGGGCAGTGCAGTGATGTTCAGACACTGTAATGTGTCATGCAGGGGTGGTGTTTCAGGGTTTAGGGCAGTGCAGTGGTATTCGGGCGTTGAATGGGGACGTGCAGATGGTGGTGTTTCAGGATTTATGGCAGTGCAGTTTGTTTTGGGCAGAGCAGTGGTGTTCGGGCAGTGTAGGGGGTTGTGCTGGGACTGGTGTTTCAGTGTTTAGGGCAGTGCAGTGATGTTCAGACACTGTAATGTGTCATGCAGGGGTGGTGTTTCAGGATTTAGGGCAGTGCAGTGGTGTTCGGGCAGTATAGGGTGTCTTCCTGGGGCGGTGTTTCAGGGTTTATTTCAGTGCAGTGGTGTTTGGGAAGTGTAGGGGGTCTTCCTGGGGCTGGTGTTTCAGGGTTTAGGACTGTGTATTGGTGTTCGGGCAGTGTAGGGGGTCGTGTGGTGGAGGTGTTTCAGGGTTTAGGGCAGTGCAGTGGTGTTCGGGCAGTGTAGGGGGTCTTGCTGGGGCCGATGTTTCAGGGTTTAGGGCAGTACAGTGGTGTTCGGGCAGTTTAGGAGGTCTTGCTGGGGCAGGTGTTTCGGGGTTTAGGGCAGTGCAGTGGTGTTCGGGCACTGTAATGCTTCGTGCGGGGGGTGGTGTTTCAGGGTTTAGGGCAGTGCAGTGGTGTTCGGCATTGTATGGGGTAGTGCGGGGTGTGGTGTTTCAGGGTTTAGGGCAGTGCAGTTTTGTTCGGGCAGTGTAGGGGGACGTGCTGGGGGTAGTGTTTCAGGGTTTAGGGCAGTACAGTGGTGTTCGGGCAGTGTAGTAGGTCTTGTTTGGGCTGGTGTTTCACGGATTAGGGCAGTACAGTGGTGTTCGGGCAGTGTAGGGTCTTCCTGGGACTGGTGTTTCAGGGTTTAGGGTAGTGCAGTGGTGTTTGGTCAGTGTAGGGGGTCTTGCTGAGGCTGGTGTTTTAGGGTTCAGGACAGTGCAGTGGTATTCAGGCAGTTGAGGGGGTTGTGAGGGGGGTGGTGTTTCAGGGTTTAGGGCTGTGCAGTAGTGTTCGGGCAGTGTAGGGGGTCATGCGGGGGTGGTGTTTCAGGGTTTAGGGCAGGGAAGTGGTGTCCGGGCAGTGTAGGGGGTATTCCTGGGGCTGGTGTTTCAGGGTTTAGGACAGTGCCGTGGTGTTCGGGCAGTGTAGAATGTCAAGTGGGGGAGGTATTTCAGGGTTTAGGGCAGTGCAGTGGTGTTCGAGCAGTGTAGGGGTTGTGCGGGGGTAGTGTTTCAGGGTTTGGGGCAGTGCAGTGGTGTTCGGGCAGTGTAGGGGGTTGTGCTGGGTTTGGTGTTTCAGGGTTTAGGGCAGTGCAGTGGTGTTCGGGCAGTGTAGGGGGTCTTGCTGGGGCTGATGTTTCGGGGTTTAGGGCAGTACAGTGGTGTTCGGGCAGTTTAGGAGGTCTTGTTGGGGCTGGTGTTTCGGGGTTTAGGGCAGTGCAGTGGTGTTCGGGAACTGTAATGGGTCGTTCGGGGGGTGGTTTTTCAGGGTTAAGGGCAGTGCAGTGGTGTTCGGCATTGTATGGGGTCATGCGGGGGGTGGTGTTTCAGGGTTTAGGGCAGTTCAGTTTTGTTCGGGCAGTGTAGGGGGACGTGCTGGGGGTGGTGTTTCAAGGTTTAGAGCAGTGAAGTGGTGTTCGGGCAGTGTAGGGGGTCATGCGGGGGTGGTGTTTCAGGGTTTAGGGCAGTGCAGTGGTGTTCGGGCAGTGTAGGGGGTCTTCCTGGGGCTGGTGTTTCAGGGTTTAGGACAGTGCAGTGGTGTTCGGGCAGTGTAGGGGGTCGTGAAGGGGGTGGTGTTTCAGGGTTTAGGGCAGTGCAGTGGTGTTCGGGCAGTGTAGGGGGTCATGCGGGGGTGGTGTTTCAGGGCTGAGGACAGTGAAGTGGTGTTCGGGCAGTGTAGGGGGTCATGCGGGGTGGTGTTTCAGGGTTTAGGGCAGTGCAGTGGTGTTCGGGCAGTGTAGGGAGTCGTGGTGGGGCTGGTGTTTCAGGGTTTAGGGCAGTGCAGTGGTGTTCGGGCAGTATAGGGGGTTGTGCTGGGGCTGGTGTTTCAGTGTTTTGGGCAGAGCAGTGGTGTTCGGGCAGTGTAGGGAGTCGTGGTGGGGCTGGTGTTTCAGGGTTTAGGGCAGTGCAGTGGTTTTCGGGCAGTGTAGGGGGTCTTGCTGGGGCTGGTGTTAAAGGGTTTAGGGCAGTGCAGTGGTGTTTGGGCAGTGTAGGGGGTCGTGCTGGAGCTGTTGTTTCAGGGTTTAGGGCAGTGCAGTGGTGTTCGGGCAGTGTAGGGGATCATGCAGGGGGGTGGTGTTTCAGGGTTTAGGCAAGTGCAGTGGTGTTCGGTAAGTGTAGGGAGTCGTGGTGGGGCTGGTGTTTCAGGGTTTAGGGCAGTGTAGTGGTGTTCAGGCAGTGTAGGGGGTCGTGTTGGGGCTGGTGTTTCAGGGTTTTGGGCAGAGCAGTGGTGTTCAGGCAGTGTAGGGGGTTGTGCTGGGACTGGTGTTTCAGTGTTTAGGGCAGTGCAGTGATGTTCAGACACTGTAATGTGTCATGCAGGTGTGGTGTTTCAGGGTTTAGGGCAGTGCAGTGGTATTCGGGCATTGTATGGGGACGTGCAGGTGGTGGAGTTTCAGGATTTAGGGCAGTGCAGTGGGGTTCGGGCAGTGCAGGGGGTCTTGCTGGGGCTGGTGTTTCAGGGTTTAGGACTGTGTAGTGGTGTTCGGGCAGTGTAGGGGATCATGCAGGGGGGTGGTGTTTCAGGGTTTAGGCAAGTGCAGTGGTGTTCGGTAAGTGTAGGGAGTCGTGGTGGGGCTGGTGTTTCAGGGTTTAGGGCAGTGTAGTGGTGTTCGGGCAGTGTAGGGGGTCGTGCTGGGGCTGGTGTTTCAGGGTTTTGGGCAGAGCAGTGGTGTTCGGGCAGTGTAGGGGGTTGTGCTGGGACTGGTGTTTCAGTGTTTAGGGCAGTGCAGTGATGTTCAGACACTGTAATGTGTCATGCAGGTGTGGTGTTTCAGGGTTTAGGGCAGTGCAGTGGTGTTCGGGCAGTGTAGGGGTTGTGCTGGGTTTGGTGTTTCAGGGTTTAGGGAAGTGCAGTGGTGTTCGGGAAGTGTAGGGGGTCTTGCTGGGGCCGATGTTTCGGGGTTTAGGGCAGTACAGTGGTGTTCGGGCAGTTTAAGAGGTCTTGCTGGGGCAGGTGTTTCAGGGTTTAGGGCAGTGCAGTGGTGTTCGGCATTGTATGGGGTAGTGCAGGGTGTGGTGTTTCAGGGTTTAGGGCAGTGCAGTTTTGTTCGGGCAGTGTAGAAGGTCTTGCTGGGGCTGGTGTTTCAGGGATTATGGCAGTGCAGTGGTGTTCGGACAGTGTAGGGGGTCTTCCTGGGGCTGGTGTTTCAGGGTTTAGGACAGTGCAGTGGTGTTTGGGCAGTATAGGGGGTCATGCGGGGATGGTGTTTCAGGGTTTAGGGCAGGGAAGTGGTGTTCGGGCAGTGTAGGGGGTCGTGCGGGGTGGTGTTTCAGGGTTTTGTGCAGTGCAGTGGTGTTCGGGCAGTGTAGGGGGTCATGCAGGGGGTGGTGTTTCAGAGTTTAGGGCAGTGCAGTTTTGTTCGGGCAGTGTAGGGGGACGTGCTGGGGGTGGTTTTTCAGGGCTTAGAGCAGTGCAGTGGTGTTTGGGCAGTATAGGGGGTCATGCGGGGATGGTGTTTCAGGGTTTAGGGCAGGGAAGTGGTGTTCGGGCAGTGTAGGGTGTCGTGCGGGGTGGTGTTTCAGGGTTTTGTGCAGTGCAGTGGTGTTCGGGCAGTGTAGGGGGTCATGCAGGGGGTGGTGTTTCAGAGTTTAGGGCAGTGCAGTTTTGTTCGGGCAGTGTAGGGGGACGTGCTGGGGGTGGTTTTTCAGGGCTTAGAGCAGTGCAGTGGTGTTCGGGCAGTGTAGGAGGTCTTGCTGGGGCTGGTGTTTCAGGGTTTAGGGCAGTGCAGTGGTGTTCGGGCAGTGTAGGGGGTCTTCCTGGGGCTGGTGTTTCAGGGTTTAGGGTAGTGCAGTGGTGCTCGGCAGTGTAGGGGGTCTTGCTGGGGCTGGAGTTTCAGGGTTTAGGACAGTGCAGTGGTGTTCGGGCAGTGTAGGGGTTCGTGAGGGGGGTGGTGTTTCAGGGTTTAGGGCAGTGCAGTGGTGTTCGGGCAGTGTAGGGGGTCATGCGGGGGTGGTGTTTCAGGGTTGAGGACAGTGCAGTGGTGTTCTGGCAGTGTAGGGGTTTGTGCGGGTGGAGTTTCAGGGTTTAGGGCAGTGCAGGAATGTTTGGGCAGTGTAGGGGGTCGTGCAGGGTGGTGTTTCAGGGTTTAGGGCAGTGCAGTGGTGTTCGAGCAGTGTAGTTGGTCATGCTGGGGGTGGTGTTTCAGGGTTTAGGGCAGTGCAGTGGTTTTCAGGCAATGTAGGGGGTCTTGCTGGGGCTGGTGTTAAAGGGTTTAGGGCAGTGCAGTGGGGTTCGGGCGGTGTAGGGGGTCGTGCTGGGGCTGTTGTTTCAGGGTTTAGGGCAGTGCAGTGGTGTTCGGGCAGTATAGGGGGTTTTGCGGGGATTGTGTTTCAGGGTTTAGGGCAATGCAGTGGTGTTTGGGTGATGTAGGGGGTCGTGCGGGGGTGGCGTTTCAGGGTTTAGGTCAGTGTAGTTTTGTTCGGGCAGTGTAGCGGGTCGTGCTGGGGGTGGTGTTTCAGGGTTGAGGCCAGTGCAGTGGTGTTCGGGCAGTGTAGGGGTTCGTGCGGGGTGGTCTTTCAGGGTTTAGGGCAGTGTAGTGGTGTTCGGGCAGTGTAAGGTGTCTTGCTGGGGCAAGTGTTTCAGGGTTTAGGGCAGTGCAGTGGTGTTCGGCTAGTATTGGGGGTCTTGGTGGAGCTGGTGTTGTAGGGTTTAGGGCAGTGCAGTGGTGTTCGGGCACTGTAGGAGGTCGTGCTGTGGCAGGTGTTTCAGGGTTTAGGGCAGTGCAATGGTGTTTGGGCAGTGTAGTGGTTCGTGCTGGGGCTGGTGTTTCAGGGTTTAGGGCAGTGCAGTGGTGATAGGGCAGTGTAGCGGTTTGTGCTGGGGCTGGTGTTTCAGGGTTTAGGGCAGTGCAGTGGTGTTTGGGAAGTGTAGGGGGTTGTGCGGGAGTCATGTTTCAGGGTTTTGGGCAGTGCAGTGGTTTTTAGGCTGTGTAGGGGGTCTTGCTGGGGCTGGTGTTTCAGGGTTTAGGGCAGTGCAGTGGTGTTTGGGGAGTGTAATGGGTCGTGTGGGGATGGTGTTTCAGGGTTTAGGGCAGTGCAGTTTTGGTCGGGTACTGTAGGGGGTCGTGCTTGGGGTAGTGTTTCAGGGTTTAGGGCAGTGCAGTGGTGTTCGGGCAGTGTAGGAGGTCTTGCTGGGGCTGGTGTTTCAGGGTTTAGACCAGTGCAGTGGTGTTCGGGCAGTGTAGGGGGTCATCCAGAGGGGTGGGTTTTCAGGGTTTCGGGCAGTGCAGTGGTGTTTAGGCACTGTAGGGGGTCGTGCAGAGGTGTGGCGTTTCAGGGTTTAAGGCAGTGCAGTGGTGTTCGGGCAGTGTAGGTGGTCGTGCAGTGGGGAGGTGTTCTAGGGTTTAGGGCAGTGCAGTGGTGTTCGGGCAGTGTAGGGGGGTCGTGCAGGGGGGTGGTGTTTCAGGGTTTAGGACACTGCAGTGGTGTTCGGGCATTGTAGGGAGTCGTGGTGGGGCTGGTGTTTCAGGGTTTAGGGCAGTGCAGTGGTGTTCGGGCAGTGTAGGGGGTTGTGCTGGGGCTGGTGTTTCAGTGTTTTGGGCAGAGCAGTGGTGTTCGGGCAGTGTAGGGGGTTGTGCTGGGACTGGTGTTTCAGTGTTTAAGGCAGTGCAGTGGTGTTCGGGCACTGTAATGTGTCGAGCGGGGTGGTGTTTCAGGGTTTAGGGCAGTGCAGTGGTGTTTGGGAAGTGTAGGGGGTTGTGCGGGGGTCATGTTTCAGGGTTTTGGGCAGTGCAGTGGTGTTCGGGCAGTGTAGGGGGTCGAGTGGGGTAGGTGTTTCAGGGTTTAGACCAGTGCAGTGGTGTTCGGGCAGTGTAGGGGGCTCATCCAGAGGGGTGGGGTTTCAGGGTTTAGGGCAGTGCAGTGCTGTTTAGGCAGTGTAGGGGGTCGTGCATGGGTGTGGTGTTTCAGGGTTTAAGGCAGTGCAGTGGTGTTCGGGCAGTGTAGGGAGTCGTGGTGGGGCTGGTGTTTCAGGCTTTAGGGCAGTGCAGTGGTGTTCGGGAAGTGTAGGGGGTCGTGCTGGGGCTGGTGTTTCAGGGTTTTGGGCAGAGCAGTGGTGTTCGGGCAGTGTAGGGGGTTGTGCTGGGACTGGTGTTTCAGTGTTTAGGGCAGTGCAGTGATGTTCAGACACTGTAATGTGTCATGCAGGGGTGGTGTTTCAGGGTTTAGGGCAGTGCAGTGGTATTCGGGCGTTGAATGGGGACGTGCAGATGGTGGTGTTTCAGGATTTATGGCAGTGCAGTTTGTTTTGGGCAGAGCAGTGGTGTTCGGGCAGTGTAGGGGGTTGTGCTGGGACTGGTGTTTCAGTGTTTAGGGCAGTGCAGTGATGTTCAGACACTGTAATGTGTCATGCAGGGGTGGTGTTTCAGGATTTAGGGCAGTGCAGTGGTATTCGGGCAGTATAGGGGGTCTTCCTGGGGCGGTGTTTCAGGGTTTATTTCAGTGCAGTGGTGTTCGGGAAGTGTAGGGGGTCTTCCTGGGGCTGGTGTTTCAGGGTTTAGGACTGTGTATTGGTGTTCGGGCAGTGTAGGGGGTCGTCAGGTGGAGGTGTTTCAGGGTTTAGGGCAGTGCAGTGGTGTTCGGGCAGTGTAGGGGGTCTTGCTGGGGCCGATGTTTCGGGGTTTAGGGCAGTACAGTGGTGTTCGGGCAGTTTAGGAGGTCTTGCTGGGGCAGGTGTTTCGGGGTTTAGGGCAGTGCAGTGGTGTTCGGGCACTGTAATGCTTCGTGCGGGGGGTGGTGTTTCAGGGTTTAGGGCAGTGCAGTGGTGTTCGGCATTGTATGGGGTAGTGCGGGGTGTGGTGTTTCAGGGTTTAGGGCAGTGCAGTTTTGTTCGGGCAGTGTAGGGGGACGTGCTGGGGGTAGTGTTTCAGGGTTTAGGGCAGTACAGTGGTGTTCGGGCAGTGTAGTAGGTCTTGTTTGGGCTGGTGTTTCACGGATTAGGGCAGTGCAGTTGTGTTCGGGCAGTGTAGGGTCTTCCTGGGACTGGTGTTTCAGGGTTTAGGGTAGTGCAGTGGTGTTTGGTCAGTGTAGGGGGTCTTGCTGAGGCTGGTGTTTTAGGGTTTAGGACAGTGCAGTGGTATTCAGGCAGTTGAGGGGGTTGTGAGGGGGGTGGTGTTTCAGGGTTTAGGGCTGTGCAGTAGTGTTCGGGCAGTGTAGGGGGTCATGCGGGGGTGGTGTTTCAGGGTTTAGGGCAGGGAAGTGGTGTCCGGGCAGTGTAGGGGGTATTCCTGGGGCTGATGTTTCAGGGTTTAGGACAGTGCCGTGGTGTTCGGGCAGTGTAGAATGTCGAGTGGGGGAGGTATTTCAGGGTTTAGGGCAGTGCAGTGGTGTTCGAGCAGTGTAGGGGTTGTGCGGGGGTAGTGTTTCAGGGTTTGGGGCAGTGCAGTGGTGTTCGGGCAGTGTAGGGGGTTGTGCTGGGTTTGGTGTTTCAGGGTTTAGGGCAGTGCAGTGGTGTTCGGGCAGTGTAGGGGGTCTTGCTGGGGCTGATGTTTCGGGGTTTAGGGCAGTACAGTGGTGTTCAGGCAGTTTAGGAGGTCTTGTTGGGGCTGGTGTTTCGGGGTTTAGGGCAGTGCAGTGGTGTTCGGGAACTGTAATGGGTCGTTCGGGGGGTGGTTTTTCAGGGTTAAGGGCAGTGCAGTGGTGTTCGGCATTGTATGGGGTCATGCGGGGGGTGGTGTTTCAGGGTTTAGGGCAGTTCAGTTTTGTTCGGGCAGTGTAGGGGGACGTGCTGGGGGTGGTGTTTCAAGGTTTAGAGCAGTGAAGTGGTGTTCGGGCAGTGTAGGGGGTCATGCGGGGGTGGTGTTTCAGGGTTTAGGGCAGTGCAGTGGTGTTCGGGCAGTGTAGGGGGTCTTCCTGGGGCTGGTGTTTCAGGGTTTAGGACAGTGCAGTGGTGTTCGGGCAGTGTAGGGGGTCGTGAAGGGGGTGGTGTTTCAGGGTTTAGGGCAGTGCAGTGGTGTTCGGGCAGTGTAGGGGGTCATGCGGGGGTGGTGTTTCAGGGCTGAGGACAGTGAAGTGGTGTTCGGGCAGAGTAGGGGTTCGTGCGGGTGGTGTTTCAGGGTTTAGGGCAGTGCAGGAATCTTTGGGCAGTGTAGGGGGTCATGCGGGGTGGTGTTTCAGGGTTTAGGGCAGTGCAGTGGTGTTCGGGCAGTGTAGGGAGTCGTGGTGGGGCTGGTGTTTCAGGGTTTAGGGCAGTGCAGTGGTGTTCGGGCAGTATAGGGGGTTGTGCTGGGGCTGGTGTTTCAGTGTTTTGGGCAGAGCAGTGGTGTTCGGGCAGTGTAGGGAGTCGTGGTGGGGCTGGTGTTTCAGGGTTTAGGGCAGTGCAGTGGTTTTCGGGCAGTGCAGGGGGTCTTGCTGGGGCTTGTGTTAAAGGGTTTAGGGCAGTGCAGTGGTGTTTGGGCAGTGTAGGGGGTCGTGCTGGAGCTGTTGTTTCAGGGTTTAGGGCAGTGCAGTGGTGTTCGGGCAGTGTAGGGGATCATGCAGGGGGGTGGTGTTTCAGGGTTTAGGCAAGTGCAGTGGTGTTCGGTAAGTGTAGGGAGTCGTGGTGGGGCTGGTGTTTCAGGGTTTAGGGCAGTGTAGTGGTGTTCAGGCAGTGTAGGGGGTCGTGTTGGGGCTGGTGTTTCAGGGTTTTGGGCAGAGCAGTGGTGTTCAGGCAGTGTAGGGGGTTGTGCTGGGACTGGTGTTTCAGTGTTTAGGGCAGTGCAGTGATGTTCAGACACTGTAATGTGTCATGCAGGTGTGGTGTTTCAGGGTTTAGGGCAGTGCAGTGGTATTCGGGCATTGTATGGGGACGTGCAGGTGGTGGTGTTTCAGGATTTAGGGCAGTGCAGTGGGGTTCGGGCAGTGCAGGGGGTCTTGCTGGGGCTGGTGTTTCAGGGTTTAGGACTGTGTAGTGGTGTTCGGGCAGTGTAGGGGGTCGTGTGGGGGAGGTGTTTCAGGGTTTAGGGCAGTGCAGTGGTGTTCTGGCAGTGTAGGGGATCATGCAGGGGGGTGGTGTTTCAGGGTTTAGGCAAGTGCAGTGGTGTTCGGTAAGTGTAGGGAGTCGTGGTGGGGCTGGTGTTTCAGGGTTTAGGGCAGTGTAGTGGTGTTCGGGCAGTGTAGGGGGTCGTGCTGGGGCTGGTGTTTCAGGGTTTTGGGCAGAGCAGTGGTGTTCGGGCAGTGTAGGGGGTTGTGCTGGGACTGGTGTTTCAGTGTTTAGGGCAGTGCAGTGATGTTCAGACACTGTAATGTGTCATGCAGGTGTGGTGTTTCAGGGTTTAGGACAGTGCAGTGGTGTTCGGGCAGTGTAGGGGTTGTGCTGGGTTTGGTGTTTCAGGGTTTAGGGAAGTGCAGTGGTGTTCGGGAAGTGTAGGGGGTCTTGCTGGGGCTGGTGTTTCAGGGTTTAGGGCAGTGCAGTGGTTTTCGGGCAGTGCAGGGGGTCTTGCTGGGGCTTGTGTTAAAGGGTTTAGGGCAGTGCAGTGGTGTTTGGGCAGTGTAGGGGGTCGTGCTGGAGCTGTTGTTTCAGGGTTTAGGGCAGTGCAGTGGTGTTCGGGCAGTGTAGGGGATCATGCAGGGGGGTGGTGTTTCAGGGTTTAGGCAAGTGCAGTGGTGTTCGGTAAGTGTAGGGAGTCGTGGTGGGGCTGGTGTTTCAGGGTTTAGGGCAGTGTAGTGGTGTTCAGGCAGTGTAGGGGGTCGTGTTGGGGCTGGTGTTTCAGGGTTTTGGGCAGAGCAGTGGTGTTCAGGCAGTGTAGGGGGTTGTGCTGGGACTGGTGTTTCAGTGTTTAGGGCAGTGCAGTGATGTTCAGACACTGTAATGTGTCATGCAGGTGTGGTGTTTCAGGGTTTAGGGCAGTGCAGTGGTATTCGGGCATTGTATGGGGACGTGCAGGTGGTGGTGTTTCAGGATTTAGGGCAGTGCAGTGGGGTTCGGGCAGTGCAGGGGGTCTTGCTGGGGCTGGTGTTTCAGGGTTTAGGACTGTGTAGTGGTGTTCGGGCAGTGTAGAGGGTCGTGTGGGGGAGGTGTTTCAGGGTTTAGGGCAGTGCAGTGGTGTTCGGGCAGTGTAGGGGATCATGCAGGGGGGTGGTGTTTCAGGGTTTAGGCAAGTGCAGTGGTGTTCGGTAAGTGTAGGGAGTCGTGGTGGGGCTGGTGTTTCAGGGTTTAGGGCAGTGTAGTGGTGTTCGGGCAGTGTAGGGGGTCGTGCTGGGGCTGGTGTTTCAGGGTTTTGGGCAGAGCAGTGGTGTTCGGGCAGTGTAGGGGGTTGTGCTGGGACTGGTGTTTCAGTGTTTAGGGCAGTGCAGTGATGTTCAGACACTGTAATGTGTCATGCAGGTGTGGTGTTTCAGGGTTTAGGACAGTGCAGTGGTGTTCGGGCAGTGTAGGGGTTGTGCTGGGTTTGGTGTTTCAGGGTTTAGGGAAGTGCAGTGGTGTTCGGGAAGTGTAGGGGGTCTTGCTGGGGCCGATGTTTCGGGGTTTAGGGCAGTACAGTGGTGTTCGGGCAGTTTAAGAGGTCTTGCTGGGGCAGGTGTTTCAGGGTTTAGGGCAGTGCAGTGGTGTTCGGCATTGTATGGGGTAGTGCAGGGTGTGGTGTTTCAGGGTTTAGGGCAGTGCAGTTTTGTTCGGGCAGTGTAGGAGG
Source organism: Triturus cristatus (assembly GCF_964204655.1). Lineage (NCBI taxonomy): Eukaryota > Metazoa > Chordata > Amphibia > Caudata > Salamandridae > Triturus > Triturus cristatus. The sequence goes on from NC_140579.1 coordinate 890,329,744, forward strand.
TCTTGCTGGGGCTGGTGTTTCAGGGATTATGGCAGTGCAGTGGTGTTCGGACAGTGTAGGGGGTCTTCCTGGGGCTGGTGTTTCAGGGTTTAGGACAGTGCAGTGGTATTCAGGCAGTTGAGGGGGTTGTGAGGGGGGTGGTGTTTCAGGGTTTAGTGCAGTGCAGTAGTGTTTGGGCAGTATAGGGGGTCATGCGGGGATGGTGTTTCAGGGTTTAGGGCAGGGAAGTGGTGTTCGGGCAGTGTAGGGGGTCGTGCGGGGTGGTGTTTCAGGGTTTTGGGCAGTGCAGTGGTGTTCGGGCAGTGTAGGGGGTCATGCAGGGGGTGGTGTTTCAGGGTTTAGGGCAGTGTAGTGGTGTTCGGGCAGTGTAGGTGGTTATGCTGGGGGTGGTGTTTCAGGGTTTAGGGCAGTGCAGTGGTGTTCGGGCAGTGTAGGGGGTCTTCCTGGGGCTGGTGTTTCAGGGTTTAGGACAGTGCAGTGGTGTTCGGGCAGTGTAGAGTGTCGAGTAGGGGAGGTGTTTCAGGGTTTAGGGCAGTGCAGTGGTATTCGGGCAGTGTGGGGTTATGCGGGGTAGTGTTTCAGGGTTTAGGGCAGTGCAGTGGTGTTCGGGCAGTGTAGGGGGTCATGCTGTGTGAGAAGTTGGCCTGGTATATGCTGTTCACTAGTTCTAGTGACCACCTTGTACCATGCCAAGCAACCCTTATGGTGTGGTTGTAAGTCAACCTTTTCGGACTAGCTGCCCTAGTGGTAGCGTAGGCTAAGCAGTCTTTGAGGCTAAACTCGTGATGCGTGTTAAGCAAGCTGTTTTACCAATAGTAACCCCCTTTTATACCAATGAAAGGACACCACACAGATATATATTCAAAATATATATGTATTTATTTCTCAAAGTAACCCCTAGTCTCTTTATGAGCACAGGAGCACAAATCGTCAAACAAGATTATCACAGAATACACAGAAGTTGCACTTTATATGGATAGGCCCTGGTGGCCACTCGAACCATATACTAAAATAGTGGTATAAGTACCACGAACAGAAAAGGGAAAAGGCCTAGGGCCTCTAGAATCGCTGGGCCTACAAGGAGCTAACGTCAGTTAGTGACCAGGAGGTCCACGGGTGGCGTGTGCAGAGCAAATAGTCACACGCGTGCTCCCATAGGTTTCAATGGGTGCGTAAAAAGTACAAAGTTACTGCAAAAGGAATCTTCCGGATGACCTAGGAACTTAAGATTTGGAACACAGGCACTAGAGATGTATTACTACACATGGGCACCGGAGTACCAGCTTTACCTCACCCACAGGAAGCGGGTGCATAGGCCTCAAAGTGCGTCGGGTTTCTTCTATCTGTTCCGTTGAGCCTGGGACAAAGATGCTGCAGGCGGTCGGTCGGGAAGAGATGCAGTGGATCCAAGAGTGGATCGGAGATGTTGAAGACCTGTAAGCAGAGGGGACAGTGTTCACAGTCACTAGCCAGTGACCAGCGTGGCACCAGGTGGGTACCAGGCGATGTCGGGTGCAAACAGGTGATGAGGGGTAGCTTGTCTCCGCAGCCACGTGGTCCCTGGAGGTCGACGACGTCCAGGAGTCGGCTCACGAGCTGTCCCACGCAGGCTCTCGCTGTCGGCGGTGTCGGCGACTTGATCGAAGCAAACAAGCCTTGGCAAAAGCAATTGTAGGAGGATTCGGAAATCAGCTGTTGGTTCTGACCAGCAAGGTCAGAGGGATTGCTCCTTTGGAGGGGAGCAAGGGCCAGTCTGGAGCAACCAGACCAGCGGTGTTTGTCGTAGATTTCGTCGCCAAGATGGCCACTAGCCAGCGGGCCAGCAACCGGTTAGGCGCGTCGAGTGGCAAAATGCAGAAGGGCCCCACGCAGATCGTGGAGATGCTGGAGGGCTCACCTTTGGTGCAGATGCTGCTCGAGGGTTGGGCTTCTCAGGACCCAAAGCACAACTTGGAGGGAGCCTCGGTTGTTGCACTGGTCAGCTTGTCGTAGTCGTTTCAAGATGGCTGGCTCCACGTGTCTCGGTGCCTCCACGGGTCTCCTCTTTTCAGGGACTGTGGATCGGGCGGTGAGAGGTCTGGAGGTCCAGGTCTTGTCAGTCTCTGGGCTCGGGCTCCGGCGGGAGGCGGCGGCAAAGCAGACGGTGATTCGCTGGATGGTGCTTGCGTTAGCAAGGTGGTCACTCCCTGACCACAGGGGAGATTTTCTTCAGTCTTCTGTGCAGCAGAATGTCGAAGTTCCCGTCTTCTTCTTAGTTTCAAGTTGATTCCAGGATGTCTGAAGTCTTAGGACACAGCTCCTACCTTTAAGCGGATTCTAGGGGCCGGACTACCTGCTAGGTCCCTCCCTAAGGGTGGGACCAGGAAGGGGGGTGGTTACACCCCCAATCCTTTGTCCAGCTCGCCCCAGGCCCGGGACTGGTGTGCCCCAGGACCGGTTTGAACTGGCATATGCACCGAGGCTCCTTGTGAGCCACAGGCATGTCTGGTTTCTTTCAAGCCCTACCTGACCAATACACAAAATCCTGTCTGGGGTGGTGCACGCACCTCCCCTGGCAGGAAACCCTTTGTCCACACCTCCCAAGCTGGAAGGACTCCCAGCAGCAGGAGGGCAGACTTGTGTCTGTGGTGGCAGCATCCATTTTGTGGAGCTGAGGCTATGTCTGATTTTACCCGGGTTTCAGGTACTGTACATGTCGTGTCCCTCTAGAAGGGTGGAATGCTAACCCCGTCGCCAGAATTGGCGAGGGGTTAGTATTCCAATTCGTATGACACCTTACTCGACATGTTTTGATAAAGCCAAACCAAAGATAGCATTTAACCGCGAGGTTCATAATGCACTTAAGAGTATATGGTATGACGATATCTGGAAACAGTAGAAGGAAGTTGTTCCGACCACTGCAGACAGGCTCAGCTCATGCCAGAGCACCATCTCACATGGAACCAAGCACTCTGCCTTCAGGATTGTTAAGGCCTGCCATAGGAGTGACTCATAGGTTACCAGGTGTCCCATTTAAGGTTAGGTATAGGTATACTACACCTAAGTAAGAGGTGATTACACCAACTTACCCCAGCTGAGTGATCAGCCAGTTGTGTCAGATTGTTAGGCCAAGCCTGGGGTGGCATAATACATGCTGCAGCCCCTGGCAGGCCTTGGGTACACCAATGCCCTGGGTACCTAGTGTACACTGGTACAGGGGCTGACAGGGTGATCCAACCAATTGGGTATGTACCTAGGGTACATGGAGTCCATTTTACAGAGAGAGCAGATAGCCTGAGAGCCTGAATGGCAGGATCTCAGGCCAACTAAGTCGAAAAACCAGCTAGACACTAGGCAAAAATTTGGGGGTAACCATAGTCAGATATCCACCTTCCTACACAACCCCCCCCCAAACGAAGGGAGATAAGGCTGACCTTGACCAGGTAAGCCTATATTGCCCAAGTGGCCATATAAGGAGGAACCAGCACTGGCATGGTTACCCCCTGTCTCATGGTCCACTAAGCAATCCCTCACCCTAAGGGTATCAGAGGGTCTCCACCATAGGGAATCTCTACCTGTGGTGTGTCTTGGCAAAGTAAAAGGCTGGTGTTGAGATGGAGTACTGAAGTGAGTGTCCTCAAAGTGAGGCCTCAGCTTCCTCCAATCATCCTCCACCATGGATGCCTTTCTTTCTTTAACTGAGTTGCACTGTGCTCTCAGGGTCAGCCTCTGGCTACCTAAAGCTGGAGGCTGGGTCCCTTTTGTGGGCTTACTGGAGGGACAGGTCAGGTTTGGGGCCCTAAGGTCCCATGTTTGCCTGTGCCCAACAGAATCCCCCTGGGGGAGGTCCCTAACTACCTGTAAAGGAGATCCCTCAGGAATGTTTTTACCCATCACCTGACTAGGGCTACTAGCCAGGCAATCCTCATTCTTTTGATGGGGGGGTTCTTGTGGACAGGGGCCCTCTGGGGGTCCACTGGCCTCCCTGACCTCTGCAGCCCTGGGCTGACTGAGGCAGGGTAGAGAGAGGCAGGCTACCTGCACCAGACTGGATCCCACCTTGGAAGGGGCCACTGACATCAGAGGCTCTGCCAGGCCAGGCCTGGCTACCTCTGGGGCAGTTCCTTCACAAGGGGTGAGGTCAGATCCCTGAGGAGGCTGACCTTTTCCTAATGTCTGGGGAGAGGGAGACTTTTCTTCCTCCCCACTACTCTCAGTTTGTGTGGAGTGATCCATTGTTTCAGGCTTCACTACACCTATGTCAGTCTGAGTATAGGCTGAGACCATTACAGCCTTGCCAACCTTTTCAGGGGGGCACTCAGTTTGTGTTTGAGCTGTGACTGTCACAGCTCTGCCAGTCCCTACAGGGAAGTCTGTCTGTGCCTGGGCTGTGGCTACCACTGCCCTTCCAACCTTTTCAGGGAGGAAATCTATTTGGACAGGGGTTGTGAATGGCACAACCCCCCTACCCTTTTGTGAAAGGCCTACCATTTTAGAATGGGTGTCTTGTTCAACTCCAGCCCAAGCTGAGAGTTCTAAGTCATTCCCCAGTAAGCAGTCTACAGGCAAGGTTGGGGACACTGCTACCCTTTTAGGGCCAGTGACCCCTCCCCAGCTGAGACATACCTCTGCCATGGGATGACTGTTCTGTTTGCCATCAATGTTAGTCACCTGGTAGGAGAAACCGGGCAAAAGCTGCTCAGAGGGAACTAGCCAATGGGCCACCATTGTGATGCTAGCCCCAGTGTCTCTGTAGGCCTCAGCTTTTGTACCATTGATGTAGGGCTCCTGTCTGTACCTACCCAAAGTGTTGGGACAGGCAGTGAAGTTGGCAAACCCCATGCCACCATCACAGACAAGAGTGGTTGCTGTAGGGGAATTGGCTAAGCCAGGGTCCCCCTGTGTTCCCCAAGTAAACCCACCCAGATTTCTGGGGGCACTCCCACCACCTGGGGGATTACTGCTGACAGTAATAGGTGGTGTGACAGGAGTAATTGGAGGAACAGTTTTGTTTTTAGCCCTTGGGCAACCGCTGTCAGTTTTCCAATGCCCAGGAGTTTTACACTCATGGCAGTAGGGCTTTTTAGCTGTGGTAGAGGAGGGAGCTTGGGACCCACCACCCTGTGTGGAGTTTTGGGGCCCTGAGGAAGGTTTCTCTTTTTCTTTATCCCCACCCTTCTCTTGAGGCTTGGTGGTATCTTTCTTTTGGTCACCACCCTGGTTTTTAGGCCTGATCCTGGTCCTGACCCATTTATCTGCCCTCTTTCCCAATTCTTGGGGAGAGGTCAAATCTGAGTCTACCAGGTGTTGATGGAGAAGCTGGTTTTGACAATTACTTAAAATCTGCTCTCTCATCATCAAATTGTACAATCCTGTATAATCAGACACCTTACTTCCCAGCAACCAACCCTCCAAAGCCTTAGTGGCACATTCCACATATTCAGACCAGTCCTGAGTCTGTGTCTTCTGGGTGTCTCTGAACATTAACCTGTACTGTTCAGTGGTTAAGCCTAACCCATCAACTAGGACACTCTTCAGGACTCTGTAATTTCTGACATCCTCTTCTCTAACAGTGAGGAGTCTATCTCTGCCTCTCCCCTCAAAGGAGAGCCATAAGATTGCTGCCCACTGGTCTTCAGGAACCTGCTGCACTTTGCAGGCTCTCTCAAGAGCAGTCATCCATTTGTGGATGTCATCCCCACTTTTGTAGGGGGGCACAATCTTGGACAGGTTCCTATTGTCAAAGACCCTATCTTTGTCCCTAGGGACATTGCTGCCACCAGTGGGTATAGACCCACTCTCTCTATGCTGCCTAGCCTTGCTCAGTTTTTCTTCCATCAGGGCTACTTCTAGCTCCTGCTTCCTGATCCTCAGCTGGGCTTCCTGCATTCTGGCCTCATGTTCCCTCCTCTGAGGGGTGGTCAGTCTCCTTCTGGAGTGACCTTGAGAGCCTCTAGAGCCATGGGAAGCATTGGAGTCACCTGAGCGATTCCTTTGCCTTCCAAGCCCTGTGTTAAGTCCACTGGGGAGATCCAATGGGGTGAACCCACTGTCAGTCCCCAATAGCCTTAGTTTAGCTGGGCCAAGTATAACACTTGGCACTGGGCTAGTTCTCCCTTCATCCCCACTCACATCTGTATCCCCATCACTTTCTTCCTCTGTGGTAGGCATCCCATCTAAGGGGTGACTATTGAAAGGGGGTACCTCTGTGGCATCTTCAGAAGGGGGGCCTCCTGTTCCTGACCCTAAGGGGGCTAACTGGGAAGCTTTCCTGAGTTCTCTCTGATTCTCATCATTTTGTAAGAGTTCTCTGAGCTCAGCAGAGGTAGGGTTCTTGGGCTGTTTAAGGCCTCTAAGAGTTGCCAAATGCCTGAGCTCATTCTGGTTAAGGGTAGCAAAGCTGGATGTTGCCCTCTGGGGGTCACTCTCAACAGAGATGGGTACAGTGGACCCCTCTGCCCCGGCCATTGCTCTTAAGTGTGGGTGGATGTGTTGCAATCTACCTACACTTGTGTTTACCTACTAAACCTATCTAGTAGTTGTAGTCAGGGTGTGCTACTCCCTTTGCTCTACAACAACTAAGTTCAGTAGAACTTATGTATATCTAATCTTGTTTTATATGTACCTACAGGTAACTATGTGATCTTTCAATTGGTAACCAAGAGATTACAATGGTAAAACACAGCAAGCTCAAATCCAACCGCTGCTCACCAATGTGAGAAGTTGGCCTGGTATATGCTGTTCACTAGTTCTAGTGACCACCTTGTACCATGCCAAGCAACCCTTATGGTGTGGTTGTAAGTCAACCTTTTCGGACTAGCTGCCCTAGTGGTAGCGTAGGCTAAGCAGTCTTTGAGGCTAAACTCGTGATGCGTGTTAAGCAAGCTGTTTTACCAATAGTAACCCCCTTTTATACCAATGAAAGGACACCACACAGATATATATTCAAAATATATATGTATTTATTTCTCAAAGTAACCCCTAGTCTCTTTATGAGCACAGGAGCACAAATCGTCAAACAAGATTATCACAGAATACACAGAAGTTGCACTTTATATGGATAGGCCCTGGTGGCCACTCGAACCATATACTAAAATAGTGGTATAAGTACCACGAACAGAAAAGGGAAAAGGCCTAGGGCCTCTAGAATCGCTGGGCCTACAAGGAGCTAACGTCAGTTAGTGACCAGGAGGTCCACGGGTGGCGTGTGCAGAGCAAATAGTCACACGCGTGCTCCCATAGGTTTCAATGGGTGCGTAAAAAGTACAAAGTTACTGCAAAAGGAATCTTCCGGATGACCTAGGAACTTAAGATTTGGAACACAGGCACTAGAGATGTATTACTACACATGGGCACCGGAGTACCAGCTTTACCTCACCCACAGGAAGCGGGTGCATAGGCCTCAAAGTGCGTCGGGTTTCTTCTATCTGTTCCGTTGAGCCTGGGACAAAGATGCTGCAGGCGGTCGGTCGGGAAGAGATGCAGTGGATCCAAGAGTGGATCGGAGATGTTGAAGACCTGTAAGCAGAGGGGACAGTGTTCACAGTCACTAGCCAGTGACCAGCGTGGCACCAGGTGGGTACCAGGCGATGTCGGGTGCAAACAGGTGATGAGGGGTAGCTTGTCTCCGCAGCCACGTGGTCCCTGGAGGTCGACGACGTCCAGGAGTCGGCTCACGAGCTGTCCCACGCAGGCTCTCGCTGTCGGCGGTGTCGGCGACTTGATCGAAGCAAACAAGCCTTGGCAAAAGCAATTGTAGGAGGATTCGGAAATCAGCTGTTGGTTCTGACCAGCAAGGTCAGAGGGATTGCTCCTTTGGAGGGGAGCAAGGGCCAGTCTGGAGCAACCAGACCAGCGGTGTTTGTCGTAGATTTCGTCGCCAAGATGGCCACTAGCCAGCGGGCCAGCAACCGGTTAGGCGCGTCGAGTGGCAAAATGCAGAAGGGCCCCACGCAGATCGTGGAGATGCTGGAGGGCTCACCTTTGGTGCAGATGCTGCTCGAGGGTTGGGCTTCTCAGGACCCAAAGCACAACTTGGAGGGAGCCTCGGTTGTTGCACTGGTCAGCTTGTCGTAGTCGTTTCAAGATGGCTGGCTCCACGTGTCTCGGTGCCTCCACGGGTCTCCTCTTTTCAGGGACTGTGGATCGGGCGGTGAGAGGTCTGGAGGTCCAGGTCTTGTCAGTCTCTGGGCTCGGGCTCCGGCGGGAGGCGGCGGCAAAGCAGACGGTGATTCGCTGGATGGTGCTTGCGTTAGCAAGGTGGTCACTCCCTGACCACAGGGGAGATTTTCTTCAGTCTTCTGTGCAGCAGAATGTCGAAGTTCCCGTCTTCTTCTTAGTTTCAAGTTGATTCCAGGATGTCTGAAGTCTTAGGACACAGCTCCTACCTTTAAGCGGATTCTAGGGGCCGGACTACCTGCTAGGTCCCTCCCTAAGGGTGGGACCAGGAAGGGGGGTGGTTACACCCCCAATCCTTTGTCCAGCTCGCCCCAGGCCCGGGACTGGTGTGCCCCAGGACCGGTTTGAACTGGCATATGCACCGAGGCTCCTTGTGAGCCACAGGCATGTCTGGTTTCTTTCAAGCCCTACCTGACCAATACACAAAATCCTGTCTGGGGTGGTGCACGCACCTCCCCTGGCAGGAAACCCTTTGTCCACACCTCCCAAGCTGGAAGGACTCCCAGCAGCAGGAGGGCAGACTTGTGTCTGTGGTGGCAGCATCCATTTTGTGGAGCTGAGGCTATGTCTGATTTTACCCGGGTTTCAGGTACTGTACATGTCGTGTCCCTCTAGAAGGGTGGAATGCTAACCCCGTCGCCAGAATTGGCGAGGGGTTAGTATTCCAATTCGTATGACACCTTACTCGACATGTTTTGATAAAGCCAAACCAAAGATAGCATTTAACCGCGAGGTTCATAATGCACTTAAGAGTATATGGTATGACGATATCTGGAAACAGTAGAAGGAAGTTGTTCCGACCACTGCAGACAGGCTCAGCTCATGCCAGAGCACCATCTCACATGGAACCAAGCACTCTGCCTTCAGGATTGTTAAGGCCTGCCATAGGAGTGACTCATAGGTTACCAGGTGTCCCATTTAAGGTTAGGTATAGGTATACTACACCTAAGTAAGAGGTGATTACACCAACTTACCCCAGCTGAGTGATCAGCCAGTTGTGTCAGATTGTTAGGCCAAGCCTGGGGTGGCATAATACATGCTGCAGCCCCTGGCAGGCCTTGGGTACACCAATGCCCTGGGTACCTAGTGTACACTGGTACAGGGGCTGACAGGGTGATCCAACCAATTGGGTATGTACCTAGGGTACATGGAGTCCATTTTACAGAGAGAGCAGATAGCCTGAGAGCCTGAATGGCAGGATCTCAGGCCAACTAAGTCGAAAAACCAGCTAGACACTAGGCAAAAATTTGGGGGTAACCATAGTCAGATATCCACCTTCCTACATGCTGGGTTTGGTGTTTCAGGGTTCAGGGCAGTGCAGTGGTGTTCGGGCAGTGTAGGGGGTCTTGCTGGTGCTGATGTTTCGGGGTTTAGGGCAGTACAGCGGTGTTCAGGCAGTTTAGGAGGTCTTGTTGGGGCTGGTGTTTCGGGGTTTAGGGCAGTGCAGTGGTGTTCGGGAACTGTAATGGGTCGTTTGGGGGGTGGTTTTTCAGGGTTAAGGGCAGTGCAGTGGTGTTCGGCATTGTATGGGGTCATGCAGGGGGTGGTGTTTCTGTAACGTCCTGGCTTTCTCGGGGTTGGGACAAACAGACAACGGACCAGAGAAAGGGAGGTTAAGGAGGATTTAATAAACAGATAAACAACTACAGACAACAAAGAATACCGGTACTGGAATCACCAGTTAAAGTACGATACCCATTCACAGCTCTTCTAACCGTCCTCCGCATGCACACCGGTCCCGGTATGCTCCAACGGAGGGCACAGTGCTAAGCAGTGGCCGACAATGCCACTCGACTGCTGTGAAGGGTAGTTCCAAGGTTGTGGAATATACGGGGGGCACGTGGGAGTCACCCGGCCGGGCTCTCTACCACCTGGGAACAGCCGCTCTACCAGTTTCCCCCAGAGTACTGCCACAACACAAAGACGCTGGGAACACCTCCTAGTGTGCGTCTCTTGTATCCGGGTTTAAGTGATGATACCCAAGGTGGTGCAGAGAATGGATGGGAGCAGCCGCTCTACCTATCCCAGTTCTCCTACGAGTGTCGATGGCTAAGACGCAGAAACACCTCCTGGATAGCGTCTTAGCTCTAAGCGTGTGTTCACCCAAGTAACGAGGGTTGGGAGCTTCGGCTCGCACCAACCTCGATTTCTCCAAATTGTCAGGCCGTTGGGAGCTTCGGCTCTACCAACGGTACTTGTGCCCAATGACGTTGAATACGGCTCTCAGAACGGGACAGGACACGGGCAGGAAGCACACGCCAGCACCTCTCCTCCGCTCCTTAGAATGTTCCTTCCGCCGCTCCACTCTCCAACGGGCCCGTGTACCTCAACCAGGTACTCCGGCAAAGATCAGAATATCCGACGCCGAGTCCCAGTGATCTTCTCCTTAAGTAGTACTCTCGGCGTTGTATAACATGAAAACTAGGCGTTACCCTTGGTGTTATGTAACCAGAACTCTTGAGTTGCATAACATGCAAACTAGGCGTTACCCTTGGTGTTATGCAACCAGAACTCTTGAGTTGCATAACATGAAAACTAGGCGTTACCCTTGGTGTTATGTAACCAGAACTCTTGAGTTCCATGAGGCAATTGTTGCCGGAGGGCATTCTGGGAGTTGTAGTCCGCTCTCCTCCAAGCGCACCAGGTTCACGGAAGTGGCATCGTGGGAGGGAATCCATGTGCGGGAGGGGATTCCTGACAGTTTCAGAGTTTAGGGCAGTGCAGTTTTGTTCGGGCAGTGTAGGGGGACGTGCTGGGGGTGGTGTTTCAGGGCTTAGAGCAGTGCAGTGGTGTTCGGGCAGTGTAGGAGGTCTTGCTGGGGCTGGTGTTTCAGGGTTTAGGGCAGTGCAGTGGTGTTCGGGCAGTGTAGGGGGTCTTCCTGGGGCTGGTGTTTCAGGGTTTAGGGTAGTGCAGTGGTGCTCGGCAGTGTAGGGGGTCTTGCTGGGGCTGGAGTTTCAGGGTTTAGGACAGTGCAGTGGTGTTCGGGCAGTGTAGGGGTTCATGAGGGGGTGGTGTTTCAGGGTTTAGGGCAGTGCAGTGGTGTTCTGGCAGTGTAGGGGTTTGTGCGGGTGGTGTTTCAGGGTTTAGGGCAGTGCAGGAATGTTTGGGCAGTGTAGGGGGTCGTGCAGGGTGGTGTTTCAGGGTTTAGGGCAGTGCACTGGTGTTCGAGCAGTGTAGTTGGTCATGCTGGGGGTGGTGTTTCAGGGTTTAGGGCAGTGCAGTGGTTTTCAGGCAATGTAGGGGGTCTTGCTGGGGCTGGTGTTAAAGGGTTTAGGGCAGTGCAGTGGGGTTTGGGCGGTGTAGGGGGTCATGCTGGGGCTGTTGTTTCAGGGTTTAGGGCAGTGCAGTGGTGTTCGGGCAGTATAGGGGGTTTTGCGGGGATTGTGTTTCAGGGTTTGGGGCAGTGCAGTGGTGTTTGGGCGATGTAGGGGGTCGTGCGGGGGTGGCGTTTCAGGGTTTAGGTCAGTGTAGTTTTGTTCGGGCAGTGTAGCGGGTCGTGCTGGGGGTGGTGTTTCAGGGTTGAGGACAGTGCAGTGGTGTTCGGGCAGTGTAGGGGTTCGTGCGGGGTGGTCTTTCAGGGTTTAGGGCAGTGTAGTGGTGTTCGGGCAGTGTAAGGTGTCTTGCTGGGGCAAGTGTTTCAGGGTTTAGGGCAGTGCAGTGGTGTTCGGCCAGTATTGGGGGTCTTGGTGGAGCTGGTGTTGTAGGGTTTAGGGCAGTGCAGTGGTGTTCGGGCACTGTAGGAGGTCGTGCTGTGGCAGGTGTTTCAGGGTTTAGGGCAGTGCAATGGTGTTTGGGCAGTGTAGTGGTTCGTGCTGGGGCTGGTGTTTCAGGGTTTAGGGCAGTGCAGTGGTGATAGGGCAGTGTAGCGGTTTGTGCTGGGGCTGGTGTTTCAGGGTTTAGGGCAGTGCAGTGGTGTTTGGGAAGTGTAGGGGGTTGTGCGGGAGTCATGTTTCAGGGTTTTGGGCAGTGCAGTGGTTTTTAGGCTGTGTAGGGGGTCTTGCTGGTGCTGGTGTTTCAGGGTTTAGGGCAGTGCAGTGGTGTTTGGGGAGTGTAATGGGTCGTGTGGGGATGGTGTTTCAGGGTTTAGGGCAGTGCAGTTTTGGTCGGGTACTGTAGGGGGTCGTGCTTGGGGTAGTGTTTCAGGGTTTAGGGCAGTGCAGTGGTGTTCGGGCAGTGTAGGAGGTCTTGCTGGGGCTGGTGTTTCAGGGTTTAGACCAGTGCAGTGGTGTTCGGGCAGTGTACGGGGTCATCCAGAGGGGTGGGTTTTCAGGGTTTGGGGCAGTGCAGTGGTGTTTAGGCACTGTAGGGGGTCGTGCAGAGGTGTGGTGTTTCAGGGTTTAAGGCAGTGCAGTGGTGTTCGGGCAGTGTAGGTGGTCGTGCAGTGGGGAGGTGTTCTAGGGTTTAGGGCAGTGCAGTGGTGTTCGGGCAGTGTAGGGGGGTCGTGCAGGGGGGTGGTGTTTCAGGGTTTAGGACACTGCAGTGGTGTTCGGGCATTGTAGGGAGTCGTGGTGGGGCTGGTGTTTCAGGGTTTAGGGCAGTGCAGTGCTGTTCGGGCAGTGTAGGGGGTTGTGCTGGGGCTGGTGTTTCAGTGTTTTGGGCAAAGCAGTGGTGTTCGGGCAGTGTAGGGGGTTGTGCTGGGACTGGTGTTTCAGTGTTTAAGGCAGTGCAGTGGTGTTCGGGCACTGTAATGTGTCGAGCGGGGTGGTGTTTCAGGGTTTAGGGCAGTGCAGTGGTGTTTGGGAAGGGTAGGGGGTTGTGCGGGGGTCATGTTTCAGGGTTTTGGGCAGTGCAGTGGTGTTCGGGCAGTGTAGGGGGTCGAGTGGGGTAGGTGTTTCAGGGTTTAGACCAGTGCAGTGGTGTTCGGGCAGTGTAGGGGGGTCATCCAGAGGGGTGGGGTTTCAGGGTTTAGGGCAGTGCAGTGCTGTTTAGGCAGTGTAGGGGGTCGTGCATGGGTGTGGTGTTTCAGGGTTTAAGGCAGTGCAGTGGTGTTCGGGCAGTGTAGGGAGTCGTGGTGGGGCTGGTGTTTCAGGCTTTAGGGCAGTGCAGTGGTGTTCGGGAAGTGTAGGGGGTCGTGCTGGGGCTGGTGTTTCAGGGTTTTGGGCAGAGCAGTGGTGTTCGGGCAGTGTAGGGGGTTGTGCTGGGACTGGTGTTTCCGTGTTTAGGGCAGTGCAGTGATGTTCAGACACTGTAATGTGTAATGCAGGGGTGGTGTTTCAGGGTTTAGGGCAGTGCAGTGGTATTCGGGAATTGTATGAGGACGTGCAGGTGGTGGTGTTTCAGGATTTAGGGCAGTGCAGTGGGTTTCGGGCAGTGCAGGGGGTCTTGCTGGGACTGGTGTTTCAGGGTTTTGGGCAGTACAGTGGTGTTCGGGCAGTTTAGGAGGTCTTGCTGGGGCAGGTGTTTCGGGGTTTAGGGCAGTGCAGTGATGTTCAGAAACTGTAATGTGTCATGCAGGGGTGGTGTTTCAGGGTTTAGGGCAGTGCAGTGGTATTCGGGCATTGTATGAGGACGTACAGGTGGTGGTGTTTCAGGATTTATGGCAGTGCAGTTTGTTTCGGGCAGTGCAGGGGGTCTTGCTGGGACTGGTGTTTCAGGGTTTTGGGCAGAGCAGTGGTGTTCGGGCAGTGTAGGGGGTTGTGCTGGGACTGGTGTTTCAGTGTTTAGGGCAGTGCAGTGATGTTCAGACACTGTAATATGTCATGCAGGGGTGGTGTTTCAGGGTTTAGGGCAGTGCAGTGGTATTCGGGCGTTGAATGGGGATGTGCAGATGGTGGTGTTTCAGGATTTATGGCAGTGCAGTTTGTTTTGGGCAGAGCAGTGGTGTTTGGGCAGTGTAGGGGGTTGTGCTGGGACTGGTGTTTCAGTGTTTAGGGCAGTGCAGTGATGTTCAGACACTGTAATGTGTCATGCAGGGGTGGTGTTTCAGGATTTAGGGCAGTGCAGTGGTGTTCGGGCAGTATAGGGGGTCTTCCTGGGGCGGTGTTTCAGGGTTTATTTCAGTGCAGTGGTGTTCGGGAAGTGTAGGGGGACTTCCTGGGGCTGGTGTTTCAGGGTTTAGGACTGTGTATTGGTGTTCGGGCAGTGTAGGGGGTCGTGTGGTGGAGGTGTTTCAGGGTTTAGGGCAGTGCAGTGGTGTTCGGGCAGTGTAGGGGTTGTGCTGGGTTTGGTGTTTCAGGGTTTAGGGCAGTGCAGTGGTGTTCGGGCAGTGTAGGGGGTCTTGCTGGGGCCGTTGTTTCGGGGTTTAGGGCAGTACAGTGGTGTTCGGGCAGTTTAGGAGGTCTTGCTGGGGCAGGTGTTTCGGGGTTTAGGGCAGTGCAGTGGTGTTCGGGCACTGTAATGCTTCGTGCGGGGGGTGGTGTTTCAGGGTTTAGGGCAGTGCAGTGGTGTTCGGCATTGTATGGGGTAGTGCGGGGTGTGGTGTTTCAGGGTTTAGGGCAGTGCAGTTTTGTTCGGGCAGTGTAGGGGGACGTGCTGGGGGTAGTGTTTCAGGGTTTAGGGCAGTACAGTGGTGTTCGGGCAGTGTAGGAGGTCTTGTTTGGGCTGGTGTTTCACGGATTAGGGCAGTGCAGTGGTGTTCGGGCAGTGTAGGGTCTTCCTGGGACTGGTGTTTCAGGGTTTAGGGTAGTGCAGTGGTGTTTGGTCAGTGTAGGGGGTCTTGCTGAGGCTGGTGTTTTAGGGTTTAGGACAGTGCAGTGGTATTCAGGCAGTTGAGGGGGTTGTGAGGGGGGTGGTGTTTCAGGGTTTAGGGCTGTGCAGTAGTGTTCGGGCAGTGTAGGGGGTCATGCGGGGGTGGTGTTTCAGGGTTTAGGGCAGGGAAATGGTGTCCGGGCAGTGTAGGGGGTATTCCTGGGGCTGGTGTTTCAGGGTTTAGGACAGTGCCGTGGTGTTCGGGCAGTGTAGAATGTCGAGTGGGGGAGGTATTTCAGGGTTTAGGGCAGTGCAGTGGTGTTCGAGCAGTGTAGGGGTTGTGCGGGGGTAGTGTTTCAGGGTTTGGGGCAGTGCAGTGGTGTTCGGGCAGTGTAGGGGGTTGTGCTGGGTTTGGTGTTTCAGGGTTTAGGGCAGTGCAGTGGTGTTCGGGCAGTGTAGGGGGTCTTGCTGGGGCTGATGTTTTGGGGTTTAGGGCAGTACAGTGGTGTTCGGGCAGTTTAGGAGGTCTTGTTGGGGCTGGTGTTTCGGGGTTTAGGGCAGTGCAGTGGTGTTCGGGAACTGTAATGGGTCGTTCGGGGGGTGGTTTTTCAGGGTTAAGGGCAGTGCAGTGGTGTTCGGCATTGTATGGGGTCATGCGGGGGGTGGTGTTTCAGGGTTTAGGGCAGTGCAGTGGTGTTCGGGCAGTGTAGGGGGTCTTCCTGGGGCTGGTGTTTCAGGGTTTAGGACAGTGCAGTGGTGTTCGGGCAGTGTAGGGGGTCGTGAAGGGGGTGGTGTTTCAGGGTTTAGGGCAGTGCAGTGGTGTTCGGGCAGTGTAGGGGGTCATGCGGGGGTGGTGTTTCAGGGCTGAGGACAGTGAAGTGGTTTTCAGGCAGAGTAGGGGTTTGTGCGGGTGGTGATTCAGGGTTTAGGGCAGTGCAGGAATCTTTGGGCAGTGTAGGGGGTCATGTGGGGTGGTGTTTCAGGGTTTAGGGCAGTGCAGTGGTGTTCGGGCAGTGTAGGGAGTCGTGGTGGGGCTGGTGTTTCAGGGTTTAGGGCAGTGCAGTGGTGTTCGGGCAGTATAGGGGGTTGTGCTGGGGCTGGTGTTTCAGTGTTTTGGGCAGAGCAGTGGTGTTCGGGCAGTGTAGGGAGTCGTGGTGGGGCTGGTGTTTCAGGGTTTAGGGCAGTGCAGTGGTTTTCGGGCAGTGTAGGGGGTCTTGCTGGGGCTGGTGTTAAAGGGTTTAGGGCAGTGCAGTGGTGTTTGGGCAGTGTAGGGGGTCGTGCTGGAGCTGTTGTTTCAGGGTTTAGGGCAGTGCAGTGGTGTTCGGGCAGTATAGGGGGTTTTGCAGGGATTGTGTTTCAGGGTTTAGGGCAGTGCAGTGGTGTTTGGGCGTTGTAGGGGGTCGTGCGAGGGGTGGCGTTTCAGGGTTTAGGTCAGTGTAGTTTTGTTCGGGCAGTGTAGCGGGTCGTGCTGGGGGTGGTGTTTCAGGGTTGAGGTCAGTGCAGTGGTGTTCGGGCAGTGTAGGGGTTCGTGCGGGGTGGTGTTTCAGGGTTTAGGGCAGTGTAGTGGTGTTCGGGCAGTGTAAGGTGTCTTGCTGGGGCTAGTGTTTCAGGGTTTAGGGCAGTGCAGTGGTGTTCGGGCAGTATTGGGGGTCTTGGTGGAGCTGATGTTTTAGGGTTTAGGGCAGTGCAGTGGTGTTCGGGCACTGTAGGAGGTCGTGCTGGGGCAGGTGTTTCAGGGTTTAGGGCAGTGCAATGGTGTTCGGGCAGTGTAGGGGGTTGTGTGGGGGAGGTGTTTCAGGGCTTAGTGCAGTGCAGTGGTTTTTGGGCAGTGTAGGGGTCGAGCGGGGTTAGTGTTTCAGGGTTTAGGGCACTGCAGTGGTGTTCGGGCAGTGTAGGGGGTCGTGTTGGGGGTGGTGTTTCGGGGTTTAGGGCATTTCAGTAGTGTTCGGGCAGTGTAGGGGGTCTTCCTGGGGCAGTGTTTCAGGGCTTAGTGCAGTGCAGTGGTGTTCGGGGTCTTCCTGGGGCTGGTGTTTCACGGATTAGGACAGTGCAGTGGTGTTCAGGCAGTGTAGGGGGTCGTGTGGGGGAGGTGTGTTTCAGAGTTTAGACCAGTGCAGTGGTGTTTGGGCAGTGTAGGGGGTCATCCAGAGGGGTGGGGTTTCAGGGTTTAGGGCAGTGCAGTGGTGTTTAGGCAGTGTAGGGGGTCATGCACGGATGTGGTGTTTCAGGGTTTAAGCCAGTGCAGTGGTGTTTGGGCAGTGTAGGGGGTCGTGCAGTGGGGAGGTGTTTCAGGGTTTAGGTCAGTGCAGTGGTGTTTGGGCAGTGTAGGGATTCATGCAGGGTGGTGGTGTTTCAGGGTTTAGGGCAGTGCAGTGGTTTTCGGGCAGTGTAGGGGGTCTTGCTGGGGCTGGTGTTAAAGGGTTTAGGGCAGTGCAGTGGTGTTTGGGCAGTGTAGGGGGTCGTGCTGGGGCTGTTGTTTCAGGGTTTAGGGCAGTGCAGTGGTGTTCGGGCAGTATAGGGGGTTTTGCGGGGATTGTGTTCCAGGGTTTAGGGCAGTGCAGTGGTGTTTGGGCGTTGTAGGGGGTCGTGCGAGGGTGGCGTTTCAGGGTTTAGGTCAGTGTAGTTTTGTTCGGGCAGTGTAGCGGGTCGTGCTGGGGTGGTGTTTCAGGGTTGAGGTCAGTGCAGTGGTGTTTGGGCAGTGTAGGGGTTCGTGCAGGGTGGTGTTTCAGGGTTTAGGGCAGTGTAGTGGTGTTCGGGCAGTGTAAGGTGTCTTGCTGGGGCTAGTGTTTCAGGGTTCAGGGCAGTGCAGTGGTGTTCGGGCAGTATTGGGAGTCTTGGTGAAGCTGGTGTTTTAGGGTTTAGGGCAGTACAGTGGTGTTCGGGCACTGTAGGAGGTCGTGCTGGGGCAGGTGTTTCAGGGTTTAGGGCAGTGCAATGGTGTTCGGGCAGTGTAGGGGGTTGTGTGGGGGAGGTGTTTCAGGGCTTAGTGCAGTGCAGTGGTTTTTGGGCAGTGTAGGGGTCAAGCGGGGTTAGTGTTTCAGGGTTTAGGGCACTGCAGTGGTGTTCGGGCAGTGTAGGGGGTCGTGTTCGGGGTGGGGTTTCGGGGTTTAGGGCATTTCAGTAGTGTCCGGGCAGTGTAGGGGGTCTTCCTGGGGCAGTGTTTCAGGGCTTAGTGCAGTGTAGTGGTGTTCGGGGTCTTCCTGGGGCTGGTGTTTCACGGTTTAGGACAGTGCAGTGGTGTTCAGGCAGTGTAGGGGGTCGTGTGGGGGAGGTGTGTTTCAGAGTTTAGACCAGTGCAGTGGTTTTCGGGCAGTGTAGGGGGTCATCCAGAGGGGTGGGGTTTCAGGGTTTAGGGCAGTGCAGTGGTGTTTAGGCAGTGTAGGGGGTCATGCACGGATGTGGTGTTTCAGGGTTTAAGCCAGTGCAGTGGTGTTTGGGCAGTGTAGGGGGTCGTGCAGTGGGGAGGTGTTTCAGGGTTTAGGTCAGTGCAGTGGTGTTTGGGCAGTGTAGGGATTCATGCAGGGTGGTGGTGTTTCAGGGTTTAGGGCAGTGCAGTGGTGTTCGGGCAGTGTAGGGGGTCGTGCTGGGGCTGGTGTTTCAGGGTTTTGGGCAGAGCAGGGGTGTTCGGGCAGTGTAGGGGGTTGTGTTGGGACTGGTGTTTCAGTGCTTAGGGCAGTGCAGTGGTGTTCGGACACTGTAATGTGTCATGCGGGGGTGGTGTTTCAGGGTTTAGGGCAGTGCAGTGGTATTTGGGCGTTGTATGGGGATGTGCAGGTGGTGGTGTTTCAGGATTTAGGGCAGTGCAGTGGGGTTCAGGCAGTGCAGGGGGTTTTCCTGGGGCAGTGTTTCAGGGTTTATTTCAGTGCAGTGGTGTTCGGGAAGTGTAGGGGGTCTTCCGGGGGCTGGTGTTTCAGAGTTTAGGACAGTGCAGTGGTTTTCGTGCAGTGTAGGGGTCGTGTGGGGGAGGTTTTTCAGGGTTTAGGGCAGTGCAGTGGTTTTCGTGTAGTGTAGGGGTCATGCGGGGGTAGTGTTTCAGTGTTTAGGGCAGTGCAGTGGTGTTTGGGCAGTGTAGGGGTCGTGCTGGGGCTAGTGTTTCAGGGATTAAGGCAGTGCAGTGGTGCTCGGGCAGTATTGGGGGTCTTGGTGAAGCTGGTGTTTTAGGGTTTAGGGCAGTGCAGTGGTGTTCGGGCACTGTAGGAGGTCGTGCTGGGGCAGGTGTTTCAGGGTTTAGGGCAGTGCACTGGTGTTCGGGCAGTGTAGGGGGTCGTGTGGGGGAGGTGTTTCAGGGCTTAGGGCAGTGCAGTGGTTTTTGGGCAGTGTAGGGGTCGTGCGGGAGTAGTGTTTCAGGGTTTAGTGCAGTGGTGTTCTGGCAGTGTAGGGGTCGTGCTGGGGCTAGTGTTTCAGGGTTTAGGGCAGTGCAGTGGTGTTCGGGCAGTATTGGCGGTCTTGGTGGAGCTGGTGTTTTAGGGTTTAGGGCAATGCAGTGGTGTTCGGGCACTGTAGGATGTCGTGCTGGGGTAGGTGTTTCAGGGTTTAGGGCAGTGCAATGGTGTTTGGGCAGTGTAGTGGTTCGTGTTGGGGCTGGTGTTTCAGGGTTTAGGGTAGTGCAGTGGTGATCAGGTAGTGTAGGTGTTCGTGCTGGGTCTGGTGTTTCAGGGTTTAGGGCAGTGCAGTGGTATTTGGGCAGTGTAGGGTGTTGTGCGGGGGTCATATTTCAGGGTTTTGGGCATGCAGTGGTTTTTGGGCAGTATAGGGGGTCTTGCTGGGGCTGGTGTCTCAGGGTTTAGGGCAGTGCAGTGGTATTCGGACAGTGTAATGGGTCGTGCGGGGATGGTGTTTCAGGGTTTAGGGCAGTGCAGTTTTGTTCGGGCACCGTAGGGGGTCGTGCTTGGGGTAGTGTTTCAGGGTTTAGGGCAGTGCAGTGGTGTTTGGGCAGTGTAGGAGGTCTTGCTGGGGCTGGTGTTTCAGGGTTTAGACCAGTGCAGTGGTTTTCGGGCAGTGTAGGGGGTCATCCAGAGGGGTGGGGTTTCAGGGTTTCGGGCAGTGCAGCGGTGTTTGGGAAGTGTAGTGGGTTGTGCAGTGGGGAGGTGTTTCAGGGTTTAGGGCAGTGCAGTGGTGTTCGGGCAGTGTAGGGGGTTGTGCTGGGGCTGGTGTTTCAGTGTTTTGGGCAGAGAAGTGGTTTTCGGGCAGTGTAGAGGGTTGTGCTGGGACTGGTGTTTCAGTGTTTAGGGCAGTGCAGTGGTGTTCGGGCACTGTAATGTGTCGAGCGGGGGTGGTGTTTCAGGGTTTAGGGCAGTGCAGTGGTATTCGGGCGTTGTATGGGGACGTGCAGGTGGTGGTGTTTCAGGATTTAGGGCAGTGCAGTGGGGTTTGGGCAGTGTAGGGGTTGTTCTGGGGGTGGTGTTTCAGTGTTTATTTCAGCGCAGTGGTGTTCGGGAAGTGTAGGGGGTTGTGCTGGGGCTAGTGTTTCAGGGTTTTGGGCAGAGCAGTGGTGTTCGGGCAGTGTAGGGGGTCGTGTGGGCAAGGTGTTTCAGGGTTTAGGGCAGTGCAGTGGTTTTCGGGCAGTGTAGGGGTCGTGCGGGGGTAGTGTTTCAGGGTTTAGGGCAGTGCAGTGGTTTTCGGGCAGTGCAAGGGTCGTGCTGGGGCTAGTGTTTCAGGGTTTAGGGCAGTGCAGTGGTGTTCGGGCAGTATTGGGAGTCTTGGTGAAGCTGGTGTTTTAGGGTTTAAGGCAGTGCAGTGGTGTTCGGGCACTGTAGGAGGTCGTGCTGGGGCAGGTGTTTCAGGGTTTAGGGCAGTGCAATGGTGTTCGGGCAGTGTAGGGGGTTTTGTGGGGGAGGTGTTTCAGGGCTTAGGGCAGTGCAGTGCAGTGGTTTTTGGGCAGTGTAGGGGTCGTGCGGGGTTAGTGTTTCAGGGTTTCGGGCACTGCAGTGGTGTTCGGGCACTGTAGGAGGTCGTGCTGGGGCAGGTGTTTCAGGGTTTAGGGCAGTGCAATGGTGTTTGGGCAGTGTAGTGGTTCGTGTTGGGGCTGGTGTTTCAGGGTTTAGGGCAGTGCAGTGGTAATCGGGCAGTGTAGGGGTTCGTGCTGGGGCTGGTGTTCCCGGGTTTATGGCAGTGCAGTTGTGTTTGGGCAGTGTAGGGGGTTGTGCGGGGATCATGTTTCAGGGTTTTGGGCAGTGCAGTGGTTTTTGGGCAGTGTAGGGGGTCTTGCTGGGGCTGGTGTTTCAGGGTTTAGGGCAGTGCAGTGGTGTTCGGGCAGTGTAGGGGGTTGTGCTGGGGCTGGTGTTTCAGTGTTTTAGGCAGAGCAGTGGTGTTCGGGCAGTGTAGGGAGTCGTGGTGGGGCTGGTGTTTCAGGGTTTAGGGCAGTGCAGTTGTTTTTGGGCAGTGTAGGGGGTCTTGCTGGGGCTGGTGTTAAAGGGTTTAGGGCAGAGCAGTGGTGTTTGGGCATTGTAGGGGGTCGTGCTGGGGCTGTTGTTTTAGGGTTTAGGGCAGTGCAGTGGTGTTCGGGCAGTATAGGGGGTTTTGCGGGAATTGTGTTTCAGGGTTTAGGGCAGTGCAGTGGTGTTTGGGCGTTGTAGGGGGTCGTGCGGGTGGGTGGCGTTTCAGGGTTTAGGTCAGTGTCGTTTTGTTCGGGCAGTGTAGCGGGTCGTGCTGGGGGTGGTGTTTCAGGGTTGAGGTCAGTGCAGTGGTGTTCGGGCAGTGTAGGGGTTCGTGCGGGGTGGTGTTTCAGGGTTTAGGGCAGTGTAGTGGTGTTCGGGCAGTGTAAGGTGTCTTGCTGGGGCTAGTGTTTCAGGGTTTAGGGCAGTGCAGTGGTGTTCGGGCAGTATTGGGGGTCTTGGTGGAGCTGATGTTTTAGGGTTTAGGGCAGTGCAGTGGTGTTCGGGCACTGTAGGAGGTCGTGCTGGGGCAGGTGTTTCAGGGTTTAGGGCAGTGCAATGGTGTTCGGGCAGTGTAGGGGGTTGTGTGGGGGAGGTGTTTCAGGGCTTAGTGCAGTGCAGTGGTTTTTGGGCAGTGTAGGGGTCGAGCGGGGTTAGTGTTTCAGGGTTTAGGGCACTGCAGTGGTGTTCGGGCAGTGTAGGGGGTCGTGTTGGGGGTGGTGTTTCGGGGTTTAGGGCATTTCAGTAGTGTTCGGGCAGTGTAGGGGGTCTTCCTGGGGCAGTGTTTCAGGGCTTAGTGCAGTGCAGTGGTGTTCGGGGTCTTCCTGGGGCTGGTGTTTCACGGATTAGGACAGTGCAGTGGTGTTCAGGCAGTGTAGGGGGTCGTGTGGGGGAGGTGTGTTTCAGAGTTTAGACCAGTGCAGTGGTGTTTGGGCAGTGTAGGGGGTCATCCAGAGGGGTGGGGTTTCAGGGTTTAGGGCAGTGCAGTGGTTTTTAGGCAGTGTAGGGGGTCATGCACGGATGTGGTGTTTCAGGGTTTAAGCCAGTGCAGTGGTGTTTGGGCAGTGTAGGGGGTCGTGCAGTGGGGAGGTGTTTCAGGGTTTAGGTCAGTGCAGTGGTGTTTGGGCAGTGTAGGGATTCATGCAGGGTGGTGGTGTTTCAGGGTTTAGGGCAGTGCAGTGGTTTTCGGGCAGTGTAGGGGGTCTTGCTGGGGCTGGTGTTAAAGGGTTTAGGGCAGTGCAGTGGTGTTTGGGCAGTGTAGGGGGTCGTGCTGGGGCTGTTGTTTCAGGGTTTAGGGCAGTGCAGTGGTGTTCGGGCAGTATAGGGGGTTTTGCGGGGATTGTGTTCCAGGGTTTAGGGCAGTGCAGTGGTGTTTGGGCGTTGTAGGGGGTCGTGCGAGGGTGGCGTTTCAGGGTTTAGGTCAGTGTAGTTTTGTTCGGGCAGTGTAGCGGGTCGTGCTGGGGTGGTGTTTCAGGGTTGAGGTCAGTGCAGTGGTGTTCGGGCAGTGTAGGGGTTCGTGCAGGGTGGTGTTTCAGGGTTTAGGGCAGTGTAGTGGTGTTCGGGCAGTGTAAGGTGTCTTGCTGGGGCTAGTGTTTCAGGGTTCAGGGCAGTGCAGTGGTGTTCGGGCAGTATTGGGAGTCTTGGTGAAGCTGGTGTTTTAGGGTTTAGGGCAGTACAGTGGTGTTCGGGCACTGTAGGAGGTCGTGCTGGGGCAGGTGTTTCAGGGTTTAGGGCAGTGCAATGGTGTTCGGGCAGTGTAGGGGGTTGTGTGGGGGAGGTGTTTCAGGGCTTAGTGCAGTGCAGTGGTTTTTGGGCAGTGTAGGGGTCAAGCGGGGTTAGTGTTTCAGGGTTTAGGGCACTGCAGTGGTGTTCGGGCAGTGTAGGGGGTCGTGTTGGGGGTGGGGTTTCGGGGTTTAGGGCATTTCAGTAGTGTTCGGGCAGTGTAGGGGGTCTTCCTGGGGCAGTGTTTCAGGGCTTAGTGCAGTGCAGTGGTGTTCGGGGTCTTCCTGGGGCTGGTGTTTCACGGTTTAGGACAGTGCAGTGGTGTTCAGGCAGTGTAGGGGGTCGTGTGGGGGAGGTGTGTTTCAGAGTTTAGACCAGTGCAGTGGTGTTCGGGCAGTGTCGGGGGTCATCCAGAGGGGTGGGGTTTCAGGGTTTAGGGCAGTGCAGTGGTGTTTAGGCAGTGTAGGGGGTCATGCACGGATGTGGTGTTTCAGGGTTTAAGCCAGTGCAGTGGTGTTTGGGCAGTGTAGGGGGTCGTGCAGTGGGGAGGTGTTTCAGGGTTTAGGTCAGTGCAGTGGTGTTTGGGCAGTGTAGGGATTCATGCAGGGTGGTGGTGTTTCAGGGTTTAGGGCAGTGCAGTGGTGTTCGGGCAGTGTAGGGGGTCGTGCTGGGGCTGGTGTTTCAGGGTTTTGGGCAGAGCAGGGGTGTTCGGGCAGTGTAGGGGGTTGTGTTGGGACTGGTGTTTCAGTGCTTAGGGCAGTGCAGTGGTGTTCGGACACTGTAATGTGTCATGCGGGGGTGGTGTTTCAGGGTTTAGGGCAGTGCAGTGGTATTCGGGCGTTGTATGGGGATGTGCAGGTGGTGGTGTTTCAGGATTTAGGGCAGTGCAGTGGGGTTCAGGCAGTGCAGGGGGTTTTCCTGGGGCAGTGTTTCAGGGTTTATTTCAGTGCAGTGGTGTTCGGGAAGTGTAGGGGGTCTTCCGGGGGCTGGTGTTTCAGAGTTTAGGACAGTGCAGTGGTTTTCGTGCAGTGTAGGGGTCGTGTGGGGGAGGTTTTTCAGGGTTTAGGGCAGTGCAGTGGTTTTCGTGCAGTGTAGGGGTCATGCGGGGGTAGTGTTTCAGTGTTTAGGGCAGTGCAGTGGTGTTTGGGCAGTGTAGGGGTCATGCTGGGGCTAGTGTTTCAGGGATTAAGGCAGTGCAGTGGTGCTCGGGCAGTATTGGGGGTCTTGGTGAAGCTGGTGTTTTAGGGTTTAGGGCAGTGCAGTGGTGTTCGGGCACTGTAGGAGGTCGTGCTGGGGCAGGTGTTTCAGGGTTTAGGGCAGTGCACTGGTGTTCGGGCAGTGTAGGGGGTCGTGTGGGGGAGGTGTTTCAGGGCTTAGGGCAGTGCAGTGGTTTTTGGCAGTGTAGGGGTCGTGCGGGAGTAGTGTTTCAGGGTTTAGTGCAGTGGTGTTCTGGCAGTGTAGGGGTCGTGCTGGGGCTAGTGTTTCAGGGTTTAGGGCAGTGCAGTGGTGTTCGGGCAGTATTGGGGGTCTTGGTGGAGCTGGTGTTTTAGGGTTTAGGGCAATGCAGTGGTGTTCGGGCACTGTAGGATGTCGTGCTGGGGTAGGTGTTTCAGGGTTTAGGGCAGTGCAATGGTGTTTGGGCAGTGTAGTGGTTCGTGTTGGGGCTGGTGTTTCAGGGTTTAGGGTAGTGCAGTGGTGATCGGGTAGTGTAGGTGTTCGTGCTGGGTCTGGTGTTTCAGGGTTTAGGGCAGTGCAGTGGTATTTGGGCAGTGTAGGGTGTTGTGCGGGGGTCATATTTCAGGGTTTTGGGCATGCAGTGGTTTTTGGGCGGTATAGGGGGTCTTGCTGGGGCTGGTGTCTCAGGGTTTAGGGCAGTGCAGTGGTATTCGGACAGTGTAATGGGTCGTGCGGGGATGGTGTTTCAGGGTTTAGGGCAGTGCAGTTTTGTTCGGGCACCGTAGGGGGTCGTGCTTGGGGTAGTGTTTCAGGGTTTAGGGCAGTGCAGTGGTGTTTGGGCAGTGTAGGGGGTCTTCCTGGGGCAGTGTTTCAGGGCTTAGTGCAGTGCAGTGGTGTTCGGGGTCTTCCTGGGGCTGGTGTTTCACGGTTTAGGACAGTGCAGTGGTGTTCAGGCAGTGTAGGGGGTCGTGTGGGGGAGGTGTGTTTCAGAGTGTAGACCAGTGCAGTGGTGTTCGGGCAGTGTAGGGGGTCATCCAGAGGGGTGGGGTTTCAGGGTTTAGGGCAGTGCAGTGGTGTTTAGGCAGTGTAGGGGTTCATGCACGGATGTGGTGTTTTAGGGTTTAAGCCAGTGCAGTGGTGTTTGGGCAGTGTAGGGGGTCGTGCAGTGGGGAGGTGTTTCAGGGTTTAGGTCAGTGCAGTGGTGTTTGGGCAGTGTAGGGATTCATGCAGGGTGGTGGTGTTTCAGGGTTTAGGGCAGTGCAGTGGTGTTCAGGCAGTGTAGGGGGTCGTGCTGGGGCTGGTGTTTCAGGGTTTTGGGCAGAGCAGGGGTGTTCGGGCAGTGTAGGGGGTTGTGTTGGGACTGGTGTTTCAGTGCTTAGGGCAGTGCAGTGGTGTTCGGACACTGTAATGTGTCATGCGGGGGTGGTGTTTCAGGGTTTAGGGCAGTGCAGTGGTATTCGGGCGTTGTATGGGGATGTGCAGGTGGTGGTGTTTCAGGATTTAGGGCAGTGCAGTGGGGTTCAGGCAGTGCAGGGGGTTTTCCTGGGGCAGTGTTTCAGGGTTTATTTCAGTGCAGTGGTGTTCGGGAAGTGTAGGGGGTCTTCCGGGGGCTGGTGTTTCAGAGTTTAGGACAGTGCAGTGGTTTTCGTGCAGTGTAGGGGTCGTGTGGGGGAGGTT
This sequence comes from Triturus cristatus, assembly GCF_964204655.1. Taxonomy (NCBI): domain Eukaryota; kingdom Metazoa; phylum Chordata; class Amphibia; order Caudata; family Salamandridae; genus Triturus; species Triturus cristatus. The sequence continues at coordinate 890,355,477 of NC_140579.1, forward strand.
TTTCAGGGTTTAGGGCAGTGCAGTGGTTTTCGTGCAGTGTAGGGGTCATGCGGGGGTAGTGTTTCAGTGTTTAGGGCAGTGCAGTGGTGTTTGGGCAGTGTAGGGGTCGTGCTGGGGCTAGTGTTTCAGGGATTAAGGCAGTGCAGTGGTGCTCGGGCAGTATTGGGGGTCTTGGTGAAGCTGGTGTTTTAGGGTTTAGGGCAGTGCAGTGGTGTTCGGGCACTGTAGGAGGTCGTGCTGGGGCAGGTGTTTCAGGGTTTAGGGCAGTGCACTGGTGTTCGGGCAGTGTAGGGGGTCGTGTGGGGGAGGTGTTTCAGGGCTTAGGGCAGTGCAGTGGTTTTTGGGCAGTGTAGGGGTCGTGCGGGAGTAGTGTTTCAGGGTTTAGTGCAGTGGTGTTCTGGCAGTGTAGGGGTCGTGCTGGGGCTAGTGTTTCAGGGTTTAGGGCAGTGCAGTGGTGTTCGGGCAGTATTGGCGGTCTTGGTGGAGCTGGTGTTTTAGGGTTTAGGGCAATGCAGTGGTGTTCGGGCACTGTAGGATGTCGTGCTGGGGTAGGTGTTTCAGGGTTTAGGGCAGTGCAATGGTGTTTGGGCAGTGTAGTGGTTCGTGTTGGGGCTGGTGTTTCAGGGTTTAGGGTAGTGCAGTGGTGATCGGGTAGTGTAGGTGTTCGTGCTGGGTCTGGTGTTTCAGGGTTTAGGGCAGTGCAGTGGTATTTGGGCAGTGTAGGGTGTTGTGCGGGGGTCATATTTCAGGGTTTTGGGCATGCAGTGGTTTTTGGGGAGTATAGGGGGTCTTGCTGGGGCTGGTGTCTCAGGGTTTAGGGCAGTGCAGTGGTATTCGGACAGTGTAATGGGTCGTGCGGGGATGGTGTTTCAGGGTTTAGGGCAGTGCAGTTTTGTTCGGGCACCGTAGGGGGTCGTGCTTGGGGTAGTGTTTCAGGGTTTAGGGCAGTGCAGTGGTGTTTGGGCAGTGTAGGAGGTCTTGCTGGGGCTGGTGTTTCAGGGTTTAGACTAGTGCAGTGGTTTTCGGGCAGTGTAGGGGGTCATCCAGAGGGGTGGGGTTTCAGGGTTTCGGGCAGTGCAGTGGTGTTTGGGAAGTGTAGTGGGTTGTGCAGTGGGGAGGTGTTTCAGGGTTTAGGGCAGTGCAGTGGTGTTCGGGCAGTGTAGGGGGTTGTGCTGGGGCTGGTGTTTCAGTGTTTTGGGCAGAGAAGTGGTTTTCGGGCAGTGTAGAGGGTTGTGCTGGGACTGGTGTTTCAGTGTTTAGGGCAGTGCAGTGGTGTTCGGGCACTGTAATGTGTCGAGCGGGGGTGGTGTTTCAGGGTTTAGGGCAGTGCAGTGGTATTCGGGCGTTGTATGGGGACGTGCAGGTGGTGGTGTTTCAGGATTTAGGGCAGTGCAGTGGGGTTTGGGCAGTGTAGGGGTTGTTCTGGGGGTGGTGTTTCAGTGTTTATTTCAGCGCAGTGGTGTTCGGGAAGTGTAGGGGGTTGTGCTGGGGCTAGTGTTTCAGGGTTTTGGGCAGAGCAGTGGTGTTCGGGCAGTGTAGGGGGTCGTGTGGGCGAGGTGTTTCAGGGTTTAGGGCAGTGCAGTGGTTTTCGGGCAGTGTAGGGGTCGTGCGGGGGTAGTGTTTCAGGGTTTAGGGCAGTGCAGTGGTTTTCGGGCAGTGTAAGGGTCGTGCTGGGGCTAGTGTTTCAGGGTTTAGGGCAGTGCAGTGGTGTTCGGGCAGTATTGGGAGTCTTGGTGAAGCTGGTGTTTTAGGGTTTAAGGCAGTGCAGTGGTGTTCGGGCACTGTAGGAGGTCGTGCTGGGGCAGGTGTTTCAGGGTTTAGGGCAGTGCAATGGTGTTCGGGCAGTGTAGGGGGTTTTGTGGGGGAGGTGTTTCAGGGCTTAGGGCAGTGCAGTGCAGTGGTTTTTGGGCAGTGTAGGGGTCGTGCGGGGTTAGTGTTTCAGGGTTTCGGGCACTGCAGTGGTGTTCGGGCACTGTAGGAGGTCGTGCTGGGGCAGGTGTTTCAGGGTTTAGGGCAGTGCAATGGTGTTTGGGCAGTGTAGTGGTTCGTGTTGGGGCTGGTGTTTCAGGGTTTAGGGCAGTGCAGTGGTAATCGGGCAGTGTAGGGGTTCGTGCTGGGGCTGGTGTTCCCGGGTTTATGGCAGTGCAGTTGTGTTTGGGCATTTTAGGGGGTTGTGCGGGGATCATGTTTCAGGGTTTTGGGCAGTGCAGTGGTTTTTGGGCAGTGTAGGGGGTCTTGCTGGGGCTGGTGTTTCAGGGTTTAGGGCAGTGCAGTGGTGTTCGGGCAGTGTAGGGGGTTGTGCTGGGGCTGGTGTTTCAGTGTTTTAGGCAGAGCAGTGGTGTTCGGGCAGTGTAGGGAGTCGTGGTGGGGCTGGTGTTTCAGGGTTTAGGGCAGTGCAGTTGTTTTTGGGCAGTGTAGGGGGTCTTGCTGGGGCTGGTGTTAAAGGGTTTAGGGCAGAGCAGTGGTGTCTGGGCATTGTAGGGGGTCGTGCTGGGGCTGTTGTTTTAGGGTTTAGGGCAGTGCAGTGGTGTTCGGGCAGTATAGGGGGTTTTGCGGGAATTGTGTTTCAGGGTTTAGGGCAGTGCAGTGGTGTTTGGGCGTTGTAGGGGGTCGTGCAGGTGGGTGGCGTTTCAGGGTTTAGGTCAGTGTCGTTTTGTTCGGGCAGTGTAGCGGGTCGTGCTGGGGGTGGTGTTTCGGGGTTGAGGTCAGTGCAGTGGTGTTCGGGCAGTGTAGGGGTTCGTGCGGCGTGGTGTTTCAGGGTTTAGGGCAGTGTAGTGGTGTTCGGGCAGTGTAAGGTGTCTTGCTGGGGCTAGTGTTTCAGGGTTTAGGGCAGTGCAGTGGTGTTCGGGCAGTATTGGGGGTCTTGGTGGAGCTGGTGTTTTAGGGTTTAGGGCAGTGCAGTGGTGTTCGGGCACTGTAGGAGGTCGTGCTGTGGCAGGTGTTTCAGGGTTTAGGGCAGTGCAATGGTGTTTGGGCAGTGTAGTGGTTCGTGCTGGGGCTGGTGTTTCAGGGTTTAGGGCAGTGCAGCGGTGATCGGGCAGTGTAGGGGTTTGTGCTGGGGCTGGTGTTTCAGGGTTTAGGGCAGTGCAGTGGTGTTAGGGCAGTGTAGGGGGTTGTACGGGGGTCATGTTTCAGGGTTTTGGGCAGTGCAGTGGATTTTGGGCAGTGTAGGGGGTCTTGCTGGGGCTGGTGTTTCAGGGTTTAGGGCAGTGCAGTGGTGTTTGGGCAGTGTAATGGTTCGTGCGGGGATGGTGTTTCAGGGTTTAGGGCAGTGCAGCTTTGTTCGGGCACTGTAGGGGGTCGTGCTTGGGGTAGTGTTTCAGGGTTTAGGGCAGTGCAGTGGTGTTCGGGCAGTGTAGGAGGTCTTGCTGGGGCTGGTGTTTCAGGGTTTAGACCAGTGCAGTGGTGTTCGGGCAGTGTAGGGGGTCATCCAGAGGGGTGGGGTTTCAGGGGTTCGGGCAGTGCAGTGGTGTTTAGGCAGTGTAGGGGGTCGTGCAGAGGTGTGTTGTTTCAGGGTTTAAGGCAGTGCAGTGGTATTCGGGCAGTGTAGGGGGTGGTGCAGTGGGGAGTTGTTTCAGGGTTAGGGCAGTGCAGTGGTGTTCAGGCAGTGTACGGGGTCGTGCAGGGGGGTGGTGTTTCAGGGTTTAGGACACTGCATTGGTGTTCGGGCAGTGTAGGGAGTCGTGGTGGGGCTGGTGTTTCAGGGTTTGGGGCAGTGCAGTGGTGTTCGGGCAGTGTAGGGAGTTGTGCTGGGGCTGGTGTTTCAGTGTTTTGGGCAGAGCAGTGGTGTTCGGGCAGTGTAGGGGGTTGTGCTGGGACTGGTGTTTCAGTGTTTATAGCAGTGCAGTGGTGTTCGGGCACTGTAATGTGTCGAGCGGGGGTGGTGTTTTAGGGTTTAGGGCAGTGCAGTGATGTTCAGGAGTTGTATGGGAACGTGCAGGGGGTGATGTTTCAGGATTTAGGGCAGTGCAGTGGTATTCAGGCAGTGCAGGGGGTCTTGCTGGGACTGGTGTTTCAGGGTTTAGGGCAATGCAGTGGTGTTCGGGCAGTGTAGGGGGTCTTCCTGGGGCAGTGTTTCAGGGCTTAGTGCAGTGCAGTGGTGTTTGGGGTCTTCCTGGGGCTGGTGTTTCACGGTTTAGGACAGTGCAGTGGTGTTCAGGCAGTGTAGGGGGTCGTGTGGGGGAGGTGTTTCAGAGTTTAGACCAGTGCAGTGGTGTTCGGGCAGTGTAGGGGGTCATCCAGAGGGGTGGGGTTTCAGGGTTTAGGGCAGTGCAGTGGTGTTTAGGCAGTGTAGGGGGTCATGCATGGATGTGGTGTTTCGGGATTTAAGGCAGTGCAGTGGTGTTTGGACAGTGTAGGGGGTCGTGCAGTGGGGAGGTGGTTCAGGGTTTAGGTCAGTGCAGTGGTGTTTGGGCAGTGTAGGGGTTCATGCAGGGGGGTGGTGTTTCAGGGTTTAGGGCAGTGCAGTGGTGTTCGGGCAGTGTAGGGAGTTGTGGTGGGGATGGTGTTTCAGGGTTTAGGGCAGTGCAGTGGTGTTCGGGCAGTGTAGGGGGTCGTGCTGGGGCTGGTGTTTCAGGGTTTTGGGCAGTGCAGTGGTGTTTAGGCAGTGTAGGGGGTCATGCACGGATGTGGTGTTTCAGGGTTTAAGCCAGTGCAGTGGTGTTTGGGCAGTGTAGGGGGTCGTGCAGTGGGGAGGTGTTTCAGGGTTTAGGTCAGTGCAGTGGTGTTTGGGCAGTGTAGGGGTTCATGCAGGGTGGTGGTGTTTCAGGGTTTAGGGCAGTGCAGTGGTGTTCGGGCAGTGTAGGGGGTCGTGCTGGGGCTGGTGTTTCAGGGTTTTGGGCAGAGCAGGGGTGTTCGGGCAGTGTAGGGGGTTGTGTTGGGACTGGTGTTTCAGTGCTTAGGGCAGTGCAGTGGTATTCGGACACTGTAATGTGTCATGCGGGGGTGGTGTTTCAGGGTTTAGGGCAGTACAGTGGTATTCGGGCGTTGTATGGGGATGTGCTGGTGGTGGTGTTTCAGGATTTAGGGCAGTGCAGTGGGGTTCAGGCAGTGCAGGGGGTTTTCCTGGGGCAGTGTTTCAGGGTTTATTTCAGTGCACTGGTGTTCGGGAAGTGTAGGGGGTCTTCCGGGGGCTGGTGTTTCAGAGTTTAGGACAGTGCAGTGGTTTTCGTGCAGTGTAGGGGTCGTGTGGGGGAGGTGTTTCAGGGTTTAGGGCAGTGCAGTGGTTTTTGTGCAGTGTAGGGGTCATGCGGGGGTAGTGTTTCAGTGTTTAGGGCAGTGCAGTGGTGTTTGGGCAGTGTAGGGGTCGTGCTGGGGCTAGTGTTTCAGGGATTAAGGCAGTGCAGTGGTGCTCGGGCAGTATTGGGGGTCTTGGTGAAGCTGGTGTTTTAGGGTTTAGGGCAGTGCAGTGGTGTTCGGGCACTGTAGGAGGTCGTGATGGGGCAGGTGTTTCAGGGTTTAGGGCAGTGCACTGGTGTTCGGGCAGTGTAGGGGGTCGTGTGGGGGAGGTGTTTCAGGGCTTAGGGCAGTGCAGTGCAGTGGTTTTTGGGCAGTGTAGGGGTCGTGCGGGAGTAGTGTTTCAGGGTTTAGTGCAGTGGTGTTCTGGCAGTGTAGGGGTCATGCTGGGGCTAGTGTTTCAGTGTTTAGGGTAGTGCAGTGGTGTTCGGGCAGTATTGGGGGTCTTGGTGGAGCTGGTGTTTCAGGGTTTAGGGCAGTGCAATGGTGTTTGGGCAGTGTAGTGGTTCGTGTTGGGGCTGGTGTTTCAGGGTTTAGGGTAGTGCAGTGGTGATCGGGTAGTGTAGGTGTTCGTGCTGGGTCTGGTGTTTCAGGGTTTAGGGCAGTGCAGTGGTATTTGGGCAGTGTAGGGTGTTGTGCGGGGGTCATATTTCAGGGTTTTGGGCATGCAGTGGTTTTTGGGCAGTATAGGGGGTCTTGCTGGGGCTGGTGTCTCAGGCTTTAGGGCAGTGCAGTGGTATTCGGACAGTGTAATGGGTCGTGCGGGGATGGTGTTTCAGGGTTGAGGGCAGTGCAGTTTTGTTCGGGCACCGTAGGGGGTCGTGCTTGGGGTAGTGTTTCAGGGTTTAGGGCAGTGCAGTGGTGTTTGGGCAGTGTAGGAGGTCTTGCTGGGGCTGGTGTTTCAGGGTTTAGACCAGTGCAGTGGTTTTCGGGCAGTGTAGGGGGTCATCCAGAGGGGTGGGGTTTCAGGGTTTCGGGCAGTGCAGTGGTGTTTGGGAAGTGTAGTGGGTTGTGCAGTGGGGAGGTGTTTCAGGGTTTAGGGCAGTGCAGAGGTGTTCGGGCAGTGATGGGGGTCGTGCAGGGGGGTGGTGTTTCAGGGTTTAGGGCAGTGCAGTGATTTTTGGGCAGTGTAGGGGTCGTGCGGGGGTAGTGTTTCAGGGTTTAGGGCAGTGCAGTGGTGTTCGGGCAGTGTAGGGGGTCGTGCTGGGGCTGGTGTTTCAGTGTTTTGGGCAGAGAAGTGGTTTTCGGGCAGTGTAGAGGGTTGTGCTGGGACTGGTGTTTCAGTGTTTAGGGCAGTGCAGTGGTGTTCGGGCACTGTAATGTGTCGAGCGGGGGTGGTGTTTCAGGGTTTAGGACAGTGCAGTGGTATTCGGGCGTTGTATGGGGACGTGCAGGTGGTGGTGTTTCAAGATTTAGGGCAGTGCAGTGGGGTTTGGGCAGTGTAGGGGTTGTTCTGGGGGTGGTGTTTCAGTGTTTATTTCAGCGCAGTGGTGTTCGGGAAGTGTAGGGGGTTGTGCTGGGGCTGGTGTTTCAGGGTTTTGGGCAGAGCAGTGGTGTTCGGGCAGTGTAGGGGGTTGTGCTGGGACTGGTGTTTCAGTGTTTAGGGCAGTGCAGTGAGGTTCGGACACTGTAATGTGTCATACGGGGTGGTGTTTCAGGGTTTAGTGCAGTGCAGTGGTATTCGGGCGTTGTATGGGGACGTGCAGATGGTGGTGTTTCAGGATTTAGGGCAGTGCAGTGGGGTTCGGTCAGTGCAGGGGGTCTTCCTGGGGCGGTGTTTCAGGGTTTATTTCAGTGCAGTGGTGTTCGGGAAGTGTAGGGGGTCTTCTGGGGGCTGGTGTTTCAGGGTTTAGGACAGTGAAGTGGTGTTCGGGCAGTGTAGGGGGTCATGTGGGCGAGGTGTTTCAGGGTTTAGGGCAGTGCAGTGGTTTTCGGGCAGTGTAGGGGTCGTGCGGGGGTAGTGTTTCAGGGTTTAGGGCAGTGCAGTGGTTTTCGGGCAGTGTAGGGGTCGTGCGGGGTAGTGTTTCAGGGTTTAGGGCAGTGCAGTGGTGTTCGGGCAGTATTGGGAGTCTTGGTAAAGCTGGTGTTTTAGGGTTTAAGGCAGTGCAGTGGTGTTCAGGCACTGTAGGAGGTCGTGCTGGGGCAGGTGTTTCAGGGTTTAGGGCAGTGCAATGGTGTTCGGGCAGTGTAGGGGGTTTTGTGGGGGAGGTGTTTCAGGGCTTAGGGCAGTGCAGTGCAGTGATTTTTGGGCAGTGTAGGGGTCGTGCGGGGTTAGTGTTTCAGGGTTTCGGGCACTGCAATGGTGTTCGGGCACTGTAGGAGGTCGTGCTGGGGCAGGTGTTTCAGGGTTTAGGGCAGTGCAATGGTGTTTGGGCAGTGTAGTGGTTCGTGTTGGGGCTGGTGTTTCAGGGTTTAGGGCAGTGCAGTGGTGATCGGGCAGTGTAGGGGTTCGTGCTGGGGCTGGTGTTCCAGGGTTTAGGGCAGTGCAGTTGTGTTTGGGCAGTGTAGGGGGTTGTGCGGGGGTCATGTTTCAGGGTTTTGGGCAGTGCAGTGGTTTTTGGGCAGTGTAGGGGGTCTTGCTGGGGCTGGTGTTTCAGGGTTTAGGGCAGTGCAGTGGTGTTCGGGCAGTGTAGGGGGTTGTGCTGGGGCTGGTGTTTCAGTGTTTTAGGCAGAGCAGTGGTGTTCGGGCAGTGTAGGGAGTCGTGGTGGGGCTGGTGTTTCAGGGTTTAGGGCAGTGCAGTTGTTTTTGGGCAGTGTAGGGGGTCTTGCTGGGGCTGGTGTTAAAGGGTTTAGGGCAGAGCAGTGGTGTTTGGGCATTGTAGGGGGTCGTGCTGGGGCTGTTGTTTTAGGGTTTAGGGCAGTGCAGTGGTGTTCGGGCAGTATAGGGGGTTTTGCGGGAATTGTGTTTCAGGGTTTAGGGCAGTGCAGTGGTGTTTGGGCATTGTAGGGGGTCGTGCGGGGGGTGGTGTTTCAGGGTTTAGGTCAGTGTAGTTTTTTTCGGGCAGTGTAGCGGGTCGTGCTGGGGGTGGTGTTTCAGGGTTGAGGTCAGTGCAGTGGTGTTCGGGCAGTGTAGGGGTTCGTGCGGCGTGGTGTTTCAGGGTTTAGGGCAGTGTCCTGGTGTTCGGGCAGTGTAAGGTGTCTTGCTGGGGCTAGTGTTTCAGGGTTTAGGGCAGTGCAGTGGTGTTCGGGCAGTATTGGGGGTCTTGGTGGAGCTGGTGTTTTAGGGTTTAGGGCAGTGCAGTGGTGTTCGGGCACTGTAGGAGGTCGTGCTGTGGCAGGTGTTTCAGGGTTTAGGGCAGTGCAATGGTGTTTGGGCAGTGTAGTGGTTCGTGCTGGGGCTGGTGTTTCAGGGTTTAGGTCAGTGCAGTGGTGATCGGGCAGTGTAGGGGTTTGTGCTGGGGCTGGTGTTTCAGGGTTTAGGGCAGTGCAGTGGTGTTTGGGCAGTGTAGGGGGTTGTGCGGGGGTCATGTTTCAGGGTTTTGGGCAGTGCAGTGGTTTTTGGGCAGTGTAGGGGGTCTTGCTGGGGCTGGTGTTTCAAGGTTTAGGGCAGTGCAGTGGTGTTTGGGCAGTGTAATGGGTCGTGCGGGGATGGTGTTTCAGGGTTTAGGGCAGTGCAGCTTTGTTCGGGCACTGTAGGGGGTCGTGCTTGGGGTAGTGTTTCAAGGTTTAGGGCAGTGCAGTGGTGTTCGGGCAGTGTAGGAGGTCTTGCTGGGGCTGGTGTTTCAGGGTTTAGACCAGTGCAGTGGTGTTCGGGCAGTGTAGGGGGTCATCCAGAGGGGTGGGGTTTCAGGGGTTCGGGCAGTGCAGTGGTGTTTAGGCAGTGTAGGGGGTCGTGCAGAGGTGTGGTGTTTCAGGGTTTAAGGCAGTGCAGTGGTATTCGGGCAGTGTAGGGGGTGGTGCAGTGGGGAGTTGTTTCAGGGTTTAGGGCAGTGCAGTGGTGTTCAGGCAGTGTACGGGGTCGTGCAGGGGGGTGGTGTTTCAGGGTTTAGGACACTGCAGTGGTGTTCGGGCAGTGTAGGGAGTCGTGGTGGGGCTGGTGTTTCAGGGTTTGGGGCAGTGCAGTGGTGTTCGGGCAGTGTAGGGAGTTGTGCTGGGGCTGGTGTTTCAGTGTTTTGGGCAGAGCAGTGGTGTTCGGGCAGTGTAGGGGGTTGTGCTGGGACTGGTGTTTCAGTGTTTATAGCAGTGCAGTGGTGTTCGGGCACTGTAATGTGTCAAGCGGGGGTGGTGTTTTAGGGTTTACGGCAGTGCAGTGATGTTCAGGAGTTGTATGGGAACGTGCAGGGGGTGGTGTTTCAGGATTTAGGGCAGTGCAGTGGTATTCGGGCAGTGCAGGGGGTCTTGCTGGGACTGGTGTTTCAGGGTTTAGGGCAATGCAGTGGTGTTCGGGCAGTGTAGGGGGTCTTCCTGGGGCAGTGTTTCAGGGCTTAGTGCAGTGCAGTGGTGTTCGGGGTCTTCCTGGGGCTGGTGTTTCACGGTTTAGGACAGTGCAGTGGTGTTCAGGCAGTGTAGGGGGTCGTGTGGGGGAGGTGTTTCAGAGTTTAGACCAGTGCAGTGGTGTTCGGGCAGTGTAGGGGGTCATCTAGAGGGGTGGGGTTTCAGGGTTTAGGGCAGTGCAGTGGTGTTTAGGCAGTGTAGGGGGTCATGCATGGATGTGGTGTTTCAGGGTTTAAGGCAGTGCAGTGGTGTTTAGACAGTGTAGGGGGTCGTGCAGTGGGGAGGTGGTTCAGGGTTTAGGTCAGTGCAGTGGTGTTTGGGCAGTGTAGGGGTTCATGCAGGGGGGTGGTGTTTCAGGGTTTAGGGCAGTGCAGTGGTGTTCGGGCAGTGTAGGGAGTTGTGGTGGGGATGGTGTTTCAGGGTTTAGGGCAGTGCAGTGGTGTTCGGGCAATGTAGGGGGTCGTGCTGGGGCTGGTGTTTCAGGGTTTTGGGCAGAGCAGGGGTGTTCGGGCAGTGTAGGGGGTTGTGTTGGGACTGGTGTTTCAGTGTTTAGGGCAGTGCAGTGGTGTTCGGACACTGTAATGTGTCATGCGGGGGTGGTGTTTCAGGGTTTAGGGCAGTGCAGTGGTATTCGGGTGTTGTATGGGGATGTGCAGGTGGTGGTGTTTCAGGATTTAGGGCAGTGCAGTGGGGTTCGGGCAGTGCAGGGGGTTTTCCTGGGGCAGTGTTTCAGGGTTTATTTCAGTGCAGTGGTGTTCAGGAAGTGTAGGGGGTCTTCCGGGGGCTGGTGTTTCAGGGTTTAGGACAGTGCAGTGGTTTGCGTGCAGTGTAGGGGTCATGTGGGGGAGGTGTTTCAGGGTTTAGGGCAGTGCAGTGGTTTTCGTGCAGTGTAGGGGGTCATGCGGGGGTAGTGTTTCAGGGTTTAGGGCAGTGCAGTGGTGTTTGGGCAGTGTAGGGGTCGTGCTGGGGCTAGTGTTTCAGGGATTAGGGCAGTGCAGTGGTGCTCGGGCAGTATTGGGGGTCTTGGTGAAGCTGGTGTTTTAGGGTTTAGGGCAGTGCAGTGGTGTTCGGGCACTGTAGGAGGTCGTGCTGGGGCAGGTGTTTCAGGGTTTAGGGCAGTGCACTGGTGTTCGGGCAGTGTAGGGGGTCGTGTGGGGGAGGTGTTTCAGGGCTTAGTGCAGTGGTGTTCTGGCAGTGTAGGGGTCGTGCTGGGGCTAGTGTTTCAGGGTTTAGTGCAGTGGTGTTCGGGCAGTATTGGGGGTCTTGGTGGAGCTGTTGTTTTAGGGTTTAGGGCAATGCAGTGGTGTTCGGGCACTGTAGGAGGTCGTGCTGAGGTAGGTGTTTCAGTGTTTAGGGCAGTGCAATGGTGTTTGGGCAGTGTAGTGGTTCTTGTTGGGGCTGGTGTTTCAGGGTTTAGGGCAGTGCAGTGGTGATCGGGCAGTGTAGGGGTTCGTGCTGGGGCTGGTGTTTCAGGGTTTAGGGCAGTGCAGTGGTATTTGGGCAGTGTAGGGGGTTGTGCGGGGGTCATGTTTCAGGGTTTTGGGCAGTGCAGTGGTTTTTGGGCAGTATAGGGGGTCTTGCTGGGGCTGGTGTCTCAGGGTTTAGGGCAGTGCAGTGGTATTCGGACAGTGTAATGGGTCGTGCGGGGATGGTGTTTCAGGGTTTAGGTCAGTGCAGTTTTGTTCGGGCACCGTAGGGGGTCGTGCTTGGGGTAGTGTTTCACGGTTTTGGGCAGTGCAGTGGTGTTTGGGCAGTGTAGGAGGTCTTGCTGGGGCTGGTGTTTCAGGGTTTAGACCAGTGCAGTTGTGTTCGGACAGTTTAGGGGGTCATCCAGAGGGGTGGGGTTTCAGGGTTTCAGGCAGTGCAGTGGTGTTCAGGCAGTGTAGGGGGTCATGCAGGGGTGTGGTGTTTCAGGGTTTAAGGCAGTGCAGTGGTGTTTGGGAAGTGTAGGGGGTCGTGCAGTGGGGAGGTGTTTCAGGGTTTAGGGCAGTGCAGAGGTGTTCGGGCAGTGAAGGGGGTCGTGCAGGGGGTGGTGTTTCAGGGTTTAGGGCAGTGCAGTGGTGTTCGGGCAGTGTAGGGAGTCGTGGTGGGGCTGGTGTTTCAGGGTTTAGGGCAGTGCAGTGGTGTTCGGGCAGTGTAGGGGGTTGTGCTGGGGCTGGTGTTTCAGTGTTTTGGGCAGAGCAGTGGTTTTCGGGCAGTGTAGAGGGTTGTGCTGGGACTGGTGTTTCAGTGTTTAGGGCAGTGTAGTGGTGTTCGGGCACTGTAATGTGTCGAGCGGGGGTGGTGTTTCAAGGTTTAAGGCAGTGCAGTGGTATTCGGGCATTGTATGGGGACGTGCAGGTGGTGGTGTTTCGGGATTTAGGGCAGTGCAGTGGGGTTCGAGCAGTGTAGGGGGTTGTGCTGGGGCTGGTGTTTCAGGGTTTTTTTCAGTGCAGTGGTGTTCGGGAAGTGTAGGGGGTCTTCTGGGGGCTGGTGTTTCTGGGTTTAGGACAGTGAAGTGGTGTTCGGGCAGTGTAGGGGGTCGTGTGGGGGAGGTGTTTCAGGGTTTAGGGCAGTGCAGTGGTTTTCGGGCAGTGTAGGAGTCGTGCGGGGGTATTTTTTCAGGGTTTAGGGCAGTGCAGTGGTTTTCGGGCAGTGTAAGGGTCGTGCTGGGGCTAGTGTTTCAGGGTTTAGGGCAGTGCAGTGGTGTTCGGGCAGTATTGGGAGTCCTGGTGAAGCTGGTGTTTTAGGGTTTACGGCAGTACAGTGGTGTTCGGGCACTGTAGGAGGTCGTGCTGGCGCAGGTGTTTCAGGGTTTAGGGCAGTGCAATGGTGTTCGGGCAGTGTAGGGGGTTGTGTGGGGGAGGTGTTTCAGGGCTTAGGGCAGTGCAGTGCAGTGGTTTTTGGGCAGTGTAGGGGTCGTGCGGGGTTAGTGTTTCAGGGTTTAGGGCACTGCAGTGGTGTTCGGGCACTGTAGGAGGTCGTGCTGGGGCAGGTGTTTCAGGGTTTAGGGCAGTGCAATGGTGTTTGGGCAGTGTAGTGGTTCGTGTTGGGGCTGGTGTTTCAGGGTTTAGGGCAGTGCAGTGGTGATCGGGCAGTGTAGGGGTTCGTGCTGGGGCTGTTGTTCCAGGGTTTAGGGCAGTGCAGTTGTGTTTGGGCAGTGTAGGGGGTTGTGCGGGGGTCATGTTTCAGGGTTTTGGGCAGTGCAGTGGTTTTTGGGCAGTGTAGGGGGTCTTGCTGGGGCTGGTGTTTCAGGGTTTAGGGCAGTGCAGTGGTGTTCGGGCAGTGTAATGGGTCGTGCGTGGATGGTGTTTTAGGGTTTAGGGCAGTGCAGTTTTGTTCGGGTACTGTAGGGGGTCGTGCTTGGGGTAGTGTTTCAGGGTTTAGGGCAGTGCAGTGGTGTTTGGGCAGTGTAGGAGGTCTTGCTGGGGCTGGTGTTTCAGGGTTTAGACCAGTGCAGTGGTGTTCGGGCAGTGTAGGGGGTCATCCAGAGGGGTGGGGTTTCAGGGTTTCGGGCAGTGCAGTGGTGTTTAGGCAGTGTAGGGGGTCAAGCAGGGGTGGTGTTTCAGGGTTTAGGGCAGTGCAGTGGTGTTCGGGCAGTGTAGGGGGTCGTGCAGTGGGGAGGTGTTTCAGGGTTGAGGGCAGTGCAGTGGTGTTCGGGCAGTGTAGGGGGTCATGCAGGGGGGTGGTGTTTCAGGGTTTAGGGCAGTGCAGTGGTGTTCGGGCAGTGTAGGGGGTTGTGCGGAGGTTGTGTTTCAGGGTTTAGGGCAGTGTAGTGGTATTCGGGCGTTGTATGGGGAAGTGCAGGTGGTGGTGTTTCAGGATTTTGGGCAGTGCAGTGGGGTTCGGGCAATGCAGGGGGTTTTCCTGGGGCAGTGTTTCAGGGTTTATTTCAGTGCAGTGGTGTTAGGGATGTGTAGGGGGTCTTCCGGGGGCTGGTGTTTCAGGGTTTAGGACAGTGCAGTGGTTTTCGTGCAGTGTAGGGGTCGTGTGGAGAAGGTGTTTCAGGGTTTAGGGCAGTGCAGTGGTTTTCGTGCAGTGTAGGGATCGTGCGGGGGTATTGTTTCAGGGTTTAGGGCAGTGCAGTGGTGTTTGGGCAGTGTAGGGGTCGTGCTGGGGCTAGTGTTTCAGGGATTAGGGCAGTGCAGTGGTGCTCGGTCAGTATTGGGGTCTTGGTGAAGCTGGTGTTTTAGGGTTTAGGGCAGTGCAGTGGTGTTCGGGCACTGTAGTAGGTCGTGCTGGGGCTGGTGTTTCAGGGTTTTGGGCAGAGCAGTGGTGTTCGGGCAGTGTAGGGGGTTGTGCTGGGACTGGTGTTTCAGTGTTTAGGGCAGTGCAGTGAGGTTCGGACACTGTAATGTGTCATGCGGGGGTGGTGTTTCAGGGTTTAGTGCAGTGCAGTGGAATTCAGGCATTGTATGGGGACGTGCAGATGGTGGTGTTTCAGGATTTAGGGCAGTGCAGTGGGGTTCGGGCAGTGCAGGGGGTCTTCCTGGGGCGGTGTTTCAGGGTTTATTTCAGTGCAGTGGTGTTCGGGAAGTGTAGGGGGTCTTCTGGGGGCTGGTGTTTCAGGGTTTAGGACAGTGAAGTGGTGTTCGGGCAGTGTAGCGGGTCGTGTGGGGGAGGTGTTTCAGGGTTTAGGGCAGTGCAGTGGTTTTCGGGCAGTGTAGGGGTCGTGTGGGGGTAGTGTTTCAGGGTTTAGGGCAGTGCAGTGGTTTTCGGGCAGTGTAAGGGTCGTGCTGGGGCTAGTGTTTCAGGGTTTAGGGCAGTGCAGTTGTGTTTGGGCAGTATTGGGGGTTGTGCGGGGGTCATGTTTCAGGGTTTTGGGCAGTGCAGTGGTTTTTGGGCAGTGTAGGGGGTCTTGCTGGGGCTGGTGTTTCAGGGTTTAGGGCAGTGCAGTGGTGTTCGGGCAGTGTAATGGGTCGTGCGTGGATGGTGTTTTAGGGTTTAGGGCAGTGCAGTTTTGTTCGGGTACTGTAGGGGGTCGTGCTTGGGGTAGTGTTTCAGGGTTTAGGGCAGTGCAGTGGTGTTTGGGCAGTGTAGGAGGTCTTGCTGGGGCTGGTGTTTCAGGGTTTAGACCAGTGCAGTGGTGTTCGGGCAGTGTAGGGGGTCATCCAGAGGGGTGGGGTTTCAGGGTTTCGGGCAGTGCAGTGGTGTTTAGGCAGTGTAGGGGGTCAAGCAGGGGTGGTGTTTCAGGGTTTAGGGCAGTGCAGTGGTGTTCGGGCAGTGTAGGGGGTCGTGCAGTGGGGAGGTGTTTCAGGGTTGAGGGCAGTGCAGTGGTGTTCGGGCAGTGTAGGGGGTCATGCAGGGGGGTGGTGTTTCAGGGTTTAGGGCAGTGCAGTGGTGTTCGGGCAGTGTAGGGGGTTGTGCGGAGGTTGTGTTTCAGGGTTTAGGGCAGTGTAGTGGTATTCGGGCGTTGTATGGGGATGTGCAGGTGGTGGTGTTTCAGGATTTTGGGCAGTGCAGTGGGGTTCGGGCAGTGCAGGGGGTTTTCCTGGGGCAGTGTTTCAGGGTTTATTTCAGTGCAGTGGTGTTCGGGATGTGTAGGGGGTCTTCCGGGGGCTGGTGTTTCAGGGTTTAGGACAGTGCAGTGGTTTTCGTGCAGTGTAGGGGTCGTGTGGAGAAGGTGTTTCAGGGTTTAGGGCAGTGCAGTGGTTTTCGTGCAGTGTAGGGATCGTGCGGGGTATTGTTTCAGGGTTTAGGGCAGTGCAGTGGTGTTTGGGCAGTGTAGGGGTCGTGCTGGGGCTAGTGTTTCAGGGATTAGGGCAGTGCAGTGGTGCTCGGTCAGTATTGGGGTCTTGGTGAAGCTGGTGTTTTAGGGTTTAGGGCAGTGCAGTGGTGTTCGGGCACTGTAGTAGGTCGTGCTGGGGCTGGTGTTTCAGGGTTTTGGGCAGAGCAGTGGTGTTCGGGCAGTGTAGGGGGTTGTGCTGGGACTGGTGTTTCAGTGTTTAGGGCAGTGCAGTGAGGTTCGGACACTGTAATGTGTCATGCGGGGGTGGTGTTTCAGGGTTTAGTGCAGTGCAGTGGAATTCGGGCATTGTATGGGGACGTGCAGATGGTGGTGTTTCAGGATTTAGGGCAGTGCAGTGGGGTTCGGGCAGTGCAGGGGGTCTTCCTGGGGCGGTGTTTCAGGGTTTATTTCAGTGCAGTGGTGTTCGGGAAGTGTAGGGGGTCTTCTGGGGGCTGGTGTTTCAGGGTTTAGGACAGTGAAGTGGTGTTCGGGCAGTGTAGCGGGTCGTGTGGGGGAGGTGTTTCAGGGTTTAGGGCAGTGCAGTGGTTTTCGGGCAGTGTAGGGGTCGTGCGGGGGTAGTGTTTCAGGGTTTAGGGCAGTGCAGTGGTTTTCGGGCAGTGTAAGGGTCGTGCTGGGGCTAGTGTTTCAGGGTTTAGGGCAGTGCAGTGGTGTTCGGGCAGTATTGGGAGTCTTTGTGAAGCTGGTGTTTTAGGGTTTAGGGCAGTGCAGTGGTGTTCGGGCACTGTTGGAGGTCGTGCTGGGGCAGGTGTTTCAGGGTTTAGGGCAGTGCAATGGTGTTCGGGCAGAGTAGGGGGTTGTGTGGGGGAGGTGTTTCAGGGCTTAGGGCAGTGCAGTGCAGTGGTTTTTGGGCAGTGTAGGGGTCGTGCGGGGTTAGTGTTTCAGGGTTTAGGGCACTGCAGTGGTGTTCGGGCACTGTAGGAGGTCGTGCTGGGGCAGGTGTTTCAGGGTTTAGGGCAGAGCAATGGTGTTTGGGCAGTGTAGTGGTTCGTGTTGGGGCTGGTGTTTCAGGGTTTAGGGCAGTGCAGTGGTGATCGGGCAGTGTAGGGCTTCGTGCTGGGGCAGGTGTTCCAGAGTTTAGGGCAGTGCAGTTGTGTTTGGGCAGTGTAGGGGGTTGTGCGGGGGTCATGTTTCAGGGTTTTGGGCAGTGCAGTGGTTTTTGGGCAGTGTAGGGGGTCTTGGTGGGGCTGGTGTTTCAAAGTTTAGGGCAGTGAAGTGGTGTTCGGGCAGTGTAATGGGTCGTGCGGGGATGGTGTTTCAGGGTTTAGGGCAGTGCAGTTTTGTTTGGGCACTGTAGGGGGTCGTGCTTGGGGTAGTGTTTCAGGGTTTAGGGCAGTGCAGTGGTGTTCGGGCAGTGTAGGAGGTCTTGCTGGGGCTGGTGTTTCAGGGTTTAGACCAGTGCACTGGTGTTCAGGCAGTGTAGAGGGTCATCCAGAGGGGTGGGGTTTCAGGGTTTCGGGCAGTGCAGTGGGGTTCGGGCAGTGTAGGTGGTCATGCAGTGGGGAGGTGTTTCAGGGTTTAGGGCAGTGCAGTGGTGTTCGGGCAGTGTAGGGAGTGGTGGTGGGGCTGGTGTTTCAGGGTTTAAGGTAGTGCAGTGGTGTTCGGGCAGTGTAGGGGGTTGTGCTGGGGCTGGTGTTTCAGTGTTTTGGGCAGAGCAGTGGTGTTCTGGCAGTGTAGGGGGTTGTGCTGGGACTGGTGTTTCAGTGTTTAGGGCAGTGCAGTGGTGTTCGGGCACTGTAATGTGTCGAGCGGGGGTGGTGTTTCAGGGTTTAGGGCAGTGCAGTGGTGTTCAGGAGTTGTATGGGAACATGCAGGGGGTGGGGTTTCAGGGTTTCGGGCAGTGCAGTGGTGTTTAGGCAGTGTAGGGGGTCATGCAGGGGTGGTGTTTCAGGGTTTAAGGCAGTGCAGTGGTGTTCAGGCAGTGTAGGGGGTCGTGCAGTGGGGAGGTGTTTCAGGGTTTAGGGCAGTGCAGTGGTGTTCGGGCAGTGCAGGGGGTCATGCAGGGGGGTGGTGTTTCAGGGTTTAGGGCAGTACAGTGGTGTTCAGGCAGTGTAGGGAGTCGTGGTGGGGCTGGTGTTTCAGGGTTTAGGGCAGTGCAGTGGTGTTCGGGCAGTGTAGGGGGTTGTGCGGGGGTTGTGTTTCAGGGTTTAGGGCAGTGCAGTGGTATTCGGGCGGTGTATGGGGATGTGCAGGTGGTGGTGTTTCAGGATTTAGGGCAGTGCAGTGGGGTTCGGGCAGTGCAGGGGGTTTTCCTGGGGCAGTGTTTCAGGGTTTATTTCAGTGCAGTGGTGTTAGGGAAGTGTAGGGGGTCTTCTGGGGGCTGGTGTTTCAGGGTTTAGGACAGTGCAGTGGTTTTCGTGCAGTGTAGGGGTCGTGTGGGGGAGGTGTTTCAGGGTTTAGGGCAGTGCAGTGGTTTTCGTGCAGTGTAGGGGTCGTGTGGGGGTATTGTTTCAGGGTTTAGGGCAGTGCAGTGGTGTTTGGGCAGTGTAGGGGTCATGCTGGGGCTAGTGTTTCAGGGATTAGGGCAGTGCAGTGGTGCTCTGTCAGTATCGGGGGTCTTGGTGAAGCTGGTGTTTTAGGGTTTAGGGCAGTGCAGTGGTGTTTGGGTACTGTAGGAGGTCGTGCTGGGGCAGGTGTTTCAGGGTTTAGGGCAGTGCAATGGTGTTTGGGCAGTGTAGGGGGTCTTCCTGGGGCTGGTGTTTCAGGGTTTAGGGCAGTGCAGTAGTATTCGGGCAGTGTAGAGGGTCGTGTGGGGGAGGTGTTTCAGGGCTTAGGGCAGTGCAGTGCAGTGGTTTTCGGGCAGTGTAGGGGTCGTGCGGGGGTAGTGTTTCAGGGTTTAGGGCAGTGCAGTGGTGTTCGGGCAGTGTAGGGGTTTGTGCTGGGGCTGGTGTTTCAGGGTTTAGGGCAGTGCAGTGGTGTTTGGGCAGTGTAGGGGGTTGTGCAGGGGTCATGTTTCAGGGTTTTGGGCAGTGCAGTGGTTTTTGGGCAGTGTAGGGGGTCTTGCTGGGGCTTGTGTTTCAGGGTTTAGGGCAGTGCAGTGGTATTCGGACAGTGTAATGGGTCGTGCGGGGATGGTGTTTCAGGGTTTAGGGCAGTGCAGTTTTGTTCGGGCACTGTAGGGGGTCGTGCTTGGGGTAGTGTTTCAGGGTTTAGGGCAGTGCAGTGGTGTTTGGGCAGTGTAGGAGGTCTTGCTGGGGCTGGTGTTTCAGGGTTTAGACCAGTGCAGTGGTGTTCGGGCAGTGTAGGGGGTCATCCAGAGGGGTGGGGTTTAGGGTTTCGGGCAGTGCAGTGGTGTTTGGGCAGTGTAGGGGGTCATGCAGTGGGGAGGTGTTTCAGGGTTTAGGGCAGTGCAGTGGTGTTCGAGTAGTGAAGGGGGTCGTGCAGGGGGGTGGTGTTTCAGGGTTTAGGGCAGTGCAGTGGTGTTCGGGCAGTGTAGGGAGTCGTTGTGGGGCTGGTGTTTCAGGATTTAGGGCAGTGCAGTGGTGTTCGGGCAGTGTAGGGGGTTGTGCTGGGACTGGTGTTTCAGTGTTTAGGGCAGTGCAGTGGTGTTCGGGCACTGTAATGTGTCGAGCGGAGGTGGTGTTTCAGGGTTTAGGGCAGTGCAGTGGTGTTCGGGAGTTGTATGGGAACGTGCAGGGGGTGGTGTTTCAGTATTTAGGGCAGTGCAGTGGTATTCGGGCAGTGCAGGGGGTCTTGCTGGGACTGGTGTTTCAGGGTTTAAGGCAATGCATTGTTGTCCGGGCAGTGTAGGGGGTCTTCCTAGGGCAGTTTTTCAGGGCTTAGTGCAGTGCAGTGGTGTTCGTGGTCTTCCTGGGGCTGGTTCTTCAGGGTTTAGGACAGTGCAGTGGTGTTCGGACAGTGTAGGGGGTCGTCCAGAGGGGTGGGGTTTCAGGGTTTAGGGCAGTGCAGTGGTGTTTAGGCAATGTAGGGGTCGTGCATGGGTGTGGTGTTTCAGGGTTTAATGCAGTGCAGTGGTGTTCGGGCAGTGTACGGGGTCGTGCAGTGGGGAGGTGTTTCAGGGTTTAGGGCAGTGCAGTGGTGTTCGGGCAGTGTAGGGAGTCGTGGTAGGGCTGGTGTTTCAGGGTTTAGGGCAGTACAGTGGTGTTCGGGCAGTGTAGGGGGTCGTGCTGGGGCTGGTGTTTCAGGGTTTTGGGCAGAGCAGTGGTGTTCGGGCAGTGTAGGGGGTTGTGCTGGGACTGGTGTATCAGTGTTTAGGGCAGTGCAGTGGTGTTCGGACACTGTAATGTGTCCTGCGGGGGTGGTGTTTCAGGGTTTAGGGCAGTGCAGTGGTATTCGGGCGTTGTATGGGGACGTGCAGGTGGTGGTGTTTCAGGATTTAGAGCAGTGCAGTGGTGTTCGGGCAGTGTAGGGGGTCTTCCTGGGGCGGTGTTTCAGGGTTTATTTCAGTGCAGTGGTGTTCAGGAAGTGTAGGGGGTCATGCTGGGGCTGGTGTTTCAGGGTTTTGGGCAGAGCAGTGGTGTTCGGGCAGTGTAGGGGGTTGTGCTGGGACTGGTGTTTCAGTGTTTAGAGCAGTGCAGTGAGGTTCGGACACTGTAATGTGTCATGCGGGGTGGTGTTTCAGGGTTTAGGGCAGTGCAGTGGTATTCGGGCGTTGTATGGGGACGTGCAGATGGTGATGTTTCAGGATTTAGGGCAGTGCAGTGGGATTCGGGCAGTGCAGGGGGTCTTCCTGGGGCGGTGTTTCAGGGTTTATTTCAGTGCAGTGGTGTTCGGGAAGTGTAGGGGGTCTTCTGGGGGCTGGTGTTTCAGGGTTTAGGACAGTGAAGTGGTGTTCAGGCAGTCTAGGGGGTCGTGTGGGGGAGGTGTTTCAGGGTTTAGGGCAGTGCAGTGGTGTTCAGGCACTGTAGGAGGTCGTGCTCGGGCAGGTGTTTCAGGGTTTAGGGCAGTGCAATGGTGTTTGGGCAGTTTAGGGGGTCGTCCTCGGGCTGGTATTTCAGGGTTTAGGACAGTGCAGTGGTGTTCGGGCAGTGTAGGGGGTTGTGTGGGGGAGGTGTTTCAGGGCTTAGGGCAGTGCAGTACAGTGGTTTTCGGGCAGTGTAGGGGTCGTGCGGGTAGTGTTTCAGGGTTTAGGGCAGTGCAGTGGTGTTCGGGCACTGTAGGAGGTCGTGCTGGGGCAGGTGTTTCAGGGTTTAGGGCAGTGCATTGGTGTTTGGGCAGTGTAGTGGTTCGTGTTGGGGCTGGTGTTTCAGGGTTTAGGGCAGTGCAGTGGTGATTGGGCAGTGTAGGGGTTCGTGCTGGGGCTGGTGTTCCAGGGTTTAGGGCAGTGCAGTGGTGTTTGGGCAGTGTAGGGGGTTGTGCGAGGGTCATGTTTCAGGGTTTTGGCCAGTGCAGTGGTTTTTGGGCAGTGTAGGGGTCTTGCTGGGGCTGGTGTTTCAGGGTTTAGGGCAGTGCAGTGGTGTTCGGGCAGTGTAATGGGTCGTGCGGGGATGGTGTTTCAGGGTTTAGGGCAGTGCAGTTTTGTTCGGGCACTGTAGGAGGTCTTGCTGGGGCTGGTGTTTCAGGGTTTAGGGCAGTGCAGTGGTGTTCGGGCAGTGTAGGGGGTCATCCAGAGGGGTGGGGTTTCAGGGTTTCGGGCAGTGCAGTGGTGTTTAGACAGTGTAGGGGGTCATGCAGGGGTGTGGTGTTTCAGGGTTTAAGGCAGTGCAGTGGTGTTCGGGCAGTGTAGGGGGTCGTGCAGTGGGGAGGTGTTTCAGGGTTTAGGGCAGTGCAGTGGTGTTTTGGCAGTGTAGGGGGTCGTGCAGGGGGGTGGTGTTTCAGGGTTTAGGGCAGTGCAGTGGTTTTCGGGCAGTGTAGGGAGTCGTGGTGGGTCTGGTGTTTCAGGGTTTAGGGCAGTGCAGTGGTGTTTGGGCAGTGTAGGTGGTTGTGCAGGGGCTGGTGTTTCAGTGTTTTGGGCAGAGCAGTGGTTTTCGGGCAGTGTAGAGGGTTGTGCTGGGACTGGTGTTTCAGTGTTTAGGGCAGTGTAGTGGTGTTCGGGAGTTGTATGGGAACGTGCAGGTGGTGGTGTTTCAGGATTTAGGGCAGTGCAGTGGTATCCGGGCAGTGCAGGGGGTCTTGCTGGGACTGGTGTTTCAGGGTTTAGGGCAATGCAGTGGTGTTCAGGCAGTGTAGGGGGTCTTCCTGGGGCGGTGTTTCAGGGCTTAGTGCAGTGCAGTGGTGTTCGGGGTATTCCTGGGGCTGGAGTTTCAGGGTTTAGGATAGTGCAGTGGTGTTCGGGCAGTGTTGGGGGTCATGTGGGGGAGGTGTTTCAGGGTTTAGACCAGTGCAGTGGTGTTCGGGCCGTGTAGGGGGTCATCCAGAGGAATTGGGTTTCAGGGTTTAGGGCAATGCAGTGGTGTTCGGGCAGTGTAATGGGTCGTGCGGGGATGGTGTTTCAGGGTTTAGGGCAGTGCAGTTTTGTTCGGGCACTGTAGGAGGTCGTGCTGGGGCTGGTGTTTCAGGGTTTAGGGCAGTGCAGTTGTGTTCGGGCAGTGTAATGGGTCGTGCGGGGATGGTGTTTCAGGGTTTAGGGCAGTGCAGTTTTGTTCGGGCACTGTAGGAGGTCTTGCTGGGGCTGGTGTTTCAGGGTTTAGGGCAGTGCAGTGGTGTTTGGGCAGTGTAGGGGGTCATCCAGAGGAGTGGGGTTTCAGGGTTTCAGGCAGTGCAGTGGTGTTTAGGCAGTGTAGGGGGTCATGCAGGGGTGTGGTGTTTCAGGGTTTAAGGCAGTGCAGTGGTGTTCGGGCAGTGTAGGGGGTCGTGCAGTGGGGAGGTGTTTCATGGTTTGGGGCAGTGCAGAAGTGTTTTGGCAGTGTAGGGGGTCGTGCAGGGGGGTGGTGTTTCAGGGTTTAGGGCAGTGCAGTGGTGTTCGGGCAGTGTAGGGAGTCGTGGTGGGTCTGGTGTTTCAGGGTTTAGGGCAGTGCAGTGGTGTTCGGGCAGTGTAGGGGGTTGTGCAGGGGCTGGTGTTTCAGTGTTTTGGGCAGAGCAGTGGTTTTCGGGCAGTGTAGAGGGTTGTGCTGGGACTGGTGTTTCAGTGTTTAGGGCAGTGTAGTGGTGTTCGGGAGTTGTATGGGAACGTGCAGGGGTGGTGTTTCAGGATTTAGGGCAGTGCAGTGGTATCCGGGCAGTGCAGGGGGTCTTGCTGGGACGGTGTTTCAGGGTTTAGGGCAATGCAGTGGTGTTCAGGCAGTGTAGGGGGTCTTCCTGGGGCGGTGTTTCAGGGCTCAGTGCAGTGGTGTTCGGGGTATTCCTGGGGCTGGAGTTTCAGGGTTTAGGATAGTGCAGTGGTGTTCGGGCAGTGTTGGGGGTCGTGTGGGGGAGGTGTTTCAGGGTTTAGACCAGTGCAGTGGTGTTCGGGCCGTGTAGGGGGTCATCCAGAGGGGTGGGGTTTCAGGGTTTAGGGCAATGCAGTGGTGTTCGGGCAGTGTAGGGGGTCTTCCTGGGGCGGTGTTTCAGGGCTTAGTGCAGTGCAGTGGTGTTTGGGGTCTTCCTGGGGCTGGTGTTTCTGGGTTTAGGACAGTGCAGTGGTGTTCGTGCAGTGTAGGGGTCGTGCGGGGGTAGTGTTTCAGGGTTTAGGGCAGTGCAGTGGTGTTCGGGCAGTGTAGGGGTTGTGCTGGGGCTAGTGTTTCATGGTTTAGGGCAGTGCAGTGGTGTTCGGGCAGTATTGGGGGTCTTGGTGAAGCTGGTGTTTTAGGGTTTAGGGCAGTGCAGTGGTGTTCGGGCACTGTAATGTGTCGAGCGTGGGTGGTGTTTCAGGGTTTAGGGCAGTGCAGTGGTGTTCGGGAGTTGTATGGGAACGTGCAGGGGTGGTGTTTCAGGATTTAGGGCAGTGCAGTGGTATTCGGGCAGTGCAGGGGGTCTTGCTGGGACTGGTGTTTCAGGGTTTAGGGCAATGCAGTGTTGTCCGGGCAGTGTAGGGGGTCTTCCTGGGGCAGTGTTTCAGGGCTTAGTGCAGTGCAGTGGTGTTCGGGGTCTTCCTGGGGCTGGTTGTTCAGGGTTTAGGACAGTGCAGTGGTGTTCGGACAGTGTAGGGGGTCGTGTGGGAGAGGTGTTTCAGGGTTTAGACCAGTGCAGTGGTGTTCGGGCAGTGTAGGGGGTCATCCAGAGGGGTGGGGTTTCAGGGTTTAGGGCAGTGCAGCGGTGTTTAGGCAGTGTAGGGGTTGTGCATGGGGTGTGGTGTTTCAGGGTTTAAGGCAGTGCAGTGGTGTTCGGGCAGTGTAGGGGGTCATGCACTGGGGAGGTGTTTCATGGTTTAGGGCAGTGCAGTGGTGTTCAGGCAGTGTAGGGGGTCATGCAGGGGGGTGGTGTTTCAGGGTTTAGGGCAGTGCAGTGGTGTTCGGGCAGTGTAGGGAGTCGTGGTGGGGCTGGTTATTCAGGGTTTAGGGCAGTGCAGTGGTGTTCGGGCAGTGTAGGGGGTTGTGCTGGGACTGGTGTTTCAGTGTTTAGGGCAGTGCAGTGGTGTTCGGACACTGTAATGTGTCATGCAGGGGGTGGTGTTTCAGGGTTTAGGGCAGTGCAGTGGTATTCGGGCGTTGTATGGGGACGTGCAGGTGGTGGTGTTTCAGGATTTTGGGCAGTGCAGTGGTGTTTGGGCAGTGTAGGGGGTCTTCCTTGGGCGGTGTTTCAGGGTTTATTTCAGTGCAGTGGTGTCTGGGCAGTGTAGGGGGTCTTCCTAGGGCAGTGTTTCAGGGCTTAGTGCAGTGCAGTGGTGTTTGGGGTCTTCCTGGGGCTGGTTTTTCAGGGTTTAGGACAGTGCAGTGGTGTTTGGACAGTGTAGGGGTTCGTGTGGGAGAGGTGTTTCAGGGTTTAGACCAGTGCAGTGGTGTTGGGGCAGTGTAGGGGGTCATCCAGAGGGGTGGGGTTTCAGGGTTTAGGGCAGTGCAGTGGTGTTTAGGCAGTGTAGGGGTCGTGCATGGGTGTGGTGTTTCAGAGTTTAAGGCAGTGTAGTGGTGTTCGGGCAGTGTAGGGGGTCGTGCAGTGGGGAGGTATTTTATGGTTTAGGGCAGTGCAGTGGTGTTCGAGCAGTGTAAGGGGTCATGCAGGGGGGTGGTGTTTCAGGGTTTAGGGCAGTGCAGTGGTGCTCGGGCAGTGTAGGGAGTCGTGGTGGGGCTGGTGTTTCAGGGTTTAGGGCAGTGCAGTGGTGTTCGTTCAGTGTAGGGGGTCGTGCTGTGGCTGGTGTTTCAGGGTTTTGGGCAGAGCAGTGGTGTTCGGGCAGTGTAGGGGGTTGTGCTGGGACTGGTGTTTCAGTGTTTAGGGCAGTGCAGTGATGTTCGGACACTGTAATGTGTCATGCGGGGGTGGTGTTTCAGCGTTTAGGGCAGTGTAGTGGTATTCGGGCATTGTATGGGGACGTGCAGGTGGTGGTGTTTCATGATTTAGGGCAGTGCAGTGGTGTTCGGGCAGTGTAGGGGGTCTTCCTTGGGCGGTGTTTCAGGGTTTATTTCAGTGCAGTGGTGTTCGGGCAGTGCATGGGGTCTTGCTGGGACTGGTGTTTCAGGGTTTAAGGCAATACATTGTTGTCTGGGCAGTGTAGGGGGTCTTCCTAGTGCAGTGTTTCAGGGCTTAGTGCAGTGCAGTGGTGTTCGGGGTCTTCCTGGGGCTGGTTTTTCAGGGTTTAGGACAGTGCAGTGGTGTTCGGACAGTGTAGGGGGTCGTGTGGGAGAGGTGTTTCAGGGTTTAGACCAGTGCAGTGGTGTTCGGGCAGTGTAGGGGGTCATCCAGAGGGGTGGCGTTTCAGGGTTTAGGGCAGTGCAGTGGTGTTTAGGCAGTGTAGGGGTCGTGCATGGGTGTGGTGTTTCAGGGTTTGAGGCAGTGCAGTGGTGTTCGGGCAGTGTAGGGAGTCGTGCAGTGGGGAGGTGTTTTATGGTTTAGGGCAGTGCAGTGGTGTTCGGGCAGTGAAGGGAGTCGTGGTGGGGCTTGTGTTTCAGGGTTTAGGGCAGTGCAGTGGTGTTCGTTCAGTGTAGGGGGTCGTGCTGTGGCTGGTGTTTCAGGGTTTTGGGCAGAGCAGTGGTGTTCGGGCAGTGTAGGGGGTTGTGCTGGGACTGGTGTTTCAGTGTTTAGGGCAGTGCAGTGGTGTTCGGACACTGTAATGTGTCATGCGGGGGTGGTGTTTCAGGGTTTAGGGCAGTGCAGTGGTATTCGGGCGTTGTATGGGGACGTGCAGATGGTGGTGCTTCAGGGTTTAGGGCAGTGCAGTGGGGTTCAGGCAGTGCAGGGGGTCTTCCTGGGGCAGTGTTTCAGGGTTTATTTCAGTGCAGTGGTGTTCGGGAAGTGTAGGGGGTCTTCTGGGGGCTGGTGTTTCAGGGTTTAGGACAGTGAAGTGGTGTTCGGGCAGTGTAGGGGGTCGTGTGGGGGAGGTGTTTCAGGGTATATGGCAGTGCAGTGGTTTTCGTGCAGTGTAGGGGTCGTGCGGGGGTAGTGTTTCAGGGTTTAGGGCAGTGCAGTGGTGTTCGGGCAGTGTAGGGGGTTGTGCTGGGACTGGTGTTTCAGTGTTTAGGGCAGTGCAGTGGTGTTCGGACACTGTAATGTGTCATGCAGGGGGTGGTGTTTCAGGGTTTAGGGCAGTGCAGTGGTATTCGGGCGTTGTATGGGGACGTGCAGATGGTGGTGCTTCAGGGTTTAGGGCAGTGCAGTGGGGTTCAGGCAGTGCAGGGGGTCTTCCTGGGGCAGTGTTTCAGGGTTTATTTCAGTGCAGTGGTGTTCGGGAAGTGTAGGGGGTCTTCTGGGGGCTGGTGTTTCAGGGTTTAGGACAGTGAAGTGGTGTTCGGGCAGTGTAGGGGGTCGTGTGGGGGAGGTGTTTCAGGGTATATGGCAGTGCAGTGGTTTTCGTGCAGTGTAGGGGTCGTGCGGGGGTAGTGTTTCAGGGTTTAGGGCAGTGCAGTGGTGTTCGGGCAGTGTAGGGGGTTGTGCTGGGACTGGTGTTTCAGTGTTTAGGGCAGTGCAGTGGTGTTCGGACACTGTAATGTGTCATGCAGGGGGTGGTGTTTCAGGGTTTAGGGCAGTGCAGTGGTATCCGGGCGTTGTATGGGGACGTGCAGGTGGTGGTGTTTCAGGATTTTGGGCAGTGCAGTGGTGTTTGGGCAGTGTAGGGGGTCTTCCTTGGGCGGTGTTTCAGGGTTTATTTCAGTGCAGTGGTGTCTGGGCAGTGTAGGGGGTCTTCCTAGGGCAGTGTTTCAGGGCTTAGTGCAGTGCAGTGGTGTTTGGGGTCTTCCTGGGGCTGGTTTTTCAGGGTTTAGGACAGTGCAGTGGTGTTTGGACAGTGTAGGGGTTCGTGTGGGAGAGGTGTTTCAGGGTTTAGACCAGTGCAGTGGTGTTGGGGCAGTGTAGGGGGTCATCCAGAGGGGTGGGGTTTCAGGGTTTAGGGCAGTGCAGTGGTGTTTAGGCAGTGTAGGGGTCGTGCATGGGTGTGGTGTTTCAGAGTTTAAGGCAGTGTAGTCGTGTTCGGGCAGTGTAGGGGGTCGTGCAGTGGGGAGGTATTTTATGGTTTAGGGCAGTGCAGTGGTGTTCGAGCAGTGTAAGGGGTCATGCAGGGGGGTGGTGTTTCAGGGTTTAGGGCAGTGCAGTGGTGCTCGGGCAGTGTAGGGAGTCGTGGTGGGGCTGGTGTTTCAGGGTTTAGGGCAGTGCAGTGGTGTTCGTTCAGTGTAGGGGGTCGTGCTGTGGCTGGTGTTTCAGGGTTTTGGGCAGAGCAGTGGTGTTCGGGCAGTGTAGGGGGTTGTGCTGGGACTGGTGTTTCAGTGTTTAGGGCAGTGCAGTGGTGTTCGGACACTGTAATGTGTCATGCGGGGGTGGTGTTTCAGCGTTTAGGGCAGTGTAGTGGTATTCGGGCGTTGTATGGGGACGTGCAGGTGGTGGTGTTTCATGATTTAGGGCAGTGCAGTGGTGTTCGGGCAGTGTAGGGGGTCTTCCTTGGGCGGTGTTTCAGGGTTTATTTCAGTGCAGTGGTGTTCGGGCAGTGCATGGGGTCTTGCTGGGACTGGTGTTTCAGGGTTTAAGGCAATACATTGTTGTCCGGGCAGTGTAGGGGGTCTTCCTAGTGCAGTGTTTCAGGGCTTAGTGCAGTGCAGTGGTGTTCGGGGTCTTCCTGGGGCTGGTTTTTCAGGGTTTAGGACAGTGCAGTGGTGTTCGGACAGTGTAGGGGGTCGTGTGGGAGAGGTGTTTCAGGGTTTAGACCAGTGCAGTGGTGTTCGGGCAGTGTAGGGGGTCATCCAGAGGGGTGGGGTTTCAGGGTTTAGGGCAGTGCAGTGGTGTTTAGGCAGTGTAGGGGTCGTGCATGGGTGTGGTGTTTCAGGGTTTAAGGCAGTGCAGTGGTGTTCGGGCAGTGTAGGGGGTCGTGCAGTGGGGAGGTGTTTTATGGTTTAGGGCAGTGCAGTGGTGTTCGGGCAGTGTAAGGGGTCATGCAGGGGGGTGGTGTTTCAGGGTTTAGGGCAGTGCAGTGGTGTTCGGGCAGTGAAGGGAGTCGTGGTGGGGCTTGTGTTTCAGGGTTTAGGGCAGTGCAGTGGTGTTCGTTCAGTGTAGGGGGTCGTGCTGTGGCTGGTGTTTCAGGGTTTTGGGCAGAGCAGTGGTGTTCGGGCAGTGTAGGGGGTTGTGCTGGGACTGGTGTTTCAGTGTTTAGGGCAGTGCAGTGGTGTTCGGACACTGTAATGTGTCATGCGGGGGTGGTGTTTCAGGGTTTAGGGCAGTGCAGTGGTATTCAGGCGTTGTATGGGGACGTGCAGATGGTGGTGCTTCGGGTTTAGGGCAGTGCAGTGGGGTTCAGGCAGTGCAGGGGGTCTTCCTGGGGCAGTGTTTCAGGGTTTATTTCAGTGCAGTGGTGTTCGGGAAGTGTAGGGGGTCTTCTGGGGGCTGGTGTTTCAGGGTTTAGGACAGTGAAGTGGTGTTCGGGCAGTGTAGGGGGTCGTGTGGGGGAGGTGTTTCAGGGTATATGGCAGTGCAGTGGTTTTCGTGCAGTGTAGGGGTCGTGCGGGGGTAGTGTTTCAGGGTTTAGGGCAGTGCAGTGGTGTTCGGGCAGTGTAGGGGTCGTGCTGGGGCTAGTGTTTCAGGGTTTAGGGCAGTGCAGTGGTGTTCGGGCAGTATTGGGAGTCTTGGTGAAGCTGGTGTTTTAGGGTTTAGGGCAGTGCAGTGGTGTTCGGACACTGTAGGAGGTCGTGCTGGGGCAGGTGTTTCAGGGTTTAGGGCAGTGCAATGGTGTTTGGGCAGTGAAGTGGTTCGTGTTGGGGCTGGTGTTTCAGGGTTTAGGGCAGTGCTGTGGTGATCGGGCAGTGTAGGGGTTCGTGCTGGGGCTGGTGTTCCAGGGTTTAGGGCAGTGCAGTGGTGTTTGGGCAGTGTAATGGGTCGTGCGGGTATGGTGTTTCAGGGTTTAGGGCAGTGCAGTGGTGTTCAGGCACTGTAGGAGGTCGTGCTCGGGCAGGTGTTTCAGGGTTTAGGGCAGTGCAATGGTGTTTGGGCAGTGTAGGGGGTCGTCCACGGGCTGGTATTTCAGGGTTTAGGACAGTGCAGTGGTGTTCGGGCAGTGTAGGGGGTTGTGTGGGGGAGGTGTTTCAGGGCTTAGGGCAGTGCAGTACAGTGGTTTTCGGGCAGTGTAGGGGTCGTGCGGGTAGTGTTTCAGGGTTTAGGGCAGTGCAGTGGTGTTCGGGCACTGTAGGAGGTCGTGCTGGGGCAGGTGTTTCAGGGTTTAGGGCAGTGCAATGGTGTTTGGGCAGTGTAGTGGTTCGTGTTGGGGCTGGTGTTTCAGGGTTTAGGGCAGTGCAGTGGTGATTGGGCAGTGTAGGGGTTCGTGCTGGGGCTGGTGTTCCAGGGTTTAGGGCAGTGCAGTGGTGTTTGGGCAGTGTAGGGGGTTGTGCGAGGGTCATGTTTCAGGGTTTTGGCCAGTGCAGTGGTTTTTGGGCAGTGTAGGGGTCTTGCTGGGGCTGGTGTTTCAGGGTTTAGGGCAGTGCAGTGGTGTTCGGGCAGTGTGATGGGTCGTGCAGGGATGGTGTTTCAGGGTTTAGGGCAGTGCAGTTTTGTTCGGGCACTGTAGGAGGTCTTGCTGGGGCTGGTGTTTCAGGGTTTAGGGCAGTGCAGTGGTGTTCGGGCAGTGTAGGGGGTCATCCAGAGGGGTGGGGTTTCAGGGTTTCGGGCAGTGCAGTGGTGTTTAGGCAGTGTAGGGGGACATGCAGGGGTGTGGTGTTTCAGGGTTTAAGGCAGTGCAGTGGTGTTCGGGCAGTGTAGGGGGTCGTGCAGTGGGGAGGTGTTTCAGGGTTTAGGGCAGTGCAGTGGTGTTTTGGCAGTGTAGGGGGTCGTTCAGGGGGGTGGTGTTTCAGGGTTTAGGGCAGTGCAGTGGTGTTCGGGCAGTGTAGGGAGTCGTGGTGGGTCTGGTGTTTCAGGGTTTAGGGCAGTGCAGTGGTGTTTGGGCAGTGTAGGGGGTTGTGCAGGGGCTGGTGTTTCAGTGTTTTGGGCAGAGCAGTGGTTTTCGGGCAGTGTAGAGGGTTGTGCTGGGACTGGTGTTTTAGTGTTTAGGGCAGTGTAGTGGTGTTCGGGAGTTGTATGGGAACGTGCAGGGGGGGGGGTTTCAGGATTTAGGGCAGTGCAGTGGTATCCGGGCAGTGCAGGGGGTCTTGCTGGGACTGGTGTTTCAGGGTTTAGGGCAATGCAGTGGTGTTCAGGCAGTGTAGGGGGTCTTCCTGGGGCGGTGTTTCAGGGCTTAGTGCAGTGCAGTGGTGTTCGGGGTATTCCTGGGGCTGGAGTTTCAGGGTTTAGGATAGTGCAGTGGTGTTCGGGCAGTGTTGGGGGTCGTGTGGGGGAGGTGTTTCAGGGTTTATACCAGTGCAGTGGTGTTCGGGCCGTGTAGGGGGTCATCCAGAGGGGTGGGGTTTCAGGGTTTAGGGCAATGCAGTTTTGTTCGGGCACTGTAGGAGGTCGTGCTGGGGCTGGTGTTTCAGGGTTTAGGGCAGTGCAGTGGTGTTCGGGCACTGTAGGAGGTCGTGCTGGGGCTGGTGTTTCAGGGTTTAGGGCAGTGCAGTGGTGTTCGGGCAGTGTAATGGGTCGTGCGGGGATGGTGTTTCAGGGTTTAGGGCAGTGCAGTTTTGTTCGGGCACTGTAGGAGGTCTTGCTGGGGCTGGTGTTTCAGGGTTTAGGGCAGTGCAGTGGTGTTTGGGCAGTGTAGGGGGTCATCCAGAGGGGTGGGGTTTCAGGGTTTCGGGCAGTGCAGTGGTGTTTAGGCAGTGTAGGGGGTCATGCAGGGGTGTGGTGTTTCAGGGTTTAAGGCAGTGCAGTGGTGTTCGGGCAGTGTAGGGGGTCGTGCAGTGGGGAGGTGTTTCAGGGTTTGGGGCAGTGCAGAAGTGTTTTGGCAGTGTAGGGGGTCGTGCAGGGGGGTGGTGTTTCAGGGTTTAGGGCAGTGCAGTGGTGTTCGGGCAGTGTAGGGAGTCGTGGTGGGTCTGGTGTTTCAGGGTTTAGGGCAGTGCAGTGGTGTTCGGGCAGTGTAGGGGGTTGTGCAGGGGCTGGTGTTTCAGTGTTTTGGGCAGAGCAGTGGTTTTCGGGCAGTGTAGAGGGTTGTGCTGGGACTGGTGTTTCAGTGTTTAGGGCAGTGTAGTGGTGTTCGGGAGTTGTATGGGAACGTGCAGGGGGTGGTGTTTCAGGATTTAGGGCAGTGCAGTGGTATCCGGGCAGTGCAGGGGGTCTTGCTGGGACTGGTGTTTCAGGGTTTAGGGCAATGCAGTGGTGTTCAGGCAGTGTAGGGGGTCTTCCTGGGGCGGTGTTTCAGGGCTTAGTGCAGTGCAGTGGTGTTCGGGGTATTCCTGGGGCTGGAGTTTCAGGGTTTAGGATAGTGCAGTGGTGTTCAGGCAGTGTTGGGGGTCGTGTGGGGGAGGTGTTTCAGGGTTTAGACCAGTGTAGTGGTGTTCGGGCCGTGTAGGGGGTCATCCAGAGGGGTGGGGTTTCAGGGTTTAGGGCAATGCAGTGGTGTTCGGGCAGTGTAGGGGGTCTTCCTGGGGCGGTGTTTCAGGGCTTAGTGCAGTGCAGTGGTGTTTCGGGTCTTCCTGGGGCTGGTGTTTCTGGGTTTAGGACAGTGCAGTGGTGATTGGGCAGTGTAGGGGTTCGTGCTGGGGCTGGTGTTCCAGGGTTTAGGGCAGTGCAGTGGTGTTTGGGCAGTGTAGGGGGTTGTGCGAGGGTCATGTTTCAGGGTTTTGGCCAGTGCAGTGGTTTTTGGGCAGTGTAGGGGTCTTACTGGGGCTGGTGTTTCAGGGTTTAGGGCAGTGCAGTGGTGTTCGGGCAGTGTAATGGGTCGTGCGGGGATGGTGTTTCAGGGTTTAGGGCAGTGCAGTTTTGTTCGGGCACTGTATGAGGTCTTGCTGGGGCTGGTGTTTCAGGGTTTAGGGCAGTGCAGTGGTGTTCGGGCAGTGTAGGGGGTCATCCAGAGGTGTGGGGTTTCAGGGTTTCGGGCAGTGCAGTGGTGTTTAGGCAGTGTAGGGGGTCATGCAGGGGTGTGGTGTTTCAGGGTTTATGGCAGTGCAGTGGTGTTTTGGCAGTGTAGGGGGTCGTGCAGGGGGTTGGTGTTTCAGGGTTTAGGGCAGTGCAGTGGTGTTCGGGCAGTGTAGGGAGTCGTGGTGGGTCTGGTGTTTCAGGGTTTAGGGCAGTGCAGTGGTGTTTGGGCAGTGTAGGGGGTTGTGCAGGGGCTGGTGTTTCAGTGTTTTGGGCAGAGCAGTGGTTTTCGGGCAGTGTAGAGGGTTGTGCTGGGACTGGTGTTTCAGTGTTTAGGGCAGTGTAGTGGTGTTCGGGAGTTGTATGGGAACGTGCAGGGGGTGGTGTTTCAGGATTTAGGGCAGTGCAGTGGTATCCGGGCAGTGCAGGGGGTCTTGCTGGGACTGGTGTTTCAGGGTTTAGGGCAATGCAGTGGTGTTCAGGCAGTGTAGGGGGTCTTCCTGGGGCGGTGTTTCAGGGCTTAGTGCAGTGCAGTGGTGTTCGGGGTATTCCTGGGGCTGGAGTTTCAGGGTTTAGGATAGTGCAGTGGTCTTCGGGCAGTGTTGGGGGTCGTGTGGGGGAGGTGTTTCAGGGTTTAGACCAGTGCAGTGGTGTTCGGGCCGTGTAGGGGGTCATCCAGAGGGGTGGGGTTTTAGGGTTTAGGGCAATGCAGTGGTGTTCGGGCAGTGTAATGGGTCGTGCGGGGATGGTGTTTCAGGGTTTAGGGCAGTGCAGTTTTGTTCGGGCACTGTAGGAGGTCGTGCTGGGGCTGGTGTTTCAGGGTTTAGGGCAGTGCAGTGGTGTTAGGGCAGTGTAATGGGTCGTGCGGGGATGGTGTTTCAGGGTTTAGGGCAGTGCAGTTTTGTTCGGGCACTGTAGGAGGTCTTGCTGGGGCTGGTGTTTCAGGGTTTAGGGCAGTGCAGTGGTGTTTGGGCAGTGTAGGGGGTCATCCAGAGGGGTGGGGTTTCAGGGTTTCGGGCAGTGCAGTGGTGTTTAGGCAGTGTAGGTGGTCATGCAGGGGTGTGGTGTTTCAGGGTTTAAGGCAGTGCAGTGGTGTTCGGGCAGTATAGGGGGTCGTGCAGTGGGGAGGTGTTTCAGGGTTTGGGGCAGTGCAGAAGTGTTTTGGCAGTGTAGGGGGTCGTGCAAGGGGGTGGTGTTTCAGGGTTTAGGGCAGTGCAGTGGTGTTCGGGCAGTGTAGGGAGTCGTGGTGGGTCTGGTGTTTCAGGGTTTAGGGCAGTGCAGTGGTGTTCGGGCAGTGTAGGGGGTTGTGCAGGGGCTGGTGTTTCAGTGTTTTGGGCAGAGCAGTGGTTTTTGGGCAGTGTAGAGGGTTGTGCTGGGACTGGTGTTTCAGTGTTTAGGGCAGTGTAGTGGTGTTCGGGAGTTGTATGGGAACGTGCAGGGGGTGGTGTTTCAGGATTTAGGGCAGTGCAGTGGTATCCGGGCAGTGCAGGGGGTCTTGCTGGGACTGGTGTTTCAGGGTTTAGGGCAATGCAGTGGTGTTCAGGCAGTGTAGGGGGTCTTCCTGGGGCGATGTTTCAGGGCTTAGTGCAGTGCAGTGGTGTTCGGGGTATTCCTGGGGCTGGAGTTTCAGGGTTTAGGATAGTGCAGTGGTGTTCGGGCAGTGTTGGGGGTCGTGTGGGGGAGGTGTTTCAGGGTTTAGATCAGTGCAGTGGTGTTCGGGCCGTGTAGGGGGTCATCCAGAGGGGTGGGGTTTCAGGGTTTAGGGCAATGCAGTGGTGTTCGGGCAGTGTAGGGGGTCTTCCTGGGGCGGTGTTTCAGGGCTTAGTGCAGTGCAGGGGTGTTTCGGGTCTTCCTGGGGCTGGTGTTTCTGGGTTTAGGACAGTGCAGTGGTGTTCGTGCAGTGTAGGGGTCGTGCGGGGGTAGTGTTTCAGTGTTTAGGGCAGTGCAGTGGTGTTCGGGCAGTGTAGGGGTCGTGCTGGGGCTAGTGTTTCATGGTTTAGGGCAGTGCAGTGGTGTTCGGGCAGTATTGGGGGTCTTGGTGAAGCTGGTGTTTTAGGGTTTAGGGCAGTGCAGTGGTGTTCGGGAGTTGTATGGGAACGTGCAGGGGGTGGTGTTTCAGGATTTAGGGCAGTGCAGTGGTATTCGGGCAGTGCAGGGGGTCTTTCTGGGACTGGTGTTTCAGGGTTTAGGGCAATGCATTGTTGTCCGGGCAGTGTAGGGGGTCTTCCTGGGGCAGTGTTTCAGGGCTTAGTGCAGTGCAGTGGTGTTCGGGGTCTTCCTGGGGCTGGTTTTTCAGGGTTTAGGACAGTGCAGTGGTGTTCGGACAGTGTAGGGGGTCATGTGGGAGAGGTGTTTCAGGGTTTAGACCAGTGCAGTGGTGTTCGGGCAGTGTAGGGGGTCATCCAGAGGGGTGGGGTTTCAGGGTTTAGGGCAGTGCAGTGGTGTTTAGGCAGTGTAGGGGTTGTGCATGGGGTGTGGTGTTTCAGGGTTTAAGGCAGTGCAGTGGTGTTCGGGCAGTGTAGGGGGTCATGCACTGGGGAGGTGTTTCATGGTTTAGGGCAGTGCAGTGGTGTTCGGGCAGTGTAGGGGGTCATGCAGGGGGGTGGTGTTTCAGGGTTTAGGGCAGTGCAGTGGTGTTCGGGCAGTGTAGGGAGTCGTGGTGGGGCTGGTGTTTCAGGGTTTAGGGCAGTGCATTGGTGTTCGGGCAGTGTAGGGGGTTGTGCTGGGACTGGTGTTTCAGTGTTTAGGGCAGTGCAGTGGTGTTCGGACACTGTAATGTGTCATGCGGGGGGTGGTGTTTCAGGGTTTAGGGCAGTGCAGTGGTATTCGGGCGTTGTATGGGGACGTGCAGGTGGTGGTATTTCAGGATTTTGGGCAGTGCAGTGGTGTTTGGGCAGTGTAGGGGGTCTTCCTTGGGCGGTGTTTCAGGGTTAATTTCAGTGCAGTGGTGTCCGGGCAGTGTAGGGGGTCTTCCTAGGGCAGTGTTTCAGGGCTTAGTGCAGTGCAGTGGTGTTCGGGGTCTTTCTGGGGCTGGTTTTTCAGGGTTTAGGACAGTGCATTGGTGTTCGGACAGTGTAGGGGTTCGTGTGGGAGAGGTGTTTCAGGGTTTAGACCAGTGCAGTGGTGTTGGGGCAGTGTAGGGGGTCATCCAGAGGGGTGGGGTTTCAGGGTTTAGGGCAGTTCAGTGGTGCTCGGGCAGTGTAGGGAGTCGTGGTGGGGCTGGTGTTTCAGGGCTTAGGGCAGTGCAGTGGTGTTCGTTCAGTGTAGGGGGTCGTGCTGTGGCTGGTGTTTCAGGGTTTTGGGCAGAGCAGTGGTGTTTGGGCAGTGTAGGGGGTTGTGCTGGGACTGGTGTTTCAGTGTTTAGGGCAGTGCAGTGGTGTTCGGACACTGTAATGTGTCATGCGGGGGTGGTGTTTCAGCTTTTAGGGCAGTGTAGTGGTATTCGGGCGTTGTATGGGGACGTGCAGGTGGTGGTGTTTCATGATTTAGGGCAGTGCAGTGGTGTTCGGGCAGTGTAGGGGGTCTTCCTTGGGCGGTGTTTCAGGGTTTATTTCAGTGCAGTGGTGTTCGGGCAGTGCATGGGGTCTTGCTGGGACTGGTGTTTCAGGGTTTAAGGCAATACATTGTTGTCCGGGCAGTGTAGGGGGTCTTCCTAGTGCAGTGTTTCAGGGCTTAGTGCAGTGCAGTGGTGTTCGGGGTCTTCCTGGGGCTGGTTTTTCAGGGTTTAGGACAGTGCAGTGGTGTTCGGACAGTGTAGGGGGTCGTGTGGGAGAGGTGTTTCAGGGTTTAGACCAGTGCAGTGGTGTTCGGGCAGTGTAGGGGGTCATCCAGAGGGATGGGGTTTCAGGGTTTAGGGCAGTGCAGTGGTGTTTAGGCAGTGTAGGGGTCGTGCATGGGTGTGGTGTTTCAGGGTTTAAGGCAGTGCAGTGGTGTTCGGGCAGTGTAGGGGGTCGTGCAGTGGGGAGGTGTTTTATGGTTTAGGGCAGTGCAGTGGTGTTCGGGCAGTGTAAGGGGTCATGCAGGGGGGTGGTGTTTCAGGGTTTAGGCAGTGCAGTGGTGTTCGGGCAGTGTAGGGAGTCGTGGTGGGCTTGTGTTTCAGGGTTTAGGACAGTGCAGTGGTGTTCGTTCAGTGTAGGGGGTCGTGCTGTGGCTGGTGTTTCAGGGTTTTGGGCAGAGCAGTGGTGTTCGGGCAGTGAAGGGGGTTGTGCTGGGACTGGTGTTTCAGTGTTTAGGGCAGTGCAGTGGTGTTCGGACACTGTAATGTGTCATGCGGGGGTGGTGTTTCAGGGTTTAGGGCAGTGCAGTGGTATTCGGGCGTTGTATGGGGACGTGCAGATGGTGGTGCTTCAGGATTTAGGGCAGTGCAGTGGGGTTCAGGCAGTGCAGGGGGTCTTCCTGGGGCGGTGTTTCAGGGTTTATTTCAGTGCAGTGGTGTTCGGGAAGTGTAGGGGGTCTTCTGGGGGCTGGTGTTTCAGGGTTTAGGACAGTGAAGTGGTGTTCGGGCAGTGTAGGGGGTCGTGTGGGGGAGGTGTTTCAGGGTATAGGGCAGTGCAGTGGTTTTCGTGCAGTGTAGGGGTCGTGCGGGGGTAGTGTTTCAGGGTTTAGGGCAGTGCAGTGGTGTTCGGGCAGTGTAGGGGTCGTGCTGGGGCTAGTGTTTCAGGGTTTAGGGCAGTGCAGTGGTGTTCGGGCAGTATTGGGAGTCTTGGTGAAGCTGGTGTTTTAGGGTTTAGGGCAGTGCAGTGGTGTTCGGACACTGTAGGAGGTCGTGCTGGGGCAGGTGTTTTAGGGTTTAGGGCAGTGCAATGGTGTTTGGGCAGTGAAGTGGTTCGTGTTGGGGCTGGTGTTTCAGGGTTTAGGGCAGTGCTGTGGTGATCGGGCAGTGTAGGGGTTCATGCTGGGGCTGGTGTTCCAGGGTTTAGGGCAGTGCAGTGGTGTTTGGGCAGTGTAATGGGTCGTGCGGGTATGGTGTTTCAGGGTTGAGGGCAGTGCAGTGGTGTTCGGACACTGTAATGTGTCATGCGGGGGGTGGTGTTTCAGGGTTTAGGGCAGTGCAGTGGTATTCGGGCGTTGTATGGGGACGTGCAGGTGGTGGTGTTTCAGGATTTTGGGCAGTGCAGTGGTGTTTGGGCAGTGTAGGGGGTCTTCCTTGGGCGGTGTTTCAGGGTTAATTTCAGTGCAGTGGTGTCCGGGCAGTGTAGGGGGTCTTCCTAGGGCAGTGTTTCAGGGCTTAGTGCAGAGCAGTGGTGTTCGGGGTCTTCCTGGGGCTGATTTTTCAGGGTTTAGGACAGTGCATTGGTGTTCGGACAGTGTAGGGGTTCGTGTGGGAGAGGTGTTTCAGGGTTTAGACCAGTGCAGTGGTGTTGGGGCAGTGTAGGGGGTCATCCAGAGGGGTGGGGTTTCAGGGTTTAGGGCAGTTCAGTGGTGCTCGGGCAGTGTAGGGAGTCGTGGTGGGGCTGGTGTTTCAGGGCTTAGGGCAGTGCAGTGGTGTTCGTTCAGTGTAGGGGGTCGTGCTGTGGCTGGTGTTTCAGGGTTTTGGGCAGAGCAGTGGTGCTTGGGCAGTGTAGGGGGTTGTGCTGGGACTGGTGTTTCAGTGTTTAGGGCAGTGCAGTGGTGTTCGGACACTGTAATGTGTCATGCGGGGGTGGTGTTTCAGCGTTTAGGGCAGTGTAGTGGTATTCGGGCGTTGTATGGGGACGTGCAGGTGGTGGTGTTTCATGATTTAGGGCAGTGCAGTGGTGTTCGGGCAGTGTAGGGGGTCTTCCTTGGGCGGTGTTTCAGGGTTTATTTCAGTGCAGTGGTGTTCGGGCAGTGCATGGGGTCTTGCTGGGACTGGTGTTTCAGGGTTTAAGGCAATACATTGTTGTCCGGGCAGTGTAGGGGGTCTTCCTAGTGCAGTGTTTCAGGGCTTAGTGCAGTGCAGTGGTGTTCGGGGTCTTCCTGGGGCTGGTTTTTCAGGGTTTAGGACAGTGCAGTGGTGTTCGGACAGTGTAGGGGGTCGTGTGGGAGAGGTGTTTCAGGGTTTAGACCAGTGCAGTGGTGTTCGGGCAGTGTAGGGGGTCATCCAGAGGGATGGGGTTTCAGGGTTTAGGGCAGTGCAGTGGTGTTTAGGCAGTGTAGGGGTCGTGCATGGGTGTGGTGTTTCAGGGTTTAGGGCAGTGCAGTGGTGTTCGGGCAGTGTAGGGGGTCGTGCAGTGGGGAGGTGTTTTATGGTTTAGGGCAGTGCAGTGGTGTTCGGGCAGTGTAAGGGGTCATGCAGGGGGGTGGTGTTTCAGGGTTTAGGCAGTGCAGTGGTGTTCGGGCAGTGTAGGGAGTCGTGGTGGGCTTGTGTTTCAGGGTTTAGGGCAGTGCAGTGGTGTTCGTTCAGTGTAGGGGGTCGTGCTGTGGCTGGTGTTTCAGGGTTTTGGGCAGAGCAGTGGTGTTCGGGCAGTGTAGGGGGTTGTGCTGGGACTGGTGTTTCAGTGTTTAGGGCAGTGCAGTGGTGTTCGGACACTGTAATGTGTCATGCGGGGGTGGTGTTTCAGGGTTTAGGGCAGTGCAGTGGTATTCGGGCGTTGTATGGGGACGTGCAGATGGTGGTGCTTCAGGATTTAGGGCAGTGCAGTGGGGTTCAGGCAGTGCAGGGGGTCTTCCTGGGGCGGTGTTTCAGGGTTTATTTCAGTGCAGTGGTGTTCGGGAAGTGTAGGGGGTCTTCTGGGGGCTGGTGTTTCAGGGTTTAGGACAGTGAAGTGGTGTTCGGGCAGTGTAGGGGGTCGTGTGGGGGAGGTGTTTCAGGGTATAGGGCAGTGCAGTGGTTTTCGTGCAGTGTAGGGGTCGTGCGGGGGTAGTGTTTCAGGGTTTAGGGCAGTGCAGTGGTGTTCGGGCAGTGTAGGGGTCGTGCTGGGGCTAGTGTTTCAGGGTTTAGGGCAGTGCAGTGGTGTTCGGGCAGTATTGGGAGTCTTGGTGAAGCTGGTGTTTTAGGGTTTAGGGCAGTGCAGTGGTGTTCGGACACTGTAGGAGGTCGTGCTGGGGCAGGTGTTTTAGGGTTTAGGGCAGTGCAATGGTGTTTGGGCAGTGAAGTGGTTCGTGTTGGGGCTGGTGTTTCAGGGTTTAGGGCAGTGCTGTGGTGATCGGGCAGTGTAGGGGTTCATGCTGGGGCTGGTGTTCCAGGGTTTAGGGCAGTGCAGTGGTGTTTGGGCAGTGTAATGGGTCGTGCGGGTATGGTGTTTCAGGGTTTAGGGCAGTGCAGTTTTGTTCGGGCACTGTAGGGGTCGTGCTTGGGGTAGTGTTTCAGGGATTAGGGCAGTGCAGTGGTGTTTGGGCAGTGTAGGAGGTCTTGCTGGGGCTGGTGTTTCAGGGTTTAGACCAGTGCAGTGGTGTTTGGGCAGTGTAGGGGCTCATCTAGAGGGGTGGGGTTTCAGGGTTTCAGGCAGTGCAGTGGTGTTTAGGCAGTGTAGGGGGTCATGCAGGGGTGTGGTGTTTCAGGGTTTAAGGCAGTGCAGTGGTGTTCAGGCAGTGTAGGGGGTCATGCAGTGGGGAGGTGTTTCAGGGTTTAGGGCAGTGCAGTGGTGTTTGGGCATTGTAGGGGGTCGTGCAGGGGGGTGGTGTTTCAGGGTTTAGGGCAGTGCAGTGGTGTTCGGGCAGTGTAGGGAGTCGTGGTGGGGCTGGTGTTTCAGGGTTTAGGGCAGTGCAGTGGTGTTCGGGCAGTGTAGGGGGTTGTGCTGGGGCTGGTGTTTCAGTGTTTTGGGCAGAGCAGTGGTTTTCGGGCAGAGTAGAGGGTTGTGCTGGGACTGGTGTTTCAGGGTTTAGGGCAATGCAGTGGTGTTCGGGCAGTGTAGGGGGTCTTCCTGGGGCGGTGTTTCAGGGCTTAGTGCAGTGCAGTGGTGTTCGGGGTATTCCTGGGGCTGGTGTTTCAGGGTTTTGGATAGTGCAGTGGTGTTCGGGCAGTGTAGGGGGTCATCCAGAGGGGTGGGGTTTCAGGGTTTAGGGCAATGCAGTGGTGTTCGGGCAGTGTAAGGGGTCTTCCTGGGGCGGTGTTTCAGGGCTTCGTGCAGTGCAGTGGTGTTCGGGGTATTCCTGGGGCTGGTGTTTCAGGGTTTAGACCAGTGCAGTGGTGTTCGGGCAGTGTAGGGGGTCATCCAGAGGGGTGGGGTTTCAGGGTTTAGGGCAATGCAGTGGTGTTCGGGCAGTGTTAGGGGTCTTTCTGGGGTGGTGTTTCAGGGCTTAGTGCAGTGCAGTGGTGTTCGGGGTCTTCCTGGGGCTGGTGTTTCAGGGATTAGGACAGTGCAGTGGTGTTCGTGCAGTGTAGGGGTCGTGCGGGGGTAATGTTTCAGGGTTTAGGGCAGTGCAGTGGTGTTAGGGCAGTGTAGGGGTCGTGCTGGGGCTAGTGTTTCAGGGTTTAGGGCAGTGCAGTGGTGTTCGGGCAGTATTGGGGGTCTTGGTGAAGCTGGTGTTTTAGGGTTTAGGGCAGTGCAGTGGTGTTCGGGCACTGTAATGTGTCGAGCGGGGGTGGTGTTTCAGGGTTTAGGGCAGTGCAGTGGTGTTCGGGAGTTGTATGGGAATGTGCAGGGGGTGGTGTTTCAGGATTTAGGGCAGTGCAGTGGTATTTAGGCAGTGCAGGGGGTCTTGCTGGGACTGGTGTTTCAGGGTTTAAGGCACTGCATTGTTGTCCGGGCAGTGTAGGGGGTCTTCCTGGGGCAGTGTTTCAGGGCTTAGTGCAGTGCAGTGGTGTTCGTGGTCTTCCTGGGGCTGGTTTTTCAGGGTTTAGGACAGTGCAGTGGTGTTCGGACAGTGTAGTGGGTCTTGCTGAGGATAGTGTTTCAGGTTTTAGGGCAGTGCAGTGGCGTTCGGGCAGTGTAGCGGGTTGTGCTGGGATGGTGTTTCAGGGTTTAGGGCAGTGCAGTGGTGTTCGGGCAGTGTAGGGGGTGGTGCTGGGGTTGGTGTTTCAGGGTTAAGGGCAGTGCAGTGGTATTCGGGCAGTGTAGGGGGTCGTGCTGGGGGTGGTGTTTCAGGGTTGAGGGCAGTGCAGTGGGGTTTAGGCAGTGTAGGTGGATGTGCTGGGGGTAGTTGTTTTAGGGTTTAGGGCAGTGCAGTGGGGTTCGGGCAGTGTAGGGGTCATGCTGGGGCTGGTGTTTCAGGGTATAGGGCAGTGCAGTGGTCTTCGGGCAGTGTAGAGGGTCGTGCTGGGGCTGATGTTTCAGGGTTTAGGGCAGTGCAGTGGTGTTTAGGCAGAGTATGGGGTCATGCTGGGGCTGGTGTTTCAGGGTTTTAGGCAGTGCAGTGGTATTCGGGCAAAGAAGGGGGTCTTGCTGGAGCTGGCATTTCAGGGTTTAGGGCAGTGCAGTGGTGTTCGGGCAGTGTAGGGGGTAGTGCTGAGGGTGGCCTTTCAGGGTTTAGAGTAGTGCAGTGGTGTTCGGGCAGTGTAGGGGGTTGTGCTGGAGCTGGTGTTTCAGCGTTTAGGGCAGTGCAGTGGTGTTCGGGCAGTGTAGGGGGTCATACTGGGGCTGGTGTTTCAGGGTTTATTGTGGTGCAGTGGTGTTCCGGCAGTGTAGGGGGTCATGCTGGGGGTAGTGTTTCAGGGTTTAGGGCAGAAAAGTGGTGTTCGGCCAGTGTAGGGGTCATGCTGAGGGTGGTGTTTTAGGGTTTAGGGCAGAGCAGTGGTGTTCAGGCAGTGTAGGGGTCATGCTGAGTGGGGTGTTTCAGGGTTTAGGGCAGGGCATTGGTGTTCGGGCAGTGTAGGGAGTCATGCAGGGGTGATGTTTCAGGGTTTAGGGCAGTGCAGTGGTGCTCAGGCAGTGTAGGCGGTCGTGCAGGTAGTTGTGTTTCAGGTTTTAGGGCAGTGCAGTGGTGTGTGGGCAGTGTAGGGGGTCTTACTGGGGGTGGTGTTTCAGGGTTTAGGGCAGTGCAGTGGTGTTCGGGCAGTGTAGGGGGTCATGCTGGGGCTGGTGTTTCAGGGTTTAGGGCAGTGGTGTTCGGGCAGTGTAGGGGGTCTTGCTGGGGGTGGTGTTTCAGGGTTTAGGGCAGTGCAGTGGTGTTTGTGTAGTGTATAGGCTAATGCTGGTGGTAGTGTTTTAAGGTTTAGGGTAGTGCAGTGATGTTTTTGTAGTGTAGGGGGTTGTGCGGGGGGTAGTGTTTTAGGGTTTAGGGCAGTGCAGTGATGTTTGTGTAGTGTAGGGGGTTGTGCGGGGGTAGTGTTTTAGGGTTTAGGGTAGTGCAGTTGTGTTTGGGTAGTGTAGGGGGTCGTGCTGGAGCAGTCTTTTAGGGTTTAGTGTAGTGCAGTTGTGTTTGGTTAGTGTAGGGGGTCGTGCTGGGGTAGTGTTTTAGGGTTTAGGGTAGTACAGTGGTGTTGGTGTAGTGTAGGTGGTCGTGCTGGGGGTAGGGATTTAGGGTTTATGGTAGTACAGTGGTGTTTGGGTAGTGTAGTGGGTCATGCTTAGGGTAGATTTAGGGTTTTGGGTAGTGCAGTTGTGTTTGGGAAGTGTAGGGCGTCGTGCTGGTGTAGATTTAGGGTTTAGGGTAGTGCAGTGGTGTTTGGGTAGCGTAGGGGGTCGTGCTGGGGTAGATTTATGGTTTAGGGTCGTGCAGTGGTGTTTGGGTAGTGTAGGGGGTAGTTCTGGGGGTGGTGTTTTAGGGTTTAGGGCAGTGCAGTGGTGTTTGGGCAGTGTAGGGCGTCGTGCTGGGGGTGTTGTTTCAGGGTGTAGGGCAGTGGTGCTCAGGCAGTGTAGGGGTCATGCTGGGGGTGGTGTTTTAGGGTTTAGGGCAGTGCAGTGGTGTTCAGGTAGTGTAGGGGGTCGTGCAGGGATGGTGTTTCAGGGTTTAGTGTGGTGCAGTGGTGTTCCGGCAGTGTAGGGCGTCATGCTGGGGGTAGTGTTTCAGGGTTTAGGGCAGAAAAGTGGTGTTCTGGCAGTGTAGGGCGTCATGCTGGGGGTAGTGTTTCAGGGTTTAGGG
Source organism: Triturus cristatus (assembly GCF_964204655.1). Taxonomy (NCBI): domain Eukaryota; kingdom Metazoa; phylum Chordata; class Amphibia; order Caudata; family Salamandridae; genus Triturus; species Triturus cristatus. The sequence goes on from NC_140579.1 coordinate 890,398,180, forward strand.
CAGAAAAGTGGTGTTCGGGCAGTGTAGGGGTCATGCTGAGGGTGGTGTTTCAGGGCTTAGGGCAGGGCATTGGTGTTCGGGCAGTGTAGGGGGTCGTGCAGTGGTGATGTTTCAGGGTTTAGGGCAGTGCAGTGGTGCTCGGGCAGTGTAGTCGGTCGTGCAGGTGGTTGTGTTTCAGGTTTTAGGGCAGTGCAGTGGTGTTTGGGCAGTGTAGGGGGTCTTACTGGGGGTGGCGTTTCAGGGTTTAGGGCAGTGCAGTGGTGTTCGGGCAGTGTAGGGGGTCATGCTGGGGCTGGTGTTTCAGGGCTTAGGGCAGTGGTGTTCGGGCAGTGTAGGGGGTCTTGCTGGGGGTGGTGTTTCAGGGTTTAGTGCAGTGGTGTTCGGACGTTTTATGGGGTCGTGCGGTGGGTGGTGTTTCAGGGTTTAGGGCAGTGCAGTTTTGTTCGGGCAGTGTAGGGGGTCATGCAGGGAGTGGTGTTTCAGGGTTTAGGGCAGTTCAGTGGTGTTCGGGCAGTGTAGGGTGTCATGCTTGGGGTGGTGTTTTAGGGTTTAGGGCAGTGCAGTGGTGTTCGGCAGTGTTGGGGTCGTTCTGGGGGTGGTGTTTCAGTATTTAAGGCAGTACAGTGGTGTTCGGGCACTGTAGGGAGTCGTGCTGAGGGTGGTGTTTCAGGGTTTAGGGTAGTGCAGTGGTGTTCAGGCAGTGTAGGGGGTCATACTGGGGCTGGTGCTTCAGGGTTTAGGGCAGTGCAGTGGTGGTCGGGCAGTGTAGGGGGTCATGCTGGGGCTGGTGTTTCAGGGTTTAGGGCAGTGCAGTGGTGTTCGAGCAGTGTACGGGGTCGTGCTGGGGCTGGTGTTTCAGGGTTTAGGGCAGTGCAGTGGTGTTTGTGTAGTGTAGGGGCTCATGCTGGTGGTAGTGTTTTAAGGTTTAGGGTAGTGCAGTGATGTTTGTGTAGTGTAGGGGCTCGTGCTTGGGGTAGTTTTAGGTTTTATGGCAGTGCAGTGTTGTTTGTGTAGTGTAGGTGGTCATGCTGGGGGTAGTGTTTTAGGGTTTAGGGCAGTGCAGTGGTGTTTGTGTAGTGTTTGGGGCTGTGTGGGGGTAGTGTTTTAGGGTTTAGGGTAGTGCAGTCGTGTTTGGGTAGTGCAGGGGGTCATGCTGGGGCAGTGTTTTAGGGTTTAGGGTAGTGCAGTGGTGTTTGGTTAGTGTAGGGGGTCGTGCTGGGGTAGTGTTTTAGGGTTTAGGGTAGTACATTGCTGTTGGTGTAGTGTAGGTGGTCGTGCTGGGGGTAAGGGTTTAGGGTTTATGGTAGTACAGTGGTGTTTGGGTAGTGTAGTGGGTCGTGCTTAGGGTAGATTTAGGGTTTTGGGTAGTGCAGTTGTGTTTAGGAAGTGTAGGGTGTCGTGCTGGGTGTAGATTTAGGGTTTAGGGTAGTGCAGTGGTGTTTGGGTAGTGTAGGGGGTCGTGCTGGGGTAGATTTATGGTTTAGGGTAGTGCAGTGGTGTTTGGGTAGTGTAGGGTGTAGTGCTGGGGGTGGTGTTTTAGTGTTTAGGGCAGTGCAGTGGTTTTCGGGCAGTGTAAGGGTCGTGCTGGGGCTAGTGTTTCAGGGTTTAGGGCAGTGCAGTGGTGTTCGGGCAGTATTGGGAGTCTTGGTGAAGCTGGTGTTTTAGGGTTTAGGGCAGTACAGTGGTGTTCGGGCACTGTAGGAGGTCGTGCTGGGGCAGGTGTTTCAGGGTTTAGGGCAGTGCAATGGTGTTCGGGCAGTGTAGGGGGTTGTGTGGGGGAGGTGTTTCAGGGCTTAGGGCAGTGCAGTGCAGTGGTTTTTGGGCAGTGTAGGGGTCGTGCGGGGTTAGTGTTTCAGGGTTTAGGGCACTGCAGTGGTGTTCGGGCACTGTAGGAGGTCGTGCTGGGGCAGGTGTTTCAGGGTTTAGGGCAGTGCAATGGTGTTTGGGCAGTGTAGTGTTTCGTGTTGGGGCTGGTGTTTCAGGGTTTAGGGCAGTGCAGTGGTGATCGGGCAGTGTAGGGGTTCGTGCTGGGGCTGGTGTTCCAGGGTTTAGGGCAGTGCAGTTGTGTTTGGGCAGTGTAGGGGGTTGTGCGGGGGTCATGTTTCAGGGTTTTGGGCAGTGCAGTGGTTTTTGGGCAGTGTAGCGGGTCTTGCTGGGGCTGGTGTTTCAGGGTTTAGGGCAGTGCAGTGGTGTTCGGGCAGTGTAATGGGTCATGCGGGGATGGTGTTTCAGGGTTTAGGGCAGTGCAGTTTTGTTCGGGCACTGTAGGGGGTCGTGCTTGGGGTAGTGTTTCAGGGTTTAGGGCAGTGCAGTGGTGTTTGGGCAGTGTAGGAGGTCTTGCTGGGGCTGGTGTTTCAGGGTTTAGGGCAGTGCAGTGGTGTTCGGACACTGTAATGTGTCATGCGGGGGGTGGTGTTTCAGGGTTTAGGGCAGTGCAGTGGTATTCGGGCGTTGTATGGGGACGTGCAGGTGGTGGTGTTTCAGGATTTTGGGCAGTGCAGTGGTGTTTGGGCAGTGTAGGGGGTCTTCCTTGGGCGGTGTTTCAGGGTTAATTTCAGTGCAGTGGTGTCCGGGCAGTGTAGGGGGTCTTCCTAGGGCAGTGTTTCAGGGCTTAGTGCAGAGCAGTGGTGTTCGGGGTCTTCCTGGGGCTGATTTTTCAGGGTTTAGGACAGTGCATTGGTGTTCGGACAGTGTAGGGGTTCGTGTGGGAGAGGTGTTTCAGGGTTTAGACCAGTGCAGTGGTGTTGGGGCAGTGTAGGGGGTCATCCAGAGGGGTGGGGTTTCAGGGTTTAGGGCAGTTCAGTGGTGCTCGGGCAGTGTAGGGAGTCGTGGTGGGGCTGGTGTTTCAGGGCTTAGGGCAGTGCAGTGGTGTTCGTTCAGTGTAGGGGGTCGTGCTGTGGCTGGTGTTTCAGGGTTTTGGGCAGAGCAGTGGTGTTTGGGCAGTGTAGGGGGTTGTGCTGGGACTGGTGTTTCAGTGTTTAGGGCAGTGCAGTGGTGTTCGGACACTGTAATGTGTCATGCGGGGGTGGTGTTTCAGCGTTTAGGGCAGTGTAGTGGTATTCGGGCGTTGTATGGGGACGTGCAGGTGGTGGTGTTTCATGATTTAGGGCAGTGCAGTGGTGTTCGGGCAGTGTAGGGGGTCTTCCTTGGGCGGTGTTTCAGGGTTTATTTCAGTGCAGTGGTGTTCGGGCAGTGCATGGGGTCTTGCTGGGACTGGTGTTTCAGGGTTTAAGGCAATACATTGTTGTCCGGGCAGTGTAGGGGGTCTTCCTAGTGCAGTGTTTCAGGGCTTAGTGCAGTGCAGTGGTGTTCGGGGTCTTCCTGGGGCTGGTTTTTCAGGGTTTAGGACAGTGCAGTGGTGTTCGGACAGTGTAGGGGGTCGTGTGGGAGAGGTGTTTCAGGGTTTAGACCAGTGCAGTGGTGTTCGGGCAGTGTAGGGGGTCATCCAGAGGGATGGGGTTTCAGGGTTTAGGGCAGTGCAGTGGTGTTTAGGCAGTGTAGGGGTCGTGCATGGGTGTGGTGTTTCAGGGTTTAAGGCAGTGCAGTGGTGTTCGGGCAGTGTAGGGGGTCGTGCAGTGGGGAGGTGTTTTATGGTTTAGGGCAGTGCAGTGGTGTTCGGGCAGTGTAAGGGGTCATGCAGGGGGGTGGTGTTTCAGGGTTTAGGCAGTGCAGTGGTGTTCGGGCAGTGTAGGGAGTCGTGGTGGGCTTGTGTTTCAGGGTTTAGGGCAGTGCAGTGGTGTTCGTTCAGTGTAGGGGGTCGTGCTGTGGCTGGTGTTTCAGGGTTTTGGGCAGAGCAGTGGTGTTCGGGCAGTGTAGGGGGTTGTGCTGGGACTGGTGTTTCAGTGTTTAGGGCAGTGCAGTGGTGTTCGGACACTGTAATGTGTCATGCGGGGGTGGTGTTTCAGGGTTTAGGGCAGTGCAGTGGTATTCGGGCGTTGTATGGGGACGTGCAGATGGTGGTGCTTCAGGATTTAGGGCAGTGCAGTGGGGTTCAGGCAGTGCAGGGGGTCTTCCTGGGGCGGTGTTTCAGGGTTTATTTCAGTGCAGTGGTGTTCGGGAAGTGTAGGGGGTCTTCTGGGGGCTGGTGTTTCAGGGTTTAGGACAGTGAAGTGGTGTTCGGGCAGTGTAGGGGGTCGTGTGGGGGAGGTGTTTCAGGGTATAGGGCAGTGCAGTGGTTTTCGTGCAGTGTAGGGGTCGTGCGGGGGTAGTGTTTCAGGGTTTAGGGCAGTGCAGTGGTGTTCGGGCAGTGTAGGGGTCGTGCTGGGGCTAGTGTTTCAGGGTTTAGGGCAGTGCAGTGGTGTTCGGGCAGTATTGGGAGTCTTGGTGAAGCTGGTGTTTTAGGGTTTAGGGCAGTGCAGTGGTGTTCGGACACTGTAGGAGGTCGTGCTGGGGCAGGTGTTTTAGGGTTTAGGGCAGTGCAATGGTGTTTGGGCAGTGAAGTGGTTCGTGTTGGGGCTGGTGTTTCAGGGTTTAGGGCAGTGCTGTGGTGATCGGGCAGTGTAGGGGTTCATGCTGGGGCTGGTGTTCCAGGGTTTAGGGCAGTGCAGTGGTGTTTGGGCAGTGTAATGGGTCGTGCGGGTATGGTGTTTCAGGGTTTAGGGCAGTGCAGTTTTGTTCGGGCACTGTAGGGGTCGTGCTTGGGGTAGTGTTTCAGGGATTAGGGCAGTGCAGTGGTGTTTGGGCAGTGTAGGAGGTCTTGCTGGGGCTGGTGTTTCAGGGTTTAGACCAGTGCAGTGGTGTTTGGGCAGTGTAGGGGCTCATCTAGAGGGGTGGGGTTTCAGGGTTTCAGGCAGTGCAGTGGTGTTTAGGCAGTGTAGGGGGTCATGCAGGGGTGTGGTGTTTCAGGGTTTAAGGCAGTGCAGTGGTGTTCAGGCAGTGTAGGGGGTCGTGCAGTGGGGAGGTGTTTCAGGGTTTAGGGCAGTGCAGTGGTGTTTGGGCATTGTAGGGGGTCGTGCAGGGGGGTGGTGTTTCAGGGTTTAGGGCAGTGCAGTGGTGTTCGGGCAGTGTAGGGAGTCGTGGTGGGGCTGGTGTTTCAGGGTTTAGGGCAGTGCAGTGGTGTTCGGGCAGTGTAGGGGGTTGTGCTGGGGCTGGTGTTTCAGTGTTTTGGGCAGAGCAGTGGTTTTCGGGCAGAGTAGAGGGTTGTGCTGGGACTGGTGTTTCAGGGTTTAGGGCAATGCAGTGGTGTTCGGGCAGTGTAGGGGGTCTTCCTGGGGCGGTGTTTCAGGGCTTAGTGCAGTGCAGTGGTGTTCGGGGTATTCCTGGGGCTGGTGTTTCAGGGTTTTGGATAGTGCAGTGGTGTTCGGGCAGTGTAGGGGGTCATCCAGAGGGGTGGGGTTTCAGGGTTTAGGGCAATGCAGTGGTGTTCGGGCAGTGTAAGGGGTCTTCCTGGGGCGGTGTTTCAGGGCTTAGTGCAGTGCAGTGGTGTTCGGGGTATTCCTGGGGCTGGTGTTTCAGGGTTTAGACCAGTGCAGTGGTGTTCGGGCAGTGTAGGGGGTCATCCAGAGGGGTGGGGTTTCAGGGTTTAGGGCAATGCAGTGGTGTTCGGGCAGTGTTAGGGGTCTTTCTGGGGCGGTGTTTCAGGGCTTAGTGCAGTGCAGTGGTGTTCGGGGTCTTCCTGGGGCTGGTGTTTCAGGGATTAGGACAGTGCAGTGGTGTTCGTGCAGTGTAGGGGTCGTGCGGGGGTAATGTTTCAGGGTTTAGGGCAGTGCAGTGGTGTTAGGGCAGTGTAGGGGTCGTGCTGGGGCTAGTGTTTCAGGGTTTAGGGCAGTGCAGTGGTGTTCGGGCAGTATTGGGGGTCTTGGTGAAGCTGGTGTTTTAGGGTTTAGGGCAGTGCAGTGGTGTTCGGGCACTGTAATGTGTCGAGCGGGGGTGGTGTTTCAGGGTTTAGGGCAGTGCAGTGGTGTTCGGGAGTTGTATGGGAATGTGCAGGGGGTGGTGTTTCAGGATTTAGGGCAGTGCAGTGGTATTTAGGCAGTGCAGGGGGTCTTGCTGGGACTGGTGTTTCAGGGTTTAAGGCACTGCATTGTTGTCCGGGCAGTGTAGGGGGTCTTCCTGGGGCAGTGTTTCAGGGCTTAGTGCAGTGCAGTGGTGTTCGTGGTCTTCCTGGGGCTGGTTTTTCAGGGTTTAGGACAGTGCAGTGGTGTTCGGACAGTGTAGTGGGTCTTGCTGAGGATAGTGTTTCAGGTTTTAGGGCAGTGCAGTGGCGTTCGGGCAGTGTAGCGGGTTGTGCTGGGATGGTGTTTCAGGGTTTAGGGCAGTGCAGTGGTGTTCGGGCAGTGTAGGGGGTGGTGCTGGGGTTGGTGTTTCAGGGTTAAGGGCAGTGCAGTGGTATTCGGGCAGTGTAGGGGGTCGTGCTGGGGGTGGTGTTTCAGGGTTGAGGGCAGTGCAGTGGGGTTTAGGCAGTGTAGGTGGATGTGCTGGGGGTAGTTGTTTTAGGGTTTAGGGCAGTGCAGTGGGGTTCGGGCAGTGTAGGGGTCATGCTGGGGCTGGTGTTTCAGGGTATAGGGCAGTGCAGTGGTCTTCGGGCAGTGTAGAGGGTCGTGCTGGGGCTGATGTTTCAGGGTTTAGGGCAGTGCAGTGGTGTTTAGGCAGAGTATGGGGTCATGCTGGGGCTGGTGTTTCAGGGTTTTAGGCAGTGCAGTGGTATTCGGGCAAAGAAGGGGGTCTTGCTGGAGCTGGCATTTCAGGGTTTAGGGCAGTGCAGTGGTGTTCGGGCAGTGTAGGGGGTAGTGCTGAGGGTGGCCTTTCAGGGTTTAGAGTAGTGCAGTGGTGTTCGGGCAGTGTAGGGGGTTGTGCTGGAGCTGGTGTTTCAGCGTTTAGGGCAGTGCAGTGGTGTTCGGGCAGTGTAGGGGGTCATACTGGGGCTGGTGTTTCAGGGTTTATTGTGGTGCAGTGGTGTTCCGGCAGTGTAGGGGGTCATGCTGGGGGTAGTGTTTCAGGGTTTAGGGCAGAAAAGTGGTGTTCGGCCAGTGTAGGGGTCATGCTGAGGGTGGTGTTTTAGGGTTTAGGGCAGAGCAGTGGTGTTCAGGCAGTGTAGGGGTCATGCTGAGTGGGGTGTTTCAGGGTTTAGGGCAGGGCATTGGTGTTCGGGCAGTGTAGGGAGTCATGCAGGGGTGATGTTTCAGGGTTTAGGGCAGTGCAGTGGTGCTCAGGCAGTGTAGGCGGTCGTGCAGGTAGTTGTGTTTCAGGTTTTAGGGCAGTGCAGTGGTGTGTGGGCAGTGTAGGGGGTCTTACTGGGGGTGGTGTTTCAGGGTTTAGGGCAGTGCAGTGGTGTTCGGGCAGTGTAGGGGGTCATGCTGGGGCTGGTGTTTCAGGGTTTAGGGCAGTGGTGTTCGGGCAGTGTAGGGGGTCTTGCTGGGGGTGGTGTTTCAGGGTTTAGGGCAGTGCAGTGGTGTTTGTGTAGTGTATAGGCTAATGCTGGTGGTAGTGTTTTAAGGTTTAGGGTAGTGCAGTGATGTTTGTGTAGTGTAGGGGGTTGTGCGGGGGTAGTGTTTTAGGGTTTAGGGCAGTGCAGTGATGTGTGTGTAGTGTAGGGGGTTGTGCGGGGGTAGTGTTTTAGGGTTTAGGGTAGTGCAGTTGTGTTTGGGTAGTGTAGGGGGTCGTGCTGGAGCAGTCTTTTAGGGTTTAGTGTAGTGCAGTTGTGTTTGGTTAGTGTAGGGGGTCGTGCTGGGGTAGTGTTTTAGGGTTTAGGGTAGTACAGTGGTGTTGGTGTAGTGTAGGTGGTCGTGCTGGGGGTAGGGATTTAGGGTTTATGGTAGTACAGTGGTGTTTGGGTAGTGTAGTGGGTCATGCTTAGGGTAGATTTAGGGTTTTGGGTAGTGCAGTTGTGTTTGGGAAGTGTAGGGCGTCGTGCTGGTGTAGATTTAGGGTTTAGGGTAGTGCAGTGGTGTTTGGGTAGTGTAGGGGGTCGTGCTGGGGTAGATTTATGGTTTAGGGTCGTGCAGTGGTGTTTGGGTAGTGTAGGGGGTAGTTCTGGGGGTGGTGTTTTAGGGTTTAGGGCAGTGCAGTGGTGTTTGGGCAGTGTAGGGCGTCGTGCTGGGGGTGTTGTTTCAGGGTGTAGGGCAGTGGTGCTCAGGCAGTGTAGGGGTCATGCTGGGGGTGGTGTTTTAGGGTTTAGGGCAGTGCAGTGGTGTTCAGGTAGTGTAGGGGGTCGTGCAGGGATGGTGTTTCAGGGTTTAGTGTGGTGCAGTGGTGTTCCGGCAGTGTAGGGCGTCATGCTGGGGGTAGTGTTTCAGGGTTTAGGGCAGAAAAGTGGTGTTCTGGCAGTGTAGGGCGTCATGCTGGGGGTAGTGTTTCAGGGTTTAGGGCAGAAAAGTGGTGTTCGGGCAGTGTAGGGGTCATGCTGAGGGTGGTGTTTCAGGGCTTAGGGCAGGGCATTGGTGTTCGGGCAGTGTAGGGGGTCGTGCAGTGGTGATGTTTCAGGGTTTAGGGCAGTGCAGTGGTGCTCGGGCAGTGTAGTCGGTCGTGCAGGTGGTTGTGTTTCAGGTTTTAGGGCAGTGCAGTGGTGTTTGGGCAGTGTAGGGGGTCTTACTGGGGGTGGCGTTTCAGGGTTTAGGGCAGTGCAGTGGTGTTCGGGCAGTGTAGGGGGTCATGCTGGGGCTGGTGTTTCAGGGCTTAGGGCAGTGGTGTTCGGGCAGTGTAGGGGGTCTTGCTGGGGGTGGTGTTTCAGGGTTTAGTGCAGTGGTGTTCGGACGTTTTATGGGGTCGTGCGGTGGGTGGTGTTTCAGGGTTTAGGGCAGTGCAGTTTTGTTCGGGCAGTGTAGGGGGTCATGCAGGGAGTGGTGTTTCAGGGTTTAGGGCAGTTCAGTGGTGTTTGGGCAGTGTAGGGTGTCATGCTTGGGGTGGTGTTTTAGGGTTTAGGGCAGTGCAGTGGTGTTCGGCAGTGTTGGGGTCGTTCTGGGGATGGTGTTTCAGTATTTAAGGCAGTACAGTGGTGTTCGGGCACTGTAGGGAGTCGTGCTGAGGGTGGTGTTTCAGGGTTTAGGGTAGTGCAGTGGTGTTCAGGCAGTGTAGGGGGTCATACTGGGGCTGGTGCTTCAGGGTTTAGGGCAGTGCAGTGGTGGTCGGGCAGTGTAGGGGGTCATGCTGGGGCTGGTGTTTCAGGGTTTAGGGCAGTGCAGTGGTGTTCGAGCAGTGTACGGGGTCGTGCTGGGGCTGGTGTTTCAGGGTTTAGGGCAGTGCAGTGGTGTTTGTGTAGTGTAGGGGCTCATGCTGGTGGTAGTGTTTTAAGGTTTAGGGTAGTGCAGTGATGTTTGTGTAGTGTAGGGGGTCGTGCTTGGGGTAGTTTTAGGTTTTATGGCAGTGCAGTGTTGTTTGTGTAGTGTAGTTGGTCATGCTGGGGGTAGTGTTTTAGGGTTTAGGGCAGTGCAGTGGTGTTTGTGTAGTGTTTGGGGCTGTGTGGGGGTAGTGTTTTAGGGTTTAGGGTAGTGCAGTCGTGTTTGGGTAGTGCAGGGGGTCATGCTGGGGCAGTGTTTTAGGGTTTAGGGTAGTGCAGTGGTGTTTGGTTAGTGTAGGGGGTCGTGCTGGGGTAGTGTTTTAGGGTTTAGGGTAGTACATTGCTGTTGGTGTAGTGTAGGTGGTCGTGCTGGGGGTAAGGGTTTAGGGTTTATGGTAGTACAGTGGTGTTTGGGTAGTGTAGTGGGTCGTGCTTAGGGTAGATTTAGGGTTTTGGGTAGTGCAGTTGTGTTTAGGAAGTGTAGGGTGTCGTGCTGGGTGTAGATTTAGGGTTTAGGGTAGTGCAGTGGTGTTTGGGTAGTGTAGGGGGTCGTGCTGGGGTAGATTTATGGTTTAGGGTAGTGCAGTGGTGTTTGGGTAGTGTAGGGTGTAGTGCTGGGGGTGGTGTTTTAGTGTTTAGGGCAGTGCAGTGGTTTTCGGGCAGTGTAAGGGTCGTGCTGGGGCTAGTGTTTCAGGGTTTAGGGCAGTGCAGTGGTGTTCGGGCAGTATTGGGAGTCTTGGTGAAGCTGGTGTTTTAGGGTTTAGGGCAGTACAGTGGTGTTCGGGCACTGTAGGAGGTCGTGCTGGGGCAGGTGTTTCAGGGTTTAGGGCAGTGCAATGGTGTTCGGGCAGTGTAGGGGGTTGTGTGGGGGAGGTGTTTCAGGGCTTAGGGCAGTGCAGTGCAGTGGTTTTTGGGCAGTGTAGGGGTCGTGCGGGGTTAGTGTTTCAGGGTTTAGGGCACTGCAGTGGTGTTCGGGCACTGTAGGAGGTCGTGCTGGGGCAGGTGTTTCAGGGTTTAGGGCAGTGCAATGGTGTTTGGGCAGTGTAGTGTTTCGTGTTGGGGCTGGTGTTTCAGGGTTTAGGGCAGTGCAGTGGTGATCGGGCAGTGTAGGGGTTCGTGCTGGGGCTGGTGTTCCAGGGTTTAGGGCAGTGCAGTTGTGTTTGGGCAGTGTAGGGGGTTGTGCGGGGGTCATGTTTCAGGGTTTTGGGCAGTGCAGTGGTTTTTGGGCAGTGTAGCGGGTCTTGCTGGGGCTGGTGTTTCAGGGTTTAGGGCAGTGCAGTGGTGTTCGGGCAGTGTAATGGGTCATGCGGGGATGGTGTTTCAGGGTTTAGGGCAGTGCAGTTTTGTTCGGGCACTGTAGGGGGTCGTGCTTGGGGTAGTGTTTCAGGGTTTAGGGCAGTGCAGTGGTGTTTGGGCAGTGTAGGAGGTCTTGCTGGGGCTGGTGTTTCAGGGTTTAGACCAGTGCAGTGGTGTTCGGGCAGTGTAGGGGGTCATCCAGAGGGGTGGGGTTTCAGGGTTTCGGGCAGTGCAGTGGTGTTTAGGCAGTGTAGGGGGTCAAGCAGGGGTGGTGTTTCAGGGTTTAGGGCAGTGCAGTGGTGTTCGGGCAGTGTAGGGGGTCATGCAGTGGGGAGGTGTTTCAGGGTTTAGGGCAGTGCAGTGGTCTTCGGGCAGTGTAGGGGGTCATGCAGGGGGGTGGTGTTTCAGGGTTTAGGGCAGTGCAGTGGTGTTCGGGCAGTGTAGGGAGTCGTGGTGTGGCTGGTGATTCAGGGTTTAGGGCAGGGCAGTGGTGTTCGGGCAGTGTAGCGGGTTGTGCGGGGGTTGTGTTTCAGGGTTTAGGGCAGTGTAGTGGTATCCGGGCGTTGTATGGGGATGTGCAGGTGGTGGTGTTTCAGGATTTTGGGCAGTGCAGTGGGGTTAGGGCAGTGCAGGGGGTTTTCCTGGGGCAGTGTTTCAGGGTTTATTTCAGTGCAGTGGTGTTCGGGAAGTGTAGGGGGTCTTCCGGGGGCTGGTGTTTCAGGGTTTAGGACAGTGCAGTGGTTTTCGTGCAGTGTAGGGGTCGTGTGGGGGAGGTGTTTCAGGGTTTAGGGCAGTGCAGTGGTTTTTGTGCAGTGTAGGGGTCGTGCGGGGGGATTGTTTCAGGGTTTAGGGCAGTGCAGTGGTGTTTGGGCAGTGTAGGGGTCGTGCTGGGGCTAGTGTTTCAGGGATTAGGGCAGTGCAGTGGTGCTCGGTCAGTATTGGGGGTCTTGGTGAAGCTGGTGTTTTAGGGTTTAGGGCAGTGCAGTGGTGTTCGGGCACTGTAGGAGGTCGTGCTGGGGCTGGTGTTTCAGGGTTTTGGGCAGAGCAGTGGTGTTCGGGCAGTGTAGGGGGTTGTGCTGGGACTGGTGTTTCAGTGTTTAGGGCAGTGCAGTGCGGTTCGGACACTGTAATGTGTCATGCGGGGGTGGTGTTTCAGGGTTTAGTGCAGTGCAGTGGTATTCGGGCGTTGTATGGGGACGTGCAGATGGTGGTGTTTCAGGATTTAGGGCAGTGCAGGGGGTCTTCCTGGGGCGGTGTTTCAGGGTTTATTTCAGTGCAGTGGTGTTCGGGAAGTGTAGGGGGTCTTCTGGGGGCTGGTGTTTCAGGGTTTAGGACAGTGAAGTGGTGTTCGGGCAGTGTAGTGGGTCGTGTGGGGGAGGTGTTTCAGGGTTTAGGGCAGTGCAGTGGTTTTCGGGCAGTGTAGGGGTCGTGCGGGGGTAATGTTTCAGGGTTTAGGGCAGTGCAGTGGTTTTCGGGCAGTGTAAGGGTCGTGCTGGGGCTAGTGTTTCAGGGTTTAGGGCAGTGCAGTGGTGTTCGGGCAGTATAGGGAGTCTTTGTGAAGCTGGTGTTTTAGGGTTTAGGGCAGTGCAGTGGTGTTTGGGCACTGTAGGAGGTCGTGCTGGGGCAGGTGTTTCAGGGTTTAGACCAGTGCAGTGGTGTTCGGGCAGTGTAGGGGGTCATCCAGAGGGGTGGGGTTTCAGGGTTTCGGGCAGTGCAGTGGTGTTTAGGCAGTGTAGGGGGTCAAGCAGGGGTGGTGTTTCAGGGTTTAGGGCAGTGCAGTGGTGTTCGGGCAGTGTAGGGGGTCATGCAGTGGGGAGGTGTTTCAGGGTTTAGGGCAGTGCAGTGGTCTTCGGGCAGTGTAGGGGGTCATGCAGGGGGGTGGTGTTTCAGGGTTTAGGGCAGTGCAGTGGTGTTCGGGCAGTGTAGGGAGTCGTGGTGTGGCTGGTGATTCAGGGTTTAGGGCAGTGCAGTGGTGTTCGGGCAGTGTAGCGGGTTGTGCGGGGGTTGTGTTTCAGGGTTTAGGGCAGTGTAGTGGTATCCGGGCGTTGTATGGGGATGTGCAGGTGGTGGTGTTTCAGGATTTTGGGCAGTGCAGTGGGGTTAGGGCAGTGCAGGGGGTTTTCCTGGGGCAGTGTTTCAGGGTTTATTTCAGTGCAGTGGTGTTCGGGAAGTGTAGGGGGTCTTCCGGGGGCTGGTGTTTCAGGGTTTAGGACAGTGCAGTGGTTTTCGTGCAGTGTAGGGGTCGTGTGGGGGAGGTGTTTCAGGGTTTAGGGCAGTGCAGTGGTTTTCGTGCAGTGTAGGGGTCGTGCGGGGGGATTGTTTCAGGGTTTAGGGCAGTGCAGTGGTGTTTGGGCAGTGTAGGGGTCGTGCTGGGGCTAGTGTTTCAGGGATTAGGGCAGTGCAGTGGTGCTCGGTCAGTATTGGGGGTCTTGGTGAAGCTGGTGTTTTAGGGTTTAGGGCAGTGCAGTGGTGTTCGGGCACTGTAGGAGGTCGTGCTGGGGCTGGTGTTTCAGGGTTTTGGGCAGAGCAGTGGTGTTCGGGCAGTGTAGGGGGTTGTGCTGGGACTGGTGTTTCAGTGTTTAGGGCAGTGCAGTGAGGTTCGGACACTGTAATGTGTCATGCGGGGGTGGTGTTTCAGGGTTTAGTGCAGTGCAGTGGTATTCGGGCGTTGTATGGGGACGTGCAGATGGTGGTGTTTCAGGATTTAGGGCTGTGCAGGGGGTCTTCCTGGGGCGGTGTTTCAGGGTTTATTTCAGTGCAGTGGTGTTCGGGAAGTGTAGGGGGTCTTCTGGGGGCTGGTGTTTCAGGGTTTAGGACAGTGAAGTGGTGTTCGGGCAGTGTAGGGGGTCGTGTGGGGGAGGTGTTTCAGGGTTTGGGCAGTGCAGTGGTTTTCGGGCAGTGTAGGGGTCGTGCGGGGGTAATGTTTCAGGGTTTAGGGCAGTGCAGTGGTTTTCGGGCAGTGTAGGGTCGTGCTGGGGCTAGTGTTTCAGGGTTTAGGGCAGTGCAGTGGTGTTCGGGCAGTATAGGGAGTCTTTGTGAAGCTGGTGTTTTAGGGTTTAGGGCAGTGCAGTGGTGTTTGGGCACTGTAGGAGGTCGTGCTGGGGCAGGTGTTTCAGGGTTTAGACCAGTGCAGTGGTGTTCGGGCAGTGTAGGGGGTCATCCAGAGGGGTGGGGTTTCAGGGTTTCGGGCAGTGCAGTGGTGTTTAGGCAGTGTAGGGGGTCAAGCAGGGGTGGTGTTTCAGGGTTTAGGGCAGTGCAGTGGTGTTCGGGCAGTGTAGGGGGTCATGCAGTGGGGAGGTGTTTCAGGGTTTAGGGCAGTGCAGTGGTCTTCGGGCAGTGTAGGGGGTCATGCAGGGGGGTGGTGTTTCAGGGATTAGGGCAGTGCAGTGGTGTTCGGGCAGTGTAGGGAGTCGTGGTGTGGCTGGTGATTCAGGGTTTAGGGCAGTGCAGTGGTGTTCGGGCAGTGTAGCGGGTTGTGCGGGGGTTGTGTTTCAGGGTTTAGGGCAGTGTAGTGGTATCCGGGCGTTGTATGGGGATGTGCAGGTGGTGGTGTTTCAGGATTTTGGGCAGTGCAGTGGGGTTAGGGCAGTGCAGGGGGTTTTCCTGGGGCAGTGTTTCAGGGTTTATTTCAGTGCAGTGGTGTTCGGGAAGTGTAGGGGGTCTTCCGGGGGCTGGTGTTTCAGGGTTTAGGACAGTGCAGTGGTTTTCGTGCAGTGTAGGGGTCGTGTGGGGGAGGTGTTTCAGGGTTTAGGGCAGTGCAGTGGTTTTCGTGCAGTGTAGGGGTCGTGCGGGGGGATTGTTTCAGGGTTTAGGGCAGTGCAGTGGTGTTTGGGCAGTGTAGGGGTCGTGCTGGGGCTAGTGTTTCAGGGATTAGGGCAGTGCAGTGGTGCTCGGTCAGTATTGGGGGTCTTGGTGAAGCTGGTGTTTTAGGGTTTAGGGCAGTGCAGTGGTGTTCGGGCACTGTAGGAGGTCGTGCTGGGGCTGGTGTTTCAGGGTTTTGGGCAGAGCAGTGGTGTTCGGGCAGTGTAGGGGGTTGTGCTGGGACTGGTGTTTCAGTGTTTAGGGCAGTGCAGTGAGGTTCGGACACTGTAATGTGTCATGCGGGGGTGGTGTTTCAGGGTTTAGTGCAGTGCAGTGGTATTCGGGCGTTGTATGGGGACGTGCAGATGGTGGTGTTTCAGGATTTAGGGCAGTGCAGGGGGTCTTCCTGGGGCGGTGTTTCAGGGTTTATTTCAGTGCAGTGGTGTTCGGGAAGTGTAGGGGGTCTTCTGGGGGCTGGTGTTTCAGGGTTTAGGACAGTGAAGTGGTGTTCGGGCAGTGTAGGGGGTCGTGTGGGGGAGGTGTTTCAGGGTTTAGGGCAGTGCAGTGGTTTTCGGGCAGTGTAGGGGTCGTGCGGGGGTAATGTTTCAGGGTTTGGGGCAGTGCAGTGGTTTTCGGGCAGTGTAAGGGTCGTGCTGGGGCTAGTGTTTCAGGGTTTAGGGCAGTGCAGTGGTGTTCGGGCAGTATAGGGAGTCTTTGTGAAGCTGGTGTTTTAGGGTTTAGGGCAGTGCAGTGGTGTTTGGGCACTGTAGGAGGTCGTGCTGGGGCAGGTGTTTCAGGGTTTAGGGCAGTGCAATGGTGTTCGGGCAGAGTAGGGGGTTGTGTGGGGGAGGTGTTTCAGGGCTTAGGGCAGTGCAGTGCAGTGTTTTTTGGGCAGTGTAGGGGTCGTGCGGGGTTAGTGTTTCAGGGTTTAGGGCACTGCAGTGGTGTTCGGGCACTGTAGGAGGTCGTGCTGGGGCAGGTGTTTCAGGGTTTAGGGTAGTGCAATGGTGTTTGGGCAGTGTAGTGGTTCGTGTTGGGGCTGGTGTTTCAGGGTTTACTGCAGTGCAGTGGTGATCGGGCAGTGTAGGGGTTCGTGCTGGGGCTGGTGTTCCAGGGTTTAGGGCAGTGCAGTTGTGTTTGGGCAGTGTAGGGGGTTATGCGGGGGTCATGTTTCAGGGTTTTGGGCAGTGCAGTGGTGTTCGGGCACTGTAATGTGGCGAGCGGGGGTGGTGTTTCAGGGTTTAGGGCAGTGCAGTGGTGTTCAGGAGTTGTATGGGAACATGCAGGGGGTGGTGTTTCAGGATTTAGGGCAGTGCAGTGGCATTCGTGCAGTGCAGGGGGTCTTGCTGGGACTGGTGTTTCAGGGTTTAGGGCAATGCAGTGGTGTTCGGGCAGTGTAGGGGGTCTTCCTGGGGCAGTGTTTCAGGGCTTAGTGCACTGCAGTGGTGTTCGGGGTCTTCCTGGAGCTGGTGTTTCAGGGTTTAGGACAGTGCAGTGGTGTTGAGGCAGTGTAGGGGGTCGTGTGGGGGAGGTGTTTCAGAGTTTAGACCAGTGCAGTGGTGTTCGGGCAGTGTAGGGGGTCATCCAGAGGGGTGGGGTTTCAGGGTTTCGGGCAGTGCAGTGGTGTTTAGGCAGTGTAGGGGGTCATGCAGGGGTGGTGTTTCAGGGTTTAAGGCAGTGCAGTGGTGTTCAGGCAGTGTAGGGGGTCGTGCAGTGGGGAGGTGTTTCAGGGTTTAGGGCAGTGCAGTGGTGTTCGGGCAGTGTAGGGGGTCATGCAGGGGGGTGGTGTTTCAGGGTTTAGGGCAGTGCAGTGGTGTTCAGGCAGTGTAGGGAGTCGTGGTGGGGCTGGTGTTTCAGGGTTTAGGGCAGTGCAGTGGTGTTCGGGTAGTGTAGGGGGTTGTGCGGGGGTTGTGTTTCAGGGT
Organism: Triturus cristatus; assembly: GCF_964204655.1. Taxonomy (NCBI): domain Eukaryota; kingdom Metazoa; phylum Chordata; class Amphibia; order Caudata; family Salamandridae; genus Triturus; species Triturus cristatus. Next base: position 890,414,413 of record NC_140579.1, read on the forward strand.
TTAGGGCAGTGCAGTGGTATTCGGGCGGTGTATGGGGATGTGCAGGTGGTGGTGTTTCAGGATTTAGGGCAGTGCAGTGGGGTTCGGGCAGTGCAGGGGTTTTTCCTGGGGCAGTGTTTCAGGGTTTATTTCAGTGCAGTGGTGTTCGGGAAGTGTAGGGGGTCTTCTGGGGGCTGGTGTTTCAGGGTTTAGGACAGTGCAGTGGTTTTCGTGCAGTGTAGGGGTCGTGTGGGGGAGGTGTTTCAGGGTTTAGGGCAGTGCAGTGGTTTTCGTGCAGTGTAGGGGTCGTGTGGGGGTATTGTTTCAGGGTTTAGGGCAGTGCAGTGGTGTTTGGGCAGTGTAGGGGTCGTGCTGGGGCTAGTGTTTCAGGGATTAGGGCAGTGCAGTGGTGCTCGGTCAGTATCGGGGGTCTTGGTGAAGCTGGTGTTTTAGGGTTTAGGGCAGTGCAGTGGTGTTCGGGCACTGTAGGAGGTCGTGCTGGGGCAGGTGTTTCAGGGTTTAGGGCAGTGCAATGGTGTTTGGGCAGTGTAGGGGGTCTTCCTGGGGCTGGTGTTTCAGGGTTTAGGGTAGTGCAGTGCAGTGGTTTTCGTGCAGTATAGGGGTCGTGTGGGGGAGGTGTATCAGGGTTTAGGGCAGTGCAGTGGTGTTCGGGCAGTGTAGGGGTCGTGCTGGGGCTAGTGTTTCAGGGTTTAGGGCAGTGCAGTGGTGATCGGGCAGTGTAGGGGGTCTTGGTGGAGCTGGTGTTTTAGGGTTTAGGGCAGTGCAGTGGTGGTCGGGCAGTGTAGGGGTCATGCTGGGGCTAGTGTTTCATGGTTTAGGGCAGTGCAATGGTGTTTGGGCAGTGTAGTGGTTCGTGTTGGGGCTGGTGTTTCAGGGTTTAGGGCAGTGCAGTGGTGATTGGGCAGTGTAGGGGTTTGTGCTGGGGCTGGTGTTCCAGGGTTTAGGGCAGTGCAGTGGTGTTTGGGCAGTGTAGGGGGTTGTGCGGGGGTCATGTTTCAGGGTTTTGGGCAGTGCAGTGGTTTTTGGGCAGTGTAGGGGTCTTGCTGGTGCTGGTGTTTCAGGGTTTAGGGCAGTGCAGTGGTGTTCGGGCAGTGTAATGGGTCGTGCGGGGATGGTGTTTCAGGGTTTAGGGCAGTGCAGTTTTGTTCGGGCACTGTAGGGGGTCGTGCTTGGGGTAGTGTTTCAGGGTTTAGGGCAGTGCAGTGGTGTTTGGGCAGTGTAGGAGGTCTTGCTGGGGCTGGTGTTTCAGGGTTTAGACCAGTGCAGTGGTGTTCGGGCATTGTAGGGGTCATCCAGAGGGGTGGGGTTTCAGGGTTTCGGGCAGTGCAGTGGTGTTTAGGCAGTGTAGGGGGTCATGCAGGGGTGTGGTGTTTCAGGGTTTAAGGCAGTGCAGTGGTGTTCGGGCAGTGTAGGGGGTCGTGCAGTGGGGAAATGTTTCAGGGTTTAGGGCAGTGCAGTGGTGTTTTGGCAGTGTAGGGGGTCGTGCAGGGGGGTGGTGTTTCAGGGTTTAGGGCAGTGCAGTGGTGTTCGGGCAGTGTAGGGAGTCGTGGTGGGTCTGGTGTTTCAGGGTTTAGGGCAGTGCAGTGGTGTTCGGGCAGTGTAGGGGGTTGTGCTGGGGCTGGTGTTTCAGTCTTTAGGGCAGTGTAGTGGTTTTCGGGAGTTGTATGGGAACGTGCAGGGGGTGGTGTTTCAGGATTTAGGGCAGTGCAGTGGTATCCGGGCAGTGCAGGGGGTCTTGCTGGGACTGGTGTTTCAGGGTTTAGGGCAATGCAGTGTTGTTCGGGCGGTGTAGGGGGTCTTCCTGGGGCGGTGTTTCAGGGCTTAGTGCAGTGCAGTGGTGTTCAGGGTCTTCCTGGTGCTGGAGTTTCAGGGTTTAGGATAGTGCAGTGGTGTTCGGGCAGTGTTGGGGGTCGTGTGGGGGAGGTGTTTCAGGGTTTAGACCAGTGCAGTGGTGTTCGGGCCGTGTAGGGGGTCATCCAGAGGGGTGGGGTTTCAGGGTTTAGGGCAATGCAGTGGTGTTCGGGCAGTGTAGGGGGTCTTCCTGGGGCGGTGTTTCAGGGCTTAGTGCAGTGCAGTGGTGTTCGGGGTCTTCCTGGGGCTGGTGTTTCAGGGTTTAGGACAGTGCAGTGTTGTTCGTGCAGTGTAGGGGTCGTGCGGGGGTAGTGTTTCAGGGTTTAGGGCAGTGCAGTGGTGTTCGGGCAGTGTAGGGGTCGTGCTGGGGCTAGTGTTTCAGGGTTTAGGGCAGTGCAGTGGTGTTCGGGCATTATTGGGGGTCTTGGTGAAGCTGGTGTTTTAGGGTTTAGGGCAGTGCAGTGGTGTTCGGGCACTGTAATGTGTCGAGCGTGGGTGGTGTTTCAGGGTTTAGGGCAGTGCAGTGGTGTTCGGGAGTTGTATGGGAACGTGCAGGGGTGGTGTTTCAGGATTTAGGGCAGTGCAGTGGTATTCGGGCAGTGCAGGGGGTCTTGCTGGGACTGGTGTTTCAGGGTTTAAGGCAATGCATTGTTGTCCGGGCAGTGTAGGGGGGTCTTCCTGGGGCAGTGTTTCAGGGCTTAGTGCAGTGCAGTGGTGTTCGGGGTCTTCCTGGGGCTGGTTTTTCAGGGTTTAGGACAGTGCAGTGGTGTTCGGACAGTGTAGGGGGTCGTGTGGGAGAGGTGTTATAGGGTTTAGACCAGTGCAGTGGTGTTTGGGCAGTGTAGGTGGTCATCCAGAGGGGTGGGGTTTCAGGGTTTAGGGCAGTGCAGTGGTGTTTAGGCAGTGTAGGGGTTGTGAATGGGGAGTGGTGTTTCAGGGTTTAAGGCAGTGCAGTGGTGTTCGGGCAGTGTAGGGAGTCATGCAGTGGGGAGGTGTTTCATGGTTTAGGGCAGTGCAGTGGTGTTCGGGCAGTGTAGGGGGTCATGCAGGGGGGTGGTGTTTCAGGGTTTAGGGCAGTGCAGTGGTGTTCGGGCAGTGTAGGGAGTCGTGGTGGGGCTGGTGTTTCAGGGTTTAGGGCAGTGCAGTGGTGTTCGGGGAGTGTAGGGGGTTGTGCTGGGACTGGTGTTTCAGTGTTTAGGGCAGTGCAGTGGTGTTCGGACACTGTAATGTGTCATGCGGGGGTGGTGTTTCAGGGTTTAGGGCAGTGCAGTGGTATTCGAGCGTTGTATGGGGACATGCAGGTGGTGGTGTTTCAGGATTTAGGGCAGTGCAGTGGTGTTCGGGCAGTGTAGGGGGTCTTCCTTGGGCGGTGTTTCAGGGTTTATTTCAGTGCAGTGGTGTTCGGGCAGTGCAGGGGGTCTTGCTGGGACTGGTGTTTCAGGGTTTAAGGCAATGCATTGTTGTCCGGGCAGTGTAGGGGGTCTTCCTAGGGCAGTGTTTCAGGGCTTAGTGCAGTGCAGTGGTGTTCGGGGTATTCCTGGGGCTGGTTTTTCAGGGTTTAGCACAGTGCAGTGGTGTTCGGACAGTGTAGGGGGTCGTGGGGGAGAGGTGTTTCAGGGTTTAGACCAGTGCAGTGGTGTTCGGGCAGTGTAGGGGGTCATCCAGAGGGGTGGGGTTTCAGGGTTTAGGGCAGTGCAGTGGTGTTTAGGCAGTGTAGGGGTCGTGAATGGGTGTGGTGTTTCAGGGTTTAAGGCAGTGCAGTGGTGTTCGGGCAGTGTAGGGGATCGTGCAGTGGGGAGGTCTTTTATGGTTTAGGGCAGTGCAGTGGTGTTCGGGCAGTGTAAGGGGTCATGCAGGGGGGTTGTGTTTCAGGGTTTAGGGCAGTGCAGTGGTGTTCGGGCAGTGTAGGGAGTCGTGGTGGGGTTGGTGTTTCAGGGTTTAGGGCAGTGCAGTGGTGTTCGTTCAGTGTAGGGGGTCGTGCTGTGGCTGGTGTTTCAGGGTTTTGGGCAGAGCAGAGGTGTTCGGGCAGTGTAGGGGGTTGTGCTGGGACTGGTGTTTCAGTGTTTAGGGCAGTGCAGTGGTGTTCGGACACTGTAATGTGTCATGCGGGGGTGGTGTTTCAGGGTTTAGGGCAGTGCAGTGATATTCGGGCGTTGTATGGGGACGTGCAGGTGGTGGTGTTTCAGGATTTAGGGCAGTGCAGTGGTGTTCGGGCAGTGTAGGGGGTCTTCCTTGGGCGGTGTTTCAGGGTTTATTTCAGTGCAGTGGTGTTCGGGCAGTGCAGGGGGTCTTGCTGGGACTGGTGTTTCAGGGTTTAAGGCAATGCATTGTTGTCCGGGCAGTGTAGGGGGTCTTCCTAGGGCAGTGTTTCAGGGCTTAGTGCAGTGCAGTGGTGTTCGGGGTCTTCCTGGGGCTGGTTTTTCAGGGTTTAGGACAGTGCAGTGGTGTTCGGACAGTGTAGGGGGTCTTGTGGGAGAGGTGTTTCAGGGTTTAGACCAGTGCAGTGGTGTTCGGGCAGTGTAGGGGGTCATCCAGAGGGGTGGGGTTTCAGGGTTTAGGGCAGTGCAGTGGTGTTTAGGCAGTGTAGGGGTCGTGCATGGGTGTGGTGTGTCAGGGTTTAAGGCAGTGCAGTGGTGTTCGGGCAGTGTAGGGGGTCGTGCAGTGGGGAGGTGTTTTATGGTTTAGGGCAGTGCAGTGGTGTTTGTGCAGTGTAAGGGGTCATGCAGGGGGGTGGTGTTTCAGGGTTTAGGGCAGTTCAGTGGTGTTCGGGCAGTGTAGGGAGTCGTGGTGAGGCTGGTGTTTCAGGGTTTAGGGCAGTGCAGTGGTGTTCGTTCAGTGTAGGGGGTCGTGCTGTGGCTGGTGTTTCAGGCTTTTTGGCAGAGCAGTGGTGTTCGGGCAGTGTAGGGGGTTGTGCTGGGACTGGTGTTTCAGTGTTTAGGGCAGTGCAGTGGTGTTCGGACACTGTAATGTGTCATGCGGGGGTGGTGTTTCAGGGTTTAGGGCAGTGCAGTGGTATTCGGGCGTTGTATGGGGACGTGCAGATGGTGGTGCTTCAGGATTTAGGGCAGTGCAGTGGGATTCGGGCAGTGCAGGGGGTCTTCCTGGTACGGTGTTTCAGGGTTTATTTCAGTGCAGTGGTGTTCGGGAAGTGTAGGGGGTCTTCTGGGGGCTGGTGTTTCAGGGGTTAAGACAGTGAAGTGGTGTTCGGGCAGTGTAGGGGGTCGTGTGGAGGAGGTGTTTCAGGGTATAGGGCAGTGCAGTGGTTTTCGTGCAGTGTAGGGGTCGTGCGGGGGTAGTGTTTCAGGGTTTAGGGAAGGGCAGTGGTGTTCGGGCAGTGTAGGGGTCGTGCTGGGGCTAGTGTTTCAGGGTTTAGGGCAGTGCAGTGGTGTTCGGGCAGTATTGGGAGTCTTGGTGAAGCTGGTGTTTTAGGGTTTAGGGCAGTGCAGTGGTGTTCGGACACTGTAGGAGGTCGTGCTGGGGCAGGTGTTTCAGGGTTTAGGGCAGTGCAGTGCAGTGGGTTTCGGGCAGTGTAGGGGTCGTGCGGGGGTAGTGTTTCAGGGTTTAGGGCAGTGCAGTGGTTTTCGGGCACTGTAGGAGGTCGTGCTTGGGCAGGTGTTTCAGGGTTTAGGGCAGTGCAATGGTGTTTGGGCAGTGAAGTGGTTCGTGTTGGGGCTGGTGTTTCAGGGTTTAGGGCAGTGCAGTGGTGATCGGGCAGTGTAGGGGTTTCGTGCTGGGGCTGGTGTTCCAGGGTTTAGGGCAGTGCAGTGGTGTTTGGGCAGTGTAGGGGGTTGTGCGTGGGTCATGGTTCAGGGTTTTGGGCAGTGCAGTGGTTTTTAGGCAGTGTAGGGGGTCTTGCTGGGGCTGGTGTTTCAGGGTTTAGGGCAGTGCAGTTTTGTTCGGGCACTGTAGGGGTCGTGCTTGGGGTAGTGTTTCAGGGTTTAGGGCAGTGCAGTGGTGTTTGGGCAGTGTAGGAGGTCTTGCTGGGGCTGGTGTTTCAGGGTTTAGACCAGTGCAGTGGTGTTTGGGCAGTGTAGGGGGTCATCTAGAGGGGTTGGGTTTCAGTGTTTCAGGCAGTGCAGTGGTGTTTAGGCAGTGTAGGGGGTCATGCAGGGGTGTGGTGTTTCAGGGTTTAAGGCAGTGCAGTGGTGTTCGTGCAGTGTAGGGGGTCGTGCAGTGGTGAGGTGTTTCAGGGTTTAGGGCAGTGCAGTGGTGTTTGGGCAGTGTAGGGGGTCGTGCAGGGGGGTGGTGTTTCAGGGTTTAGGGCAGTGCAGTGGTGTTCGGGCAGTGTAGGGAGTCGTGGTGGGGCTGGTGTTTCACGGTTTAGGGCAGTGCAGTGGTGTTCGGGCAGTGTAGGGGGTTGTGCTGGGGCTGGTGTTTCAGTGTTTTGGGCAGAGCAGTGGTTTTCGGGCAGTGTAGAGGGTTGTGCTGGGACTGGTGTTTCAGTGTTTAGGGCAGTGCAGTGGTGTTCGGGAGTTGTATGGGAACGTGCAGGGGGTGGTGTTTCAGGATTAAGGGCAGTGCAGTGGTATTCGGGCAGTGCAGGGGGTCTTGCTGGGACTGGTGTTTCAGGGTTTAGGGTAATGCAGTGGTGGTCGGGCAGTGTAGGGGGTCTTCCTGGGGCGGTGTTTCAGGGCTTAGTGCAGTGCAGTGGTGTTCAGGGTATTCCTGGGGCTGGTGTTTCAGGGTTTAGGATAGTGCAATGGTGTTCAGGCAGTGTAGGGGGTCATGTGGGGGAGGTGTTTCAGGGTTTAGACCAGTGCAGTGGTGTTCGGGCAGTGTAGGGGGTCATCCAGAGGGGTGGGGTTTCAGGGTTTAGGGCAATGCAGTGGTGTTCGGGCAGTGTTAGGGGTCTTTCTGGGGCGGTGTTTCAGGGCTTAGTGCAGTGCAGTGGTGTTCGGGGTCTTCCTGGGGCTGGTGTTTCAGGGATTAGGACAGTGCAGTGGTGTTCGTGCAGTGTAGGGGTCGTGCGGGGGTAATGTTTCAGGGTTTAGGGCAGTGCAGTGGTGTTAGGGCAGTGTAGGGGTCGTGCTGGGGCTAGTGTTTCAGGGTTTAGGGCAGTGCAGTGGTGTTCGGGCAGTATTGGGGTCTTGGTGAAGCTGGTGTTTTAGGGTTTAGGGCAGTGCAGTGGTGTTCGGGCACTGTAATGTGTCGAGCGGGGGTGGTGTTTCAGGGTTTAGGGCAGTGCAGTGGTGTTCGGGAGTTGTATGGGAATGTGCAGGGGGTGGTGTTTCAGGATTTAGGGCAGTGCAGTGGTATTTAGGCAGTGCAGGGGGTCTTGCTGGGACTGGTGTTTCAGGGTTTAAGGCAATGCATTGTTGTGCGGGCAGTGTAGGGGGTCTTCCTGGGGCAGTGTTTCAGGGCTTAGTGCAGTGCAGTGGTGTTCGTGGTCTTCCTGGGGCTGGTTTTTCAGGGTTTAGGACAGTGCAGTGGTGTTCGGACAGTGTAGTGGGTCTTGCTGAGGATAGTGTTTCAGGTTTTAGGGCAGTGCAGTGGCGTTCGGGCAGTGTAGCGGGTTGTGCTGGGATGGTGTTTCAGGGTTTAGGGCAGTGCAGTGGTGTTCGGGCAGTGTAGGGGGTGGTGCTGGGGTTGGTGTTTCAGGGTTAAGGGCAGTGCAGTGGTATTCGGGCAGTGTAGGGGGTCGTGCTGGGGGTGGTGTTTCAGGGTTGAGGGCAGTGCAGTGGGGTTTAGGCAGTGTAGGTGGATGTGCTGGGGGTAGTTGTTTTAGGGTTTAGGGCAGTGCAGTGGGGTTCGGGCAGTGTAGGGGTCATGCTGGGGCTGGTGTTTCAGGGTAGAGGGCAGTGCAGTGGTCTTCGGGCAGTGTAGAGGGTCGTGCTGGGGCTGATGTTTCAGGGTTTAGGGCAGTGCAGTGGTGTTTAGGCAGAGTATGGGGTCATGCTGGGGCTGGTGTTTCAGGGTTTTAGGCAGTGCAGTGGTATTCGGGCAAAGAAGGGGGTCTTGCTGGAGCTGGCATTTCAGGGTTTAGGGCAGTGCAGTGGTGTTCGGGCAGTGTAGGGGGTAGTGCTGAGGGTGGCCTTTCAGGGTTTAGAGTAGTGCAGTGGTGTTCGGGCAGTGTAGGGGGTTGTGCTGGAGCTGGTGTTTCAGCGTTTAGGGCAGTGCAGTGGTGTTCGGGCAGTGTAGGGGGTCATACTGGGGCTGGTGTTTCAGGGTTTATTGTGGTGCAGTGGTGTTCCGGCAGTGTAGGGGGTCATGCTGGGGGTAGTGTTTCAGGGTTTAGGGCAGAAAAGTGGTGTTCGGCCAGTGTAGGGGTCATGCTGAGGGTGGTGTTTTAGGGTTTAGGGCAGAGCAGTGGTGTTCAGGCAGTGTAGGGGTCATGCTGAGTGGGGTGTTTCAGGGTTTAGGGCAGGGCATTGGTGTTCGGGCAGTGTAGGGAGTCGTGCAGGGGTGATGTTTCAGGGTTTAGGGCAGTGCAGTGGTGCTCAGGCAGTGTAGGCGGTCGTGCAGGTAGTTGTGTTTCAGGTTTTAGGGCAGTGCAGTGGTGTGTGGGCAGTGTAGGGGGTCTTACTGGGGGTGGTGTTTCAGGGTTTAGGGCAGTGCAGTGGTGTTCGGGCAGTGTAGGGGGTCATGCTGGGGCTGGTGTTTCAGGGTTTAGGGCAGTGGTGTTCGGGCAGTGTAGGGGGTCTTGCTGGGGGTGGTGTTTCAGGGTTTAGGGCAGTGCAGTGGTGTTTGTGTAGTGTATAGGCTAATGCTGGTGGTAGTGTTTTAAGGTTTAGGGTAGTGCAGTGATGTTTGTGTAGTGTAGGGGGTTGTGCGGGGGGTAGTGTTTTAGGGTTTAGGGCAGTGCAGTGATGTTTGTGTAGTGTAGGGGGTTGTGCGGGGGTAGTGTTTTAGGGTTTAGGGTAGTGCAGTTGTGTTTGGGTAGTGTAGGGGGTCGTGCTGGAGCAGTCTTTTAGGGTTTAGTGTAGTGCAGTTGTGTTTGGTTAGTGTAGGGGGTCGTGCTGGGGTAGTGTTTTAGGGTTTAGGGTAGTACAGTGGTGTTGGTGTAGTGTAGGTGGTCGTGCTGGGGGTAGGGATTTAGGGTTTATGGTAGTACAGTGGTGTTTGGGTAGTGTAGTGGGTCATGCTTAGGGTAGATTTAGGGTTTTGGGTAGTGCAGTTGTGTTTGGGAAGTGTAGGGCGTCGTGCTGGTGTAGATTTAGGGTTTAGGGTAGTGCAGTGGTGTTTGGGTAGTGTAGGGGGTCGTGCTGGGGTAGATTTATGGTTTAGGGTCGTGCAGTGGTGTTTGGGTAGTGTAGGGGGTAGTGCTGGGGGTGGTGTTTTAGGGTTTAGGGCAGTGCAGTGGTGTTTGGGTAGTGTAGGGCGTCGTGCTGGGGGTGTTGTTTCAGGGTGTAGGGCAGTGGTGCTCAGGCAGTGTAGGGGTCATGCTGGGGGTGGTGTTTTAGGGTTTAGGGCAGTGCAGTGGTGTTCAGGTAGTGTAGGGGGTCGTGCAGGGATGGTGTTTCAGGGTTTAGTGTGGTGCAGTGGTGTTCCGGCAGTGTAGGGCGTCATGCTGGGGGTAGTGTTTCAGGGTTTAGGGCAGAAAAGTGGTGTTCTGGCAGTGTAGGGCGTCATGCTGGGGGTAGTGTTTCAGGGTTTAGGGCAGAAAAGTGGTGTTCGGGCAGTGTAGGGGTCATGCTGAGGGTGGTGTTTCAGGGCTTAGGGCAGGGCATTGGTGTTCGGGCAGTGTAGGGGGTCGTGCAGTGGTGATGTTTCAGGGTTTAGGGCAGTGCAGTGGTGCTCGGGCAGTGTAGGCGGTCGTGCAGGTGGTTGTGTTTCAGGTTTTAGGGCAGTGCAGTGGTGTTTGGGCAGTGTAGGGGGTCTTACTGGGGGGGGCGTTTCAGGGTTTAGGGCAGTGCAGTGGTGTTCGGGCAGTGTAGGGGGTCATGCTGGGGCTGGTGTTTCAGGGCTTAGGGCAGTGGTGTTCGGGCAGTGTAGGGGGTCTTGCTGGGGGTGGTGTTTCAGGGTTTAGTGCAGTGGTGTTCGGACGTTTTATGGGGTCGTGCGGTGGGTGGTGTTTCAGGGTTTAGGGCAGTGCAGTTTTGTTCGGGCAGTGTAGGGGGTCATGCAGGGAGTGGTGTTTCAGGGTTTAGGGCAGTTCAGTGGTGTTCGGGCAGTGTAGGGTGTCATGCTTGGGGTGGTGTTTTAGGGTTTAGGGCAGTGCAGTGGTGTTCGGCAGTGTTGGGGTCGTTCTGGGGGTGGTGTTTCAGTATTTAAGGCAGTACAGTGGTGTTCGGGCACTGTAGGGAGTCGTGCTGAGGGTGGTGTTTCAGGGTTTAGGGTAGTGCAGTGGTGTTCAGGCAGTGTAGGGGGTCATACTGGGGCTGGTGCTTCAGGGTTTAGGGCAGTGCAGTGGTGGTCGGGCAGTGTAGGGGGTCATGCTGGGGCTGGTGTTTCAGGGTTTAGGGCAGTGCAGTGGTGTTCGAGCAGTGTACGGGGTCGTGCTGGGGCTGGTGTTTCAGGGTTTAGGGCAGTGCAGTGGTGTTTGTGTAGTGTAGGGGCTCATGCTGGTGGTAGTGTTTTAAGGTTTAGGGTAGTGCAGTGATGTTTGTGTAGTGTAGGGGGTCGTGCTTGGGGTAGTTTTAGGTTTTATGGCAGTGCAGTGTTGTTTGTGTAGTGTAGGTGGTCATGCTGGGGGTAGTGTTTTAGGGTTTAGGGCAGTGCAGTGGTGTTTGTGTAGTGTTTGGGGCTGTGTGGGGGTAGTGTTTTAGGGTTTAGGGTAGTGCAGTCGTGTTTGGGTAGTGTAGGGGGTCATGCTGGGGCAGTGTTTTAGGGTTTAGGGTAGTGCAGTGGTGTTTGGTTAGTGTAGGGGGTCGTGCTGGTGGTAGTGTTTTAAGGTTTAGGGTAGTGCAGTGATGTTTGTGTAGTGTAGGGGGTCGTGCTTGGGGTAGTTTTAGGTTTTATGGCAGTGCAGTGTTGTTTGTGTAGTGTAGGTGGTCATGCTGGGGGTAGTGTTTTAGGGTTTAGGGCAGTGCAGTGGTGTTTGTGTAGTGTTTGGGGCTGTGTGGGGGTAGTGTTTTAGGGTTTAGGGTAGTGCAGTCGTGTTTGGGTAGTGCAGGGGGTCATGCTGGGGCAGTGTTTTAGGGTTTAGGGTAGTGCAGTGGTGTTTGGTTAGTGTAGGGGGTCGTGCTGGGGTAGTGTTTTAGGGTTTAGGGTAGTACATTGCTGTTGGTGTAGTGTAGGTGGTTGTGCTGGGGGTAAGGGTTTAGGGTTTATGGTAGTACAGTGGTGTTTGGGTAGTGTAGTGGGTCGTGCTTAGGGTAGATTTAGGGTTTTGGGTAGTGCAGTTGTGTTTAGGAAGTGTAGGGTGTCGTGCTGGGTGTAGATTTAGGGTTTAGGGTAGTGCAGTGGTGTTTGGGTAGTGTAGGGGGTCGTGCTGGGGTAGATTTATGGTTTAGGGTGGTGCAGTGGTGTTTGGGTAGTGTAGGGTGTAGTGCTGGGGGTGGTGTTTTAGGGTTTAGGGCAGTGCAGTGGTTTTCGGGCAGTGTAAGGGTCGTGCTGGGGCTAGTGTTTCAGGGTTTAGGGCAGTGCAGTGGTGTTCGGGCAGTATTGGGAGTCTTGGTGAAGCTGGTGTTTTAGGGTTTAGGGCAGTACAGTGGTGTTCGGGCACTGTAGGAGGTCGTGCTGGGGCAGGTGTTTCAGGGTTTAGGGCAGTGCAATGGTGTTCGGGCAGTGTAGGGGGTTGTGTGGGGGAGGTGTTTCAGGGCTTAGGGCAGTGCAGTGCAGTGGTTTTTGGGCAGTGTAGGGGTCGTGCGGGGTTAGTGTTTCAGGGTTTAGGGCACTGCAGTGGTGTTCGGGCACTGTAGGAGGTCGTGCTGGGGCAGGTGTTTCAGGGTTTAGGGCAGTGCAATGGTGTTTGGGCAGTGTAGTGTTTCGTGTTGGGGCTGGTGTTTCAGGGTTTAGGGCAGTGCAGTGGTGATCGGGCAGTGTAGGGGTTCGTGCTGGGGCTGGTGTTCCAGTGTTTAGGGCAGTGCAGTTGTGTTTGGGCAGTGTAGGGGGTTGTGCGGGGGTCATGTTTCAGGGTTTTGGGCAGTGCAGTGGTTTTTGGGCAGTGTAGCGGGTCTTGCTGGGGCTGGTGTTTCAGGGTTTAGGGCAGTGCAGTGGTGTTCGGGCAGTGTAATTGGTCATGCGGGGATGGTGTTTCAGGGTTTAGGACAGTGCAGTTTTGTTCGGGCACTGTAGGGGGTCATGCTTGGGGTAGTGTTTCAGGGTTTAGGGCAGTGCAGTGGTGTTTGGGCAGTGTAGGAGGTCTTGCTGGGGCTGGTGTTTCAGGGTTTAGACCAGTGCAGTGGTGTTCGGGCAGTGTAGGGGGTCATCCAGAGGGGTGGGGTTTCAGGGTTTCGGGCAGTGCAGTGGTGTTTAGGCAGTGTAGGGGGTCAAGCAGGGGTGGTGTTTCAGGGTTTAGGGCAGTGCAGTGGTGTTCGGGCAGTGTAGGGGGTCATGCAGTGGGGAGGTGTTTCAGGGTTTAGGGCAGTGCAGTGGTCTTCGGGCAGTGTAGGGGGTCATGCAGGGGGGTGGTGTTTCAGGGTTTAGGGCAGTGCAGTGGTGTTCGGGCAGTGTAGGGAGTCGTGGTGTGGCTGGTGATTCAGGGTTTAGGGCAGTGCAGTGGTGTTCGGGCAGTGTAGCGGGTTGTGCGGGGGTTGTGTTTCAGGGTTTAGGGCAGTGTAGTGGTATCCGGGCGTTGTATGGGGATGTGCAGGTGGTGGTGTTTCAGGATTTTGGGCAGTGCAGTGGGGTTAGGGCAGTGCAGAGGGATTTCCTGGGGCAGTGTTTCAGGGTTTATTTCAGTGCAGTGGTGTTCGGGAAGTGTAGGGGGTCTTCCGGGGGCTGGTGTTTCAGGGTTTAGGACAGTGCAGTGGTTTTCGTGCAGTGTAGGGGTCGTGTGGGGGAGGTGTTTCAGGGTTTAGGGCAGTGCAGTGGTTTTCGTGCAGTGTAGGGGTCGTGCGGGGGGATTGTTTCAGGGTTTAGGGCAGTGCAGTGGTGTTTGGGCAGTGTAGGGGTCGTGCTGGGGCTAGTGTTTCAGGGATTAGGGCAGTGCAGTGGTGCTCGGTCAGTATTGGGGGTCTTGGTGAAGCTGGTGTTTTAGGGTTTAGGGCAGTGCAGTGGTGTTCGGGCACTGTAGGAGGTCGTGCTGGGGCTGGTGTTTCAGGGTTTTGGGCAGAGCAGTGGTGTTCGGGCAGTGTAGGGGGTTGTGCTGGGACTGGTGTTTCAGTGTTTAGGGCAGTGCAGTGAGTTTCGGACACTGTAATGTGCCATGCGGGGGTGGTGTTTCAGGGTTTAGTGCAGTACAGTGGTATTCGGGCGTTGTATGGGGACGTGCAGATGGTGGTGTTTCAGGATTTAGGGCAGTGCAGGGGGTCTTCCTGGGGCGGTGTTTCAGGGTTTATTTCAGTGCAGTGGTGTTCGGGAAGTGTAGGGGGTCTTCTGGGGGCTGGTGTTTCAGGGTTTAGGACAGTGAAGTGGTGTTCGGGCAGTGTGGGGGGTCGTGTGGGGGAGGTGTTTCAGGGTTTAGGGCAGTGCAGTGGTTTTCGGGCAGTGTAGGGGTCGTGCGGGGGTAGTGTTTCAGGGTTTAGGGCAGTGCAGTGGTTTTCGGGCAGTGTAAGGGTCGTGCTGGGGCTAGTGTTTCAGGGTTTAGGGCAGTGCAGTGGTGTTCGGGCAGTATAGGGAGTCTTTGTGAAGCTGGTGTTTTAGGGTTTAGGGCAGTGCAGTGGTGTTTGGGCACTGTAGGAGGTCGTGCTGGGGCAGGTGTTTCAGGGTTTAGGGCAGTGCAATGGTGTTCGGGCAGAGTAGGGGGTTGTGTGGGGGAGGTGTTTCAGGGCTTAGGGCAGTGCAGTGCAGTGTTTTTTGGGCAGTGTAGGGGTCGTGCGGGGTTAGTGTTTCAGGGTTTAGGGCACTGCAGTGGTGTTCGGGCACTGTAGGAGGTCGTGCTGGGGCAGGTGTTTCAGGGTTTAGGGTAGTGCAATGGTGTTTGGGCAGTGTAGTGGTTCGTGTTGGGGCTGGTGTTTCAGGGTTTACTGCAGTGCAGTGGTGATCGGGCAGTGTAGGGGTTCGTGCTGGGGCTGGTGTTCCAGGGTTTAGGGCAGTGCAGTTGTGTTTGGGCAGTGTAGGGGGTTATGCAGGGGTCATGTTTCAGGGTTTTGGGCAGTGCAGTGGTGTTCGGGCACTGTAATGTGGCGAGCGGGGGTGGTGTTTCAGGGTTTAGGGCAGTGCAGTGGTGTTCAGGAGTTGTATGGGAACATGCAGGGGGTGGTGTTTCAGGATTTAGGGCAGTGCAGTGGCATTCGTGCAGTGCAGGGGGTCTTGCTGGGACTGGTGTTTCAGGGTTTAGGGCAATGCAGTGGTGTTCGGGCAGTGTAGGGGGTCTTCCTGGGGCAGTGTTTCAGGGCTTAGTGCAGTGCAGTGGTGTTCGGGGTCTTCCTGGAGCTGGTGTTTCAGGGTTTAGGACAGTGCAGTGGTGTTGAGGCAGTGTAGGGGGTCGTGTGGGGGAGGTGTTTCAGAGTTTAGACCAGTGCAGTGGTGTTCGGGCAGTGTAGGGGGTCATCCAGAGGGGTGGGGTTTCAGGGTTTCGGGCAGTGCAGTGGTGTTTAGGCAGTGTAGGGGGTCATGCAGGGGTGGTGTTTCAGGGTTTAAGGCAGTGCAGTGGTGTTCAGGCAGTGTAGGGGGTCGTGCAGTGGGGAGGTGTTTCAGGGTTTAGGGCAGTGCAGTGGTGTTCGGGCAGTGTAGGGGGTCATGCAGGGGGGTGGTGTTTCAGGGTTTAGGGCAGTGCAGTGGTGTTCAGGCAGTGTAGGGAGTCGTGGTGGGGCTGGTGTTTCAGGGTTTAGGGCAGTGCAGTGGTGTTCGGGTAGTGTAGGGGGTTGTGCGGGGGTTGTGTTTCAGGGTTTAGGGCAGTGCAGTGGTATTCGGGCGGTGTATGGGGATGTGCAGGTGGTGGTGTTTCAGGATTTAGGGCAGTGCAGTGGGGTTCGGGCAGTGCAGGGGTTTTTCCTGGGGCAGTGTTTCAGGGTTTATTTCAGTGCAGTGGTGTTCGGGAAGTGTAGGGGGTCTTCTGGGGGCTGGTGTTTCAGGGTTTAGGACAGTGCAGTGGTTTTCGTGCAGTGTAGGGGTCGTGTGGGGGAGGTGTTTCAGGGTTTAGGGCAGTGCAGTGGTTTTCGTGCAGTGTAGGGGTCGTGTGGGGGTATTGTTTCAGGGTTTAGGGCAGTGCAGTGGTGTTTGGGCAGTGTAGGGGTCGTGCTGGGGCTAGTGTTTCAGGGATTAGGGCAGTGCAGTGGTGCTCGGTCAGTATCGGGGGTCTTGGTGAAGCTGGTGTTTTAGGGTTTAGGGCAGTGCAGTGGTGTTCGGGCACTGTAGGAGGTCGTGCTGGGGCAGGCGTTTCAGGGTTTAGGGCAGTGCAATGGTGTTTGGGCAGTGTAGGGGGTCTTCCTGGGGCTGGTGTTTCAGGGTTTAGGGTAGTGCAGTGCAGTGGTTTTCGGGCAGTGTAGGGGTCGTGCGGGGGTAGTGTTTCAGGGTTTAGGGCAGTGCAGTGGTGTTCGGGCAGTGTAGGGGTCGTGCTGGGGCTAGTGTTTCAGGGTTTAGGGCAGTGCAGTGGTGATCGGGCAGTGTAGGGGGTCTTGGTGGAGCTGGTGTTTTAGGGTTTAGGGCAGTGCAGTGGTGGTCGGGCAGTGTAGGGGTCATGCTGGGGCTAGTGTTTCATGGTTTAGGGCAGTGCAATGGTGTTTGGGCAGTGTAGTGGTTCGTGTTGGGGCTGGTGTTTCAGGGTTTAGGGCAGTGCAGTGGTGATCGGGCAGTGTAGGGGTTTGTGCTGGGGCTGGTGTTTCAGGGTTTAGGGCAGTGCAGTGGAGTTTGGGCAGTGTAGGGGTTGTGCAGGGGTCATGTTTTAGGGTTTTGGGCAGTGCAGTGGTTTTTGGGCAGTGTAGGGGGTCTTGCTGGGGCTTGTGTTTCAGGGTTTAGGGCAGTGCAGTGGTATTCGGACAGTGTAATGGGTCGTGCGGGGATGGTGTTTCAGGGTTTAGGGCAGTGCAGTTTTGTTCGGGCACTGAAGGGGGTCGTGCTTGGGGTAGTGTTTCAGGGTTTAGGGCAGTGCATTGGTGTGTGGGCAGTGTAGGAGGTCTTGCTGGGGCTGGTGTTTCAGGGTTTAGACCAGTGCAGTGGTGTTTGGGCAGTGTAGGGGGTCATCCAGAGGGGTGGGGTTTAGGGTTTTAGGCAGTGCAGTGGTGTTTGGGCAGTGTAGGGGGTCATGCAGTGGGGAGGTGTTTCAGGGTTTAGGGCAGTGCAGTGGTGTTCGGGTAGTGAAGGGGGTCGTGCAGGAGGGTGGTGTTTCAGGGTTTAGGGCAGTGCAGTGGTGTTCGGGCAGTGTAGGGAGTCGTTGTGGGGCTGGTGTTTCAGGGTTTAGAGCGAAGCAGTGGTTTTCGGGCAGTGTAGGGGGTTGTGCTGGGACTGGTGTTTCAGTGTTTAGGGCAGTGCAGTGGTGTTCGAGCACTGTAATGTGTCGAGCGGAGGTGGTGTTTCAGGGTTTAGGGCAGTGCAGTGGTGTTCAGGAGTTGTATGGGAACGTGCAGGGTGTGGTGTTTCAGGATTTAGGGCAGTGCAGTGGTATTCGGGCAGTGCAGGGGGTCTTGCTGGGACTGGTGTTTCAGGGTTTAAGGCAATGCATTGTTGTCCGGGCAGTGTAGGGGGTCGTTCTGGGGCAGTGTTTCAGGGCTTATTGCAGTGCAGTGGTGTTCGGGGTCTTCCTGGGGCTGGTTTTTCAGGGTTTAGGACAGTGCAGTGGTGTTCGGACCGTGTAGGGGGTCATGCAGTGGGGAGGTGTTTCAGGGTTTAGGGCAGTGCAGTGGTCTTCGGGCAGTGTAGGGGGTCATGCAGGGGGGTGGTGTTTCAGGGTTTAGGGCAGTGCAGTGGTGTTCGGGCAGTGTAGGGAGTCGTGGTGTGGCTGGTGATTCAGGGTTTAGGGCAGTGCAGTGGTGTTCGGGCAGTGTAGCGGGTTGTGCGGGGGTTGTGTTTCAGGGTTTAGGGCAGTGTAGTGGTATCCGGGCGTTGTATGGGGATGTGCAGGTGGTGGTGTTTCAGGATTTTGGGCAGTGCAGTGGGGTTAGGGCAGTGCAGAGGGATTTCCTGGGGCAGTGTTTCAGGGTTTATTTCAGTGCAGTGGTGTTCGGGAAGTGTAGGGGGTCTTCCGGGGGCTGGTGTTTCAGGGTTTAGGACAGTGCAGTGGTTTTCGTGCAGTGTAGGGGTCGTGTGGGGGAGGTGTTTCAGGGTTTAGGGCAGTGCAGTGGTTTTCGTGCAGTGTAGGGGTCGTGCGGGGGGATTGTTTCAGGGTTTAGGGCAGTGCAGTGGTGTTTGGGCAGTGTAGGGGTCGTGCTGGGGCTAGTGTTTCAGGGATTAGGGCAGTGCAGTGGTGCTCGGTCAGTATTGGGGGTCTTGGTGAAGCTGGTGTTTTAGGGTTTAGGGCAGTGCAGTGGTGTTCGGGCACTGTAGGAGGTCGTGCTGGGGCTGGTGTTTCAGGGTTTTGGGCAGAGCAGTGGTGTTCGGGCAGTGTAGGGGGTTGTGCTGGGACTGGTGTTTCAGTGTTTAGGGCAGTGCAGTGAGTTTCGGACACTGTAATGTGCCATGCGGGGGTGGTGTTTCAGGGTTTAGTGCAGTACAGTGGTATTCGGGCGTTGTATGGGGACGTGCAGATGGTGGTGTTTCAGGATTTAGGGCAGTGCAGGGGGTCTTCCTGGGGCGGTGTTTCAGGGTTTATTTCAGTGCAGTGGTGTTCGGGAAGTGTAGGGGGTCTTCTGGGGGCTGGTGTTTCAGGGTTTAGGACAGTGAAGTGGTGTTCGGGCAGTGTGGGGGGTCGTGTGGGGGAGGTGTTTCAGGGTTTAGGGCAGTGCAGTGGTTTTCGGGCAGTGTAGGGGTCGTGCGGGGGTAGTGTTTCAGGGTTTAGGGCAGTGCAGTGGTTTTCGGGCAGTGTAAGGGTCGTGCTGGGGCTAGTGTTTCAGGGTTTAGGGCAGTGCAGTGGTGTTCGGGCAGTATAGGGAGTCTTTGTGAAGCTGGTGTTTTAGGGTTTAGGGCAGTGCAGTGGTGTTTGGGCACTGTAGGAGGTCGTGCTGGGGCAGGTGTTTCAGGGTTTAGGGCAGTGCAATGGTGTTCGGGCAGAGTAGGGGGTTGTGTGGGGGAGGTGTTTCAGGGCTTAGGGCAGTGCAGTGCAGTGTTTTTTGGGCAGTGTAGGGGTCGTGCGGGGTTAGTGTTTCAGGGTTTAGGGCACTGCAGTGGTGTTCGGGCACTGTAGG
This sequence comes from Triturus cristatus, assembly GCF_964204655.1. Taxonomy (NCBI): domain Eukaryota; kingdom Metazoa; phylum Chordata; class Amphibia; order Caudata; family Salamandridae; genus Triturus; species Triturus cristatus. The sequence goes on from NC_140579.1 coordinate 890,432,526, forward strand.
AGGTCGTGCTGGGGCAGGTGTTTCAGGGTTTTGGGTAGTGCAATGGTGTTTGGGCAGTGTAGTGGTTCGTGTTGGGGCTGGTGTTTCAGGGTTTACTGCAGTGCAGTGGTGATCGGGCAGTGTAGGGGTTCGTGCTGGGGCTGGTGTTCCAGGGTTTAGGGCAGTGCAGTTGTGTTTGGGCAGTGTAGGGGGTTATGCAGGGGTCATGTTTCAGGGTTTTGGGCAGTGCAGTGGTGTTCGGGCACTGTAATGTGGCGAGCGGGGGTGGTGTTTCAGGGTTTAGGGCAGTGCAGTGGTGTTCAGGAGTTGTATGGGAACATGCAGGGGGTGGTGTTTCAGGATTTAGGGCAGTGCAGTGGCATTCGTGCAGTGCAGGGGGTCTTGCTGGGACTGGTGTTTCAGGGTTTAGGGCAATGCAGTGGTGTTCGGGCAGTGTAGGGGGTCTTCCTGGGGCAGTGTTTCAGGGCTTAGTGCAGTGCAGTGGTGTTCGGGGTCTTCCTGGAGCTGGTGTTTCAGGGTTTAGGACAGTGCAGTGGTGTTGAGGCAGTGTAGGGGGTCGTGTGGGGGAGGTGTTTCAGAGTTTAGACCAGTGCAGTGGTGTTCGGGCAGTGTAGGGGGTCATCCAGAGGGGTGGGGTTTCAGGGTTTCGGGCAGTGCAGTGGTGTTTAGGCAGTGTAGGGGGTCATGCAGGGGTGGTGTTTCAGGGTTTAAGGCAGTGCAGTGGTGTTCAGGCAGTGTAGGGGGTCGTGCAGTGGGGAGGTGTTTCAGGGTTTAGGGCAGTGCAGTGGTGTTCGGGCAGTGTAGGGGGTCATGCAGGGGGGTGGTGTTTCAGGGTTTAGGGCAGTGCAGTGGTGTTCAGGCAGTGTAGGGAGTCGTGGTGGGGCTGGTGTTTCAGGGTTTAGGGCAGTGCAGTGGTGTTCGGGTAGTGTAGGGGGTTGTGCGGGGGTTGTGTTTCAGGGTTTAGGGCAGTGCAGTGGTATTCGGGCGGTGTATGGGGATGTGCAGGTGGTGGTGTTTCAGGATTTAGGGCAGTGCAGTGGGGTTCGGGCAGTGCAGGGGTTTTTCCTGGGGCAGTGTTTCAGGGTTTATTTCAGTGCAGTGGTGTTCGGGAAGTGTAGGGGGTCTTCTGGGGGCTGGTGTTTCAGGGTTTAGGACAGTGCAGTGGTTTTCGTGCAGTGTAGGGGTCGTGTGGGGGAGGTGTTTCAGGGTTTAGGGCAGTGCAGTGGTTTTCGTGCAGTGTAGGGGTCGTGTGGGGGTATTGTTTCAGGGTTTAGGGCAGTGCAGTGGTGTTTGGGCAGTGTAGGGGTCGTGCTGGGGCTAGTGTTTCAGGGATTAGGGCAGTGCAGTGGTGCTCGGTCAGTATCGGGGGTCTTGGTGAAGCTGGTGTTTTAGGGTTTAGGGCAGTGCAGTGGTGTTCGGGCACTGTAGGAGGTCGTGCTGGGGCAGGCGTTTCAGGGTTTAGGGCAGTGCAATGGTGTTTGGGCAGTGTAGGGGGTCTTCCTGGGGCTGGTGTTTCAGGGTTTAGGGTAGTGCAGTGCAGTGGTTTTCGGGCAGTGTAGGGGTCGTGCGGGGGTAGTGTTTCAGGGTTTAGGGCAGTGCAGTGGTGTTCGGGCAGTGTAGGGGTCGTGCTGGGGCTAGTGTTTCAGGGTTTAGGGCAGTGCAGTGGTGATCGGGCAGTGTAGGGGGTCTTGGTGGAGCTGGTGTTTTAGGGTTTAGGGCAGTGCAGTGGTGGTCGGGCAGTGTAGGGGTCATGCTGGGGCTAGTGTTTCATGGTTTAGGGCAGTGCAATGGTGTTTGGGCAGTGTAGTGGTTCGTGTTGGGGCTGGTGTTTCAGGGTTTAGGGCAGTGCAGTGGTGATCGGGCAGTGTAGGGGTTTGTGCTGGGGCTGGTGTTTCAGGGTTTAGGGCAGTGCAGTGGAGTTTGGGCAGTGTAGGGGTTGTGCAGGGGTCATGTTTTAGGGTTTTGGGCAGTGCAGTGGTTTTCGTGCAGTGTAGGGGTCGTGCGGGGGGATTGTTTCAGGGTTTAGGGCAGTGCAGTGGTGTTTGGGCAGTGTAGGGGTCGTGCTGGGGCTAGTGTTTCAGGGATTAGGGCAGTGCAGTGGTGCTCGGTCAGTATTGGGGGTCTTGGTGAAGCTGGTGTTTTAGGGTTTAGGGCAGTGCAGTGGTGTTCGGGCACTGTAGGAGGTCGTGCTGGGGCTGGTGTTTCAGGGTTTTGGGCAGAGCAGTGGTGTTCGGGCAGTGTAGGGGGTTGTGCTGGGACTGGTGTTTCAGTGTTTAGGGCAGTGCAGTGAGTTTCGGACACTGTAATGTGCCATGCGGGGGTGGTGTTTCAGGGTTTAGTGCAGTACAGTGGTATTCGGGCGTTGTATGGGGACGTGCAGATGGTGGTGTTTCAGGATTTAGGGCAGTGCAGGGGGTCTTCCTGGGGCGGTGTTTCAGGGTTTATTTCAGTGCAGTGGTGTTCGGGAAGTGTAGGGGGTCTTCTGGGGGCTGGTGTTTCAGGGTTTAGGACAGTGAAGTGGTGTTCGGGCAGTGTGGGGGGTCGTGTGGGGGAGGTGTTTCAGGGTTTAGGGCAGTGCAGTGGTTTTCGGGCAGTGTAGGGGTCGTGCGGGGGTAGTGTTTCAGGGTTTAGGGCAGTGCAGTGGTTTTCGGGCAGTGTAAGGGTCGTGCTGGGGCTAGTGTTTCAGGGTTTAGGGCAGTGCAGTGGTGTTCGGGCAGTATAGGGAGTCTTTGTGAAGCTGGTGTTTTAGGGTTTAGGGCAGTGCAGTGGTGTTTGGGCACTGTAGGAGGTCGTGCTGGGGCAGGTGTTTCAGGGTTTAGGGCAGTGCAATGGTGTTCGGGCAGAGTAGGGGGTTGTGTGGGGGAGGTGTTTCAGGGCTTAGGGCAGTGCAGTGCAGTGTTTTTTGGGCAGTGTAGGGGTCGTGCGGGGTTAGTGTTTCAGGGTTTAGGGCACTGCAGTGGTGTTCGGGCACTGTAGGAGGTCGTGCTGGGGCAGGTGTTTCAGGGTTTTGGGTAGTGCAATGGTGTTTGGGCAGTGTAGTGGTTCGTGTTGGGGCTGGTGTTTCAGGGTTTACTGCAGTGCAGTGGTGATCGGGCAGTGTAGGGGTTCGTGCTGGGGCTGGTGTTCCAGGGTTTAGGGCAGTGCAGTTGTGTTTGGGCAGTGTAGGGGGTTATGCAGGGGTCATGTTTCAGGGTTTTGGGCAGTGCAGTGGTGTTCGGGCACTGTAATGTGGCGAGCGGGGGTGGTGTTTCAGGGTTTAGGGCAGTGCAGTGGTGTTCAGGAGTTGTATGGGAACATGCAGGGGGTGGTGTTTCAGGATTTAGGGCAGTGCAGTGGCATTCGTGCAGTGCAGGGGGTCTTGCTGGGACTGGTGTTTCAGGGTTTAGGGCAATGCAGTGGTGTTCGGGCAGTGTAGGGGGTCTTCCTGGGGCAGTGTTTCAGGGCTTAGTGCAGTGCAGTGGTGTTCGGGGTCTTCCTGGAGCTGGTGTTTCAGGGTTTAGGACAGTGCAGTGGTGTTGAGGCAGTGTAGGGGGTCGTGTGGGGGAGGTGTTTCAGAGTTTAGACCAGTGCAGTGGTGTTCGGGCAGTGTAGGGGGTCATCCAGAGGGGTGGGGTTTCAGGGTTTCGGGCAGTGCAGTGGTGTTTAGGCAGTGTAGGGGGTCATGCAGGGGTGGTGTTTCAGGGTTTAAGGCAGTGCAGTGGTGTTCAGGCAGTGTAGGGGGTCGTGCAGTGGGGAGGTGTTTCAGGGTTTAGGGCAGTGCAGTGGTGTTCGGGCAGTGTAGGGGGTCATGCAGGGGGGTGGTGTTTCAGGGTTTAGGGCAGTGCAGTGGTGTTCAGGCAGTGTAGGGAGTCGTGGTGGGGCTGGTGTTTCAGGGTTTAGGGCAGTGCAGTGGTGTTCGGGTAGTGTAGGGGGTTGTGCGGGGGTTGTGTTTCAGGGTTTAGGGCAGTGCAGTGGTATTCGGGCGGTGTATGGGGATGTGCAGGTGGTGGTGTTTCAGGATTTAGGGCAGTGCAGTGGGGTTCGGGCAGTGCAGGGGTTTTTCCTGGGGCAGTGTTTCAGGGTTTATTTCAGTGCAGTGGTGTTCGGGAAGTGTAGGGGGTCTTCTGGGGGCTGGTGTTTCAGGGTTTAGGACAGTGCAGTGGTTTTCGTGCAGTGTAGGGGTCGTGTGGGGGAGGTGTTTCAGGGTTTAGGGCAGTGCAGTGGTTTTCGTGCAGTGTAGGGGTCGTGTGGGGGTATTGTTTCAGGGTTTAGGGCAGTGCAGTGGTGTTTGGGCAGTGTAGGGGTCGTGCTGGGGCTAGTGTTTCAGGGATTAGGGCAGTGCAGTGGTGCTCGGTCAGTATCGGGGGTCTTGGTGAAGCTGGTGTTTTAGGGTTTAGGGCAGTGCAGTGGTGTTCGGGCACTGTAGGAGGTCGTGCTGGGGCAGGCGTTTCAGGGTTTAGGGCAGTGCAATGGTGTTTGGGCAGTGTAGGGGGTCTTCCTGGGGCTGGTGTTTCAGGGTTTAGGGTAGTGCAGTGCAGTGGTTTTCGGGCAGTGTAGGGGTCGTGCGGGGGTAGTGTTTCAGGGTTTAGGGCAGTGCAGTGGTGTTCGGGCAGTGTAGGGGTCGTGCTGGGGCTAGTGTTTCAGGGTTTAGGGCAGTGCAGTGGTGATCGGGCAGTGTAGGGGGTCTTGGTGGAGCTGGTGTTTTAGGGTTTAGGGCAGTGCAGTGGTGGTCGGGCAGTGTAGGGGTCATGCTGGGGCTAGTGTTTCATGGTTTAGGGCAGTGCAATGGTGTTTGGGCAGTGTAGTGGTTCGTGTTGGGGCTGGTGTTTCAGGGTTTAGGGCAGTGCAGTGGTGATCGGGCAGTGTAGGGGTTTGTGCTGGGGCTGGTGTTTCAGGGTTTAGGGCAGTGCAGTGGAGTTTGGGCAGTGTAGGGGTTGTGCAGGGGTCATGTTTTAGGGTTTTGGGCAGTGCAGTGGTTTTCGTGCAGTGTAGGGGTCGTGCGGGGGGATTGTTTCAGGGTTTAGGGCAGTGCAGTGGTGTTTGGGCAGTGTAGGGGTCGTGCTGGGGCTAGTGTTTCAGGGATTAGGGCAGTGCAGTGGTGCTCGGTCAGTATTGGGGGTCTTGGTGAAGCTGGTGTTTTAGGGTTTAGGGCAGTGCAGTGGTGTTCGGGCACTGTAGGAGGTCGTGCTGGGGCTGGTGTTTCAGGGTTTTGGGCAGAGCAGTGGTGTTCGGGCAGTGTAGGGGGTTGTGCTGGGACTGGTGTTTCAGTGTTTAGGGCAGTGCAGTGAGTTTCGGACACTGTAATGTGCCATGCGGGGGTGGTGTTTCAGGGTTTAGTGCAGTACAGTGGTATTCGGGCGTTGTATGGGGACGTGCAGATGGTGGTGTTTCAGGATTTAGGGCAGTGCAGGGGGTCTTCCTGGGGCGGTGTTTCAGGGTTTATTTCAGTGCAGTGGTGTTCGGGAAGTGTAGGGGGTCTTCTGGGGGCTGGTGTTTCAGGGTTTAGGACAGTGAAGTGGTGTTCGGGCAGTGTGGGGGGTCGTGTGGGGGAGGTGTTTCAGGGTTTAGGGCAGTGCAGTGGTTTTCGGGCAGTGTAGGGGTCGTGCGGGGGTAGTGTTTCAGGGTTTAGGGCAGTGCAGTGGTTTTCGGGCAGTGTAAGGGTCGTGCTGGGGCTAGTGTTTCAGGGTTTAGGGCAGTGCAGTGGTGTTCGGGCAGTATAGGGAGTCTTTGTGAAGCTGGTGTTTTAGGGTTTAGGGCAGTGCAGTGGTGTTTGGGCACTGTAGGAGGTCGTGCTGGGGCAGGTGTTTCAGGGTTTAGGGCAGTGCAATGGTGTTCGGGCAGAGTAGGGGGTTGTGTGGGGGAGGTGTTTCAGGGCTTAGGGCAGTGCAGTGCAGTGTTTTTTGGGCAGTGTAGGGGTCGTGCGGGGTTAGTGTTTCAGGGTTTAGGGCACTGCAGTGGTGTTCGGGCACTGTAGGAGGTCGTGCTGGGGCAGGTGTTTCAGGGTTTAGGGTAGTGCAATGGTGTTTGGGCAGTGTAGTGGTTCGTGTTGGGGCTGGTGTTTCAGGGTTTACTGCAGTGCAGTGGTGATCGGGCAGTGTAGGGGTTCGTGCTGGGGCTGGTGTTCCAGGGTTTAGGGCAGTGCAGTTGTGTTTGGGCAGTGTAGGGGGTTATGCAGGGGTCATGTTTCAGGGTTTTGGGCAGTGCAGTGGTGTTCGGGCACTGTAATGTGGCGAGCGGGGGTGGTGTTTCAGGGTTTAGGGCAGTGCAGTGGTGTTCAGGAGTTGTATGGGAACATGCAGGGGGTGGTGTTTCAGGATTTAGGGCAGTGCAGTGGCATTCGTGCAGTGCAGGGGGTCTTGCTGGGACTGGTGTTTCAGGGTTTAGGGCAATGCAGTGGTGTTCGGGCAGTGTAGGGGGTCTTCCTGGGGCAGTGTTTCAGGGCTTAGTGCAGTGCAGTGGTGTTCGGGGTCTTCCTGGAGCTGGTGTTTCAGGGTTTAGGACAGTGCAGTGGTGTTGAGGCAGTGTAGGGGGTCGTGTGGGGGAGGTGTTTCAGAGTTTAGACCAGTGCAGTGGTGTTCGGGCAGTGTAGGGGGTCATCCAGAGGGGTGGGGTTTCAGGGTTTCGGGCAGTGCAGTGGTGTTTAGGCAGTGTAGGGGGTCATGCAGGGGTGGTGTTTCAGGGTTTAAGGCAGTGCAGTGGTGTTCAGGCAGTGTAGGGGGTCGTGCAGTGGGGAGGTGTTTCAGGGTTTAGGGCAGTGCAGTGGTGTTCGGGCAGTGTAGGGGGTCATGCAGGGGGGTGGTGTTTCAGGGTTTAGGGCAGTGCAGTGGTGTTCAGGCAGTGTAGGGAGTCGTGGTGGGGCTGGTGTTTCAGGGTTTAGGGCAGTGCAGTGGTGTTCGGGTAGTGTAGGGGGTTGTGCGGGGGTTGTGTTTCAGGGTTTAGGGCAGTGCAGTGGTATTCGGGCGGTGTATGGGGATGTGCAGGTGGTGGTGTTTCAGGATTTAGGGCAGTGCAGTGGGGTTCGGGCAGTGCAGGGGTTTTTCCTGGGGCAGTGTTTCAGGGTTTATTTCAGTGCAGTGGTGTTCGGGAAGTGTAGGGGGTCTTCTGGGGGCTGGTGTTTCAGGGTTTAGGACAGTGCAGTGGTTTTCGTGCAGTGTAGGGGTCGTGTGGGGGAGGTGTTTCAGGGTTTAGGGCAGTGCAGTGGTTTTCGTGCAGTGTAGGGGTCGTGTGGGGGTATTGTTTCAGGGTTTAGGGCAGTGCAGTGGTGTTTGGGCAGTGTAGGGGTCGTGCTGGGGCTAGTGTTTCAGGGATTAGGGCAGTGCAGTGGTGCTCGGTCAGTATCGGGGGTCTTGGTGAAGCTGGTGTTTTAGGGTTTAGGGCAGTGCAGTGGTGTTCGGGCACTGTAGGAGGTCGTGCTGGGGCAGGCGTTTCAGGGTTTAGGGCAGTGCAATGGTGTTTGGGCAGTGTAGGGGGTCTTCCTGGGGCTGGTGTTTCAGGGTTTAGGGTAGTGCAGTGCAGTGGTTTTCGGGCAGTGTAGGGGTCGTGCGGGGGTAGTGTTTCAGGGTTTAGGGCAGTGCAGTGGTGTTCGGGCAGTGTAGGGGTCGTGCTGGGGCTAGTGTTTCAGGGTTTAGGGCAGTGCAGTGGTGATCGGGCAGTGTAGGGGGTCTTGGTGGAGCTGGTGTTTTAGGGTTTAGGGCAGTGCAGTGGTGGTCGGGCAGTGTAGGGGTCATGCTGGGGCTAGTGTTTCATGGTTTAGGGCAGTGCAATGGTGTTTGGGCAGTGTAGTGGTTCGTGTTGGGGCTGGTGTTTCAGGGTTTAGGGCAGTGCAGTGGTGATCGGGCAGTGTAGGGGTTTGTGCTGGGGCTGGTGTTTCAGGGTTTAGGGCAGTGCAGTGGAGTTTGGGCAGTGTAGGGGTTGTGCAGGGGTCATGTTTTAGGGTTTTGGGCAGTGCAGTGGTTTTTGGGCAGTGTAGGGGGTCTTGCTGGGGCTTGTGTTTCAGGGTTTAGGGCAGTGCAGTGGTATTCGGACAGTGTAATGGGTCGTGCGGGGATGGTGTTTCAGGGTTTAGGGCAGTGCAGTTTTGTTCGGGCACTGAAGGGGGTCGTGCTTGGGGTAGTGTTTCAGGGTTTAGGGCAGTGCATTGGTGTGTGGGCAGTGTAGGAGGTCTTGCTGGGGCTGGTGTTTCAGGGTTTAGACCAGTGCAGTGGTGTTTGGGCAGTGTAGGGGGTCATCCAGAGGGGTGGGGTTTAGGGTTTTAGGCAGTGCAGTGGTGTTTGGGCAGTGTAGGGGGTCATGCAGTGGGGAGGTGTTTCAGGGTTTAGGGCAGTGCAGTGGTGTTCGGGTAGTGAAGGGGGTCGTGCAGGAGGGTGGTGTTTCAGGGTTTAGGGCAGTGCAGTGGTGTTCGGGCAGTGTAGGGAGTCGTTGTGGGGCTGGTGTTTCAGGGTTTAGAGCGAAGCAGTGGTTTTCGGGCAGTGTAGGGGGTTGTGCTGGGACTGGTGTTTCAGTGTTTAGGGCAGTGCAGTGGTGTTCGAGCACTGTAATGTGTCGAGCGGAGGTGGTGTTTCAGGGTTTAGGGCAGTGCAGTGGTGTTCAGGAGTTGTATGGGAACGTGCAGGGTGTGGTGTTTCAGGATTTAGGGCAGTGCAGTGGTATTCGGGCAGTGCAGGGGGTCTTGCTGGGACTGGTGTTTCAGGGTTTAAGGCAATGCATTGTTGTCCGGGCAGTGTAGGGGGTCGTTCTGGGGCAGTGTTTCAGGGCTTATTGCAGTGCAGTGGTGTTCGGGGTCTTCCTGGGGCTGGTTTTTCAGGGTTTAGGACAGTGCAGTGGTGTTCGGACCGTGTAGGGGGTCGTCCAGAGGGGTGGGGTTTCAGGGTTTAGGGCAGTGCAGTGGTGTTTAGGCAATGTAGGGGTCGTGCATGGGTGTGGTGTTTCAGGGTTTAAGGCAGTGCAGTGGTGTTCGGGCAGTGTACGGGGTCGTACAGTGGGAGGTGTTTCATGGTTTCGGGCAGTGCAGTGGTGTTCGGGCAGTGTAGGGGGTCATGCAGGGGGGTGGTGTTTCAGGGTTTAGGGCAGCGCAGTGGTGTTCGGGCAGTGTAGGGAGTCGTGGTGGGGCTGGTGTTTCAGGGTTTAGGGCAGTGCAGTGGTGTTCGGGCAGTGTAGGGGGTCATGCTGGGGCTGGTGTTTCAGGGTTTTGGGCAGAGCAGTGGTGTTCGGGCAGTGTAGGGGGTTGTGCTGGGACTGGTGTTTCAGTGTTTAGAGCAGTGCAGTGGTGTTCGGACACTGTAATGTGTCATGCGGGGGTGGTGTTTCAGGGTTTAGGGCAGTTCAGTGGTATTCGGGCGTTGTATGGGGACGTGCAGGTGGTGGTGTTTCAGGATTTAGGGCAGTGCAGTGGTGTTCGGGCAGTGTAGGGTCTTCCTGGGGCGGTGTTTCAGGGTTTATTTCAGTGCAGTGGTGTTCAGGAACTGTAGGGGGTTGTGCTGGGGCTGGTGTTTCAGGGTTTTGGGCAGAGCAGTGGTGTTCGGGCAGTGTAGGGGGTTGTGCTGGGACTAGTGTTTCAGTGTTTAGGGCAGTGCAGTGAGGTTCGGACACTGTAATGTGTCATGCGGGGGTGGTGTTTCAGGGTTTAGGGCAGTGCAGTGGTATTCGGGCGTTGTATGCAGACGTGCAGATGGTGATGTTTCAGGATTTAGGGCAGTGCAGTGGGGTTCGGGCAGTGCAGGGGGTCTTCCTGGGGGCTGGTGTTTCAGGTTTTAGGACAGTGAATTGGTGTTCGGGCAGTGTAGGGGGTCGTGTGGGGGAGGTGTTTCAGGGTTTAGGGCAGTGCAGTGGTTTTTGTGCAGTGTAGGGGTCGTGCGGGGGTAGTGTTTCAGGGTTTAGGGCAGTGCAGTGGTATTCGGGCAGTGTAGGGGTCGTGCTGGGGCTAGTGTTTCAGGGTTTAGGGCAGTGCAGTGGTGTTCGGGCAGTATTGGGAGCCTTGGTGAAGCTGGTTTTTTAGGGTTTAGGGCAGTGCAGTAGTGTTCGGGCACTGTAGGAGGTCGTGCTGGGGCAGGTGTTTCAGGGTTTAGGGCAGTGCAATGGTGTTTGGGCAGTGTAGGGGGTCGTCCTGGGGCTGGTATTTCAGGGTTTAGGACAGTGCAGTGGTGTTCGGGGAGTGTAGTGGGTTATGTGGGGGAGGTGTTTCAGGGCTTAGGGCAGTGCAGTACAGTGGTTTTCAGGCAGTGTAGGGGTCGTGCGGGTAGTGTTTCAGCGTTTAGGGCAGTGCAGTGGTGTTCGGGCACTGTAGGAGGTCGTGCTGGGGCAGGTGTTTCAGGGTTTAGGGCAGTGCAATGGTGTTTGGGCAGTGTAGTGGTTCGTGTTGGGGCTGGTGTTTCAGGGTTTAGGGCAGTGCAGTGGTGATTGGGCAGTGTAGGGGTTCGTGCTGGGGCTGGTGTTCCAGGGTTTAGGGCAGTGCAGTGGTGTTTGGGCAGTGTAGGGGGTTGTGCGGGGGTCATGTTTCAGGGTTTTGGGCAGTGCAGTGGTTTTTGGGCAGTGTAGGGGTCTTGCTGGTGCTGGTGTTTCAGGGTTTAGGGCAGTGCAGTGGTGTTCGGGCAGTGTAATGGGTCGTGCGGGGATGGTGTTTCAGGGTTTAGGGCAGTGCAGTTTTGTTCGGGCACTGTAGGGGGTCGTGCTTGGGGTAGTGTTTCAGGGTTTAGGGCAGTGCAGTGGTGTTCGGGCATTGTAGGGGGTCATCCAGAGGGGTGGGGTTTCAGGGTTTCGGGCAGTGCAGTGGTGTTTAGGCAGTGTAGGGGGTCATGCAGGGGTGTGGTGTTTCAGGGTTTAAGGCAGTGCAGTGGTGTTCGGGCAGTGTAGGGGGTCGTGCAGTGGGGAAATGTTTCAGGGTTTAGGGCAGTGCAGTGGTGTTTTGGCAGTGTAGGGGGTCGTGCAGGGGGGTGGTGTTTCAGGGTTTAGGGCAGTGCAGTGGTGTTCGGGCATTGTAGGGAGTCGTGGTGGGTCTGGTGTTTCAGGGTTTAGGGCAGTGCAGTGGTGTTCGGGCAGTGTAGGGGGTTGTGCTGGGGCTGGTGTTTCAGTCTTTAGGGCAGTGTAGTGGTTTTCGGGAGTTGTATGGGAACGTGCAGGGGGTGGTGTTTCAGGATTAAGGGCAGTGCAGTGGTATCCGGGCAGTGCAGGGGGTCTTGCTCGGACTGGTGTTTCAGGGTTTAGGGCAATGCAGTGTTGTTCGGGCGGTGTAGGGGGTCTTCCTGGGGCGGTGTTTCAGGGCTTAGTGCAGTGCAGTGGTGTTCAGGGTCTTCCTGGTGCTGGAGTTTCAGGGTTTAGGATAGTGCAGTGGTGTTCGGGCAGTGTTGGGGGTCGTGTGGGGGAGGTGTTTCAGGGTTTAGACCAGTGCAGTGGTGTTCGGGCCGTGTAGGGGGTCATCCAGAGGGGTGGGGTTTCAGGGCTTAGTGCAGTGCAGTGGTGTTCGGGGTCTTCCTGGGGCTGGTGTTTCAGGGTTTAGGACAGTGCAGTGTTGTTCGTGCAGTGTAGGGGTCGTGCGGGGGTAGTGTTTCAGGGTTTAGGGCAGTGCAGTGGTGTTTGGGCAGTGTAGGGGTCGTGCTGGGGCTAGTGTTTCAGGGTTTAGGGCAATGCAGTGGTGTTCGGGCATTATTGGGGGTCTTGGTGAAGCTGGTGTTTTAGGGTTTAGGGCAGTGCAGTGGTGTTCGGGCACTGTAATGTGTCGAGCGTGGGTGGTGTTTCAGGGTTTAGGGCAGTGCAGTGGTGTTCGGGAGTTGTATGGGAACGCGCAGGGGTGGTGTTTCAGGATTTAGGGCAGTGCAGTGGTATTCGGGCAGTGCAGGGGGTCTTGCTGGGACTGGTGTTTCAGGGTTTAAGGCAATGCATTGTTGTCCGGGCAGTGTAGGGGGGTCTTCCTGGGGCAGTGTTTCAGGGCTTAGTGCAGTGCAGTGGTGTTCGGGGTCTTCCTGGGGCTGGTTTTTCAGGGTTTAGGACAGTGCAGTGGTGTTCGGACAGTGTAGGGGGTCGTGTGGGAGAGGTGTTATAGGGTTTAGACCAGTGCAGTGGTGTTCGGGCAGTGTAGGTGGTCATCCAGAGGGGTGGGGTTTCAGGGTTTAGGGCAGTGCAGTGGTGTTTAGGCAGTGTAGGGGTTGTGAATGGGGTGTGGTGTTTCAGGGTTTAAGGCAGTGCAGTGGTGTTCGGGCAGTGTAGGGAGTCATGCAGTGGGGAGGTGTTTCATGGTTTAGGGCAGTGCAGTGGTGTTCGGGCAGTGTAGGGGGTCATGCAGGGGGGTGGTGTTTCAGGGTTTAGGGCAGTGCAGTGGTGTTCGGGCAGTGTAGGGAGTCGTGGTGGGGCTGGTGTTTCAGGGTTTAGGGCAGTGCAGTGGTGTTCGGACAGTGTAGGGGGTTGTGCTGGGACTGGTGTTTCAGTGTTTAGGGCAGTGCAGTGGTGTTCGGACACTGTAATGTGTCATGCGGGGGTGGTGTTTCAGGGTTTAGGGCAGTGCAGTGGTATTCGGGCGTTGTATGGGGACGTGCAGGTGGTGGTGTTTCAGGATTTAGGGCAGTGCAGTGGTGTTCGGGCAGTGTAGGGGGTCTTCCTTGGGCGGTGTTTCAGGGTTTATTTCAGTGCAGTGGTGTTCGGGCAGAGCAGGGGGTCTTGCTGGGACTGGTGTTTCAGGGTTTAAGGCAATGCATTGTTGTCCGGGCAGTGTAGGGGGCCTTCCTAGGGCAGTGTTTCAGGGCTTAGTGCAGTGCAGTGGTGTTCGGGGTATTCCTGGGGCTGGTTTTTCAGGGTTTAGCACAGTGCAGTGGTGTTCGGACAGTGTAGGGGGTCGTGGGGGAGAGGTGTTTCAGGGTTTAGACCAGTGCAGTGGTGTTCGGGCAGTGTAGGGGGTCATCCAGCGGGGGGCGGGGGTTTCAGGGTTTAGGGCAGTGCAGTGGTGTTTAGGCAGTGTAGGGGTCGTGAATGGGTGTGGTGTTTCAGGGTTTAAGGCAGTGCAGTGGTGTTCGGGCAGTGTAGGGGATCGTGCAGTGGGGAGGTCTTTTATGGTTTAGGGCAGTGCAGTGGTGTTCGGGCAGTGTAAGGGGTCATGCAGGGGGGTGGTGTTTCAGGGTTTAGGGCAGTGCAGTGGTGTTCGGGCAGTGTAGGGAGTCGTGGTGGGGTTGGTGTTTCAGGGTTTAGGGCAGTGCAGTGGTGTTCGTTCAGTGTAGGGGGTCGTGCTGTGGCTGGTGTTTCAGGGTTTTGGGCAGAGCAGAGGTGTTCGGGCAGTGTAGGGGGTTGTGCTGGGACTGGTGTTTCAGTGTTTAGGGCAGTGCAGTGGTGTTCGGACACTGTAATGTGTCATGCGGGGGTGGTGTTTCAGGGTTTAGGGCAGTGCAGTGGTGTTCGGGCAGTGTAGGGGGTCTTCCTTGGGCGGTGTTTCAGGGTTTATTTCAGTGCAGTGGTGTTCGGGCAGTGCAGGGGGTCTTGCTGGGACTGGTGTTTCAGGGTTTAAGGCAATGCATTGTTGTCCGGGCAGTGTAGGGGGTCTTCCTAGGGCAGTGTTTCAGGGCTTAGTGCAGTGGTGTTCGGGGTCTTCCTGGGGCTGGTTTTTCAGGGTTTAGGACAGTGCAGTGGTGTTCGGACAGTGTAGGGGGTCTTGTGGGAGAGGTGTTTCAGGGTTTAGACCAGTGCAGTGGTGTTCGGGCAGTGTAGGGGGTCATCCAGAGGGGTGGGGTTTCAGGGTTTAGGGCAGTGCAGTGGTGTTTAGGCAGTGTAGGGGTCGTGCATGGGTGTGGTGTGTCAGGGTTTAAGGCAGTGCAGTGGTGTTCGGGCAGTGTAGGGGGTCGTGCAGTGGGGAGGTGTTTTATGGTTTAGGGCAGTGCAGTGGTGTTCGGGCAGTGTAAGGGGTCATGCAGGGGGGTGGTGTTTCAGGGTTTAGGGCAGTGCAGTGGTGTTCGTTCAGTGTAGGGGGTCGTGCTGTGGCTGGTGTTTCAGGGTTTTGGGCAGAGCAGTGGTGTTCGGGCAGTGTAGGGGGTTGTGCTGGGACTGGTGTTTCAGTGTTTCGGGCAGTGCAGTGGTGTTCGGACACTGTAATGTGTCATGCGGGGGTGGTGTTTCAGGGTTTAGGGCAGTGCAGTGGTATTCGGGCGTTGTATGGGGACGTGCAGATGGTGGTGCTTCAGGATTTAGGGCAGTGCAGTGGGATTCGGGCAGTGCAGGGGGTCTTCCTGGTACGGTGTTTCAGGGTTTATTTCAGTGCAGTGGTGTTCGGGAAGTGTAGGGGGTCTTCTGGGGGCTGGTGTTTCAGGGGTTAAGACAGTGAAGTGGTGTTCGGGCAGTGTAGGGGGTCGTGTGGAGGAGGTGTTTCAGGGTATAGGGCAGTGCAGTGGTTTTCGTGCAGTGTAGGGGTCGTGCGGGGGTAGTGTTTCAGGGTTTAGGGCAGTGCAGTGGTGTTCAGGCAGTGTAGGGGTCGTGCTGGGGCTAGTGTTTCAGGGTTTAGGGCAGTGCAGTGGTGTTCGGGCAGTATTGGGAGTCTTGGTGAAGCTGGTGTTTTAGGGTTTAGGGCAGTGCAGTGGTGTTCGGACACTGTAGGAGGTCGTGCTGGGGCAGGTGTTTCAGGGTTTAGGGCAGTGCAGTGCAGTGGGTTTCGGGCAGTGTAGGGGTCGTGCGGGGGTAGTGTTTCAGGGTTTAGGGCAGTGCAGTGGTTTTCGGGCACTGTAGGAGGTCGTGCTTGGGCAGGTGTTTCAGGGTTTAGGGCAGTGCAATGGTGTTTGGGCAGTGAAGTGGTTCGTGTTGGGGCTGGTGTTCCAGGGTTTAGGGCAGTGCAGTGGTGTTTGGGCAGTGTAGGGGGTTGTGCGTGGGTCATGGTTCAGGGTTTTGGGCAGTGCAGTGGTTTTTAGGCAGTGTAGGGGGTCTTGCTGGGGCTGGTGTTTCAGGGTTTAGGGCAGTGCAGTTTTGTTCGGGCACTGTAGGGGTCGTGCTTGGGGTAGTGTTACAGGGTTTAGGGCAGTGCAGTGGTGTTTGGGCAGTGTAGGAGGTCTTGCTGGGGCTGGTGTTTCAGGGTTTAGACCAGTGCAGTGGTGTTTGGGCAGTGTAGGGGGTCATCTAGAGGGGTTGGGTTTCAGGGTTTCAGGCAGTGCAGTGGTGTTTAGGCAGTGTAGGGGGTCATGCAGGGGTGTGGTGTTTCAGGGTTTAAGGCAGTGCAGTGGTGTTCGTGCAGTGTAGGGGGTCATGCAGTGGGGAGGTGTTTCAGGGTTTAGGGCAGTGCAGTGGTGTTTGGGCAGTGTAGGGGGTCGTGCAGGGGGGTGGTGTTTCAGGGTTTAGGGCAGTGCAGTGGTGTTCGGGCAGTGTAGGGAGTCGTGGTGGGGCTGGTGTTTCACGGTTTAGGGCAGGGCAGTGCAGTGGTGTTCGGGCAGTGTAGGGGGTTGTGCTGGGGCTGGTGTTTCAGTGTTTTGGGCAGAGCAGTGGTTTTCGGGCAGTGTAGAGGGTTGTGCTGGGACTGGTGTTTCAGTGTTTAGGGCAGTGCAGTGGTGTTCGGGAGTTGTATGGGAACGTGCAGGGGGTGGTGTTTCAGGATTAAGGGCAGTGCAGTGGTATTCGGGCAGTGCAGGGGGTCTTGCTGGGACTGGTGTTTCAGGGTTTAGGGTAATGCAGTGGTGTTCGGGCAGTGTAGGGGGTCTTCCTGGGGCGGTGTTTCAGGGCTTAGTGCAGTGCAGTGGTGTTCGGGGTATTCCTGGGGCTGGTGTTTCAGGGTTTAGGATAGTGCAATGGTGTTCAGGCAGTGTAGGGGGTCATGTGGGGGAGGTGTTTCAGGGTTTAGACCAGTGCAGTGGTGTTCGGGCAGTGTAGGGGGTCATCCAGAGGGGTGGGGTTTCAGGGTTTAGGGCAATGCAGTGGTGTTCGGGCAGTGTTAGGGGTCTTTCTGGGGCGGTGTTTCAGGGCTTAGTGCAGTGCAGTGGTGTTCGGGGTCTTCCTGGGGCTGGTGTTTCAGGGATTAGGACAGTGCAGTGGTGTTCGTGCAGTGTAGGGGTCATGCGGGGGTAATGTTTCAGGGTTTAGGGCAGTGCAGTGGTGTTAGGGCAGTGTAGGGGTCGTGCTGGGGCTAGTGTTTCAGGGTTTAGGGCAGTGCAGTGGTGTTTGGGTAGTGTAGGGGATAATGCGGTGGTAGTGTTTTAGGGTTTAGGGTAGTGCAGTGGTGTTGGTGTAGTGTAGGGGGTCGTGCTGGGGGTAGTGTTTTAGGCTTTAGGGTAGTGCAGTGGTGTTTGGGTAGTGTAGGGGGTCGTGCTGGTGGTAGAATTAGGGTTTAGGGTAGTGCAGTGGTGTTTGGGTAGTGTAGTGGGTCATGATGGGGTTGATTTAGGGTTTATGGTAGTGCACTGGTGTTTGGGTACTGTAGGGGGTCATGCGGAGGTTGTGTTTTAGGGTTTAGGGTAGTGCAGTGGTGTTTGGGCAGTGTAGGGGGTCATGCTGGGGGAAGATTTAGGGTTTAGGGTAGTGCAGTGGTGTTTGGGTGGTGTAGGGTGTCGTGCTGGGTGAGTGTTTTAGGGTTTAGGGTAGTGCAGCAGGGTTTGGGTAGTGTAGGGGATTGTGCTGGGGTAGTGTTTTAGGGTTTAGGGTAGTGCAGTGCTGTTTGGGTCGTGAAGGGGTTCGTGATGGGGTAGATTTAGGGTTTAGGGTATTGCAGTGGTATTTGGGTAGTGTAGGGGGTCGTGCTGGGATCGATTTATTGTTTAGGGCAGTGCAGTGGTGTTTTGGTAGTGTATCGGGTCGTGATGGGGTAGATTTAGGGTTTGGGGTAATGCAGTGGTATTTGGGTAGTGTTAGGGGGTCGTGCTGGGGGTAGATTTTGGGTTTACGGTAGTGCAGTGGTGTTTGGGTAGTGTAGTGGGTCATGATGGGGTTGATTTAGGGTTTAGGGTAGTGCAGTGGTGTTTGGGTAGTGTAGGGGGTCGTGCTGGGGGTAGATTTAGGGTTTAGGGTAGTGCAGTGGTGTTTGGGTAGTATAGGGAGTCATGCTGGGGAGTGTTTTAGGGTTTAGGGTAGTGCAGCAGAGTTTGGGTAGTGTAGCGGATCGTGCTGGGGTAGTGGTTTAGGGTTCAGGAGAGTGCAGTGGTGTATGGGTAGTGTAGGGGGTACTGCTGGGAGTAGTGTTTTTGGGTTTAGGGTAGCGCAATGGTGTTTGGGTAGTATAGGGGGTACTGCTGGGGGCAGTGTTTTAGGGTTTAGGGTAGTCCGGTCGTGTTTGGGTAGTGTAGGGGGTCATGCTGGGGGTAGTGTTTTAGGGTTTAGGGTAGTGCAGTGGTGTTTGTCAAGTGTAGGGGGTAGTGTTTTACAGTTTAGGTTAGTGCAGTGGTATTTGTGTAGTGTAGGGGGTCCTGATAGGGGCAGCGTTTTAGGGTTTACGGTAGTGCAGTGGTGTTTGGGTACTGTAGGGAGTCATGCTTGGGTAGTGTTTTAGGGTTTAGGGTAGTGCAGTGGTGTTGGTGTAGTGTAGGGGGTTGTGCTGGGGGTAGTATTTTAGGGTTTAGGGTAGTCCAGTGGTGTTCGGGCATTATTGGGGGTCTTGGTGAAGCTGGTGTTTTAGGGTTTAGGGCAGTGCAGTGGTGTTCGGGCACTGTAATGTGTCGAGCGGGGGTGGTGTTTCAGGGTTTAGGGCAGTGCAGTGGTGTTCGGGAGTTGTATGGGAATGTGCAGGGGGTGGTGTTTCAGGATTTAGGACAGTGCAGTGTTGTTCGTGCAGTGTAGGGGTCGTGCGGGGGTAGTGTTTCAGGGTTTAGGGCAGTGCAGTGGTGTTCGGGCAGTGTAGGGGTCGTGCTGGGGCTAGTGTTTCAGGGTTTAGGGCAGTGCAGTGGTGTTCGGGCATTATTGGGGGTCTTGGTGAAGCTGGTGTTTTAGGGTTTAGGGCAGTGCAGTGGTGTTCGGGCACTGTAATGTGTCGAGCGGGGGTGGTGTTTCAGGGTTTAGGGCAGTGCAGTGGTGTTCGGGAGTTGTATGGGAATGTGCAGGGGGTGGTGTTTCAGGATTTAGGGCAGTGCAGTGGTATTTAGGCAGTGCAGGGGGTCTTGCTGGGACTGGTGTTTCAGGGTTTAAGGCAATGCATTGTTGTCCGGGCAGTGTAGGGGGTCTTCCTGGGGCAGTGTTTCAGGGCTTAGTGCAGTGGTGTTCGTGGTCTTCCTGGGGCTGGTTTTTCAGGGTTTAGGACAGTGCAGTGGTGTTCGGACAGTGTAGTGGGTCTTGCTGAGGATAGTGTTTCAGGTTTTAGGGCAGTGCAGTGGCGTTCGGGCAGTATAGCGGGTTGTGCTGGGATGGTGTTTCAGGGTTTAGGGCAGTGCAGTGGTGTTCGGGCAGTGTAGGGGGTGGTGCTGGGGTTGGTGTTTCAGGGTAAGGGCAGTGCAGTGGTATTCGGGCAGTGTAGGGGGTCGTGCTGGGGGTGGTGTTTCAGGGTTGAGGGCAGTGCAGTGGGGTTTAGGCAGTGTAGGTGGATGTGCTGGGGGTAGTTGTTTTAGGGTTTAGGGCAGTGCAGTGGGGTTCGGGCAGTGTAGGGGTCATGCTGGGGCTGGTGTTTCAGGGTATAGGGCAGTGCAGTGGTCTTCGGGCAGTGCAGAGGGTCGTGCTGGGGCTGATGTTTCAGGGTTTAGGGCAGTGCAGTGGTGTTTAGGCAGAGTATGGGGTCATGCTGGGGCTGGTGTTTCAGGGTTTTAGGCAGTGCAGTGGTATTCGGGCAAAGAAGGGGGTCTTGCTGGGGCTGGCATTTCAGGGTTTAGGGCAGTGCAGTGGTGTTCGGGCAGTGTAGGGGGTAGTGCTGAGGGTGGCCTTTCAGGGTTTAGAGTAGTGCAGTGGTGTTCGGGCAGTGTAGGGGGTTGTGCTGGAGCTGGTGTTTCAGCGTTTAGGGCAGTGCAGTGGTGTTCGGGCAGTGTAGGGGGTCATACTGGGGCTGGTGTTTCAGGGTTTATTGTGGTGCAGTGGTGTTCCGGCAGTGTAGGGGGTCATGCTGGGGGTAGTGTTTCAGGGTTTAGGGCAGAAAAGTGGTGTTCGGCCAGTGTAGGGGTCATGCTGAGGGTGGTGTTTTAGGGTTTAGGGCAGAGCAGCGGTGTTCAGGCAGTGTAGGGGTCATGCTGAGTGGGGTGTTTCAGGGTTTAGGGCAGGGCATTGGTGTTCGGGCAGTGTAGGGAGTCGTGCAGGGGTGATGTTTCAGGGTTTAGGGCAGTGCAGTGGTGCTCAGGCAGTGTAGGCGGTCGTGCAGGTAGTTGTGTTTCAGGTTTTAGGGCAGTGCAGTGGTGTGTGGGCAGTGTAGGGGGTCTTACTGGGGGTGGTGTTTCAGGGTTTAGGGCAGTGCAGTGGTGTTCGGGCAGTGTAGGGGGTCATGCTGGGGCTGGTGTTTCAGGGTTTAGGGCAGTGGTGTTCGGGCAGTGTAGGGGGTCTTGCTGGGGGTGGTGTTTCAGGGTTTAGGGCAGTGCAGTGGTGTTTGTGTAGTGTATAGGCTAATGCTGGTGGTAGTGTTTTAAGGTTTAGGGTAGTGCAGTGATGTTTGTGTAGTGTAGGGGGTTGTGCGGGGGGTAGTGTTTTAGGGTTTAGGGCAGTGCAGTGATGTTTGTGTAGTGTAGGGGGTTGTGCGGGGGTAGTGTTTTAGGGTTTAGGGTAGTGCAGTTGTGTTTGGGTAGTGTAGGGGGTCGTGCTGGAGCAGTCTTTTAGGGTTTAGTGTAGTGCAGTTGTGTTTGGTTAGTGTAGGGGGTCGTGCTGGGGTAGTGTTTTAGGGTTTAGGGTAGTACAGTGGTGTTGGTGTAGTGTAGGTGGTCGTGCTGGGGGTAGGGATTTAGGGTTTATGGTAGTACAGTGGTGTTTGGGTAGTGTAGTGGGTCATGCTTAGGGTAGATTTAGGGTTTTGGGTAGTGCAGTTGTGTTTGGGAAGTGTACGGCGTCGTGCTGGTGTAGATTTAGGGTTTAGGGTAGTGCAGTGGTGTTTGGGTAGTGTAGGGGGTCGTGCTGGGGTAGATTTATGGTTTAGGGTCGTGCAGTGGTTTTTGGGTAGTGTAGGGGGTAGTGCTGGGGGTGGTGTTTTAGGGTTTAGGGCAGTGCAGTGGTGTTTGGGCAGTGTAGGGCGTCGTGCTGGGGGTGTTGTTTCAGGGTGTAGGGCAGTGGTGCTCAGGCAGTGTAGGGGTCATGCTGGGGGTGGTGTTTTAGGGTTTAGGGCAGTGCAGTGGTGTTCAGGTAGTGTAGGGGGTCGTGCAGGGATGGTGTTTCAGGGTTTAGTGTGGTGCAGTGGTGTTCCGGCAGTGTAGGGCGTCATGCTGGGGGTAGTGTTTCAGGGTTTAGGGCAGAAAAGTGGTGTTCTGGCAGTGTAGGGCGTCATGCTGGGGGTAGTGGGCCAGGGTTTAGGGCAGAAAAGTGGTGTTCGGGCAGTGTAGGGGTCATGCTGAGGGTGGTGTTTCAGGGCTTAGGGCAGGGCATTGGTGTTCGGGCAGTGTAGGGGGTCGTGCAGTGGTGATGTTTCAGGGTTTAGGGCAGTGCAGTGGTGCTCGGGCAGTGTAGGCGGTCGTGCAGGTGGTTGTGTTTCAGGTTTTAGGGCAGTGCAGTGGTGTTTGGGCAGTGTAGGGGGTCTTACTGGGGGTGGCGTTTCAGGGTTTAGGGCAGTGCAGTGGTGTTCGGGCAGTGTAGGGGGTCATGCTGGGGCTGGTGTTTCAGGGCTTAGGGCAGTGGTGTTCGGGCAGTGTAGGGGGTCTTGCTGGGGGTGGTGTTTCAGGGTTTAGTGCAGTGGTGTTCGGACGTTTTATGGGGTCGTGCGGTGGGTGGTGTTTCAGGGTTTAGGGCAGTGCAGTTTTGTTCGGGCAGTGTAGGGGGTCATGCAGGGAGTGGTGTTTCAGGGTTTAGGGCAGTTCAGTGGTGTTCGGGCAGTGTAGGGTGTCATGCTTGGGGTGGTGTTTTAGGGTTTAGGGCAGTGCAGTGGTGTTCGGCAGTGTTGGGGTCGTTCTGGGGGTGGTGTTTCAGTATTTAAGGCAGTACAGTGGTGTTCGGGCACTGTAGGGAGTCGTGCTGAGGGTGGTGCTTCAGGGTTTAGGGTAGTGCAGTGGTGTTCAGGCAGTGTAGGGGGTCATACTGGGGCTGGTGCTTCAGGGTTTAGGGCAGTGCAGTGGTGGTCGGGCAGTGTAGGGGGTCATGCTGGGGCTGGTGTTTCAGGGTTTAGGGCAGTGCAGTGGTGTTCGAGCAGTGTACGGGGTCGTGCTGGGGCTGGTGTTTCAGGGTTTAGGGCAGTGCAGTGGTGTTTGTGTAGTGTAGGGGCTCATGCTGGTGGTAGTGTTTTAAGGTTTAGGGTAGTGCAGTGATGTTTGTGTAGTGTAGGGGGTCGTGCTTGGGGTAGTTTTAGGTTTTATGGCAGTGCAGTGTTGTTTGTGTAGTGTAGGTGGTCATGCTGGGGGTAGTGTTTTAGGGTTTAGGGCAGTGCAGTGGTGTTTGTGTAGTGTATGGGGCTGTGTGGGGGTAGTGTTTTAGGGTTTAGGGTAGTGCAGTCGTGTTTGGGTAGTGCAGGGGGTCATGCTGGGGCAGTGTTTTAGGGTTTAGGGTAGTGCAGTGGTGTTTGGTTAGTGTAGGGGGTCGTGCTGGGGTAGTGTTTTAGGGTTTAGGGTAGTACATTGCTGTTGGTGTAGTGTAGGTGGTCGTGCTGGGGGTAAGGATTTAGGGTTTATGGTAGTACAGTGGTGTTTGGGTAGTGTAGTGGGTCGTGCTTAGGGTAGATTTAGGGTTTTGGGTAGTGCAGTTGTGTTTAGGAAGTGTAGGGTGTCGTGCTGGGTGTAGATTTAGGGTTTAGGGTAGTGCAGTGGTGTTTGGGTAGTGTAGGGGGTCGTGCTGGGGTAGATTTATGGTTTAGGGTAGTGCAGTGGTGTTTGGGTAGTGTAGGGTATAGTGCTGGGGGTGGTGTTTTAGGGTTTAGGGCAGTGCAGTGGTGTTCGGGCAGTGTAGGGGGTAGTGCTGTGGGTGGTTGTTTAAGGTTTAGGGCAGTGCAGTGGTGTTTGGGCAGTGTAGGGCGTCGTGCTGGGGGTGGTGTTTCAGGGTTTAGGGCAGTGGTGTTCAGGCAGTTTAGGGGTCATGCTAGGGGTGGTGTTTCAGGGTTTAGGGCAGTGCAGTGGTGTTCGGCAGTGTAGGGGGTCGTGCAGGGGTGGTGTTTCAGGGTTTAGGGCAGTACAGTGGTGTTCGAGCAGTGTAGGGGTTCGTGCGGGGGAGGTGTTTCAGGGTTTAGGGCAGTGCAGTGGTTTTTGGGCGTTGTATGGGGTCGTGCGGTGGGTGGTGTTTCAGGGTTTAGGGCAGTGCAGTTTTGTTCGGGCAGTGTAGGGGGTCGTGCGGGGTTGGTGTTTCAGGGTTTAGGGCAGTGCAGTGGTGTTCGGGCAGTGTAGGGGTAGTTCTGGGGTGGTGTTTCAGGGTTTAGGGCAGTGCAGTGGTGTTCGGGCAGTGTAGGGGGTGGTGCTGAGGGTGGCCTTTCAGGGTTTAGAGTAGTGCAGTGGTGTTCGGGCAGTGTAGGGGGTTGTGCTGGAGCTGGTGTTTCAGCGTTTAGGGCAGTGCAGTAGTGTTCGGGCAGTGTAGGGGGTCATACTGGGGCTGGTGTTTCAGGGTTTAGTGTGGTGCAGTGGTGGTCCGGCAGTGTAGGGGGTCGTGCTGGGGGTAGTGTTTCAGGTTTTAGGGCAGAAAAGTGGTGTTCGGGCAGTGTAGGGGTCATGCTGAGGGTGTTTTTTTAGGGTTTAGGGCAGAGCAGTGGTGTTCAGGCAGTGTAGGGTTCATGCTGGGGGTGATGTTTCAGGGTTTAGGGCAGGGCATTGGTGTTCGGGCAGTGTAGGGGGTCGTGCAGGGGTGATGTTTCAGGGTTTAGGGCAGTGCAGTGGTGCTCGGGCAGTGTAGGTGGTCGTGCAGGTGGTTGTGTTTCAGGTTTTAGGGCAGTGCAGTGGTGTTTGGGCAGTGTAGGGGGTCTTACGGGGGTGGTGTTTCAGGTTTTAGGGCAGTGCAGTGGTGTTCGGGCAGTGTAGGGGGTCTTGCTGGGGGTGGTGTTTCAGGGTTTAGGGCAGTGCAGTAGTGTTTGTGTAGTGTAGGGGCTAATGCTGGTGGTAGTGTTTTAAGGTTTAGGGTAGTGCAGTGATGTTTGTGTAGTGTAGGGGATCGTGCTGTGGGTGGTTGTTTGAGGTTTAGGGCAGTGCAGTGGTGTTTGGGCAGTGTAGGGCGTCGTGCTGGGGGTGGTGTTTCAGGGTTTAGGGCAGTGGTGTTCAGGCAGTTTAGGGGTCATGCTAGGGGTGGTGTTTCAGGGTTTAGGGCAGTGCAGTGGTGTTCGGCAGTGTAGGGGGTCGTGCAGGGGTGGTGTTTCAGGGTTTAGGGCAGTACAGTGGTGTTCGAGCAGTGTAGGGGTTCGTGCGGGGGAGGTGTTTCAGGGTTTAGGGCAGTGCAGTGGTTTTTGGGCGTTGTATGGGGTCGTGCGGTGGGTGGTGTTTCAGGGTTTAGGGCAGTGCAGTTTTGTTCGGGCAGTGTAGGGGGTCGTGCGGGGTTGGTGTTTCAGGGTTTAGGGCAGTGCAGTGGTGTTCGGGCAGTGTAGGGGTAGTTCTGGGGTGGTGTTTCAGGGTTTAGGGCAGTGCAGTGGTGTTCGGGCAGTGTAGGGGGTGGTGCTGAGGGTGGCCTTTCAGGGTTTAGAGTAGTGCAGTGGTGTTCGGGCAGTGTAGGGGGTTGTGCTGGAGCTGGTGTTTCAGCGTTTAGGGCAGTGCAGTAGTGTTCGGGCAGTGTAGGGGGTCATACTGGGGCTGGTGTTTCAGGGTTTAGTGTGGTGCAGTGGTGGTCCGGCAGTGTAGGGGGTCGTGCTGGGGGTAGTGTTTCAGGTTTTAGGGCAGAAAAGTGGTGTTCGGGCAGTGTAGGGGTCATGCTGAGGGTGTTTTTTTAGGGTTTAGGGCAGAGCAGTGGTGTTCAGGCAGTGTAGGGTTCATGCTGGGGGTGATGTTTCAGGGTTTAGGGCAGGGCATTGGTGTTCGGGCAGTGTAGGGGGTCGTGCAGGGGTGATGTTTCAGGGTTTAGGGCAGTGCAGTGGTGCTCGGGCAGTGTAGGTGGTCGTGCAGGTGGTTGTGTTTCAGGTTTTAGGGCAGTGCAGTGGTGTTTGGGCAGTGTAGGGGGTCTTACGGGGGTGGTGTTTCAGGTTTTAGGGCAGTGCAGTGGTGTTCGGGCAGTGTAGGGGGTCTTGCTGGGGGTGGTGTTTCAGGGTTTAGGGCAGTGCAGTAGTGTTTGTGTAGTGTAGGGGCTAATGCTGGTGGTAGTGTTTTAAGGTTTAGGGTAGTGCAGTGATGTTTGTGTAGTGTAGGGGGTCGTGCTTGGGGTAGATTTAGGTTTTATGGCAGTGCAGTGTTGTTTGTGTATTGTAGGGGGTCGTGCTGGGGGTAGTGTTTTAGGGTTTAGGGCAGGGCAGTGGTGTTTGTGTAATGTAGGGGGTTGTGCGGGGGTAGTTGTTAGAAGGCGACCTCAGAGGAGACAGGGAGGGTACCTGAACACCCTGAGACCTACCCTCGGGGTATCTGGCGGGAGACTCCTCAGGGGAAGAGTCTAGTATCTAGGATCGTACACACTGCACCACACGACAAAGAGACACCACACGGTATGTTCTTGGGAACAGATCTTTATCTAATCAGCTTCGTAGGATCTTTATGATCAACAAGGTGGAAATGTAAAAATAGAGCACGGGCTCAAAGAGTCTTGGTAGGGATAGCGGGTAGCGGGACAGTCTTTGGGGATCCGGATCAATGCAGGGACGTACCCGGCGCACCGCTCACAATCCTCGACCTGGGGGATACGCTGTAGTTATTGGGGTCCAGCCGGACCGAAGGAGTCTTTAGGAGCCGCGAGTCACTCAGCAGGGCTCAAGCACAAGGTCGGAGGTCTTACGATCTTCAGGGGAGCCGCGAGTCACTCAGCAGGGCTCAAGCACAAGGTCGGAGGTCTTACGATCTTCAGGGGAGCCGCGAGTCACTCAGCAGGGCTCAAGCACAAGGTCGGAGGTCTTACAATCTTCAGGGGAGCCGCGAGTCACTCAGCAGGGCTCAAGCACAAGTTCGGAGGTCTTACGATCTTCAGGGGAGCCGCGAGTCACTCAGCAGGGCTCAGGTGTTCCAAGGTTGCAAGGGAGCCGCGACCACGTCAGCAGGGCTCTCCTCGTTCCAGAGTCGAATCTCCAGATAGTCCCAGAGCACCCCTTGTTAGAGGTCAACTCCTCTTTGATGTCCGGAGTCCGTAGGCAGGGGTCTTAGCACCTGGGGGCCGCTTGTTGGAGTTTCCTGCCATGTTGTCCTTTGATCCTTTCAGGGCCGGGTCGGGAGGAGTCCCAGACACCCAGCAGGCGTGGAGCCAGCCCTCAGGGAGGCCGGAGGGTCGATCGAAACCCATCTCCCGAGGGGAGGTCAGAGGTGCGATGTAAACTGCTCCTCCCTCTCTCACTCCGTGGGAGCGCGATGTCCTCCAGCCGGGGTGGCGCCTCTAGGCCTGGGATGCGCTGGAGCCGGGCGGCCATCGTAGGGGCATGAAGTGGGCACACGGGCCCTGTGGTGCTGGAAGTTGGAGGGCACAGACAGGGAAGTCCGGGTCGGGTGTGTGTGGGTCCTGGTGGGAAGGACCGGCTAGGCCGTGTACTGGGGGGCTGAAGGGGGTGCACGGGTCAGGGGGTGTGGCTAGGGGTCAGGGATGGCCATGCCACAAGGCCGGGTCTAACACGCGTCCCCCCCAGCTGAAAGCCGGAGAGAACTACCCATCCTCTTGGGGGTTCTCTTCGCTGAGGCGGAAGAACCGGGAGAGGCCGTCAGCGTTGGCGTGGTCAGTACCAGGGCGATGCTTTACGGTGAAATCCATCCCCTGGAGGGAGATTGATCACCGCAAGAGTTTGGGGTTTTCCCCTCGCATCTGCATGAGCCATCGCAAGGGGCGATGGTCGGTTTGGACTTTGAAATGGGTGCCGAACAGATAGGGTCGTAATTTCTTGAGGGCCCAGACTACGGCGAACGCCTCGCGCTCAATGGTGCTCCATTTCTGTTCTCTGGGTAACAGCCTTCGGCTGAGGAAGGCTACGGGCTGGTCTAGGCCTTGGTCATTCACCTGTGACAGGACTGCCCCAATGCCATGCTCGGAGGCATTAGTTTGTACCACAAACTTCTTGGAGTAGTAGGGGGCCTGGAGCACGGGGGCAGTACACATGGCCGCTTTCAGGGCATCGAACGCCTCCTGGCAGGCAGAGGTCCACTGCACTTTCTTGGGCTGTTACTTGGACGTGAGTTCCGTGAGGGGACCGACAAGGCTGCCGTACCCCCGGATGAATCTCCGGTAGTAGCCGGTGAGGCCCAGAAAGGCTCGGACCTACGTTTGGGTACTGGGTGGTTCCCAGGCTAGGATGGCGTCGATCTTAGGCTGCAGAGGGGCGACCTGCCCGCTTCCCACCCGGTGCCCTAGGTAGACCACCGAACCTTGCCCAATCTGACACTTGCTGGCTTTTACTGTGAGGCCTGCCTGGCGCAGGGCCGTTAGCACCCTCCGGAGGTGCTGGAGGTGCTCACTCCATTCGGAACTGAAAACCGCAATATCGTCTAGATATGCGGCGCTGAACTTTTCCAGCCCGGCCAGGACTCTATTTACCAGTCGCTGGAAAGTGGCCGGGGCATTTTTCATCCCGAAGGGCATCACACGAAAGCGATAGTGCCCATCCGGGGTGGAGAAGGCGGACCGCTCCTTGGCTCCTTCCGTGAGCGCAATTTGCCAGTACCCGCAGGTTAGATCGAATGTGCTGAGGAAATGAGCAGACCCGAGACGGTCAATGAGCTCGTCTGCTCGGGGAATGGGGTGAGCGTCGGCTCGGGTGACTTCATTGAGTCCCCGGTAGTCCACACAGAATCGGAGTTCTGGGGCGACACCGGGGGCCGCTGCTTTCGGGACCAGTACCACAGGGCTGGCCCAGGGGCTGTCCTAGGGTTCGATCACCCCCAAGGTCAACATCTTCGAGACTTCGGCCTGAATGCAGGACCGGGCTCGATCAGGGACTCGGTAGGCTCGTTGCTTCACCGGCGGGCTGTCTCCGGTGTCCACGTCATGGACACACCAGTCGGTGACTTGGGGGACAAGAGAGAATAAGTCGGGGAACTGCCCAAGAGCTGGCGGCAGTCCTCGTGTTGCTGGGAAGTGAGGGATGGAGAGAGGTTCACTCCTTCCACGGAGCCATCCTTCTCCTTGGTACACAGGAGGTCAGGGAGGGGATCTGACTCCTCTTCGGCCCCGTCAGCGGTGGCCAGCAGTAGACTCAGCTCCGTCCGCACGAAGTGAGGCTTGAGGCGGTTCACGTGAAAGACCCGAAGGGGGTCCCGAGGTGACTGGACGTCCACCAAGTACGTGACCTGGCTCCTTTGCTCAACGACTTTGAAGGGCCCGGTCCATTTATCCTGGAGGGCGCAAGGTTTCATGGGGGCCATGACCCATACCTGCTGGCCCGGCTGGAACTCAACCAGAGTGGCATTCTGGTCGTACCAGCACCTCATTTCTTCCTGGCTCACCTCCAGGTTGGCCTCGGCCAGTTCTCGAAACTTCCTAGTCTGGTTTCGGAGGGTCAGAACGTACCGGAACACATCTCGGGGGGGGGCCTCGGGGCGTCGCCTCCCACCCTTCCTTGACCAGGCTGAGGGGCCCCCGGACAGGATGCCTGTAGAGTAACTCAAAGGGGCTGAACCCCAAGGATTTCTGGGGAACTTCCCGGTAGGCGAACAAAAGGCAGGGGAGCAGGACGTCCCACTTGTGCCGGAGGGGCTCTTCCAGGCCTGCGATCATCCCCTTCAGAGTCCGGTTAAACCGCTCTACTAGGCCATTTCCTTGGGGATGGTACGGTGTGGTGAACTTATAGGACACTCCACATTGTTGCCACAGTGACGTCATGTATTTGGAGATGAAGTTCGTCCCGCGATCGCTCACGACCTCGCGGGGAAAACCCACACGGGAAAAGATCCCCATCAACGCCCGGCCCACCACGGGAGCGGTGATGGTGCGTAGGGGAATGGCCTCCGGGTATCGGGTGGCATGGTCCACTAGGACGAGGATGAAGCGGTGACCTTGTGAGGTTGGGGGGTCCAGGAGCCCCACGATGTCGATCCCGACCCGTTCAAAAGGGGTACTGACGACAGGAAAGGGTTGGAGGGGAGCCTTGCACTTTCCTCCACTTTTCCCACTAGCCTGGCACGTGGGACAGGACTTGCAGTGGGTTTCTACATCTGCTTTCATTTTAGGCCAGTAAAAGTGAGTCACTAGGCGACTGTAGGTTTTGTCTTGGCCCAAGTGGCCTGCGAGGGGGACATCATGGGCCAAGCCCAGGAGGAAGTCTCGGAAGCGTAGGGGTACCACCAGCACCCAGGCTGATCTTAGCTCCACCGACTTCTGCTCGCTGTACAAAAGGTCATTTTCCCAATATAGCCGGTGTGTTCCAGATTGGTCGCTCGCGGCTTGGGCCTCTGCTTGCTGCCGGGGTCTGACCAGGGAGGGACAGGTAGCTTGCTCCTGGCAGAACTCCTCTCGGGAGGGGCCCCCCTCGTGGCACCACTGGGCCAACTCGGGCAGATCGCCTAACTCTGCGATCTGTGCGGGGTCGGAAGGTAGGGGTTCGTCGCTGGCGACAGATTCTCCTCGTGGGGAGATGTGGGGGACCTCGGCTGGGACAATCCTGTCCTCGTTGGCAGGTGCGTCCTCGACTTCCCCAAGGGGGGGCAGTCGGGCTGCCATGGATCGGGTGGTGGCGCACACCCACTCGGGAAGACCCATCATCCCTAGGTGGGTCTTGCGCTCGACTTGCTTCCAGGGGGAACTTTCCAGGTCGTTCCCCAGAAGACAGTCGACCGGCTGGGAGGTTCTTACTGCTACTTTCAATTTACCGACCACTCCGCCCCATTCAAAAGGCACCAGGGCTACCTTACAGAGGCTCGCAGTGTTGTCAGCCGCAATTACAGGGCAGAATATATTGGAGAGGATTTGGTCTTCGTGGACTAAGTGGCTGAGGACACCAGTGATGCTCGCCCCGGTATCGCGAAGGGCCTCTACCTGTTGGCCATTGATCGTCACTAGCTGCCCGTATTTCTTCGTGTTGGAGGGCAGGAGGCTCCCAGGGACCATTTCTCTGTCTCCTAATGATACCAAGGCCATGGCGGCGGGTTCCCACTCTACGGTCTCCTCAATCTCCTCCCCTAGGGCTACATTGGCTATCTGTCTGGCTGGGGGGGCTGTAATGGGGATGCGCAGGGCCATGGGGCATTCGGGGTCATTGGCGTAATGCCCGGGCTTCTGGCAACGGAAACAAGTGATGGTCACCCGGTGCCCCCGTCTCACGGGTGGGCCGGATATGGCTGGTGGGGGTGCCTGGAAGTGCAGATGTTGGTTTTTTGGAGGACTGGACTGTGATTCTTTCTGCCCTCCCTGGTTCCCCCCCCTCTCTGGCGGGGTGGTCCCTGACTGGCTAGGGGGTATTCTCCTACAGGGCCCCGGGAGACCCGGGTGTTGGTCCAGCGATCCACCTCGACAGCCAGCTTCCTCGGATCCGTGAGCTTGCTGTCGAGCAGATGCTGGCGTAGCTCCACAAAGCAGTTCGCAGCCAGGTGTTCCCATAACATGAGGTCGGTTAGTTCGTCCAGGGTGGTTACTTTGCTGCCCTTAATCCACCCGTCGAATGCACGGCTGAAAAAGTTCACATACTCCACCCACTTGGTGCCAGGGATCTTCGTGCAGTCCCGGAACCGCTGGCGGTACATCTCCGGGGTGAGGCCGTACCTTGTGAGGAGGGCCTCCTTCATGTGGCTGTAGGAGGTCTGCATGGAGGATGGTAGGTCGAGCAGGGTGTCTCTCCCCTCGCTCAAAAATCGTCCCCACAACCCGGCCCCCCAATCTTTCTGCGTAAATCGGTGGGAGGTCATGGCGACCTCGTAGGCCTTGAACCATTGTTGGATGTCATCGTTTTTGTAATATTCCTTGACCACATCTTTGGGGATGTGGACCTTCTGTTCCGCTGGGGGGGGCGCCCCCCGGTTCTCCGAGGGTCGAGCTTCTTCGCTCCTTGCTTTGAGCTCGATTTCTTTCAAGCTGCGTTCGTGCTCTAGTTGAAGTCTTCTTCCTTCGTGCTCCCGTTGGAGTTTCTTCTCTTCTAGTTCGCCTTGTACTCGCATCTGTTCCACGGCTAGCTTCTTCTCAGCTAGATTCAACTCGCCCTCGATTTTCAGTTTGGCCAGTTCGAGTTCGTGATTACGACTTCTTTCTCTGCCTGCGAGTTCTTCCGGGGATAGACCCCCGTCTGGTACGAAGCTTCGTACCTGGTTGCTGCTGCTTTCTCTTTGGGAGAGTCCAGCTTCGTCGTGGAGCTCCACCGCTCCTTCTGGGCGGGGGGCTCCGGATTCCACCCAAGCTTTCAGTGCCTTCTGCATATCTTCTTTGGTGTTGAGACCAGTGGTAGCGATTTTTAGTTCTTTGCAGAATTGCTTCAGTTCTTTGTGTGTGTACTCTTTTAGTTGTTCCGCCTGGAACACAGCATTCGTATCGGTTTCTGTGAGACTCATGGCGTTTTCTTCTGCCGTTTTTTTTTTTTTTTTGCCGGTAGTGCGTCAGCCGTTTACGGTACGATCTCTAGATTATGGGCCCGAATCCCGTCGCTTGCCACCAATGTTAGAAGGCGACCTCAGAGGAGACAGGGAGGGTACCTGAACACCCTGAGACCTACCCTCGGGGTATCGTAGCAGGGCACTGGCGGGAGACTCCTCAGGGGAAGAGTCTCGTATCTAGGATCGTACACACTGCACCACACGACAAAGAGACACCACACGGTATGTTCTTGGGAACAGATCTTTATCTAATCAGCTTCGTAGGATCTTTATGATCAACAAGGTGGAAATGTAAAAATAGAGCACGGGCTCAAAGAGTCTTGGTAGGGATAGGGGGTAGCGGGACAGTCTTTGGGATCCGGATCAATGCAGGGACGTACCCGGCGCACCGCTCACAATCCTCGAGCTGGGGGATACGCTGTAGTTATTGGGGTCCAGCCGGACCGAAGGAGTCTTTAGGAGCTGCGAGTCACTCAGCAGGGCTCAAGCACAAGGTCGGAGGTCTTACGATCTTCAGGGGAGCCGCAAGTCACTCAGCAGGGCTCAAGCACAAGGTCGGAGGTCTTACAATCTTCAGGGGAGCCGCGAGTCACTCAGCAGGGCTCAAGCACAAGGTCGGAGGTCTTACAATCTTCAGGGGAGCCGCGAGTCACTCAGCAGGGCTCAAGCACAAGTTCGGAGGTCTTACGATCTTCAGGGGAGCCGCGAGTCACTCAGCAGGGCTCAGGTGTTCCAAGGTTGCAAGGGAGCCGCGACCACGTCAGCAGGGCTCTCCTCGTTCCAGAGTCGAATCTCCAGATAGTCCCAGAGCATCCCTTGTCATAGGTCAACTCCTCTTTGATGTCCGGAGTCCGTGTAGGCAGGGGTCTTAGCACCTGGGGGCCGCTTGTTGGAGTTTCCTGCCATGTTGTCCTTTGATCCTTTCAGGGCCGGGTCGGGAGGAGTCCCAGACACCCAGCAGGCGTGGAGCCAGCCCTCAGGGAGGCCGGAGGGCCGATCAAAACCCATCTCCCGAGGGGAGGTCAGAGGTGCGATGTAAACTGCTCCTCCCTCTCTCACTCCGTGGGAGCGCGATGTCCTCCAGCCGGGGCGGCGCCTCTAGGCCTGGGTTGCGCTGGAGCCGGGCGGCCATCGTAGGGGCATGAAGTGGGCACGCGGGCCCTGTGGTGCTGGAAGTTGGAGGGCACGGACAGGGAAGTCCGGGTCGGGTGTGTGTGGGTCCTGGTGGGAAGGACCGGCTAGGCCGTGTACTGGGGGGCTGAAGGGGGTGCACGGGTCAGGGGGTGTGGCTAGGGGTCAGGGATGGCCATGCCACAAGGCCGGGTCTAACAGTAGTGTTTTAGGGTTTAGGGTAGTGCAGTTGTGTTTGGGTAGTGTAGGGGTCGTGCTGGAGCAGTGTTTTAGGGTTTAGGGTAGTGCAGTTGTGTTTGGTTAGTGTAGGGGGTCATGCTGGGGTAGTGTTTTAGGGTTTAGGGTAGTACAGTGGCATTGGTGTAGTGTAGGTGGTCGTGCTGGGGGTAGGGATTTAGGGTTTATGGTAGTACAGTGTTGGTGTTTGGGTAGTGTAGTGGGTCGTGCTTAGGGTAGATTTAGGGTTTTGGGTAGTGCAGTTGTGTTTGGGAAGTGTAGGGCGTCGTGCTGGGTGTAGATTTAGGGTTTATGGTAGTGCAGTGGTGTTTGGGTAGTGTAGGGGGTCGTGCTGGGGTAGATTTATGGTTTAGGGTAGTGCAGTGGTGTTTGGGTAGTGTAGGGGGTAGTGCTGGGGGTGGTGTTTTAGGGTTTAGTGCAGTGCAGTGGTGTTCGGGCAGTGTAGGGGGTCATGCTGTGGGTGGTTGTTTAAGGTTTAGGGCAGTGCAGTGGTGTTTGGGCAGTGTAGGGTGTCGTGCTGCGGGTGGTTTCAGGGTTTAGGGCAGTGCAGTGGTGTTCGGGCAGTGTAGGGGGTCGTGCAGGGGAGGTGTTTCAGGGTTTAGGGCAGTGCAGTGGTGTTCGAGCAGTGTAGGGGTTCGTGCGGGGGAGGTGTTTCAGGGTTTAGGGCAGTGCAGTGGTTTTCGGGCATTGTATGGGGTCGTGCGGTGGGTGGTGTTTCAGGGTTTAGGGCAGTGCAGTTTTGTTTGGGCAGTGTAGGGGGTAGTGCTGAGGGTGGCCTTTCAGGGTTTAAAGTAGTGCAGTGGTGTTTGGGCAGTGTAGGGGGTTGTGCTGGAGCTGGTGTTTCAGCGTTTAGGGCAGTGCAGTGGTGTTCGGGCAGTGTAGGGGGTCATACTGGGGTTGGTGTTTCAGGGTTAAGTGTGGTGCAGTGGTGTTCTGGCAGTGTAGGGGGTCGTGCTGGGGGTAGTGTTTCAGGGTTAAGGGCAGAAAAGTGGTGTTCGGGCAGTGTAGGGGTCATGCTGAGGGTGGTGTTTTAGGGTTTAGGGCAGAGCAGTGGTGTTCAGGCATTGTAGGGGTCATGCTGGGGGTGGTGTTTCAGGGTTTAGGGCAGTGCAGTGGTGTTTGGGCAGTGTAGGGGGTCGTGCTGGGGCTGGTGTTTCAGGGTTTAGGGCAGTGCAGTGGTGTTTGTGTAGTGTAGGGGCTCATGCTGGTGGTAGTGTTTTAAAGGTTTAGGGTAGTGCAGTGATGTTTGTGTAGTGTAGGGGGTCATGCTTGGGGTAGATTTAGGTTTTATGGCAGTGCAGTGTTGTTTGTGTAGTGTAGGGGGTCATGCTAGGGGTAGTGTTTTAGGGTTTAGGGCAGTGCAGTGATGTTTGTGTAGTGTAGGGGGTCATGCTTGGGGTAGATTTAGGTTTTATGGCAGTGCAGTGTTGTTTGTGTAGTGTAGGGGGTCATGCTAGGGGTAGTGTTTTAGGGTTTAGGGCAGTGCAGTGGTGTTTGTGTAGTGTATGGGGCTGTGCGGGGGTAGTGTTTTAGGGTTTAGGGTAGTGCAGTCGTGTTTGGGTAGTGCAGGGGGTCATGCTGGGGCAGTGTTTTAGGGTTTAGGGTAGTGTAGTGGTGTTTGGGTAGTGTAGGGGGTCATGCTGGGGTAGTGTTTTAGGGTTTAGGGTAGTACAGTAGTGTTGGTGTAGTGTAGAGGGCCGTGCTGGGGGTAGGGATTTAGGGTTTATTGTAGGACAGTGGTGTTTGGATAGTGTAGTGGGGCATGCTGAGGGTAGATTTAGGGTTTTGGGTAGTGCAGTTGTGTTTGGGAAGTGTAGGGCGTCGTGCTGGGTGTACATTTAGGGTTTAGGGTAGTGCAGTGTTGTTTGGGTATTGCAGGGGGACTTGCTGGGGTAGTGTTTTAGGGTTTAGGGTAGTGCAGTGGTGTTTGGGTAGTGTAGGGGGTCGTGCTGGGGGTTACTGTTTTAGGGTTTAGGGTAGTGCAGTGGTGTTTTGGCAGTGTAGGGGGTCAGGCTGGGGGTGGTGTTTTAGGGTTTAGGGCAGTGCAGTGGTGTTCGGGCAGTGTAGGGGGTCATGCTGTTGGTGGTGTGTCAGGGTTTAGGGCAGTGCTGTGGTGTTCAGGCGATTTAGGGGGTCGAGCGGTGGGTGTTTCAGGGTTTAGGGCAGTGCAGTTTTGTTTGGGCACTGTAGGGGGTCGGGTGGGGGATGGTGTTTCAGGGTTTAGGACAGTTCAGTGGTGTTCGGGCAGTGTAGGGGGTCTTGCTGGGGGTGGTGTTTCAGGGTTCAGGGCAGTGGTGTTCGTGCAGTGTAGGGGGTGTTGCTGGGGGTGGTGTTTCAGGGATTAGGGCAGTGCAGTGGTGTTCGGGCAGTGTAGGGGGTCTTGCTGGGGCTGGTGTTTCAGGGTTTAGGGCAGTGCAGTGGTATTCGGGCAAAGAAGGGGGTCTTGCTGTGGCTAGTGTTTCAGGGTTTAGGGCAGTGCAGTGGTGGTTGGGGAGTGTAGGGTGTCTTGCTGGGGCTGGTGTTTCAAGTTTTAGGGCAGTGCAGTGGTGTTCAGGCAGTGTAGGTGGTCTTGCTGGGGCTGGTGTTTCAGTGTTTAGGGCAGTGCAGTGGTGTTCGGGCTATGTAGGGTGTAGTGCTGGGGATGGTGTTTCAGGGTGTAGGGCAGTGCAGTGGTGTTCGGGCAGTGTAGGGGATCATGCTGGGGCTGGTGTGTCAGGGTTTAGGGCAGTGCAGTGGTGTTCGGGCAGTGTAGGGGGTCGTGGCAGGGCTGGTGTTTCAGGCTTTAAGGCAGTACAGTGGTGTTCGGGCAGCGTAGGGGTTCGTGCTGGGGCTGGTGTTTCAGGGTTTAGGGCAGTCCAGTGGTGTTCAGGCTGCTTAGGGTTCGTGCTGGGGCTGGTGTTTCAGGGTTTAGGGCAGTGCAGTGTTGCTCAGGCTGTGAAGGGGTTCTTGCTGGGGGTGGCGTTTCAGGGTTTAGGGCAGTGTAGGGGGTCTTACTGGGGTGGTGTTTCAGGGTTTAGGGCAGTGCAGTGGTGTTTGGGCAGTGCAGTGGGTCTTGCTGAGGGTAGTGTTTCAGGGTTTAGGGCAGTGCAGCGGTGTTCGGGCAGTGTAGTGGGTTGTGCTGGGATGGTGTTTCAGGGTTTAGGGCAGTGCAGTGGTGTTCGGGCAGTGTAGGGGGTGGTGCTGGGGGTGGTGTTTCAGGGTTAAGGGCAGTGCAGTGGTATTCGGGCAGTGTAGGGGGTCGTGCTGGGGGTGGTGTTTCAGGGTTTAGGGCAGTACAGTGGGGTTCTGGCAGTGTAGGTGGATGTGCTTGGGTAGTGTTTCAGGGTTTAGAGCAGATCAGTGGTGTTCGGGCAGTGTAGGGGTCATGCTGGGGGTAGTTGCTTTATTTATTTATTTATTTTTATTTTAGGTTTTTATAGAGCGCGTAGTCACCCTCGAGTATCCCAGCGCTGAAACCTCGGACTCCTAAGGAGGGGGCAAAGAGAGGCTGCTGACGAATCAGGGGAAAAGAAGAGTTTTGAGGGACTTTCTGAAACGTAGGAGGTTTGGTTCAGCTCTGAGATTCGGGGGGAGCGCGTTCCATTTTTTAGCTGTGTTGACGGAGAAGCGGCGGCCGCCTATGCGGGCCTTTTTCACCCTGGGGACAATGATAAGGTTTCCCTGTTCTGACCGGAGCGCTCTCGTTGGTCTGTATGGAGTGATCCAATTATTCAGAATAGGGGGGGCCGGCGTTGTGCAAAACCTTGTGGGTCAGGCAAAGGGCTTTGAAAACGACTCTTTCCCTCACGGGGAGCCAATGAAGTTTCCTCAGAGCTGGTTTGGCTGATGTTCTAGCTGGGGTGTTCGTGAGTAGGCGCGCTGCGGCATTCTGAGTTTTTTGCAATATTTGGAGAGTGGCTTCCGGTGCTCCGAGGTAAATGGCATTGCTATAGTCCAGTCTGGATAGAACTAAGCCTTGAATCAGCAGAAGACGGGACTGGGATGGTAGTAGCGGGAGCACCTTTCTACAAGATCTAAGTAGGCCATAGCAGATGCCAGCTGTTTTCCTAGCCTGAGTCCTGAAGGTGAGATCTGTCTCCAGCCATACTCCCAGACTCTTAACCTCTGTCTTGGGAGTAGGGGGTTCACCCATACAAGCGGGCCAGAGATTGGAGGGAAGGCTCCTAGTTTTGTGGCCTAGGAGCAAGATCTCTGTTTTTGACCCGTTTAGTTTGAGGTCTGAGTCATTCATCCATTGATGGACGTTGGAGAGGCAGTCTCGAAGATTGGCGGGCTCTAGCTTGGGGTGGGAAAGTGTCACCACCAGCTGAGTGTCGTCAGCATAGCGATTCCGAATGGTGAGACCAGCTCCTCCAGTGGGGCCATATACACGTTGAAAAGCGTGGGGCTCAATGAGGAGCCCTGAGGCACTCCACACCGGAGGGGGATAGAGGGGGAGCGGCTTTCTCCTTCCCAGACTTGGAAGGAGCGTCGGGAGAGGAAGGATGCGAGCCATTTCAGCGCGCTGTCTTTCACGCCGATGTTATCCAGGCGCTGGGCTAGGACCTGGTGGCTGACAGTGTCGAATGCCGCGCTTAGGTCTAGGAGGACCACTGCCACTGATCCTCCGGTGTCGATAATTTCTCTTGCCCTCTCTACGGCAGCCAGGAGGGCGGTGTCAGTGCCCTGGCCTGGTCTAAAGCCTGTCTGGGAGTTTTTAAGGAGGTGGTTTGCTTCTAGGAAGTGAGATAGCTTTTTGTTTACAAGCTTCTCCGCGACCTTACCTATCCAGGGGAGGAGCGAGATGGGTCTGTAGTTGGATAGGTCCGCGGGGTCTAACGAAGGCTTCTTGAGTAGACCTTTGACGACAGCCTCCTTCCAACTTTGTGGGACTTCTCCTTGGACAAGCGAGGTGTTAATGAGGGCAGTAAGTTTAGCTGTGATGGTCCGAGTGATGTCTTTAGCGAACCGTACGGGAACTGAGTCACTGGGGGCACCACTCTTAGTAGATGCTAGGGTTACTGCCACTTCCTCCTCGGTGACTGGTCCGAATGACACTAAATGAGGTGCGTCGGGTTTATCAGGGGCGTTCCCTAACGCAGGGGATGAATCCTTTACTTTGTCTGGGGTAGCGGAGTTGGTAGCAGGAAGGGAGGCGAGAATTTTTTTAATCTTATCGTCGAAAAAATTGGCGAGGTTGGTACATTTTTCTACGGCTGCTTTGGGGTCCATGGGTATCTGCGGGGGGGCTGGAACATGGAGAAGCTCTTTGAGGATAGAAAAAGTCTCTTTGGCTGAGCAAGAGGAGTTCTTTATTTTTTCCTCATAAAAAGAGCTTTTTGCGTTATGGAGGGCTTGTTTATAGGCTTTCATAGCTGTTTGATAGGCGCTTTTCTCCGTCGCCGATTTGTTTTTTCTCCATGTACGCTCTGTCTTTTTGCACTCCTTCCTTAGCATGTTCAAGGGCGGGGTGTACCAAGGAGCATGGTTGATCCTTTTTACATGCTTAAGGGAGCTGGTTAGCGGGACAAGGCTGTCTAGGGGGTTGGAGAGCCAGCTGTTGAATTCTCTATCGGCGGTGTTAGGGTCGGTTGAGAGGGGGCCAACGGATTCCCGTAGCTTTGCTTCCCATTCTTCTGGTATTAACTTATGCCATCGTCTAATTTGTATCCTAGTTTTCTGTTTGGGGACAGGGGTGGACTGGAGGGACCAATGCATAGGGACCAGTAAATGGTCGGTCCATGGGAGGGGTGTGGGATTTTGGGTTTGGAAGTTCCTAATGTTGGTGAAGACAGGATCAAGGAGCTGTCCTTTCTCGTGGGTGGCTTTAGAATTCAGAAGCAGGAGGTCAGCTGACATAAGGTCTGCTAGTAGGTTGGCGGCTGTGTTATCCGCTGGGTCAAGGAAGTGTAGGTTCAGGTCCCCTAAGAGGAGAAAGTTGGGGGTTGATATTGTTTTTAGGAGGATGTGGTCCATCAGGGTACTTGAGAAGTCTCCTAGCGGGCCTGGTGGTCGGTATATCAGTAGTCCCGATATTGAAGTGGTTGGGGAGATCTGGAGGGTGAAATTGCAGTTTTCACAGTCCTTGACCGTGCCGCCGTCGATTCTGCAGCTGAGATGATCTTTATAGAGTATGGCGATCCCGCCACCTCTTCCGACCGGTCTATTCAGACAGCGGATTTGGTAGCCGGGGGGGTTGCATTGACCAGGTCGGAGTCGTTGTTGGGGGTTAGCCATGTTTCGGTCAGAAACAGGGCATCTAGCGAGAGGGTTTGGGTGAGGAGGTTTATCTCGTGGGAGTGTTTTACCAGAGATCTACAGTTCAGGAGGCCGAGTCGAAGCGTTTGGCTAAGTTCCGTGGCTTCAGGGAAATTACAGAGGGTGCATCCTGTGAACGGGGTATCCTCCTTAAGGGTGTATTCACACTGCGGATGCTTTTTGGTGTTCCAGTTTCTGAGTGTATCCGAGGTGTAGGATATGCGAATCTGTGAGTTGGGCATAGTGTCTGGGCCTGAGGCCGTTTGGGCCCGGACGGGCGCAGACGGGCTTGACTTTGGCTCGACTTCGGCGCGATGCCGGCGCTCCCGCTGCGCTCGGCCGCTGCGCGTCCGGAAGTGGCACATTGATAGAGGACGGAGAGGCGTGTCCTCGCTAGTGGGCGTGTCAGCAGTAGCGGGCGCGCGAAGGGCTCAGCGCGTTTCCTCACTGCAACAACGCTCGGGATAGCAGAGCGGAGCTTGGCTATTTCACAAAGGCAGCAGGTCAGTGGGTGCTCAGGGTGAAAGTGCACAGTTAAAAGCAAACGAAAACAAAGTTTTTTTAAAAGGTAACAGACAGACCTCCCGGCTTCCGCCTCAGGAGTGCTTACGAGATAATGGCGCGCTTGTCAGTCAGCGCGCTTATGTAGGCGGCAAAAGGGGCGTGGCCTAAGTAGGCATGTCCTCGCTAGTGGGCGTGTCAGCAGTAGCGGGCGCGCGAAGGGCTCAGCGCGTTTCCTCACTGCAACAACGCTCGGGATAGCAGAGCGGAGCTTGGCGATTTCACAAAGGCAGCAGGTCAGTGGGTGCTCAGGGTGAAAGTGCACAGTTAAAAGCAAACGAAAACAAAGTTTTTTTAAAAGGTAACAGACAGACCTCCCGGCTTCCGCCTCAGGAGTGCTTACGAGATAAGGGTTTAGGGCAGTGCAGTGGGGTTCGGGCAGTGTAGGGGGTCGTGCTGGGGCTGGTGTTTCAGGGTATAGGGCAGTGCAGTGGTGTTCGGGCAGTGTAGAGGGTCGTGCTGGGGCTGGTGTTTCAGAGTTTAGGGCAGTGCAGTGGTGTTCAGGCAGAGTATGGGGTCATGCTGGGGCTGGTGTTTCAGGGTTTTAGGCAGTGCAGTGGTATTCGGGCAAAGAAGGGGGTCTTGCTGGGGCTGGTATTTCAGGGTTTAGGGCAGTGCAGTGGTATTCAGGCAAAGAAGGGGGTCTTGCTGGGGCTGGTGTTTCAGGGTTTAGGGCAGTGCAGTGTGTGTTCAGGAGTGTAGGGTGTCTTGCTGGGGCTGGTGTTTCAGGATTTAAGGCAATGCAGTGGTGTTCGGGCAGTATAGGTGGTCTTCCTGGGGCTGGTGTTTCAGGGTTTAGGGCAGTGCAGTGGTGTTCGGGCAGTGTAGGGGGTCGTGCTGGGCTGGTGTTTTAAGGTTTATGGCAGTGCAGTGGTGTTCGGGCAGTGTATGGGTTCGTGCTGGGGCTGGTGATTCAGGGTTTAGGTCAGTCCAGTGGTGTTCGGGCAACTTAGAGGTTCATGCTGGGGCGTATGTTTCAGGGTTTAGGGCAGTCCAGTGTTGTTCGGGCAGCGTAGAGAGTCGTGGTGGTCTGGTGTTTCAGGGTGTAGGGCAGTGCAGTGGCGTTCGGGCAGTGTAGAGGTCATGCTTGGGATAGTTGTTTTAGGGTTTAGGGCAGTGCAGTGGTGTTCAGGCAGTGTAGGGGTTCATGCAGGGGTGGTGTATCAGGGTTTAGGGCAGTGCAGTGGTGTCCGGGCAGTGTAGGGGGTCTTGCTGGCGGTGGTGTTTCAGGGTTCAGGACAGTGCAGTGGTGTTCGGGCTACGTAGGGTGTCGTGCTGGGGCTGGTGTTTCAGGGTATAGGGCAGTGCAGTGGTGTTCGGGCAGTGTAGGTGGTCGTGCTGGGGATGGTGTTTCAGGGTTTAGGGCAGTGCAGTGGTGTTCGGGCAGTGTAGGTGGTCGTGCTGGGGATGGTGTTTCGGGGTTAAGGGCAGTCCAGTGGTGTTCAGGCAGCTTAGAGGTTCGTGCTGGGGCTGGTGTTTCAGGGTTTAGGGCAGTCCAGTGGTGTTCGGGCAGCGTAGGGGGTCGTGATGGGGCTGGTGTTTCATGGTTTAGGGCAGTGCAGTGGCATTCGGGGCAGCGTAGGGGGTCGTGGTGGGGTTGGTGTTTCCTGGTGTAGGGCAATGCAGTGGCGTTCGGGCAGCGTAGGGGGTCGTGGTGGGGCTGGTGTTTCAGGGTATTGGGCAGAGCAGTGGTGTCCGGGCAACGTAGGGGTTCGAGCTGGGGCTGGTGTTTCAGGGTTTAGGGTAGTTCAGTGTTGCTCTGGTAGTGTAGGGGGTCTTGCTGGGGGTGGTGTTTCAGGGTTTAGGGCTGTGGTATTCAGGCAGTGTAGGGGGTCTTGTTGGGGGTGGCGTTTCAGGGTATAAGGCAGTGCAGTGGCGTTCCGGCAGCGTAGGGGGATGTGGTGGGGCTGGTGTTTCAGGGTTTAGGGCAGTGCAGTGGCATTCGGGCAGCGTAGGGGGTTGTGCTGGGG
The DNA here is from genome assembly GCF_964204655.1 of Triturus cristatus. NCBI lineage: Eukaryota > Metazoa > Chordata > Amphibia > Caudata > Salamandridae > Triturus > Triturus cristatus. Next base: position 890,473,219 of record NC_140579.1, read on the forward strand.
CTGGTGTTTCAGGGTTTTGGGCAGAGCAGTGGTGTTCGGGTAGTGTAGGGGGTCGTGCTAGGGCTGGTGTTTCAGGGTTTAGGGCAGTGCAGTGGTGTTTGGACAGTGCAGTGGGTCTTGCTGGGGGTAGTGTTTCAGGGTTTAGGGCAGTTCAATGGTGTTCGGGCAGTGTAGTGGGTTGTGCTGGGATGGTGTTTCAGGGTTTAGGGCAGAGCAGTGGTGTTCGGGCAGTGTAGAGGGTCGTGCTGAGGGTGGTGTTTCAGGGTTTAGGGCAGTGCAGTGGTGTTCGGGCAGTGTAGGGGGTCGTGCTGGGGTTATTGTTTCAGGGTTTAGGGCAGTGCAGTGGTATTCGGGCAGTGTAGGGGATCATGCTGGAGTAGTGTTTCAGGGTTTAGGGCAGTGCAGTGGTGTTCGTACAGTGTAGGGGGTCATGCTGGGGTAGTGTTTTAGGGTTTAGGGCAGAGCAGTGATGTTTGGGTTCTGTAGGGGGTCATGCTGGGGTAGTGTTTTAGGGTTTAGGGTAGTGCAGTGGTGTTGGTGTAGTGTAGGGGGTCGTGATGAGGGTAGATTTAGGGGTTAGGGTAGTGCAGTGGTGTTTGGGTAGTGTAGCGGGTTGTGATTGGGTAGATTTAGGGTTTAGGGTAGTGCAGTGGTGTTTGGGTTGTGTAGGGAGTCATGCTGGGGGAGTGTTTTAGGGTTTAGTGCAGCAGGGTTTGGGTAGAGTAGGGGATCGTGCTGGGGTAGTTTTTTAGGGTTTAGAGTAGTGCAGTGGTGTTTGTGTAGTGTAGGGGTTCGTGATGGGGTAGATTTAGGGTTTAGGGTAGTGCAGTGGTGTTTGGGTAATGTAGGGGGTCGTGCTGAGGGTAGATTTAGGATTTGGGGTAGTGCAGTGGTGTTTCGGTAGTGTAGCGGGTCATGATGGGGTAGATTTAGGGTTTAGGGTAGTGCAGTGGTGGTTGGGTAGTGTAGAGGGTCGTGATGGGGTTGATTTAGGGTTTAGGGTAGTGCAGTGGTGTTTGGGTAGTGTAGGGGGTCGTGCTGGAGTAGATTTAGGGTTTAGAGTAGTGCAGTGGTGTTTGGGTAGTGTAGGGAGTCGTGCTGGGGTAGATTTAGGGTTTAGGGAAGTGCAGTGGTGGTTGGGTAGTGTAGAGGGTCGTGATGGGGTTGATTTAGGGTTTAGGGTAGTGCAGTGGTGTTTGGGTAGTGTAGGGGGTCGTGCTGGAGTAGATTTAGGGTTTAGAGTAGTGCAGTGGTGTTTGGGTAGTGTAGGGAGTCGTGCTGGGGGATAGTTTTAGGGTTTAGGGCAGTGAAGCAGGGTTTGGGTAGTGTAGGGGATCGTGCTGGGGTAGCGGTTTAGGGTTTAGGGGAGTGCAGTGGTGAATGGGTAGTGTAGGGGGTACTGCTGGGCGTAGTGTTTTAGGGATTAAGGTAGTGCAATGGTGTTTGGGTAGTATAGGGGCTACTGCTGGGGGGAGTGTTTTAGGGTTTAGGGTAGTGCAGTGGTGTTTGGGTAGTGTAGGGGGTCATGCTGGGCACAGTGTTTTAGGGTTTAGGGTAGTGCAGTGGTGTTTGTGAAGTGTAGGGGTAGTGTTTTAGGGTTTAGGGTAGTGCAGTGGTATTTGTGTAGTGAAGGGGGTCGTGCTGGGGGTAGTGTTTTAGGGTTTAGGGTACTGCAGCTCTGTTTGTGTAATGTAGGGGGTCGTGTTTTAGGGTTTAGGGTAGTGCAGTGGTCTTTGGGTAGTGTAGGGGGTCCTGCAGGGGTAGTGTTTTAGGGTTTAGGGTACTGCAGTGGTGTTTGGGTAGTGTAGGGGGTCGTGCTGGGTGTGGTGTTTTAGGGTTTAGGGCAGGGCAGTGGTGTTCGGGTAGTGTAGGGGGTCATGCTGGGTGTGGCGTTTTAGGGTTTAGGGCAGGGCAGTGGTGTTCGGGCAGTGTAGTGGGTCTTGTGGAGGGTGGTGTTTCAGGGTTTAGGGCAGTGCAGTGGTGTTCGTGCAGTGTATGGGGTCATGCTGGGGGTGGTGTTTTAGGGCGTAGGGCAGTGCAGTGGTGTTCGGGCAGTGTAGGGGGTCATGCTGGGGGTGGTGTTTCAGGGTTTAGGGCAGGGCAGTGGTGTTCGGGTAGTGTAGGGGGTGGTGTTTCAGGGTTTAGGCCAGTGCAATGGTGTTCGTGCAGTGTAGGGTGTAGTGCGGGGTGGTGTTTCAGGGTTTAGGGCAGTGCAGTGGTGTTCGGGCTGCATAGGGGGTCATACTGGGGAAGTGTTTTAGGGTTTAGGGCAGTGCAGTAATGTTTGTGTAGTGTAGGGGGTCGTGCTGAGGTTAGATTGAGGGTTTAGGGTAGTGCAGTGGTGTTTGTTTATTGTAGGGGGTCGTGCTGGGGGTGGTGTTTTAGGGTTTAGGGCAGTGCAGTGGTGTTTGTGTAGTGAAGGGGGTCGTGCTGGGGGTAGTGTTTTACGGTTTGGGGTAGTGCAGTGGTGTTTGGGTTGTGTAGGGTGTCCTGCTGGGGGCAGTGTTTTAGGGTTTACGGTAGTGCAGTGGTGTTTGTGTACTATAGGGGGTCATGCGGGGGCATTGTTTTAGGTTTTAGCGTAGGGCAGTGGTATTGGTGTAGTGTAGGGGGTCGTGCTGGGGATGGTGTTTCAGGGTATAGGGCAGTGAAGTGGTGTTCGGGTAGTGTAGGGGGTCGTGCTAGGGCTGGTGTTTCAGGGTTTAGGGCAGTGCAGTGGTGTTCGGGCAGTGTAGGGGTCTTGCTGGGGCTGGTGTTTCAGGGTTTAGGGCAGTGCAGTGGTGTTGGGTAGGGGGCCATGCTGGGGTAGTGCTTCAGTGTTTAGGGCAGTGCAGTTGTGTTTGAGCAGTGTAGGGGGACATGCTGGGATACTGTTTTAGGGTTTAGGGAAGTGCAGTGATGTTTGGGCAGTGTAGGGGTCGTTCTCGGGCGGTGTTTCAGGGTTTAGGGCAGTGCAGTGGTGTTCGGGCAGTGTAGGGGATCATGCTGAGGGTATTGTTTCAGGGTTTAGGGTATTGCAGTGGTGTTCGGGCAGTGTAGGGGGTCGTGCTGAGGCTGGTGTTTCAGAGTTTAGTGCAGTGCAGTGGTGTTCGGGCAGTGTAGGGGGTCATACTGGGGCTGGTGTTTCAGGGTTTAGGGCAGTGCAGTGGTGTTCAGGCAGTGCAGGGGTCATGCTGGGGCTAGTGTTTCAGGGTTTAGGGCAGTGCAGTGGCATTCGGGCAGTGTAGGGGGTCGTGCTGGGGCTAGTGTTTCAGGGTTTAAGGCAGTGCAGTGGGGTTCGGGCAGTGTAGGGGGAAGTGCTGTGGGTAGTGTTTCAGGGTTTAGGGCAGAACAGTGGTGTTCCGGCAGTGTAGGGGGTCATGCTGGGGGTAGTTTTTTAGGGTTTAGGGCAGTGCAGTTGTGTTCGGGCAGTGTAGGGGTTCATGCAGGGGGTGGTGTATCAGGGTTTAGGGCAGTGCAGAGGTGTTCAGGCTGTGTAGGGGGTTTTGCTGGGGGTGTTGTTTCAGGGTTTAAGGCAGTGCAGTGGTGTTCAGGCTATGCAGGGGGTCGTGCAGGGGCTGGTGTTTCAGAGTATAGGACAGTGCAGTGGTGTTCGGGCAGTGTAGAGGGTCGTGCTGGGGCTGGTGTTTCAGGGTTTAGGTCAGTGCAGTGGTATTCGGGCAAAGAAGGGGGTCTTGTTGTGGCTGGTGTTTCAGGGTTTAGGGCAGTGCAGTGGTGTTCGGGGAATGTAGGGCGTCTTGCTGGGCCTGGTGTTTCAGGATTTAGGGCAGTGCAGTGGTGTTCGGGCAGTATAGGGGGTCTTGCTGGGGCTGGTGTTTCAGGGTTTAGGGCAGTGCAGTGGTGTTCGGGCTATGTAGGGGGTCATGCTGGGGCTGGTGTTTCGGGGTATAGGGCAGTGCAGTGGTGTTCGGGCAGTGTAGGGGATCGTGCTGGGGCTGGTGTTTCAGGGTTTAGGGCAGTGCAGTGGTGTTCGGGCAGTGTAGGGGGTCATGCTGGGGCTGGTGTTTCAGGGTTTAGGGCAGTCCAGTGTTGTTCGGGCACTGTAGGGGGTCTTGCTGGGGCTGGTGTTTCAGGGTTTAGGGCAGTACACTGGTATTTGGGCAGTGTAGCGGTTTTTGCTGGGGCTGGTGTTTCGGGGTTAAGGGCAGTCCAGTGGTGTTCAGGCAGCTTAGAGGTTCGTGCTGGGGCTGGTGTTTCAGGGTTTAGGGCAGTCCAGTGGTGTTCGGGCAGCGTAGGGGGTCGTGGTGGGGCTGGTGTTTCATGGTTTAGGGCAGTGCAGTGGCATTCGGGGCAGCGTAGGGGGTCGTGGTGGGGTTGGTGTTTCCTGGTGTAGGGCAATGCAGTGGCGTTCGGGCAGCGTAGGGGGTCGTGGTGGGGCTGGTGTTTCAGGGTATTGGGCAGAGCAGTGGTGTCCGGGCAACGTAGGGGTTCGAGCTGGGGCTGGTGTTTCAGGGTTTATTTATTTATTTATTTATTTTTGGCAATTTTTAAAGCGCTGCAATTACCCATAGGTGTCTCGGCGCTAGCAGCTAAAGGCTAACTAACCAGATAATAAACATTGAAACAGTGGATAAAGTGATCTACAGGAGTGTCATTGGGAAAACAGCCAAGTCTTTAGCTGCTTTCTGAAGACAATCAAAGATGGACTAATCTTTATGTTAAGGGGAAGGGAGTTCCACAATTTCGCCGCTACTATGGTGAAACATCTGTCTCCCCAGGTCACTTTTCTTGTTCTGGGAATCTGAAGCATGTGAGCCGTGTTGGAACGCAACGTTCTGGGGGTTGCCAAAGGTTTAAAGGAACTTCTCAGGAATCTAGGTCCCGTGTTATTTATTGCCTTATAGACAATACAGAGGGTCTTGAACTTCGTGCGGCTTCTGACTGGAAGCCAGTGCAGTTGGTCGAGATGTCCAGAGACAGAGCTGTATTTGGGAATGCCCAGTAGAATTCTGGCGGAGGCATTTTGTATTAGTTGCAGTTTGGAGATAACCTTTTTTTGAGCATTGAGGAAGAGGGAGTTGCAGTAATCGATGCGAGAAAACACCAGTGTGGATATGAGTGTTTTTCCCATAGCTATGGGAAGGTACGGTAGAAGTTTCTTTATTTTCCTTAAGATGTTAAAGGAAGATGACACTGCCGAATTCGCATGATGATGGAAAAGGAGCTTGTTATCGAATATCACTCCCAGATTTCTAACTTTACTGACAGGTTGTGGTGGGGTTCCTAATTCCTCAGGCCACCATGAAGGGGACCACACAGGTTGAATATTTCCAAACAGCATAACTTCTGTCTTAGCTGAGTTGAGTTTTAAGCAGTTGGAAGCCATCCAACTGCTAATGGCCCTCATACCATTCTTGAAATTTGCTGCGACCGTGGGTCCATCTTTATGAATAGACAACACCAGCTGAGTATCATCAGCGTATGTTGTCAAACTGATGTTATGCTCCTTTATTACCCTCGCTAAGTCCGAAACATAGATATTAAAAAGGGTCGGACTTAGCGAGGAACCCTGAGGGACTCCACAGGGAAGGCTGAAGGTGGGTGAAGTAAAAGTGCCCAACTTGACCGCTTGGCTACGATCCGCCAAGAATGATGCAATGAGGTCCCTAGCTTTATGTTTAATGCCGATGGCCTCGACACGGCCGACCAAAGTTACATGATCGACCGTGTCGAAAGCCGCCGACAAGTCCAGCAGTATTAGGACAGCCTGTCCACCCTTATCCATTGTAGCCCTGATTTCATCTGCCGCCTTGATCAGGGCGGTCTCTGTTCCATGACCTTGCCGGAAACCAAACTGGGTTTCGTCTAGCAAGTCATTAGTATGAATGTAGTCAGAAAGTTGTTTATTCATGACCGATTCAGAGATCTTGGCAGGAAACGGCAGAGATGCAATGGGACGATAACTGGAGGGTAGTGTGGGATCTAGGGAAGGTTTTTTAAGAAGCGGCCTGATAATGGTGTTTTTCCAAATGGTAGGATAGGATCCAGTGACAAACATACTATTGCAGATACGTGCAAGTGGCATAGAAATAATGTCTGGGATGTTATTGAGTATGGATGGATGACAGGGATCCAAAGGGGAACCAGATTTGATTGACTGAATTAATTTGTGAATGTCTTGTGGATTCGTGCTGGTAAATTCAGTAAATTCAGTAGAAGCTGTCAGAGTCTCGTGTAACTCAGAGTCAGAGGTGTCGGAGATTATCACTTTAGGGCTGAAATCCTTGAATATGGATGTGACCTTTTCAGAGAAAAAGTCAGCCAGTATGTTACAGAGATTTTGAGACGTTTCCGTCGGGGGGTTAGAAGGTTCAGCAAGATGGTTGACAACTTCAAACAGTTTCTTCATACTACATCGGGCTTGGTTTATTTGGGCAGTATAATAGATGTTTTTCTCCGATACTATGCTCTGCTTATAGCTAAGAAGTGCAGCTTTGTAGGCAGTCTTGTCTGCTGAGTTGTAATTTTTACGCCAATGTCGTTCCTTGTTACGACAGTATTGTCGTTGGAGTCTAAGGTTTTCGGTAAACCATGGGGCCGAAGGGGTCTTCCTGTTGCATTTGTGTGTTTTAAGGGGGGCCAAGGTGAGAAAAGCTTCTTCCAAAATAGAGGTGTAGGTGGCTGCTGCAATATTTGGGTCGTGTACAGTGTCTATACTTGCAAAGGCGTCAGTAAGAATCTGTGCAAGTTGATTAAAGTCAAGGTTTTTCCAATCTCTGGAGGTAAAATCAGGATTTACAGACGTGGTGTAGGGAGCTGTAGTTTTTGTTCGTATGTCAAATAAAATAGCAAAGTGGTCAGACCAAGTTAAAGGAAATATGACGTTTTTGATAATATGGGGGTCATTAGTAAATATACCGTCAAGCGTATGGCCAGCTTCATGGGTTGGCTCTGTGATCAGTTGTTCAAGACCTACAGCAAGCAGATCATTAGTAAGCTGATCAGTATCTTTATCTAACAGAGAATCAAGATGAAAATTAAAATCTCCCAGGAGAGTGAAGTGTTTGTGATCTGCAGATAGCTCGCTCAGTTGATTAAGTTGAGAGAGAAAGATAGAACGAGAGCCTGGTGGTCGGTATAGAAGAGTACCTGAGAATGTTCGGTTGGTGGTGAGGGCAATCGTAAAAGCCAACGCCTCGCAACTTGAATGTTTAAGGTCGATGGTTTTCACACGAAGGCAATTGCGGTATATTATTGCAATCCCCCCGCCTTTATGGGCAGAAATACGATCCTGCCTATGGACACAATAGTCCTCTGGCATCGCAGCCTTAAAGTCTGGCCCTGATGCATTGTCTCCCCAGGTCTCAGTCAGAAATAGGAGATCAATAGCATAATTGTTGAGCAACTCCAATATGTCAATTTTATGACAGGGGAGCGAGCGGGCATTAACAAGTGCTGCGTGTATAAGTTTCTGGGAATTAGGGGAAATGTGGGTTTGGGTAACCGTGCTCTTATTAGTGCACAAAGTGCATAGGAAAGGACCTCCAATAGGGTCAGCTAATAAGCATGTCGGAGGTATATGTACAGTCTGAAATGTGTTATTAAAATGACGAAGTTCATTAGCAGTGTAAACTAACCTTGCTGAGGGTGACGATGTAAGGGGGGTGGCACTGGGCTCGGTCCAGGCTCGGACGGGCGCAGACGGGCTTGGCTTAGGCGCGGCTTCGGCGCGTGCCCGGCGCGCCCGCTGCGCCAGCCCGCTGCGCCGTCTGGAGACAACGCACATTATATAGCTAGTTGAGGAGGGCGTGAGTCCTGCGCGACTAGAGCGCTGACCCCGCTATCCCCAAGATGGCGCCCACCGCTGCCAGACGCGTCAAGAAATCGCCACAGACAGAGGTAGGGAAGTATTGAAAGAGCGTGTCAAGGGTGTCAGAGTGCCTACAATAATTCCCAATTACATTCTCGAAATTAAAAGCCCCCAAAAAGAATTAACGAACTAAATACAATTTTATCGCAGCCTGGTGCAGAAACGCTAAGGAACACAGTAAAAACACAATAAAAACAGTCTCGGTTGTGTATCTCTGGTATAGCGCGATTAGCTCGCAGCCCCAGTCGCTATCACAGGGGAGAGCTTCTTAGGCAACGCGGCCACCGGGAGGCTGGCTTAAATTTACTGGGAGGGCATGAGTCCTGCGCGACTAGAGCGCTGACCCCGCTATCCCCAAGATGGCGCCCACCGCTGCCAGACGCGTCAAGAAATCGCCACAGACAGAGGTAGGGAAGTATTGAAAGAGCGTGTCAAGGGTGTCGGAGTGCCTACAATAATTCCCAATTACATTCTCGAAATTAAAAGCCCCCAAAAAGAATTAACGAACTAAATACAATTTTATCGCAGCCTGGTGCAGAAACGCTAAGGAACACAGTAAAAACACAATAAAAACAGTCTCGGTTGTGTATCTCTGGTATAGCGCGATTAGCTCGCAGCCCCAGTCGCTATCACAGGGGAGAGCTTCTTAGGGTAGTTCAGTGTTGCTCTGGTAGTGTAGGGGGTCTTGCTGGGGGTGGTGTTTCAGGGTTTAGGGCTGTGGTATTCAGGCAGTGTAGGGGGTCTTGTTGGGGGTGGCGTTTCAGGGTATAAGGCAGTGCAGTGGCGTTCCGGCAGCGTAGGGGGATGTGGTGGGGCTGGTGTTTCAGGGTTTAGGGCAGTGCAGTGGCATTCGGGCAGCGTAGGGGGTTGTGCTGGGGCTGGTGTTTCAGGGTTTTGGGCAGAGCAGTGGTGTTCGGGTAGTGTAGGGGGTCGTGCTAGGGCTGGTGTTTCAGGGTTTAGGGCAGTGCAGTGGTGTTTGGACAGTGCAGTGGGTCTTGCTGGGGGTAGTGTTTCAGGGTTTAGGGCAGTTCAATGGTGTTCGGGCAGTGTAGTGGGTTGTGCTGGGATGGTGTTTCAGGGTTTAGGGCAGAGCAGTGGTGTTCGGGCAGTGTAGAGGGTCGTGCTGAGGGTGGTGTTTCAGGGTTTAGGGCAGTGCAGTGGTGTTCGGGCAGTGTAGGGGGTCGTGCTGGGGTTATTGTTTCAGGGTTTAGGGCAGTGCAGTGGTATTCGGGCAGTGTAGGGGATCATGCTGGAGTAGTGTTTCAGGGTTTAGGGCAGTGCAGTGGTGTTCGTACAGTGTAGGGGGTCATGCTGGGGTAGTGTTTTAGGGTTTAGGGCAGAACAGTGATGTTTGGGTTCTGTAGGGGGTCATGCTGGGGTAGTGTTTTAGGGTTTAGGGTAGTGCAGTGGTGTTGGTGTAGTGTAGGGGGTCGTGCTGGGGGTAGTGTTTTGGGGTTTAGGGTGGTGCAGTGGTGTTTGGGTAGTGCATGGGGTCGTGATGAGGGTAGATTTAGGGGTTAGGGTAGTGCAGTGGTGTTTGGGTAGTGTAGCGGGTCGTGATTGGGTAGATTTAGGGTTTAGGGTAGTGCAGTGGTGTTTGGGTTGTGTAGGGAGTCATGCTGGGGGAGTGTTTTAGGGTTTAGTGCAGCAGGGTTTGGGTAGAGTAGGGGATCGTGCTGGGGTAGTTTTTTAGGGTTTAGAGTAGTGCAGTGGTGTTTGTGTAGTGTAGGGGTTCGTGATGGGGTAGATTTAGGGTTTAGGGTAGTGCAGTGGTGTTTGGGTAATGTAGGGGGTCGTGCTGAGGGTAGATTTAGGATTTGGGGTAGAGCAGTGGTGTTTCGGTAGTGTAGCGGGTCATGATGGGGTAGATTTAGGGTTTAGGGTAGTGCAGTGGTGTTTGGGTAGTGTAGGGGGTTGTGCTGGGGTAGATTTAGGGTTTAGGGAAGTGCAGTGGTGGTTGGGTAGTGTAGAGGGTCGTGATGGGGTTGATTTAGGGTTTAGGGTAGTGCAGTGGTGTTTGGGTAGTGTAGGGGGTCGTGCTGGAGTAGATTTAGGCTTTAGAGTAGTGCAGTGGTGTTTGGGTAGTGTAGGGAGTCGTGCTGGGGGATAGTTTTAGGGTTTAGGGCAGTGAAGCAGGGTTTGGGTAGTGTAGGGGATCGTGCTGGGGTAGCGGTTTAGGGTTTAGGGGAGTGCAGTGGAGAATGGGTAGTGTAGGGGGTACTGCTGGGCGTAGTGTTTTAGGGATTAAGGTAGTGCAATGGTGTTTGGGTAGTATAGGGGCTACTGCTGGGGGTAGTGTTTTAGGGTTTAGGGTAGTGCAGTGGTGTTTGGGTAGTGTAGGGGGTCATGCTGGGCACAGTGTTTTAGGGTTTAGGGTAGTGCAGTGGTGTTTGTGAAGTGTAGGGGTAGTGTTTTAGGGTTTAGGGTAGTGCAGTGGTATTTGTGTAGTGAAGGGGGTCGTGCTGGGGGTAGTGTTTTAGGGTTTAGGGTACTGCAGCTCTGTTTGTGTAATGTAGGGGGTCGTGTTTTAGGGTTTAGGGTAGTGCAGTGGTCTTTGGGTAGTGTAGGGGGTCCTGCAGGGGTAGTGTTTTAGGGTTTAGGGTACTGCAGTGGTGTTTGGGTAGTGTAGGGGGTCGTGCTGGGTGTGGTGATTTAGGGTTTAGGGCAGGGCAGTGGTGTTCGGGTAGTGTAGGGGGTCATGCTGGGTGTGGCGTTTTAGGGTTTAGGGCAGGGCAGTGGTGTTCGGGCAGTGTAGTGGGTCTTGTGGAGGGTGGTGTTTCAGGGTTTAGGGCAGTGCAGTGGTGTTCGTGCAGTGTATGGGGTCGTGCTGGGGGTGGTGTTTTAGGGCGTAGGGCAGTGCAGTGGTGTTTGGGCAGTGTAGGGGGTCGTTCGGGGGTGGTGTTTCAGGGTTTAGGGCAGTGCAGTGGTGTTTGGCAGTGTAGGGGGTCATGCTGGGGGTGGTGTTTCAGGGTTTAGGGCAGGGCAGTGGTGTTCGGGTAGTGTAGGGGGTCTTGCTGAGGGTGGTGTTTCAGGGTTTAGGCCAGTGCAATGGTGTTCGTGCAGTGTAGGGTGTAGTGCGGGGTGGTGTTTCAGGGTTTAGGGCAGTGCAGTGGTGTTCGGGCTGCATAGGGGGTCATACTGGGGAAGTGTTTTAGGGTTTAGGGCAGTGCAGTAATGTTTGTGTAGTGTAGGGGGTCGTGCTGAGGTTAGATTGAGGGTTTAGGGTAGTGCAGTGGTGTTTGTTTATTGTAGGGGGTCGTGCTGGGGGTGGTGTTTTAGGGTTTAGGGCAGTGCAGTGGTGTTTGTGTAGTGAAGGGGGTCGTGCTGGGGGTAGTGTTTTACGGTTTGGGGTAGTGCAGTGGTGTTTGGGTTGTGTAGGGTGTCCTGCTGGGGGCAGTGTTTTAGGGTTTACGGTAGTGCAGTGGTGTTTGGGTACTATAGGGGGTCATGCGGGGGCAGTGTTTTAGGGTTTAGCGTAGGGCAGTGGTATTGGTGTAGTGTAGGGGGTCGTGCTGGGGATGGTGTTTCAGGGTATAGGGCAGTGAAGTGGTGCTCGGGTAGTGTAGGGGGTCGTGCTAGGGCTGGTGTTTCAGGGTTTAGGGCAGTGCAGTGGTGTTCGGGCAGTGTAGGGGTCTTGCTAGGGCTGGTGTTTCAGGGTTTAGGGCAGTGCAGTGGTGTTGGGTAGGGGGCCATGCTGGGGTAGTGCTTCAGTGTTTAGGGCAGTGCAGTTGTGTTTGAGCAGTGTAGGGGGACATGCTGGGATACTGTTTTAGGGTTTAGGGCAGTGCAGTGGTGTTCGGGCAGTGTAGGGGATCATGCTGAGGGTATTGTTTCAGGGTTTAGGGTATTGCAGTGGTGTTCGGGCAGTGTAGGGGGTCGTGCTGAGGCTGGTGTTTCAGAGTTTAGTGCAGTGCAGTGGTGTTCGGGCAGTGTAGGGGGTCATACTGGGGCTGGTGTTTCAGGGTTTAGGGCAGTGCAGTGGTGTTCAGGCAGTGCAGGGGTCATGCTGGGGCTAGTGTTTCAGGGTTTAGGGCAGTGCAGTGGCATTCGGGCAGTGTAGGGGGTCGTGCTGGGGCTAGTGTTTCAGGGTTTAAGGCAGTGCAGTGGGGTTCGGGCAGTGTAGGGGGAAGTGCTGTGGGTAGTGTTTCAGGGTTTAGGGCAGAACAGTGGTGTTCCGGCAGTGTAGGGGGTCATGCTGGGGGTAGTTTTTTAGGGTTTAGGGCAGTGCAGTTGTGTTCGGGCAGTGTAGGGGTTCATGCAGGGGGTGGTGAATCAGGGTTTAGGGCAGTGCAGAGGTGTTCAGGCTGTGTAGGGGGTTTTGCTGGGGGTGTTGTTTCAGGGTTTAAGGCAGTGCAGTGGTGTTCAGGCTATGCAGGGGGTCGTGCAGGGGCTGGTGTTTCAGAGTATAGGACAGTGCAGTGGTGTTCGGGCAGTGTAGAGGGTCGTGCTGGGGCTGGTGTTTCAGGGTTTAGGTCAGTGCAGTGGTATTCGGGCAAAGAAAGGGGTCTTGTTGTGGCTGGTGTTTCAGGGTTTAGGGCAGTGCAGTGGTGTTCGGGGAGTGTAGGGCGTCTTGCTGGGCCTGGTGTTTCAGGATTTAGGGCAGTGCAGTGGTGTTCGGGCAGTATAGGGGGTCTTGCTGGGGCTGGTGTTTCAGGGTTTAGGGCAGTGCAGTGGTGTTCGGGCTATGTAGGGGGTCATGCTGGGGCTGGTGTTTCGGGGTATAGGGCAGTGCAGTGGTGTTCGGGCAGTGTAGGGGATCGTGCTGGGGCTGGTGTTTCAGGGTTTAGGGCAGTGCAGTGGTGTTCGGGCAGTGTAGGGGGTCATGCTGGGGCTGGTGTTTCAGGGTTTAGGGCAGTCCAGTGTTGTTCGGGCACTGTAGGGGGTCTTGCTGGGGCTGGTGTTTCAGGGTTTAGGGCAGTACAGTGGTATTCGGGCAGTGTAGGGGTTTGTGCTAGGGCTGGTGTTTCGGGGTTAAGGGCAGTCCAGTGGTGTTCAGGCAGCTTAGTAGTTCGTGCTGGGGCTGGTGTTTCAGGGTTTAGGGCAGTACACTGGTATTTGGGCAGTGTAGCGGTTTTTGCTGGGGCTGGTGTTTCGGGGTTAAGGGCAGTCCAGTGGTGTTCAGGCAGCTTAGAGGTTCGTGCTGGGGCTGGTGTTTCAGGGTTTAGGGCAGTCCAGTGGTGTTCGGGCAGCGTAGGGGGTCGTGGTGGGGCTGGTGTTTCATGGTTTAGGGCAGTGCAGTCGCATTCGGGGCAGCGTAGGGGGTCGTGGTGGGGTTCGTGTTTCCTGGTGTAGGGCAATGCAGTGGCGTTCGGGCAGCGTAGGGGGTCGTGGTGGGGCTGGTGTTTCAGGGTATTGGGCAGAGCAGTGGTGTCCGGGCAACGTAGGGGTTCGAGCTGGGGCTGGTGTTTCAGGGTTTAGGGTAGTTCAGTGTTGCTCTGGTAGTGTAGGGGGTCTTGCTGGGGGTGGTGTTTCAGGGTTTAGGGCTGTGGTATTCAGGCAGTGTAGGGGGTCTTGTTGGGGGTGGCGTTTCAGGGTATAAGGCAGTGCAGTGGCGTTCCGGCAGCGTAGGGGGATGTGGTGGGGCTGGTGTTTCAGGGTTTAGGGTAGTGCAGTGGCATTCGGGCAGCGTAGGGGGTTGTGCTGGGGCTGGTGTTTCAGGGTTTTGGGCAGAGCAGTGGTGTATGGGCAGTGCAGGGGGTCTTGCTGGGGGTAATGTTTCAGGGTTTAGGGCAGAGCAGTGGTGTAAGGGCAGTGTAGGGGGTTGTGCTGGGATGGTGTTTCAGGGTTTAGGGCAGTGCAGTGGTGTTTGGGCAGTGTAAGGGGAGGTGCTGGGGGTGGTGTTTCAGGGTTTAGGGCAGTGCAGTGGTGTTCAGGCTATGTAGGGGGTCGTGCTGGGGCTGGTGTTTCGGGGTATAGGGCAGTGCAGTGGTGTTCGGGCAGTGTAGGGGATCGTGCTGGGGCTGGTGTTTCAGGGTTTAGGGCAGTGCAGTGGTGTTCGGGCAGTGTAGGGGGTCATGCTGGGGCTGGTGTTTCAGGGTTTAGGGCAGTCCAGTGGTGTTCGTACAGTGTAGGGGGTCATGCTGGGGTAGTGTTTTAGGGTTTAGGGCAGAGCAGTGATGTTGGGGTACGGTAGGGGGTCATGCTGAGGTATTGTTTTAGGGTTTAGGGTAGTAGTGCAGTGTTGTTGGTGTAGTGTAGGGGGTCGTGTTGGGGGTAGTGTTTTAGGGTTTAGGGTGGTGCAGTGGTGTTTGGGTAGTGCATGGGGTCGTGATGAGGGTAGGTTTAGGGGTTAGGATAGTGCAGTGGTGTTTGGGTAGTGTAGCGGGTTGTGATGGGGTAGATTTAGGGTTCAGGGTAGTGCAGTGGTGTTTGGGTAGTGTAGGGGGTCGTGCTGGGGGTAGATTTTGGATTTAGGGTAGTGCAGTGGTGTTTGGGTAGTGTAGGGAGTCGTGCTGGGTGTGTTTTTTAGGTTGTAGGGTAGTGCAGCAGGGTTTGGGTAGTGTAGGGAATCGTGCTGGGGTAGTGTTTTAGAGTTTAGAGTAGTGCAGTGGTGTTTGGGTAGTGTAGGGGGTTGTGATGGGGTAGATTTAGGGTAGTGCAGTGGTGTTTGGATAGTGTAGCGTTTCGTGATGGGGTAGATTTATTGTTTAGGGTAGTGCAGTGGTGTTTGTGTAGTGTAGGGGGTCATGCTGGGGGTAGTGTTTTAGTTTATAGGTTAGTGCAGTGGTGTTTGGGTACTGTAGGGGGTCATGCTGGGTTAGTGTTTTAGAGTTTAGGGTAGTCCGTGGTATTGGTGTAGTGTAGGGGGTCGTGCTGGGGGTAGTGTTTTAGGGTTTAGGGTAGTGCAGTGGTGTTTGGGTAGAGCAGGGGGTGGTGCTGAGGGTAGATTTAGGGGTTAGGGTAGTGCAGTGGTGTTTGGGTAGTGTAGCTGTTCGTGATTGGGTAGATTTAGGTTTTAGGGTAGTGCAGTGGTGTTTGGGTAGTGTAGGGGGTCATGCTGGAGGTAGATTTAGGGTTTATGGTAGTGCAGTGGTGTTTGAGTAGTGTAGGGAGTCGTGCTGGGGGGGTGTTTTAGGGTTTAGGCTAGTGCAGCAGGGTTTGGGTAGTGTAGGGTATCGTGCTGGGGTAGTGTTTTAGGGTTTAGAGTAGTGCAGTGGTGTTTGTGTAGTGTAGGTGTTCGTGATGGGGTAGATTCAGGGTTTAGGGTAGTGCAGTGGTGTTTGGGTAGTGTAGGGGGTCGTGCTGAGGGTAGATCTAGGGTTTGGGGTAGTGCTGTGGTGTTTCGGTAGTGTAGAGGGTCATGATGGGGTAGATTTAGGGTTTAGGGTAGTGCAGTGGTGTTTGGGTAGTGTAGGGGGTCGTGCTGGGGTAGATTTAGGGTTTAGGGAAGTGCAGTGGTGGTTGGGTAGTATAGAGGGTCGTGATGGGGTTGATTTAGGGTTTAGGGTAGTGCAGTGGTGTTTGGGTAGTGTAGGGGGTCGTGCTGGGGGTAGATTTAGGGTTTAGAGTAGTGCAGTGGTGTTTGGGTAGTGTAGGGAGTCGTGCTGGAGGATAGTTTTAGGGTTTAGGGCAGTGAAGCAGGGTTTGGGTAGTGTAGGGGATCGTGCTGGGGTAGTGGTTTAGGGTTTAGGGGAGTGCAGTGGTGAATGGGTAGTGTAGGGGGTACTGCTGGGGGTAGTGTTTTAGAGATTAAGGTAGTGCAATGGTGTTTGGGTAGTATAGGGGGTAATGCTTGGGGTTGTGTTTAAGGGTTTAGGGTATTGCAGTGGTGTTTGAGTAGTGTAGGGGGTCATGCTGGGCGCAGTGTTTTAGGGTTTAGGGTAGTGCAGTGGTGTTTGTGAAGTGTAGGGGTAGTGTTTTAGGGTTTAGGGTAGTGCAGTGGTATTTGTGTAGTGAAGGGGGTCGTGCTGGGGGTAGTGTTTTAGGGTTTAGGGTACTGCAGCGGTGTTTGTGTAATGTAGGGGGTCGTATTTTAGGGTTTGGGGTAGTGCAGTGGTCTTTGGGTAGTGTAGGGGGTGCTGCAGGCGTAGTGTTTTAGGGTTTAGGGTACTGCAGTGGTGTTTGGGTAGTGTAGGGGTCGTGCTGGGTGTGGTGTTTTAGGGTTTAGGGCAGGGCAGTGGTGTTGGGCAGTGTAAGGGGTCTTGCTGGGTGTGGCGTTTTAGGGTTTAGGGCAGGGCAGTGGTGTTCGGGCAGTGTAGGGGGTCTTGCTGAGGGTGGTGTTTCAGGGTTTAGGGCAGTGCAGTGGTGTTCGTGCAGTGTAGGGGGTCATGCTGGGGGTGGTGTTTTAGGGCTTAGGGCAGTGCAGTGGTGTTCGGGCAGTGTAGGGGGTCGTGCTGGGGTGGTGTTTCAGGGTTTAGGGCAGTGCAGTGGTGTTTGGCAGTGTAGGGGGTCATGCTGGGGATGGTTTTTCAGGGTTTAGGGCAGTGCAGTGGTGTTCGGGCAGCATAGGGGGGTCATGCTGGGGAAGTGTTTTAGGGTTTAGGGCAGTGCAGTGGTGTTCGGGCAGCATAGGGGTTCGTGCTGAGGCTGGTGTTTCAGGGTTTAGGGCAGTGCAGTGGTGTTCGGGCAGCATAGGGGTTCGTGCTGAGGCTGGTGTTTCAGGGTTTAGGGCAGTCCAGTGGTGTTCAGGCAGCTTAGGGGGTCTTGCTGGGGGTGGTGTTTCAGGGTTTAGGGCAGTGCAGTGGTGTTCGGGTAGTGTAGGGGGTCATGCTGGGGTTATTGTTTCAGGGTTTAGGGCAGTGCAGTGGTGTTCGGGCAGTGTAGGGGGTCATACTGGGGCTGGTGTTTCAAGGTTTAGGCCAGTGGAGTGGAGGTCGGGCAGTGTAGGGGGTCGTGCTGGGGCTAGTGTTTCAGGGTTTAGTTCAGTGCAGTGGCATTTGGGCAGTGTAGGGGGTCGTGCTGGGGCTAGTGTTTCAGGGTTTAAAGCAGTGCAGTGGGGTTCGGGAAATGTAGGGGGAAGTGCTGTGGGTAGTGTTTCAGGGATTAGGGCAGAACAGTGGTGTTCCGGCAGTGTAGGGGGTCATGCTGGGGGTAGTTTTTTAGGGTTTAGGGCAGTGCAGTGGTGTTCAGGCAGTGTAGGGGTTCATGCAGGGGGTGGTGTATCAGGGTTTAGGGCAGTGCAGAGGTGTTCAGTCTGTGTAGGGGGTTTGCTGGGGGTGTTGTTTCAGGGTTTAGGGCAGTGCAGTGGTGTTCGGAAAGTGTAGGGGATCGTGCTGGGGCTGGTGTTTCAGTGTTTAGGGCAGTGCAGTGGAGTTCGGGCAGTGTAGGGGGTCATGCTGGGGCTGGTCTTTCAGGGTTTAGGGCAGTCCAGTGGTGTTCGGGCACTGTAGGGGGTCTTGCTGGGGCTGGTGTTTCAGGGTTTAGGGCAGTTCAGTGGTATTTGTGCAGTGTAGGGGTTTGTGCTGGGGCTGGTGTTTCGGGGTTAAAGGCAGTCCAGTGGTGTTCAGGCAGCTTAGAGGTTCGTGCTGGGGCTGGTGTTTCAGGGTTTAGGGCAGTCCAGCGGTGTTCGGGCACTGTAGGGGGTCTTGCTGGGGCTGGTGTTTCAGGGTTTAGGGCAGTTCAGTGGTATTCGTGCAGTGTAGGGGTTTGTGCTGGGGCTGGCGTTTCGGGGTTAAGGGCAGTCCAGTGGTGTTCAGGTAGCTTAGAGGTTCGTGCTGGGTCTGGTGTTTCAGGGTTTAGGGCAGTCCAGTCGTGTTCGGGCAGCGTAGGGGGTCGTGGTGGGGCTGGTGTTTCATGGTTTAGGGCAGTGCAGTTGCGTTCGGGGCAGCGTAGGGGGTCGTGGTGGGGCTGGTGTTTCCTGGTGTAGGGTAGTGCAGTGGTGTTCGGGCAGTATAGGGGGTCGTGGTGGGGCTGGTGTTTAAGGGTATTGGGCAGAGCAGTGGTGTTCGGGCAACGTAGGGGTTCGAGCTGGGGCTGGTGTTTCAGGGTTTAGGGTATTTCAGTGTTGCTCTGGCAGTGTAGGGGGTCTTGCTGGGGGTGGTGTTTCAGGGTTTAGGGCTGTGGTGTTCGGGCAGTGTAGGGAGTCTTGCTGGGGGTGGTGTTTCAGGGTTTAAGGCAGTGCAGTGGCGTTCCAGCAGCGTAGGGGGTCGTGGTGGGGCTGGTGTTTTAGGGTTTAGGGCAGTGCAGTGGCATTCAGGCAGGGGTTGTGCTGGGGCTGGTGTTTCAGGGTTTTGGGCAGAGCAGTGGTGTATGGGCAGTGCAGGGGGTCTTGCTGGGGGTAATGTTTCAGGGTTTAGGGCAGTGCAGTGGTGTAAGGGCAGTGTAGGGGGTTGTGCTGGGATGGTGTTTCAGGGTTAAGGGCAGTGCAGTGGTGTTCGGGCAGTGTAAGGGGGGTGCTGGGGGTGGTGTTTCAGGGTTTAGGGCAGTGCAGTGGTGTTCGGGAAGTGTAGGGGGTCATGCTGGGGGTTGTGTTTCAGGGTTTAGGGCAGTGTAGTGGTGTTCGGGCAGTATAGGGGTCGTGCTGGGGTTGGTGTTTCAGGGTTTAGGGCAGTGCAGTTCAGGCAGTGTAGGGGGTCATGATGGGGGTGGTGTTTCAGGGTTTAGGGCAGTGCAGTGGTGTTCGGGCAGTGTAGGGGGTCGTGCTGGGGTAGTGTTTCAGGGTTTAGGACAGTGCAGTGGGGTTCGGGCAGTGTAGGGGGACGTGTTGGGGGAGGTCTTTCAGGGTTTATGGCAGAACAGTGGTGTTCAGGCAGTTTAGGGTTCATGCTGGGGGTAGTTTTTTAGGGTTTAGGGCAGTGCAGTGGTGTTCGGGTAGTGTAGGGGTTCGTGCAGGGGGTGGTGTATCAGGGTTTATGGCAGTGCAGTGGTCTTCGGGCAGGGTAGGGGGTCTTGCTGGGGGTGGTGTTTCAGGGTTTAGGGCAGTGCAGTGGTGTTCGGGCTATGTAGGGGGTCGTGCTCGGGCTGGTGATTCGGGGTTTAGGGTAGTGCAGTTGTGTTCGGGCAGTGTAGATGGTCGTGCTGGGGCTGGTGTTTCAGGGTTTAGGGCAGTGCAGTGGTGTTCGGGCCGTGTAGGGGTTTGTGCTGGGGCTGTTGTTTCAGGGTTTAGGGCATTGCGGTGGTATTGGGGCAAAGAAGGGGGTCTTGCTGGGGCCGGTATTTCAGGGTTTAGGGCAGTGCATTAGTATTTGGGCAAAGAAGGGGGTCTTGTTGGGGATGATGTTTCAGGGTTTAGGGCAGTGCAGTGGTGTTTCGGCAGAGTAGGGGGTCGTGCTGGAGGTGGTGTTTTAGGGTTTAGGGCAGTGTAGTGGTGTTTGGGCAGTATAGGGGGTCGTGCTGGGGTTGGTGTTTCAGGGTTTAGGGCAGTGCAGTGGTGTTCGGGCAGCGTAGGGGGTTGTGCTGGGGGTGGTGTTTCAGGGTTTAGGGCAGTGCAATGGTGTCCATGCAGTGTAGGGGGTCGTGCTGGGGTCATTGTTTCAGGGTTTAGGACAGTGTAGTAGTGTTTGTGCAGTGTAGGGGGTCATGCTGTGGTAGTGTTTCAGGGTTTAGGGCAGTGCAGTGGTGTTCGTGCCGTGTAGGGGGTCTTGCTGGGGTTATTGTTTCAGGGTTTAGGACAGTGTAGTGGTGTTTGTGCAGTGTAGGGGGTCATGCTGTGGTAGTGTTTTAGGGTTTAGGGTACTGCAGTGGTGTTTGTGTAGTGTAGGGGGTCATGCTGGGGTGGGGTTTTAGGGTTTAGGGCAGTGCAGTGGTATTTGGGTAGTGTGGGGGGTCCTGCAGGGGGCAGTGTTTTAGTGTTTACGGTAGTGCAGTGGTGTTGGGGTACTGTAGGGAGTCATGCTTGGGTAGTGTTTTAGGGTTTAGGGTAGTGCAGTGGTGTTGGTGTAGTGTTGGGGGTCATGCTGGGGGTAGTGTTTTAGGGTTTTGGATAGGGCAGTGGTGTTTGGGTAGTGCAGTGGGTCATGCTGAGGGTAGATTATGAGGTTAGGGTAGTGCAGTGGTGTTTGGGTAGTGTAGTGGATCGTGATGGGGTCGATTTAGGGTTTAGGGTAGTGCAGTTGTGTTTGGGTAGTGTAGGGGGTCGTGCTGGGGGTAGATTTAGGGTTTAGGGTAGTGCAGGGGTGTTTGGGTAGTGTAGGGACTCGTGCTGGGGGAGTGTGTTAGGGTTTAGGGTAGTGCAGCAGGGTTTGGGTAGTGTAGGGGATCGTGCTGGGGTTGTGTTTTAGGGTTTAGGGTAGTGCAGTGGTGTTTGGGTAGTATAGGGGGTCGTGTTGGGGTAGATTTATTTTTTAGGGTAGTGCAGTGGTGTTTGGGTAGTGTAGCTGGTCGTGATGGGGTAGATTTAGGATTTAGGGTAGTGCAGTGGTGTTTGGGTAGTGTTGGGGGTCGTGCTGGTGGTAGATTTAGGGTTTAGGGTAGTGCAGTGGTGTTTGTGTAGTATAGTGGGTCGTGATGGGGTTTATTTAGGGTTTAGGGTAGTGCAGTGGTGTTTGGGTAGTGTAGGGGTCATGCTGGGGGTAGATTTGGGGTTTAGGGCAGTGCAGTGGTGTTCGGGCAGCATAGGGGTTCGTGCTGAGGCTGGTGTTTCAGGGTTCAGGGCAGTGCAGTGGTGTTCGGGCAGCATAGGGGTTCGTGCTGAGGCTGGTGTTTCTTGGTTTAGGGCAGTCCAGTGGTGTTCAGGCAGCTTAGGGGTTCGTGCTGGGGCTGGTGTTTCAGGGTTTAGGGCAGTGCAGTGGTGTTCGGGCAGTGTAGGGGGTCATGCTGGGGTTATTGTTTCAGGGTTTAGGGCAGTGCAGTGGTGTTCGGGCAGTGTAGGGGGTCATACTGGGGCTGGTGTTTCAAGGTTTAGGCCAGTGGAGTGGAGGTCGGGCAGTGTAGGGGGTCGTGCTGGGGCTAGTGTTTCAGGGTTTGTTCAGTGCAGTGGCATTTGGGCAGTGTAGGGGGTCGTGCTGGGGCTAGTGTTTCAGGGTTTAAAGCAGTGCAGTGGGGTTCGGGAAGTGTAGGGGGAAGTGCTGTGGGTAGTGTTTCAGGGATTAGGGCAGAACAGTGGTGTTCCAGCAGTGTAGGGGGTCATGCTGGGGGTAGTTTTTTAGGGTTTAGGGCAGTGCAGTGGTGTTCAGGCAGTGTAGGGGTTCATGCAGGGGGTGGTGTATCAGGGTTTAGGGCAGTGCAGAGGTGTTCAGGCTGTGTAGGGGGTTTGCTGGGGGTGTTGTTTCAGGGTTTAGGGCAGTGCAGTGGTGTTCGGAAAGTGTAGGGGATCCTGTTGGGGCTGGTGTTTCAGTGTTTAGGGCAGTGCAGTGGTGTTCGGGCAGTGTAGGGGGTCATGCTGGGCCGGTGTTTCAGGGTTTAGGGCAGTCCAGTGGTGTTCGGGCACTGTAGGGGGTCTTGCTGGGGCTGGTGTTTCAGGGTTTAGGGCAGTTCAGTGGTATTTGTGCAGTGTAGGGGTTTGTGCTGGGGCTGGTGTTTCGGGGTTAAGGGCAGTCCAGTGGTGTTCAGGCAGCTTAGAGGTTCATGCTGGGGCTGGTGTTTCAGGGTTTAGGGCAGTCCAGCGGTGTTCGGGCACTGTAGGGGGTCTTGCTGGGGCTGGTGTTTCAGGGTTTAGGGCAGTTCAGTGGTATTCGTGCAGTGTAGGGGTTTGTGCTGGGGCTGGTGTTTCGGGGTTAAGGGCAGTCCAGTGGTGTTCAGGTAGCTTAGAGGTTCGTGCTGGGTCTGGTGTTTCAGGGTTTAGGGCAGTCCAGTCGTGTTCGGGCAGTGTAGGGGGTCGTGGTGGGGCTGGTGTTTTAGGGTTTAGGGCAGTGCAGTGGCATTCAGGCAGGGGTTGTGCTGGGGCTGGTGTTTCAGGGTTTTGGGCAGAGCAGTGGTGTATGGGCAGTGCAGGGGGTCTTGCTGGGGGTAATGTTTCAGGGTTTAGGGCAGTGCAGTGGTGTAAGGGCAGTGTAGGGGGTTGTGCTGGGATGGTGTTTCAGGGTTTAGGGCAGTGCAGTGATGTTCGGGCAGTGTAAGGGGGGTGCTGGGGGTGGTGTTTCAGGGTTTAGGGCAGTGCAGTGGTGTTCGGGAAGTGTAGGGGGTCATGCTGGGGGTGGTGTTTCAGGGTTTAGGGCAGTGTAGTGGTGTTCGGGCAGTATAGGGGTCGTGCTGGGGTTGGTGTTTCAGGGTTTAGGGCAGTGCAGTGGTGTTCAGGCAGTGTAGGGGGTTGATGGGGGTGGTGTTTCAGGGTTTAGGGCAGTGCAGTGGTGTTCGGGCAGTGTAGGGGGTCGTGCTGGGGTAGTGTTTCAGGGTTTAGGACAGTGCAGTGGGGTTCGGGCAGTGTAGGGGGACGTGTTGGGGAGGTCTTTCAGGGTTTATGGCAGAACAGTGGTGTTCGGGCAGTTTAGGGTTCATGCTGGGGGTAGTTTTTTTAGGGTTTAGGGCAGTGCAGTGGTGTTCGGGTAGTGTAGGGGTTCGTGCAGGGGGTGGTGTATCAGGGTTTATGGCAGTGCAGTGGTGTTCGGGCAGGGTAGGGGGTCTTGCTGGGGGTGGTGTTTCAGGGTTTAGGGCAGTGCAGTGGTGTTCGGGCTATGTAGGGGGTCGTGCTCGGGCTGGTGATTCAGGGTATAGGGTAGTGCAGTTGTGTTCAGGCAGTGTAGATGGTCGTGCTGGGGCTGGTGTTTCAGGGTTTAGGGCAGTGCAGTGGTGATCGGGCCGTGTAGGGGTTTGTGCTGGGGCTGTTGTTTCAGGGTTTAGGGCATTGCGGTGGTATTGGGGCAAAGAAGGGGGTCTTGCTGGGGCCGGTATTTCAGGGTTTAGGGCAGTGCATTAGTATTTGGGCAAAGAAGGGGGTCTTGTTGGGGATGATGTTTCAGGGTTTAGGGCAGTGCAGTGGTGTTTCGGCAGTGTAGGGGGTCGTGCTGGAGGTGGTGTTTCAGGGTTTAGGGCAGTGTAGTGGTGTTTGGGCAGTATAGGGGGTCGTGCTGGGGTTGGTGTTTCAGGGTTTAGGGCAGTGCAGTGCTGTTCGGGCAGCGTAGGGGGTTGTGCTGGGGGTGGTGTTTCAGGGTTTAGGGCAGTGCAATGGTGTCCGTGCAGTGTAGGGGATCGTGCTGGGGTCATTGTTTCAGGGTTTAGGACATTGTAGTGGTGTTTGTGCAGTGTAGGGGGTCATGCTGTGGTAGTGTTTCAGGGTTTAGGGCAGTGCAGTGGTGTTCGTGCCGTGTAGGGGGTCTTGCTGGGGTTATTGTTTCAGGGTTTAGGACAGTGTAGTGGTGTTTGTGCAGTGTAGGGGGTCATGCTGTGGTAGTGTTTTAGGGTTTAGGGTACTGCAGTGGTGTTTGTGTAGTGTAGGGGGTCGTGCTGGGGTGGGGTTTTAGGGTTTAGGGCAGTGCAGTGGTATTTGGATAGTGTGGGGGGTCCTGCAGGGGGCAGTGTTTTAGTGTTTACAGTAGTGCAGTGGTGTTGGGGTACTGTAGGGAGTCATGCTTGGGTAGTGTTTTAGGGTTTAGGGTAGTGCAGTGGTGTTGGTGTAGTGTAGGGGGTCGTGCTGGGGGTAGTTGTAGGAAGGTGGATATCTGACTATGGTTACCCCCAAATTTTTGCCGAGTGTCTAGCTGGTTTTTCGACTTAGTTGGCCTGAGATCCTGCCATTCAGGCTCTCAGGCTATCTGCTCTCTCTGTAAAATGGACTCCATGAACCCTAGGTACATACCCAATTGGTTGGATCACCCTGTCAGCCCCTGTACCAGTGTACACTAGGTACCCAGGGCATTGGTGTATCCAAGGCCTGCCAGGGGCTGAAGCATGTATTATGCCACCCCAGGCTTGGCCTAACAATCTGACACAACTGGCTGATCACTCAGCTGGGGTAAGTTGGTGTAATCACCTCTTACTTAGGTGTAGTATACCTATACCTAACCCTAAATGGGACACCTGGTAACCTATAAGTCACTCCTATGGCAGGCCTTAACAATCCTGAAGGCAGAGTGCTTGGTTCCATGTGAGATGGTGCTCTGGCATGAGCTGAGCCTGTCTGCCGTGGTCGGAACAACTTCCTTCTACTGTTTCCAGATATCGTCATACCATATACTCTTAAGTGCATTATGAACCTCGCGGTTAAATGCTATCTTTGGTTTGGCTTTATCAAAACATGTCGAGTAAGGTGTCATACGAATTGGAATACTAACCCCTCGCCAATTCTGGCGACGGGGTTAGCATTCCACCCTTCTAGAGGGACACGACATGTACAGTGCCTGAAACCCGGGTAAAATCAGACATAGCCTCAGCTCCACAAAATGGATGCTGCCACCACAGACACAAGTCTGCCCTCCTGCTGCTGGGAGTCCTTCCAGCTTGGGAGGTGTGGACAAAGGGTTTCCTGCCAGGGGAGGTGCGTGCACCACCCCAGACAGGATTTTGTGTATTGGTCAGGTAGGGCTTGAAAGAAACCAGACATGCCTGTGGCTCACAAGGAGCCTCGGTGCATATGCCAGTTCAAACCGGTCCTGGGGCACACCAGTCCCGGGCCTGGGGCGAGCTGGACAAAGGATTGGGGGTGTAACCACCCCCCTTCCTGGTCCCACCCTTAGGGAGGGACCTAGCAGGTAGTCTGGCCCCTAGAATCCGCTTAAAGGTAGGAGCTGTGTCCTAGGACTTCAGACATCCTGGAATCAACTTGAAACTAAGAAGAAGACGGGAACTTCGACATTCTGCTGCACAGAAGACTGAAGAAAATCTCCCCTGTGGTCCACCTTGCTAACGCAAGCACCATCCAGCGAATCACCGTCTGCTTTGCCGCCGCCTCCCGCCGGAGCCCGAGCCCAGAGACTGACAAGACCTGGACCTCCAGACCTCTCACCGCCCGATCCACAGTCCCTGAAAAGAGGAGACCCGTGGAGGCACCGAGACACGTGGAGCCAGCCATCTTGGAACGACTACGACAAGCTGACAAGTGCAACAACCGAGGCTCCCTCCAAGTTGTGCTTTGGGTCCTGAGAAGCCCAACCCTCGAGCAGCATCTGCACCAAAGGTGAGCCCTCCAGCATCTCCACGATCTGCCCTTCTGCATTTTGCCACTCGACGCGCCTAACCGGTTGCTGGCCCGCTGGCTAGTGGCCATCTTGGCGACGAAATCTACGACAAACACCGCTGGTCTGGTTGCTCCAGACTGGCCCTTGCTCCCCTCCAAAGGAGCAATCCCTCTGACCTTGCTGGTCAGAACCAACAGCTGATTTCCGAATCCTCCTGCGATTGCTTTTGCCAAGGCTTGTTTGCTTCGATCAAGTCGCCGACACCGCCGACAGCGAGAGCCTGCGTGGGACAGCTCGTGAGCCGACTCCTGGACGTCGTCGACCTTCAGGGACCACGTGGCTGCGGAGACAAGCTACCCCTCATCACCTGTTTGCACCCGACATCGCCTGGTACCCCCCTGGTGCCACGCTGGTCACTGGCTAGTGACTGTGAACACTGTCCCCTCTGCTTACAGGTCTTCAATATCTCCGATCCACTCTTGGATCCACTGCATCTCTCCCGGACCGACCGCCTGCAGCATCTTTGTCTTCAAGCTCCACGGAACAGATAGAAGAAACCCGACGCACTTTGAGGCCTATGCACCCGCTTCCTGTGGGTGAGGTAAAGCTGGTACTCCGGTGACCATGTGTAGTAATACATCTCTAGTGCCTGTGTTCCAAATCTTAAGTTCCTAGTCAACCCGGAAGATCTCCTTTGCAGTAACTTTGTACTTTTTACGCACCCATTGAAACCTATGGGAGCACGCGTGTGACTATTTGCTCTGCACACGCCACCCGTGGACCTCCTGGTCACTAACTGACGTTAGCTCCTTGTAGGCCCAGCGATTCTAGAGGCCCTAGGCCTTTTCCCTTTTCTGTTCGTGGTACTTATACCACTATTTTAGTATATGGTTTGAGTGGCCACCAGGGCCTATCCATATAACGTGCAACTTCTGTGTATTCTGTGATAATCTTGTTTGACGATTTGTGCTCCTGTGCTCATAAAGAGACTAGGGGTTACTTTGAGAAATAAATAAATATATATTTTGAATATATATCTGTGTGGTGTCCTTTCATTGGTATAAAAGGGGGTTGCATTAGGTAAAACAGCTGGCTTAACACGTTTCACGAGTTTAGCCTCAAAGACTGCTTAGCCTACGCTACCACTAGGGCAGCTAGTCCGAAAAGGTTGACTTACAACCACACCATAAGGGTTGCTTGGCATGGTACAAGGTGATCACTTTAACTAGTGAGCATCATATACCAGGCCAACTTCTCACATTGGTGAGCAGCGGTTGGATTTGAGCTTGCTGTGTTTTACCATTGTAATCTCTTGGTTACCAATTGAAAGATCACATAGGTACCTGTAGGTACATATAAAACAAGATTAGATATACATAAGTTCTACTGAACTTAGTTGTTGTAGAGCAAAGGGAGTAGCACACCCTGACTACAACTACTAGATAGGTTTAGTAGGTAAACACAAGTGTAGGTAGATTGCAACACATCCACCCACACTTAAGAGCAATGGCCGGGGCAGAGGGGTCCACTGTACCCATCTCTGTTGAGAGTGACCCCCAGAGGGCAACATCCAGCTTTGCTACCCTTAATCAGAATGAGCTCAGGCATTTGGCAACTCTTAGAGGCCTTAAACAGCCCAAGAACCCAAACTCTGCTGAGCTCAGAGAGCTCTTACAGAATGATGAGAATCAGAGAGCACTCAAGAAAGCTTCCCAGTTAGCCCCCTTAGGGTCAGGAACAGGAGGCCCCCCTTCTGAAGATACTACAGAGGTACCTAGTTCCAATAGCCATCCCTTAGATGAGAACCATACTACAGGGGAGGAAAGTGGTGAGGATACAGAAAGTAGTGATGATGAAGGGAGAACTAGCCCAGTGCCAAGTATTATACTTGGCCCAGCTAAACTAAGGCTATTGGGGACTGACAATGGGTTCACCCCATTGGATCTCCCCAGTGGACTTAACACAGGGCTTGGGAGGCAAAGGAATCGCTCAGGTGACTCCAATGCTTCTCATGGCTCTAGAGGCTCTCAAGGTCACTCCAGAAGGAGACTGACCACCCCTCAGAGGAGGGAACATGAGGCCAGAATGCAGGAAGCCCAGCTGAGGATCAGGAAGCAGGAGCTAGAAGTAGCCCTGATGGAAGAAAAACTGAGCAAGGCTAGGCAGCATAGAGAGAGTGGGTCTATACCCACTGGTGGCAGCAATGTCCCTAGGGACAAAGATAGGGTCTTTGACAATAGGAACCTGTCCAAGGTTGTGCCCCCCTACAAAAGTGGGGATGACATCCACAAATGGATGACTGCTCTTGAGAGAGCCTGCAAAGTGCAGCAGGTTCCTGAAGACCAGTGGGCAGCAATCTTATGGCTCTCCTTTGAGGGGAGAGGCAGAGATAGACTCCTCACTGTTAGAGAAGAGGATGTCAGAAATTACAGAGTCCTGAAGAGTGTCCTAGTTGATGGGTTAGGCTTAACCACTGAACAGTACAGGTTAATGTTCAGAGACACCCAGAAGACACAGACTCAGGACTGGTCTGAATATGTGGAATGTGCCACTAAGGCTTTGGAGGGTTGGTTGCTGGGAAGTAAGGTGTCTGATTATACAGGATTGTACAATTTGATGATGAGAGAGCAGATTTTAAGTAATTGTCAAAACCAGCTTCTCCATCAACACCTGGTAGACTCAGATTTGACCTCTCCCCAAGAATTGGGAAAGAGGGCAGATAAATGGGTCAGGACCAGGATCAGGCCTAAAAACCAGGGTGGTGACCAAAAGAAAGATACCACCAAGCCTCAAGAGAAGGGTGGGGATAAAGAAAAAGAGAAACCTTCCTCAGGGCCCCAAAACTCCACACAGGGTGGTGGGTCCCAAGCTCCCTCCTCTACCACAGCTAAAAAGCCCTACTGCCATGAGTGTAAAACTCCTGGGCATTGGAAAACTGACAGCGGTTGCCCAAGGGCTAAAAACAAAACTGTTCCTCCAATTACTCCTGTCACACCACCTATTACTGTCAGCAGTAATCCCCCAGGTGGTGGGAGTGCCCCCAGAAATCTGGGTGGGTTTACTTGGGGAACACAGGGGGACCCTGGCTTAGCCAATTCCCCTACAGCAACCACTCTTGTCTGTGATGGTGGCATGGGGTTTGCCAACTTCACTGCCTGTCCCAACACTTTGGGTAGGTACAGACAGGAGCCCTACATCAATGGTACAAAAGCTGAGGCCTACAGAGACACTGGGGCTAGCATCACAATGGTGGCCCATTGGCTAGTTCCCTCTGAGCAGCTTTTTCCCGGTTTCTCCTACCAGGTGACTAACATTGATGGCAAACAGAACAGCCATCCCATGGCAGAGGTATGTCTCAGCTGGGGAGGGGTCACTGGCCCTAAAAGGGTAGCAGTGTCCCCAACCTTGCCTGTAGACTGCTTACTGGGGAATGTCTTAGAACTCTCAGCTTGGGCTGGAGTTGAACAAGACACCCATTCTAAAATGGTAGGCCTTTCACAAAAGGGTAGGGGGGTTGTGCCATTCACAACCCCTGTCCAAATAGATTTCCTCCCTGAAAAGGTTGGAAGGGCAGTGGTAGCCACAGCCCAGGCACAGACAGACTTCCCTGTAGGGACTGGCAGAGCTGTGACAGTCACAGCTCAAACACAAACTGAGTGCCCCCCTGAAAAGGTTGGCAAGGCTGTAATGGTCTCAGCCTATACTCAGACTGACATAGGTGTAGTGAAGCCTGAAACAATGGATCACTCCACACAAACTGAGAGTAGTGGGGAGGAAGAAAAGTCTCCCTCTCCCCAGACATTAGGAAAAGGTCAGCCTCCTCAGGGATCTGACCTCACCCCTTGTGAAGGAACTGCCCCAGAGGTAGCCAGGCCTGGCCTGGCAGAGCCTCTGATGTCAGTGGCCCCTTCCAAGGTGGGATCCAGTCTGGTGCAGGTAGCCTGCCTCTCTCTACCCTGCCTCAGTCAGCCCAGGGCTGCAGAGGTCAGGGAGGCCAGTGGACCCCCAGAGGGCCCCTGTCCACAAGAACCCCCCCATCAAAAGAATGAGGATTGCCTGGCTAGTAGCCCTAGTCAGGTGATGGGTAAAAACATTCCTGAGGGATCTCCTTTACAGGTAGTTAGGGACCTCCCCCAGGGGGATTCTGTTGGGCACAGGCAAACATGGGACCTTAGGGCCCCAAACCTGACCTGTCCCCCCAGTAAGCCCACAAAAGAGACCCAGCCTCCAGCTTTAGGTAGCCAGAGGCTGACCCTGAGAGCACAGTGCAACTCAGTTAAAGAAAGAAAGGCATCCATGGTGGAGGATGATTGGAGGAAGCTGAGGCCTCACTTTGAGGACACTCACTTCAGTACTCCATCTCAACACCAGCCTTTTACTTTGCCAAGACACACCACAGGTAGAGATTCCCTATGGTGGAGACCCTCTGATACCCTTAGGGTGAGGGATTGCTTAGTGGACCATGAGACAGGGGGTAACCATGCCAGTGCTGGTTCCTCCTTATATGGCCACTTGGGCAATATAGGCTTACCTGGTCAAGGTCAGCCTTATCTCCCTTCGTTTGGGGGGGGGGTTGTGTAGGAAGGTGGATATCTGACTATGGTTACCCCCAAATTTTTGCCTAGTGTCTAGCTGGTTTTTCGACTTAGTTGGCCTGGGATCCTGCCATTCAGGCTCTCAGGCTATCTGCTCTCTCTGTAAAATGGACTCCATGAACCCTAGGTACATACCCAATTGGTTGGATCACCCTGTCAGCCCCTGTACCAGTGTACACTAGGTACCCAGGGCATTGGTGTATCCAAGGCCTGCCAGGGGCTGAAGCATGTATTATGCCACCCCAGGCTTGGCCTAACAATCTGACACAACTGGCTGATCACTCAGCTGGGGTAAGTTGGTGTAATCACCTCTTACTTAGGTGTAGTATACCTATACCTAACCTTAAATGGGACACCTGGTAACCTATAAGTCACTCCTATGGCAGGCCTTAACAATCCTGAAGGCAGAGTGCTTGGTTCCATGTGAGATGGTGCTCTGGCATGAGCTGAGCCTGTCTGCCGTGGTCGGAACAACTTCCTTCTACTGTTTCCAGATATCGTCATACCATATACTCTTAAGTGCATTATGAACCTCGCGGTTAAATGCTATCTTTGGTTTGGCTTTATCAAAACATGTCGAGTAAGGTGTCATACGAATTGGAATACTAACCCCTCGCCAATTCTGGCGACGGGGTTAGCATTCCACCCTTCTAGAGGGACACGACATGTACAGTGCCTGAAACCCGGGTAAAATCAGACATAGCCTCAGCTCCACAAAATGGATGCTGCCACCACAGACACAAGTCTGCCCTCCTGCTGCTGGGAGTCCTTCCAGCTTGGGAGGTGTGGACAAAGGGTTTCCTGCCAGGGGAGGTGCGTGCACCACCCCAGACAGGATTTTGTGTATTGGTCAGGTAGGGCTTGAAAGAAACCAGACATGCCTGTGGCTCACAAGGAGCCTCGGTGCATATGCCAGTTCAAACCGGTCCTGGGGCACACCAGTCCCGGGCCTGGGGCGAGCTGGACAAAGGATTGGGGGTGTAACCACCCCCCTTCCTGGTCCCACCCTTAGGGAGGGACCTAGCAGGTAGTCCGGCCCCTAGAATCCGCTTAAAGGTAGGAGCTGTGTCCTAAGACTTCAGACATCCTGGAATCAACTTGAAACTAAGAAGAAGACGGGAACTTCGACATTCTGCTGCACAGAAGACTGAAGAAAATCTCCCCTGTGGTCAGGGAGTGACCACCTTGCTAACGCAAGCACCATCCAGCGAATCACCATCTGCTTTGCCGCCGCCTCCCGCCGGAGCCCGAGCCCAGAGACTGACAAGACCTGGACCTCCAGACCTCTCACCGCCCGATCCACAGTCCCTGAAAAGAGGAGACCCGTGGAGGCACCGAGACATGTGGAGCCAGCCATCTTGGAACGACTACGACAAGCTGACAAGTGCAACAACCGAGGCTCCCTCCAAGTTGTGCTTTGGGTCCTGAGAAGCCCAACCCTCGAGCAGCATCTGCACCAAAGGTGAGCCCTCCAGCATCTCCACGATCTGCGTGGGGCCCTTCTGCATTTTGCCACTCGATGCGCCTAACCGGTTGCTGGCCCGCTGGCTAGTGGCCATCTTGGCGACGAAATCTACGACAAACACCGCTGGTCTGGTTGCTCCAGACTGGCCCTTGCTCCCCTCCAAAGGAGCAATCCCTCTGACCTTGCTGGTCAGAACCAACAGCTGATTTCCGAATCCTCCTGCGATTGCTTTTGCCAAGGCTTGTTTGCTTCGATCAAGTCGCCGACACCGCCGACAGCGAGAGCCTGCGTGGGACAGCTCGTGAGCCGACTCCTGGACGTCGTCGACCTTCAGGGACCACGTGGCTGCGGAGACAAGCTACCCCTCATCACCTGTTTGCACCCGACATCGCCTGGTACCCCCCTGGTGCCACGCTGGTCACTGGCTAGTGACTGTGAACACTGTCCCCTCTGCTGACAGGTCTTCAATATCTCCGATCCACTCTTGGATCCACTGCATCTCTCCCGGACCGACCGCCTGCAGCATCTTTGTCTTCAAGCTCCACGGAACAGATAGAAGAAACCCGACGCACTTTGAGGCCTATGCACCCGCTTCCTGTGGGTGAGGTAAAGCTGGTACTCCGGTGCCCATGTGTAGTAATACATCTCTAGTGCCTGTGTTCCAAATCTTAAGTTCCTAGTCAACCCGGAAGATCTCCTTTGCAGTAACTTTGTACTTTTTACGCACCCATTGAAACCTATGGGAGCACGCGTGTGACTATTTGCTCTG
Source organism: Triturus cristatus (assembly GCF_964204655.1). NCBI lineage: Eukaryota > Metazoa > Chordata > Amphibia > Caudata > Salamandridae > Triturus > Triturus cristatus. Next base: position 890,504,786 of record NC_140579.1, read on the forward strand.
CACACGCCACCCGTGGACCTCCTGGTCACTAACTGACGTTAGCTCCTTGTAGGCCCAGCGATTCTAGAGGCCCTAGGCCTTTTCCCTTTTCTGTTCGTGGTACTTATACCACTATTTTAGTATATGGTTTGAGTGGCCACCAGGGCCTATCCATATAACGTGCAACTTCTGTGTATTCTGTGATAATCTTGTTTGACGATTTGTGCTCCTGTGCTCATAAAGAGACTAGGGGTTACTTTGAGAAATAAATACATATATATTTTGAATATATATTTGTGTGGTGTCCTTTCATTGGTATAAAAGGGGGTTGCATTAGGTAAAACAGCTGGCTTAACACGTTTCACGAGTTTAGCCTCAAAGACTGCTTAGCCTACGCTACCACTAGGGCAGCTAGTCCGAAAAGGTTGACTTACAACCACACCATAAGGGTTGCTTGGCATGGTACAAGGTGATCACTTTAACTAGTGAGCATCATATACCAGGCCAACTTCTCACAGTAGTGTTTTAGGGTTTTGGATAGGGCAGTGGTGTTTGGGTAGTGCAGTGGGTCATGCTGAGGGTAGATTATGAGGTTAGGGTAGTGCAGTGGTGTTTGGGTAGTGTAGCGGATCGTGATGGGGTAGATTTAGGGTTTAGGGTAGTGCAGGGGTGTTTGGGTAGTGTAGGGACTCGTGCTGGGGGAGTGTGTTAGGGTTTAGGGTAGTGCAGCAGGGTTTGGGTAGTGTAGGGGATCGTGCTGGGGTTGTGTTTTAGGGTTTAGGGTAGTGCAGTGGTGTTTGGGTAGTGTAGGGGGTCGTGATGGGGTAGATTTAGGGCAGTGCAGTGGTGTTTGGGTAGTATAGGGGATCGTGTTGGGGTAGATTTATTTTTTAGGGCAGTGCAGTGGTGTTTGGGTAGTGTAGCTGGTCGTGATGGGGTAGATTTAGGGTTTAGGGTAGTGCAGTGGTGTTTGTGTAGTATAGTGGGTCGTGATGGGGTTTATTTAGGGTTTAGGGTAGTGCAGTGGTGTTTGGGTAGTGTAGGGGTCATGCTGGGGGTAGATTTGGGGTTTAGGGTAGTGCAGTGGTGTTTGGGTAGAGTAGGGAGTCGTGCTGGGGGAGTGTTTTAGGGTTTAGGGTACTGCAGCAGTGTTTGTGTAGTGTAGGGGGTCGTGTTTTAGGGTTTAGGGGAGTGCAGTGGTGTTCGGGCAGTGTAGGGGGTCGTGCTGGGGGTGGTGTTTCACGGTTTAGGGCAGTGCAGTGGTGTTCGGGCAGTGTAGGGGTTGTGCTGGGGGCGGTGTTTCAGGGTTTAGGGCAGGGCAGTGGTGTTCGGGCAGTGTAGGGGGTCTTGCTGAGGGTGGTGTTTCAGGGTTTAGGGCAATGCTGTGGTGTTCGGGCAGTGTAGGGTGTCGTGCGGGTGTGGTGTTTCAGGGTTTAGGGCAGTGCAGTGGTGTTCGGGCAGCGTAGGGGGTCATGCTGGGGTAGTGTTGTAGGGTTTAGGGCAGTGCAGTGGTGTTCAGGCAGCGTAGGGGATCGTGTTGGGGTAGTGTTTTTGGGTTTAGGGTAGTTCAGTGGTGTTTGTGTAGTGTAGGGGGTCCTGCTGGGGGCAGTGTTTTAGGGTTTATGGTAGTGCACTGGTGTTTGGGTACTATAGGGGGTCATGCGGGGGTAGTGTTTTAGGGTTTAGGGTAGTGCAGTGGTGTTGGTGTAGTGTAGGGGGTCATGCTGGGGGTAGTGTTTTAGGGTTTAGGGTAGTGCAGTGGTGTTTGGGTAGTGCAGGGGGTCGTGATGAGGGTAGATTTAGTGGTTAGAGTAGTGCAGTGGTGTTTGGGTAGTGTAGCAGGTTGTGAAGGTGTAGATTTAGGGTTTAGGGTAGTGCAGTGGTGTTTGGGTAGTGTAGGGGGTCGTGCTGGGGGTAGATTTAGGGTTTAGGGTAGTGCAGTGGTGTTTGGGTAGTGTAGGGAATCGTGCTGGGGGAGTGTTTTAGGGTTCAATGTAGTGCAGCTGGGTTTGGGTGGTGTAGAGGATCATTCTGGCGGTAGTGTTTTAGGGTTTAGGGTAGTGCAGTGGTGTTTGGGTAGTGTAGGGGGTTGTGATGGGGTAGATTTAGGGTTTAGGGTAGTGCAGTGGTGTTTGAGTAGTGGAGGGGGGTCGTGCTGGGGAAGATTTAGGGTTTAGGGTAGTGCAGTGGTGTTTGGGTAGTGTAGGGAGTCATGCTGGGGGTAGTGGTTTAGGGTTCAGGGGAGTGTAGTGGTGTATGGGTAGTGTAGGGGTACTGCTGGGGGTAGTGTTTTAGGGTTCAGGGTAGTGCAATGGTGTTTGGATGGTATAGGGGTACTACTGGGGGTAGTGTTTTAGGGTTTAGGGCAGTGCAGTGGTGTTCGGGCAGTGTAGGAGGTTGTGCTGGGATGGTGTTTCAGGGTTTAGGGCAGTGCAGTGGTGTTTGGGCAGTGTAGGGGGTGGTGCTGGGGGTGGTGTTTCAGAGTTTAGGGCAGTGTAGTGGTGTTCGGGCAGTATAGGGGTCGTGCTGGGGGGTGGTGTTTCAGGGTTTAGGGCACTGCAGTGGTGTTCGGGCAGTGTAGGGGGTCGTGCTGGGGGTGGTGTTTCAGAGTTTAGGGCAGTGGTGTTCGGGCAGTATAGGGGATGTTGCTGGGGTGGTGTTTCAGGGTTTAGGGCAGTGCAGTGGTGTCTGTGCAGTGTAGGGGGTCGTGCTGGGGTCATTGTTTCAGGGTTTAGGACAGTGTAGTGGTGTTTGTACAGTGTAGGGGTTCATGCTGTGGTAGTGTTTCAGGGTTTAGGGCAGTGCAGTGGTGTTCGTGCACTGTAGGGGTCTTGCTGGGGTCATTGTTTCAGGGTTTAGGACAGTGTAGTGGTGTTTGTGCAGTGTAGGGGGTCATGCTGTGATAGTGTTTTAGGGTTTAGGGTACTGCAGTGGTCTTTGTGTAGTGTAGGGGGTTGTGCTGGGGGTGGTGTTTTAGGGTTTAGGGCAGTGCAGTGGTATTTGGGTAGTGTGGGGGGTCCTGCTGGGGGCAGTGTTTTAGTGTTTACGGTAGTGCAGTGGTGTTGGGGTACTGTAGGGAGTCATGCTTGGGTAGTGTTTTAGGGTTTAGGGTAATGCAGTGGTGTTTGGGTAGTGCAGGGGGTCGTGATGGGGTAGATTTAGGGTAGTGCAGTGGTGTTTGGGTAGTGTAGGGGGTCATGCTGGGGTAGATTTATTGTTTAGGGTAGTGCAGTGGTGTTTGGGTAGTGTAGCTGGTCGTGATGGGGTAGATTTGGGGTTTAGGGTAGTGCAGTGGTGTATGGGTAGTGTAGGGGGTCGTGCAGGTGGTAGATTTAGGGTTTAGGGTAGTGCAGTGGTGTTTGTGTAGTGTAGTGGGTCGTGATGGGGTTTATTTAGGGTTTAGGGTAGTGCAGTGGTGTTTGGGTAGGGTAGGGGTCGTGCTGGGGGTAGATTTGGGGTTTAGCGTAGTGCAGTGGTGTTTGGGTATTGTAGGGAGTCATGCTGGGGGAGTGTTTTAGGGTTTAGGGTAGTGCAGCAGGGTTTGTGAAGTGTAGGGGGTAGTGTTTTAGGGTTTAGGGGGTTGTGCTGGGGGTGGTGTTTTAGGGTTTAGGGCAGTGCAGTGGTATTTGGGTAGTGTGGGGGGTCCTGCTGGGGGCAGTGTTTTAGTGTTTACGGTAGTGCAGTGGTGTTGGGGTACTGTAGGGAGTCATGCTTGGGTAGTGTTTTAGGGTTTAGGGTAATGCAGTGGTGTTTGGGTAGTGCAGGGGGTCGTGATGGGGTAGATTTAGGGTAGTGCAGTGGTGTTTGGGTAGTGTAGGGGGTCATGCTGGGGTAGATTTATTGTTTAGGGTAGTGCAGTGGTGTTTGGGTAGTGTAGCTGGTCGTGATGGGGTAGATTTGGGGTTTAGGGTAGTGCAGTGGTGTATAAGTAGTGTAGGGGGTCGTGCAGGTGGTAGATTTAGGGTTTAGGGTAGTGCAGTGGTGTTTGTGTAGTGTAGTGGGTCGTGATGGGGTTTATTTAGGGTTTAGGGTAGTGCAGTGGTGTTTGGGTAGGGTAGGGGTCGTGCTGGGGGTAGATTTGGGGTTTAGGGTAGTGCAGTGGTGTTTGGGTATTGTAGGGAGTCATGCTGGGGGAGTGTTTTAGGGTTTAGGGTAGTGCAGCAGGGTTTGTGAAGTGTAGGGGGTAGTGTTTTAGGGTTTAGGGTAGTACAGTGGTTTTTGTGTAGTGAAGGGGGTCGTGCTGGGGGTAGTGTTTTAGGGTTTAGGGTACTGCAGCAGTGTTTCTGTAGTGTAGGGGGTTGTGTTTTATGGTTTAGGGGAGTGCAGTGGTGTTCGGGCAGTGTAGGGGGTCGTGTTGGGGGTGCTGTTTCAGGGTTTAGGGCAGTGTAGTGGTGTTTGGGCAGTGTAGGGGTTGTGCTGGGAGTGGTGTTTCAGGGTTTAGGGCAGGGCAGTGGTGTTCGGGCAGTATAGGGTGTCGTGCGGGTGTGGTGTTTCAGGGTTTAGGGCAGTGCAGTGGTGTTCGGGCAGCGTAGGGGGTCATGCTGGGGTAGTGTTGTAGGGTTTAGGGCAGTGCAGTGATGTTTGTGTAGTGTAGGGGGTCGTGCTGGGGGTCGTGTTTTAGGGTTTAGGGCAGTGCAGTGGTGTTTGGGTAGTGTAGTGGATCGTGTTGGGGGTAGTGTTTTAGGATTTAGGGTAGTTCAGTCGTGTTTGTGTAGTGAAGGGGGTCCTGCTGGGGGCAGTGTTTTAGGGTTTACGGTAGTGCACTGGTGTTTGGGTACTATAGGTGGTCATGCGGGGGTAGAGTTTTAGGGTTTAGGGTAGTGCAGTGGTGTTGGTGTAGTGTAGGGGGTCGTGCTGGGGGTAGTGTTTTAGGATTTAGGGTAGTGCAGTGGTGTTTGGGTAGTGCAGGGGGTCGTGATGAGGGTGGATTTAGTGGTTAGAGTAGTGCAGTGTTGTTTGGGTAGTGTAGGGGGTCGTGATGGGGTCGATTTAGGGTTTAGGGTAGTGCAGTGGTGTTTGTGTAGTGGAGGGGGGTCGTGCTGGGGGAGATTTAGTGTTTAGGGTAGTGAAGTGGTGTTTGCGTAGTGTAGGGGATCGTGCTGGGGGTAGTGGTTTAGGGTTCAGGGGAGTGCAGTGGTGTATGGGTAGTGTAGGGGGTACTGCTGGGGGTAGTGTTTTAGGATTTAGGGTAGTGCAGTGGTGTTTGGGTAGTGCAGGGGGTCGTGATGAGGGTGGATTTAGTGGTTAGAGTAGTGCAGTGTTGTTTGGGTAGTGTAGGGGGTCGTGATGGGGTCGATTTAGGGTTTAGGGTAGTGCAGTATTGTTTGAGTAGTGGAGGGGGGTCGTGCTGGGGGAGATTTAGGGTTTAGGGTAGTGCAGTGGTGTTTGGGTAGTGTCGGGAGTCGTGCTGGGGGAGTGTTTTAGGGTTTTGGGTTGTGCAGCTGGGTTTGGGTAGTGTAGGGGATCGTGCTGGTGGTAGTGGTTTAGGGTTCAGGGGAGTGCAGTGGTGTATGGGTAGTGTAGGGGGTACTGCTGGGTGTAGTGTTTTAGGGTTTAGGGTAGTGCAATGGTGTTTGGATGGTATAGGGGTACTGCTGGGGGTAGTGTTTTAGGGTTTAGGGCAGTGCAGTGGTGTTCGGGCAGTGTAGGAGGTTGTGCAGGGATGGTGTTTCAGGGTTTAGCGCAGTGTAGTGGTGTTTGGGCAGTGTTGGGGGTGGTGCTGGGGGTGGTGTTTCAGGGTTTAGGGCAGTGTAGTGGTGTTCGGGCAGTATAGGGGTCGTGCTGGGGTGGTGTTTCAGGGTTTAGGGCAGTGCAGTGGTGTTTGGGCAGTGTAGGGGGTCTTGCTGGGGGTGGTGTTTCAGGGTTTAGGGCAGTGGTGTTCGGGCAGTGTAGGGGGTGTTGCTGGGGGGGTTTTCAGGGATTAGGGCAGTGCAGTTGTGTTCGGGCAGTGTAAGGGGTCTTGCTGGGGTTATTGTTTCCGGGTATAGGGCAGTGCAGTGCTGTTCGGGCAGCGTAGTGGGTCGTGGTGGGGCTGGTGTTTCAGGGTTTAGGGCATTGCAGTGGCGTTCGGGACAGCGTAGGGGGTCATGGTGGGGCTGGTGTTTCCTAGTGTAGGGCAGTGCAGTGGCGTTCGGGCAGCGTAGGGGGTCGTGGTGGGGCTGGTGTTTCAGGGTATTGGACAGAGCAGTGGTGTTCGGGCAAAGTAGGGGTTCGAGCTGGGGCTGGTGTTTCAGGGTTTAGGGTAGTTCAGTGTTACTCTGGCAGTGTAGGGGGTCTTGCTGGGGGTGGTGTTTCAGGGTTTAAGGCTGTGGTGTTCGGGCAGTGTAGGGGGTCTTGCTGGGGGTGGTGTTTCAGGGTTTAGAGCAGTGCAGTGGCGTTCCGGCAGCATAGGGGGTCGTGGTGGGGCTGGTGTTTCAGGGTTTAGGGCAGTGCAGTGGCATTCGGGCAGCGTAGGGGGTTGTGCTGGGGCTGGTGTTTCAGGGTTTTGGGCAGAGCAGTGGTGTATGGGCAGTGCAGGGGGTCTTGCTGGGGGTAATGTTTCAGGGTTTAGAGCAGTGCAGTGGTGTTCGGGCAGTGTAAGGGGCCGTGCTGGGGGTGGTGTTTCAGGGTTTAGGGGAGTGCAGTGGTGTTCGGGCAGTGTAGGGGGTCTTGCTGGGGGTGGTGTTTCAGGGTTTAGGGCAGTGCGGTGGTGTTCAGGAAGTGTAGGGGATGTTGCTGGGGGTGGTGTTTCAGGGATTAGGGCAGTGCAGTGGTGTTTGGGCAGTGTAGTGGGTCTTGCTGAAATGGTGTTTCAGGGCTTAGGGCAGTGCAGTGGTGTTTGGGCAGTGTAGGGGGTGGTGCTGGGGGTGGTGTTTCAGGGTTTAGGGCAGTGCAGTGGTGTTCGGGCGGTATAGGGGTCGTGCTGGGGGTGGTGTTTCAGGGTTTAGGGCAGTGCAGTTGTGTTCGGGCAGTGTTGGGCGTCTTGCTGGGGTTATTGTTTCAGGGTGTATGGCAGTGCAGTGGTGTTCTGGCATTGTAGGGGGTCGTGGTGGGGCTGGTGTTTCCTGGTGTAGGGCAGTGCAGTGGCGTTCAGGCAGCGTAGGGGGTCGTGGTGGGGCTGGTGTTTCAGGGTATTGGTCAGAGCAGTGGTGTTCGGGCAAAGTAGGGGTTTGAGCTGGGGCTGGTGTTTTAGGGTTTAGGGTAGTTCAGTGTTGCTCTGGCAGTGTAGGGGGTCTTGCTGGGGGTGGTGTTTCAGGGTTTAGGGCTGTGGTGTTCGGGCAGTGTAGGTGGTCTTGCTGGGGGTGGTGTTATAGGGTTTAGGGCAGTGCAGTGGCATTCCGGCAGCGTAAAGGGTCGTGCTGGGGGTGGTGTTTCAGGGTTTAGGGCAGTGCAGTGGTGTTCGGGCAGTGTAGGGGTTGTGCTGGGGGTGGTATTTCAGGGTTTAGGATAGGGCAATGGTGTTCGGGCAGTGTAGGGGGTCTTGCTGAGGGTGGTGTTTCAGGGTTTAGGGCAGTGCAGTGGTGTTCGGGCAGTGTAGGGGGTCATGCTGGGGTAGTGTTGTAGGGTTTAGGGCAGTGCAGTGATGTTTGTGTAGTGTAGGGGGTCATGCTGGGGGTGGTGTTTTAGGGTTTAGGGCAGTGCAGTGGTGTTTGGGTAGTGTAGGGGATCGTGTTGGGAGTAGTGTTTTAGGGTTTAGGGTAGTTCAGTGGTGTTTGTGTAGTGTAGGGGGTACTGCTGGGGGCAGTGTTTTAGGGTTTAGGGTAGTGCAGTGGTGTTGGTGTAGTGTAGGGGGTCGTGCTGGGGGTAGTGTTTTAGGGTTTAGGGTAGTGCAGTGGTGTTTGGGTAGTGCAGGGGGTCGTGATGAGGGTAGATTTAGTGGTTAGAGTAGTGCAGTGGTGTTTGGGTAGTGTAGCAGGTTGTGATGGTGTAGATTTAGGGTTTAGGGTAGAGCA